>NC_137585.1:76228717-76828717 GCF_963210335.1 Falco punctatus | reverse complement strand
CAGTATTAGTTGAGCACATCCTTTTTCTCTTCACTTTCCTACAGGAAAGCTGACTTCTGGCACAGAAACAAGTGTCTAGAGAGCTAGCGATATCTTATACTGTCCTAGATGTCTTCTAAGTGAGTATTTCCAGGATTTCTGCTTGGCACATTCTGCAACAGGATTTTGGTACTGGTAACGTGATAAACTTACCCCGATTCCCTTCGCTTCTCACTGCAAGGGGTAAATGCCTCTTTTGCATGGTTCTGTGAGAAGGGCTGACCTGAGCCTAACAGTTTTGCAACTGAAAAAAGTGGTCCTGCCACAGCTTTTTGATTTGTGCCAGTCTTCCTCTCCCCTCTGTCACCCACCCCCACTCCCACCCCCCAGGTAGTTCACCTCAATGAGTTAGTTCACTGGGGCATCAGGTAAGTGCCAGAGCCTACATGCTGGATGGGAGCAGAGAACATGGGAGCCAGGCAGTAATTGCATATACCACATTCACCACGAGCTGTCGAGGTGTGTTTTTGGTGTGTGGTTGTTTTTTGTTCTTTTTTTTTTTTTTTTTTTTTTTTTTTAACGTAGCATAACATTAATGTTTACATTTTGAAACTTCACCTAAGATTCTCTCGTGCTTGTTCTAAGTCAGCCTTAACACTTCAGCGTAGTTTTGTGGACATTTTTTATTGTAGTCCCCACTATTGTAGCTGCAGTTTGCAAAATGTAGAACATTAGCTAAAAGAAAATGTTGCAATTAAACTTTTAAGATTTAACAGAAATTCTGACAAAAAGGAATATGTTGATCTAGATGAATGCTCGTTTGTTTTATACTGTAAGAATGCGGCATGTCTTTCACTGTATTTAGTAATCAAATGTTTAATAGAGTTTATGCATAATACACCACGTAACTGAGTTATTTAGTAATCCTTCTAATGTCTTAACTGATACGTGGGTAGACATTTCTTTTAATCTTAATGATTAGATAGTGAGATTTTCAGACTAGCTTGGGTGTTGTGGGTAAATGTACATTAAAATGAAGTATTCTTGGGTACGAGGTTTTCACTGAGTAATTACAAAGTCAGCCATCACTTGAAGGAGGAAGAGCTCACCTACAAAGCACAGGCTCATTTGCTCTAGTAGAGCCTTACTACCCAACTCCTTCCAGTTTGGGGGGGATGAAAGTTGAGACTTTCAGGGGTTTTTTTGCTGGATCCTAGGTGTCTGATAGGAACATCATGAGCATGATATTTATCACCTCTCTCCAAAACTGGTTAGGATGGCTGGCTATCCCTTGCATTTTGACAGTTTCTATTTTTACAGTCTGTCTTCAGCATTAATTAATCCAGCATTTTTCTTACCTTCTATTTCACAGATCAACAGCTACAATTAATCTGTGTGGTCTAAGGCATTTAATTTCTTGTCTCAGGAGTTCTCACTAACAGCAGTGCAACTCTTAGTCTTTGAAAGCATTTGGGTTGTTTGACACAGTTTTGGGAATACAGGCATTGATATTTTAAAAAACTGTGTAAAGTGCAACAGTGCCATCACTGTTTGGGGACATATATTTGGGGACACATTGTGTATTTGGGGAACCGTAATTATAATCCTCCAGAACAGAGACTTCATTCTTGAAAGGGGAAGGAGGGATGATGATAACCTCTATCATCCCATGTTGGCTATGGAAGTCAAGTGAGATTTCCTTTTGTAGTTTAGTTTAGCTGTAGGTTAGTTACTAGCATAGCATTTCACCTATGAAGACTGCATGTACAGCACACCTTCTGTGATGCACTGCCTCTGTACTTCTAAAAATGAAATTATTGCTAAGGCAAGGCATTGGCAATCCTGTTAGAGTTCATATCAAGTAGTGATGTTTTCACAATTTAACATTCTCCTTGGCGTACCATGCAAATCAACAAATTGTTACTTGTGAAATGAGAAAAGGTGTTCTTATCTGTAATCAATACTACAGGTTTTTTAGACCAGTCTTGGAGAGGGGAAAAATTTTCTAAATACTAACCTTAGTTCAACAGCAACATTTTAAGAAAAGTTTTCTGAATTGAAAGGAAAAAAACCCCAAAACCAAACCCCACCAAAAATCCTGTAGAAAATTATCCTCTGTGTGTGTTTACTCATTTCAGTGATCTGGGTGCATCAGCCAGGAGCTGGAGATCTAAATGCCATCAAAGACTCATTTGAAACGTGAAAGCACCCATTATATACTGTAACAACCGTTTCACATTCATTGTACCCAAAACCTTTTATGTTGCTTTTGCAGGAAAGATGTTTAAGCTTTAAAGTTAGAACAGTACCTAACCAGATCGTGCTAGTGTGAAAAGACATTTGATCTAAGGCTCAGTAACCCCAGGAGACAGGGCTACCCTGTTGATAGTCCTGTTTGGAGGTAGGAAAAGAACATTTAGAATTCACCAAGCCTTCGACAAGGTGACTTAAGGAGAGTGACGGCATTTGCCCTCTCTGGGACAGTTTAAAAAGAGGGACCTGAGAAACTGTAGTTCAAGTATCGGTGACTAAAAATATTGCATCATTTGGTTTCATTCTGAGAAGAAAGGCGACACCTGGCAAAGGAAACCTGTCAATACTTTAAAACCTGGGAGCTTTCTACCTCTGGTAAACTATCTCACCTCAAAATAGAGATAATACCCATAAAATTTTCACTCGTGTACAGATTCTCTACTTTATTAAAGTCAATCTGTTAAAAAATGCTTTGTTTCTTTATCGTAATTTACAATGGAGTGTCACATTAATCAGGTCAGTAAGGCTTAGTTACGATGATGGTGAGACCTGTGTAGAATGCTAATGGTTTTTCAATACAAGGCCATCTATACTGCATAGACAGAGTGTAAGATTCATGTGTTTATGTGTGTGTGTATGTATATATATTTTTTTTTCAGTATTGTTACAGGAGAAATGTTGAGGTGAATCACTCAGGCTTATTGTAACCTCAGAGTTCTCTTCTTCATGGGAAGTCTGTAATGAGCCACATGTATTTTTCCTTTAAGGCATTTGTACTGTAGGTGTTACTTAATAGTTTTTAAGGTTCTGTGTAAAATTCCATGGAGGAGATACTTCATATTGAAAATAAACATCAAGAGCACAGTTTTGCATTTGGCTTAAGCCTACATTTGAAGTCTTACCTTGTCCCTAGCACTTGCTTCTTCTGTTCTTCAGTGCTGGCACTGGTGCTTTTGATGCAGTCAGTTGGATCGAGGTTTGATCAGCTTGAAAATTGCTACAGAGGATGGGAGGAGGTTTTCATCTGGATTAAGGAGTTAGCATAGCAGCATGAGCACAAATGCAGGCAGAAGAAATGCCTGGGAAATAATCAGAAGGCAGGACAGTCCCTCTCACTGGAAGCATCAACTTGGATCAGCCTAAGTCAATTGTGAAGCTTCACTCTGACAGTTTCTAAAGAGGTAATTCTAATAAATAACACTCAGAAGATACACCGGGTAACAGCAAGTCCAGGAGCTCATATAACTCAAATCCAAGAGCTCAAACAACTGATCCATCTTCTGTGCAGTCTTGTCCATATCATCTTATCCCTTGATTTGCACTCACTTTACAACTTGTCCCATTATGCTTCAGCATGTTAGAACAGCCTCCAAAAGAAGTGAATAAACAAGTACTAGAGCTGGTGGAAAGGAAAGGGCAGGACTGCATGCCCATGACTATGAGAGAGAGGAGCATGACTGACTCTTAGACAGTGACAGGGAGCTCTCAGGTTGACTCTGTACATATGACTTAACCACAGATCCACTCTGAGTCCCAGGAAAGGAAGAAGTGGGGAGATTAACTCCCTGCTGCCAAAAAAAAGGAAGGAAGGGAAGATGATGATTTACTCTTTCTTCTGCTGTGCATGTTCATCTTCTCTTGTTTATTCCATACCTTATACTTGCATCAGCTGTATCACTCACGGCTCTTCTGTGTGCTACTTTTAACTTAAGACAGAAATGTTAACCAGCTCGATATGCTTTGGGGATTTTTTCATGGATTTAGCAGGAAAGGAGTGTGCAGCTGGAGGCAGGTAAAAAAAAAAATGGAGTAGGGTGCGTGACCTTCTGCTGTTGTAATGTTAGTACTGATAGTACTGATTTGCTCTGGGCAGTAAAATGGAGGGATTGCTGAAAAATGTCAGAACTCTACAAGAGGGAGGTAATGTACATGATAGTGTAATAAATGTAAAATGAAGCTCATGGGGGAAAAACCTTTAGAACTAGTGATGGGATCTAGTTGCATTTATTAATATTGGAGGAGTACTGGGTCCATGGAAGTCACAGCTCAGTGCTGTGACGTGGATTGATGGGCCTGTAAGTAGGATGTTGGGGACTATCAGGAAAGGAGCCATGGTTAGTGGGTAAATAAGTGGTGTCTCATGCTTTAAATATGGCACTCGGTGCCTGCTCACCATTTTGGAAAAAATGTAATGATTGAGAGAAGTGACATGGAATTTATAAAATTGTGAGTGACATGAAAAGAGTGAGTAAGAAATATTTTTTCACTGTTTCTTCCAATACGGGAAACTTGGAGGCAGTTTCTGTACAAACAAAAGGAAATTATTCTTCAAATGTGGGCAGTTAAGTGTGTGGAAGTCCTTGCCACGGGATGTTAATGTTACATTTTCATCAGTTCAAGAGCCACTGAACAAGTTTGTAGAAAAATATTTCACTGAAGACTTAAATACAAAGATCCCATTTGTGGCCCAGGCAGTCCTTACGGCAAATTGTTGCAGACTGAGCCAGTGTTTGGCTGTTGTCATGTGTTTGATCTTTCCTGTGCTCTTCCCAAGATGCCCACTTTCAGCCACTGTCAGGAGTAGGATAACGGACTAGATGCAACTTTGATCTGACTTTGGCCATTCTTCTGCTAGCAGAACTCAAAGTAGCTATGTGTATTGTCAAGATAAGTTTTATTTTTGAGAAGATTGAATTGTAATGTGTAAGTGGCCCAGTTAAATCTAGGCTTTTTCTTCCTGAGGGCTAATGGACCATACTTGGCACTAATCACTTTTGACTCTTAAAAAATATATATTTTTGAAGGTAGAAATATGCAACTGTTGATTATTGTTGTTCTACCTGTAGAGAAACAAGTTGGGCTGTTTTATATTAAAATCACAGACATTTGGTTAAATCACATATACAAGTATGGAGTGTTGCCATTTCATGGGAAGTTTTTAAAGAACTTGGTCAATATAGATGACTGAACAAAGTCTCAGATCTGTAGATAGGAAAAAATGAATGTGTGTGGGTTTGGAAGTGGTCAGTAGTATGTAGTAAAAATCACAAACTCGGTGTTCTTTTCCTAGAAAATAATTCTGTAATAGTCCTTTATTGTGAAGACTGTTTTGAAATGGTGAATAGTAAGTTGTTGAAGCTGTTTCAGGTGCTAAGCAAAAGGCCATAACTATTTTCTTCCTAATTGTTGCTAATTTGAACATGCCACGTACAGAATAAAGAAGAAATAAACTTGTACTTTGATTTTGAAATGTATACAGAAATTATGAAGGTGTTCTGGACTGTTCCCCTCCTACTCTCCAAAATGTTTTTGATACTCTTATCCAGCTTTTAACATCTTTTAAATAGAATTTCTAGTCTGGTATCTTCTGTGTTTTGCTGGAGGTTTTTTTGCATGAGTCACATGTGCATTAGTAGTTCTCACTGTTTTAATTACAGTGGCAGAGTTGTTGAATCCATATCAAGGCAGACTGAGGTGGAGGGGACAAAACAGAATAAAACCTCACATCTCATCTTGATTCTTAGGTTAATCATACAGAGTGTCTCAAAAGTCATAATCACATAATTCTTTTAACCCACCTACAGAATCTTCTAACATAGATAGATGGTAGTTCAATGTCTAAAGTAAGAACAAGCAAGAAAAATACTTGAATTCCAAAATGAAAATTTACAGGTTTTCAAACTTCACAAGGAACTTGTAAAAGGAGGATAGATATGTAATCACACATCTTCCTGTTTTTAAAGGGGGTTTTGACTTTTTTTTTTTTTTAAGGCAATAGACTTGTAAGCATGTACGAGGCAATTTTTGGTGACAGTAGCAAGGTAATTAGAGTATACATGAGGTAGATGCAAAGTCATGGGGTTCACACAAAACAGGGAAAACCTTTTCAGTACTTACCTGGTTTTGTGGTTGCTTTATGTATACATGGTATAGATTTTATATGTATTTTTATAGAAACAGAAGGACTGGAAGTACATATTGAATCAGTGAAGTCATGACAATGTTTTGGAGTCCTTTTTTCATGTGTAGAAAACCAAAGCCAGAACTTTTTGTTTGAACAGTTACTGAATTAACCTCAAGGCTAAATATTAATGGATTTAGGTTGCGCACCTGATTTTTGAATTGTTTTAAAAATTAAAGGCTTTAACAATTTAACAGGTTTTTTTCTTCTCTGTATTCAGTCTTCTGCTTCTAGGACCATTGAGAAGTTTTAAGCTACCATATGGCCTGTTCCTACAGATAAATGGGGTCCATTTTTAATTTAAATAGATTCAGCTGCTGCTTTCCTGTTTCCTTAACTGGTGCGTGAATTCCATTCTCTGATGTGTACATATGGTAACTGGCATTACATCCACCTTGTCATTTGTGTGTGCTTCAGGTCTTTGTGATGATTTCCCAGCTTAGTTTCCATCTCTCTCACAGCAATTTGACTGGAGTCTTGCAAGTTAACTTCAGTCTTTGTTTGCTGTGTACCCACACACTAATTTATTTACTGAAAGCTATGAGCTGTTGTCGGCGATGCTGTGTTTATCCAGAGCTTTAGCAATATTTTTAAATGCTGAAAATCACCCTTGTATAAAAATTAAGTTATACCTCTCCATTTTTGTAGCAAAATTAGAAGGCACTTTTATAGAGTTAATAATGAAATTTTATCACTGTTCAGATCAGTGATATTCTAATTATATTTTCCATGGAAAATACTGGTTTATTCTACTCACTCATCTTTTTTTTTAATGCCTAAAAAGTTTCTTTAAAGAAAAAAAAGATTGCTGTAAACTTTTAACTAAATAATATTCCTTGAAATCTTCACATTTTTTTAATACTCTGGAAAAGATATATTATTAATGCAAGCCATTTTAGAGTCTGTAAAGGCAAAACCAGTATCTCAAAAAATTATGAAGTTATAACTTTATTAAGGCGTTCTTGAACCCAGGCTTGTTTGGGAATCTGGGTTTAAAAAAATTATAAATGAGATGTAGTATACTAACTAAAAGAAGGCCTCAGTGAGCTTGTGTAGAAACCACCATGCAAAGCTTTGCTATTTGGTGTGTCCCTTACTTTGGGAATTGTGTGAGTGCCAGCTGGGCCTCTTGCACTCTTTCTCTGCACTTAATAGGTACATAGATTATGTGCTTCCTTTTTGTCCTCTCTTGGAAAGGGAAGTCAAAGTGTAGTAGAAGCGCAAAACTGAGTTGTAGTTGCCTTGCACATCGCTTCCATTTTTCTCAAGTCTGGATCCTTATAGTCTGCTAAAAATTAAGAGTTCCCTTTCACCACTATGTATGTGCAGCACGTGCTACTTGAATATTACACCCACTTGTCAGTCTATTTTTTAATATTTTTTTTTAATCTGAATGACAGTTCATGAGCAGTGCTCAAGAGTAAGATTGTATTCAGCCAGACCAATTTGCAGGTTTGGGGGTGGGTGCTGTAACAGGGATTTAGGCTACTGTGTAAGTTGTGTAACTGTGGACTGCAGTTTCTTCTGCCAAAAGGGAGGGAAAAAACCCTCATAAAAAACATGGTTTAATTCATTGTGTTTCATTAGACTCTTTTTCTCAG
Source organism: Falco punctatus (assembly GCF_963210335.1). Classification (NCBI taxonomy): domain Eukaryota; kingdom Metazoa; phylum Chordata; class Aves; order Falconiformes; family Falconidae; genus Falco; species Falco punctatus. The sequence goes on along the minus strand of NC_137585.1, from coordinate 76,820,923 downwards.
AAAATCCAAGGTTATTTTTGTCATGTTTTTTACACAGACTGTTCTACAGTGTTATTACAAAGAGCCTCCTCTCAAAGTCAGCCTGTTGACTGTCAGGCCCTGCAAGTGATGCTTTATTTTCACAAGAACTCTTTTGATTTTGTAGAGAGTACAATATATTGGCAAGTGACTTAAGCTCTAGGCTTTCTTGGATATTAGTGCACAGACATTCGGTAACTCTGTCAATGTCCAAAAAATGCAGTGATCCTGTTTCTGATGAGAGCTTTTTTTAGGATCTAAATACAAAATGAGAGTCTAAATGGGATGCCTTCACATTATCTTTGAGTAATCTTCTTTTCTTCAGTAGGTTCTCTCCCCTTATTTCTTAATTTTAGAAGGGAAAGAATCCATCATACAAACCGTAGGTCCTTCAAAAGCCCTCAGCTTTTTATGTTCAAAGGTGGCAACTCCACTTTCCTGCTAAAGCTCCCTGGTTGTGCTGACAAGGCTGCCACTGTCTGTAATGGTTCGACCTTAGTGCATGGCTAGAGGTATAATGACAGGACTTTAAGGGGACTTCAGAGTGCAGCGAGGTGAGCACCCTTTGCTGCACTGTCAGTGTGTAGCCCTGGCAGGCTGTGCCATCGTACCGAGGGACAGCTGTGCCTGCAGCTGGCTGTACTCAGCAGTGTGTACCTGCTCAGGCACTTTGGCACATACCAGGCACAGTCTTCTAAAATTCCTGGGACCCAGTGCCAGAGAGGAGCACGGAGATCTCGCCCTTTGGAAGGCTGGTGGATGTGCTGGTGAGCAGGGAACGGAGCTGAGCCCAAGGGCAGCGACAGACACGTGGCAGCCAGCCTGCTGGAGCGGTCTTCCTGTAGTGAACGTGGTGGTGGTGTTCTGGGGCAGTTGTCACTGAGGAAGTGTTGAAGAGCACCTAATGGAGAAACAGAGACGAAGTCAGATTGTGAGCCTTTACCTGGGGGTTTGGGTTCTGTGTGTGCAGAAGGATCATTGTTAGAACTACACCTAACTGTTCAGTCCGTCATCTGGGTGGATACAGGGTTGTCGAGAGGGTGGTTTTCTGAAATAACTTTGCTATGCAAACCATTAACATTGCCAAATACCTTATGCTTTTACCAGACCAAATGAGTTAGAAAAAGTGAATGTGTATTTGGGCTCAAAGCTTTTTCCTCAGCTCTAACAAAAACCAATTTACTGTCAATCTTGATGAAAAACTCCAAGCCTGCAATTCATTCACAGTATCAAGAGCTGTTTGTTAAAAGATTGTTGCTGTTCTTGGTAAGCTTTCTTTCCTTATGTCTTTAGGCCTTTACAGCTTTAACACCACTGTGGTGTACTTGCCAGTGAAAATTGAGTCCTATAATAAATGCTGGGTGACTTTGGTTTGCATCATCTGAAGTTTGACCATCCATTTAAAGTTCTCATAAAATTCTCAAAAACGTTCTTCATCCCACCATTCTTGTCCTGTTTTAACTACCTAATTATTTGTGATGTTTCCAAAGTGTTGGAGATTAGGTGGAAAAGGTAAAGGAGATAAAAAGTTAAGAGCTGTTTGTGTTATGATTTAGATTTAAGCCTTTTTGAAGCATGGCCTATCATGGCCTTGGAAGTTAAGTTTGCAGAAGAGTGTGTCCACGTCTAAAAGCTTTTGGTGTGGATTAGACCCTGTATTCAGACATGTTTTGATTTAACTACAGTCCCTATCCTGCAAGGATTGAGGGCACATTCGGCTGGTTTGGAAGCAGACTTGCAAAACTGTCACTTGCTGTTCTATTCATACACTCTCGCAGCAGTAGTTTTTAAAATTTGCTGTCCTTTTTGCATGCTTATTTTTGGAGGCTAGTTCTGCAAAACATGACCTCCTTTGGTTTGGACTGGTTATTGAGCTGTAAAAGTGGGATCTTCAGTGTATTTTTAAGAAAAGATTTTTTTAAATTAGTTGCTATTTTCAATTTTATTATTTTATATTTCTCCAGAGACTTACATTCTGGATCTATTTTCAGTATTTTGATTTAAATGGAAAATATGGATGAACACTTTGTTTGTAGCCGCATTGTGTCGTTTTGACCGTAAGCATTTAACTTCTTGCACAGGATTTTGTTCAGTCTTTATAGTCACTGATGCAGCAGTATTCTTAGTGACACTTGTAAGTGTCCTTTTCATTTCCATTGCGGTGATTTTTAGCTCGTAGAAGGTGAAATTATGAGTTTTACTTAAGCTCATGCAATTACACAGTAAAGAAAAAAAATGCAACAAAAATCTTCTGTGAAGTTTTAAATTTAGCAAATTTATGTGGGTCATTTGGGGGTAGTTCTAAACCTTACTTGATCCTAGGTAGAAGAATGAAGTGAACAGAAGAACTGTTATTTTATTTTCAGCCATGAGCTAAATAAAACTACTGGGTTTCTAGTACCTGTGCTTTTTAGGTAGGTTGCTTGGTAAATTTGGGGGTTTTAGCAAGGATTTTAACTTTTTAATCGGTTTGTTAATTTTTAGAATTGATCCTTCACATGAGTGAATTAGTTCCCATAAGTGAATTTCTTCCAGTCTCTTTCACAGAGCAGAGTAATTTAAGTAAAACAACAAAACAAAAAGCCACCTCCCCCCCTGCCCCTCCTCCAAAACCAAACCAAAAAACCACCCAAGATTCAGAGCATTGCAGGCATTGTAAGGATTTCTCTTAAGTCTATATCCATAAACCTTTTTTAGGCATGAAATCATATGCTCAGTTATTTAGCCTTGCAGAACTGTCACAAGCTGAAGGGAAAAAATAATCTAGAAACTCATTTCACATATGTTGCTATGGCAATATTCTCTTCTGCATTAAAAAATATGGCTTTGCAAGTCTTACCCCTTCCCTTGTTTCTGTCCTGGGTCTTCCACCATTGGAAATGGAGACAGGACAGTCTGCACCTGCCTTTCAGGTGGTAACTCGGTTTACAATGGTTACATGAGCAGGAGAGTGCTACAGTTTGAGCTTGCTCTGGGGTGTAGTCAAATGTAGCACAAAGAGTATGTGCATCCAGGTTCTGACTTGCTCTAAAGAATTAATTAGGAAAACCAAACCAAACCAAAACTCAAAAAGAATTAATAAAACTAAGTATAGCATGGGAGGTAACACAGTGTAACAAGCAAGTTGTGTTTTCCAGTTTTTCCTAAAGAACCATTCCTGTACAAATATGCAGCCTGACCACTACATTTGAGTTTTAAATTTAAAAGAAAATCCTTCCTGAGCCAGATACTTAAATACAAATAACAAGTAAGCTGAAGAAAATTGAAAACTTTGCATTTCCCTCAGACCTGTTTTCAGATATTTTTCTGTGTTTCTTAGAGGACATCTGGAATAATGTCTCACAGTATGATTCTTAAAGCCCTCTTCCCCAGCATTCATGTGACCCTAAAATCCTAGATTTGTTTTGTGAGTAACAAATAAGGTTTTTATTTCATTGTGGAGTCTGTCTACATATGTTTTACATTGCACATTAATTGCAATGCAAATTACTGCCATATTTCTTTAAAATTGTAGCAGCAGTTTTGCTCACATGGCTTCTTGTCCCTGAGAATTCCCTTGACCTGAATAAAATTCTGTTGCAAAACTTAAGGATGCTCATGTCATCTGTAAAATGAGTATGATTATCTTTTGCTTTCATTATATCTGACAGAACTGTGCTAAAACTCTTCTTGAGCCTAGAAATTGTGGTGGCTGCATATTAAATCTGTTTTTTGAAAAGGAAAAAAACCCTCCAAACCCGAAATTATGTCTTTTGAAGCATCTGTGTTGGTGTCATGCATGCTACATTGCTTGTATGTGTGTATTCAGACATCTTCATTTCATTACAGTACCCAGAATGATACTGTATTCTGATCCTTCCTTTACACATTGTTGATAAAGCTTTTAGGAGCCATGTTATGCAAATTACTCTTCCATAGGCCGTTGTTGAGAAATAATAAATAATAAAATGATAAAGGCCAGCTCTTTTATGCAGTCATGGTTGTGTTGAATGCAATGGATATTGGAAAAGTTCAGGAAATGTTTACTGAAACGTTTTATCCCTGTTTAGAGTTTACTGACTTTTCGTTTGAAGAACTTTGAACCTAATATGTGCCACTTACCATTTTGTTTTCTTTTTGCATTTGCATGCTCTGATGCAAATGCAAAGACTGTCTTTGGTAAGGTTATATAGACACAGACATTAACCTGAGTAAAAGGAAAGTAGGAGATTCAGTGCTGCAAGGGGAAGATGCCTTGGCTATCTTAGGAACCAGTAAGTCTGTCCTTTAGCTATTAAATAGCAGCATCACAGTAAGGGTACTGAAAGAATCCATAGTGCTGTAGAGGATGCCAAAAGAGAACCTCTATCTTTGGTGGCAGTGGCATTGGCTGCTCTCGTGTGGTCCTAGTCACAGCCCATTGCATCCTTGCTCCTATCATTTCCCTGTTACTTGGAGTAACTGCGACATGGATGTATTAACGTAAAAGTCACAGTTGCATTTAATTCTGTAAGAATAATTTTGTATTTAATATAACACCATTCAGCAAATCAAATATTTATGTAACTTAACCAGTCTATACCTTGCCGAATGGGAGGGAGTGCTTAATTATTGTCTAGTTCTGACACTTCCTTTGTTTAGGAAGATTGTGGTTTACTGTCATAGGGGTAATGCGTCGAAGCCTATCTTTGGGCAGGGGCTGTGGTAGCTGTAGTTCTCAGTCACAATTCAAAACCTGGCAAGAATATATGAGTTAAGTCACATTTCTGACGCGTCTGTTTTCCTTTAATTGATCGAAATACTTTTTTTAGCGAAGTCAGAAGATACACAGGAAATAAATGAATGTATCTTTCTGTTTATATCTTATGACTGTTTTCTGCTCTCATGGGGATAGGTCAACTGAAGGCTGTGTGTGGGGAGGCTGAAGTTGTCAGTGAGCAAAGCCTTGAAGATGAATGGGAAAGTTTTTCCCTCAGCTGTCTTTTTCCTAGCTTAGATTTAGTATTTTGCTCTGCAGATTGAAAAAGAAACCCCAAAAACCACGGAGCTTAAAACCCACTCTATAATAATAATTTTGCTTCTGGTCATTGAAGATCTGATTATTAGGCAATATCTTTGGAAAGCATTTCAGCTATGTGTAATTGAACGTGTGTTAGCACATATAAGATAGTGTGGCGCTATTTCCAGTGGGACCTGACAGTAAGAAAAATAACTTTAAAGCGAAGTCAGAACAGACTGCCTGAGGTTTACCTTGAGATTTAAGTGCAAACTAATATTTTACATTTAAAAAGCAGTTTTCACTTAAGGATTTTTTCCTGTTCACTTTGTTGTATTTATTGTATTTATTATGGTGATCTTAGCCTTCTGCCCAGTTGATCTTAAAATTCCTAATACTGTTGACAAATGCGTGCATTGTCCATGTGCAGTGGGTGATACACCTTTTGTGGAAGCTAGAATTGAGAATCCTGCTGAATGTCAGACTATTTGAACAAAGATCACTGTAGAACTAGAGTTCTCATTTGCTCAAATGAGTATTTTCAAACTAGAATTGTTTCATTATTCATTTTTATAGATCTTAATGATTCATAAAAATAGTTTACTTTTTATTTAATTATAGCCATAGGTAAATAATAGACATCTCTGAAAATAGCATTTTTTCTGTACAGAAATAGCTGAAGGGAAAACGATTTATTTTTTACATTACTGGGTTAAGTTGCAGCCTGCTACTATTCCGTAGGGTTTTTATTTGAATATATTCTTATCAGTTGAAAAATAATGAAGTTAGTTATAAAGGCCATGTCTTCTATGCAATCATGAAGTGAAAATGAAACATACTACAATATAAAATTTAATAAAACTTTTCAATATATTGTCCTGCTACAAACATATGGAAGATTTTGACCAATTTATAAATTGCCTGAAGCAACTACTGTCTTCTCTAGACTACATAGTCAAAATCTGCTTTAAGGTTGGAACTGTCTGAGCAGATTCTAGGCTTTTGCAAATAGATAGCAATTAAGCCCATGCCATTGGTTTTAAAATTGTTCTTATTTACCTTTACCTGTTGTCACTATGTTATTTTCAGTTCATCTGTTTCCAGTGAAGCATTGTCCTTGACCAAACCTTAACTTTGTAACATGTTCAGTTCATTTTACTTGTGTTCTGGGAGTGTGAACTGAGTTATCACTGAAATTTAAATAGGCCCATATCTCAGTTGTAATCGTCCCCCCTAGTGATAAAAAGCAAAATTATTTTAATCAAGTTTGTTCACTTATTAATATAGCACTCATCATTTATTTGAAATTAAATACCTGTTTTTACTACTTACCTGATGTGTGAATTGCCCCCCTTTTTTACCATTGTTTTTAAAGGGGGTTGAAGTCAACTAGGTTTTTAATAGTCTCCTCAACTTTCTAAATTAGGTGGGGATATTTTGTCATCTTATACAGCTTCAGAACTGTAGTAGTGAGCACTCTCCTCCTCTTTTAGTTTAGTCTGTAGTAATGTAGTATTTTCACGTTGATACTTTCTTCCTGTCAGTGACAATTACTTCTTTTTTAAACTTGAATTTCTGTGGATGTGATGACTGCTTTGAAGTCACAGGTTGTATTGATAAACTGTATATGTTCTTTTCAAGACAGATGTAGTATCTTTGAGCCAGGGATAAAATTATCTTAAAGAACATGTCATCTTTACATTATTATGCAAAGTGTATGTTTTATGGGGCTGTCTGATGTTAACTAAAGCAGAGCAAGAGTCTTTGTGTATGACTTTGGTAAATGTTTTTAATTTCAGGTCTCTCTACAATTCTGGAATCTCATTTACTTAAATTTCATGAGGTACATAATGATTTTTATTTAAAATCATAGTTTAAAAGGAAATGTCATTTCCTTTTAGAGCTACTGATTAATCTACGTCTATTCAAAGAGGTAGTAACTCATAATCACAATCTCATTAGACAATAATTAGACAATCCTGGGGAGTCGCAGTGATATGAGCTAGTCATAGACCTAGGATGTTAAAAACAAGAAAAAGCCTGCAATCAAAAGTAGTTCTTTGTTTTCCAGAATCATAGAGGTTTAGGTTGGAAAAAACCCTTAAGATCATCTAGTCCAGCCGTTAACCCAGCACTGCCAACTCCACCGCTAAACCACGACCCTAAGTGCCACTTCTGCATGTCTTTGAAATACCTCCAGGGATGGTGAATCAATGACTTCCCTGGGCAGCCTGTTCCAATGTTTGACCACCCTTTCAGTGAAGAAATTTTTCCTAATATCCAGTCTAAACCTCCCCTGGTGCGACTAGAAGCTGTTGCCTGTTGTCCTATCATTTGATATCTGGGAGAAGTGACTGACCCGCAGCTGTAGCTGCAGCCTCCTGTCAGGGAGCTGCAGAGAGCAGTAAGGTCCCCCCTGAGCCCCCTCCTCTCCAGGCTGAACAGCCCCAGGTCCCCCAGCTGCTCCTCACCAGACTTGTGCCCCAGACCCTTCACCAGCTGCGTTGCCCCTCTCTGGACACGCTCCAGCCCCTCAACGTCCCTCCTGAAGTGAGGGGCCCAAAGCTGAACCCCGTGTCCGAGGTGCGGCCTCACCAGTGCCCAGTGCGGGGGGACGGTCACTGCCCTACTCCTGCAGGCAAAGATGCAAACCAGATTATTTTGGTTATATTATCTGGTTGAAAGCATATGCATTTCTTTTTTTTTTTTTTTTTTTTAATCTTGGTGGCTCTTGGTCAAGAAGGTACATCAGGCCTAGTTTACAATATTCATATTGGCATTTTGGATGTCAAAATGGCAAATGAGATTCATCCTCAATAAATGCTGACATGATACACATTGAAAATAATCATAACTTAGTATATAAAATAATAGATTCTGAGGTGATAATCATAATTTAGGGAACTACCATTGAAGTAGGTGTTTCATAAAAGCATTAGCTTTGTGTTCAGTAGTGATTAAAAAAGGCAAATACATGATTAGGAACAAAGAAGGAGATGACACAGTAGAAAATATTATGCCAAAACATAAGCCTGTCACGCATCACCTATGGAATACTGTGTACAAAGGGTACAGCATGACAGGGTTGGGGGAAGAGTGAAGGGGGAGGATCTTGGATTATGGAGCAGCTTTCCTGTGAGGAAAGACAAAATTGAGTAGGACTCTTTGAGGCTGAAAAACAGATGGCAGAAGGAGATACAGTAAATGTCTATTAAATTGTGTGCTGGGGAGGGTGACTGCAGAATGACTGTTAGTAGGCACTTTTGGTATGAGACTCAAAGGATGTCAGTTGAAGCTGTGAGAGGGCAGATGCAGAACAAACACAAGAAGATGATCTTTTGGAAAAGCTGTCAGTGTGCTCTGGAATTTCATGCCATAGTATGTGGATGTTACAAGTTTCTATTGCTCAAGGGGGAACTGGATAGACTTGTGGAATAAATATCAGGTGGGAGTTACTAAATACATAGGACTCCCATCTGGTGGCCTCTGAGCTGCCATTTGTTGGAGACCGGGGGACTGCTTGGGGGAGGAAGGATCCCTGTGTGCTTAGCTTGCTCTTGTGCTTTTCCTTGGATATCTGTACATGTTTTTTCTAAATATATGATACTGGCCTATGTGGATCTTTGATATGTCCTAGAAGGGCACTTCTAATATCGTTGCATTCTTCTTAGGTCTGCTCCTTTTCCATGGGATTTCTGTCTCGAGAAGGAGAATTCATTCTAGTTAGTGTTTGTAACAAAGTATTTTATTTGGAAGAAAGGCTATGTAGGTGAGAATGAGGGTAAGACTCAACTCCAGTAATATTACCTATTACTAGATAAACTTTGGCTATTGGCTTATGGCATATGAAAGAACTATAGATCATTGAAATAAGTATTATGTCTTAGGTCACGTAGATCATGGATTTGAGCGTGCCTTTGAGAGTCCTTCCCAGGCTGTCTACGTGGAGAGAGAGAGAGAGAGTGTGAGTGTGTGTGTGTGTGTCTGTTTCTCCCGCTTTCATATTTCAGAATTCTTCCAGACAAAAAAAATACTTAAGACCTGTAGTTCTTTTCAAATGTTACCTTTGAAAAAGTGTTCTGAGAAAGTCTAACAGTGAGGAAAATTAGAGTTTAGTTTTTCCTTCTGTGTGTAAGAGTCTCTGCAGCATTTACTGCCCCTTGTAAATTGACTTGAAAGGTCATTTAGTTTTCCATTCTGTCATTTTACAGTAAGCTCATAAAGTTGTTTTGGTATTGAAAATGTTTTTTGAGCATTAACCATTGGGTTTGCCAAATTTGAATGTGTCTCCCGATCTCATGCCTGGTGTTGAAGGCTGAGCACTGGTGGTGGAGTCTCATCTTTGGAGATAGTCAATATAAGTTGTCTGGACATGGTTCTGGGCAACTGGCTGTAGGTGGCCCTGCTGTGGAGCATCAAGGGGGTTAGACCAAGCAACGTCCAGAGGTCCCTTCCAGCCTCAACCCTTCTGTGATTCTGTGAAGGCTAACTGTGTGGGCATACATAGCTAGTATTCAGAAAAAAAAAAACAAACAAAAACTACACCACAAAAACCACCAGAATTGCAGGGTGGTATTTTTACTGCAGTATTTTTACAGGAAATTTGTTTGAAGGGGTTGGGAGAGAAGAGAAGACATGCCACCCTGTTAAAAGAAGGGGAATACTGAAAGTTAGGTTGGTTTTTCATTGTTTCAAATTCTGTTATAAAAAAGCCTTTATAGTCTATCATAGCTTTTTGAGGGTAAGGCAAAGGTGTTGTCTTGCTCTTTAGGGAATAAATTCTAGATTTTTCACAGTGGAATTCAAGAACACAAGATTTTATTTACTTTTCGAGTACAGAGCTTGCCTGTCTTTTTGATTGAAAACTAGAGAGAGAAAAGAATACATTGAATTCTGCATGTGTGCATATTTCCTGTGCTATGATTTTGAGGCTAGTAATAGAAATATACATTGAATGTCTGGTAGAAACGAGTCTGAGTATTCTTTAAGCCGCTTCAGCCAGTCTGCAGGCCTCCAATGAAATCATAAACATAGTATATATGTTCTCGGTTGCATATTATATAAATATTACTTAAGCTCTTTTCTTGCTTACATGGAACCTATATTGGCAGTAGAAATCAGGGCCAGTTTCCATGGCAATGCGATGGCACTGGGAGAAAGGCTGATGCTGTGCAGTGGTTGGTATTTTTATGCAAGGGAAGAGATGCAGACCTACATTTTTAGATAGGAAATGTATTTCAAGACACACAAATATTTTAAAAAAAATATAAACCTTTTGAAAAGGTAGATCTGTATAACAACGGAAATTAAAACCTATTGTTTGCTGTTTGCAATAGAAAATTAATTTTTATTTGTATTTAACATTACAGGACAGCACTGTTAAATATATATACGATTAGTACTGCTATATTTGCATGGAGATAGCATGGAGTCTTCTGTACTGAGGACAGAGTAGTTTTGTGCTGGGGAAAACCAGGGACGAAATAGACTGAGTTTTAGCTTAATCTCCTAGCCTTTTTGGTCTAGCCTTTTCACCTTTTGAACTCTTAAACATTTTCGTGGACATCTTTGAGGACTTCCAGAAAAATCTTGGGTTTTTTTATGGCAATCCTATCCCACTAGTTTTCTTTAGGTTTTCAAAATACAATCCTGGCTTGTTTGTTCTTTCAGTCCTCTGTTACCCTTCAGTGGTACTTGGTATACCTTTTCCTACGTCTTGCATGATCATAGGGATGGAGAAGGCTCTGACACTGATTTCCTTATTTTTATTCCCCCCTCCTCTATCACCAAGAGTGGTGAGGAACAGTGGTGAGGCCCCTTGTCCCTCCTATTTTCTGAAGACTGTCCAGTAGTTCTGCACAATTGCTCCTCCTTGTATATTTTTGATTGCCGTTTGTGTATTAGGTGTCATCATTATTTGTTCAAGGCATGGCTGTAGCTGATACACAGATACCTAAGGGAAATTCAGATGAAATTGAAAGTATTATGGACATTATTTTACAAACTGTCTTCCATGTACTTGTATAGATTGCTGATAGGGATAGACTGGGACATCAGGGGATGTGTGGTGAGGTGAAGAACTTGAAGGTTGTGTTTAATACAAAAAAAGGCTGTTCCTTATACTTCCCTAGAAGTTGTATTTCTAAGGAATTAAATCTACATTGATGAAATCTTCAGGTAGCTATTTTCCTTTGTTATTGATGAAGAAGTTAGGAGTGAGGAAGGCATGATTTAAAGTTTGCAGGGGCCTTTCTAGAAATGCTACGTTTTCTTTTGGGTAGCAGGAGTCATTGAGGGAAGGGATTTCTACAGCTGGCAGTTTCTCTTTTATTTTTGATGGGATTAGGGTGAAGCTTTACTCATCTCTTTGCATTTCTCTGTGCCTCCTACACTGCAAAGTACTTGCTCTGCCTCAGTGAAGTGGGACGTTCTGAGAAGTCAGAACCTTCTGAGAAGATGAACCTAGCTGGAAGCAGTATTTTTCCCAAGTGTGAAGGGCTCTGTTCGTCTCAATGAATCATCATCTCCCTTTCCCAACCCCTAGCACTATACAGTTACTCTGTATCTGGTGTTGCCTAGCAGTAATTCATCAAATGTCTGAAGGGAACTGATTTATCCTAACTGGGATTCTTGTAGAAATTCAAGTAGATAAAATGTTCACAGAGGAATATTAGCCTCTTCCCTATGTCTGGCACCCACACTATCTATCAGGATTAAGCTCAAAGGCATTTTACAACTGTCCAAGGCAAGGCTTGGCTGCCTTGTCGAGCTGATGATTTAAAGATGTCTCGCTTCATAGCGGAGTATCTTCATCCCATCCTGCAATCAGCATGTGTTTCGGCTGTCATCTTTTCAGAGGTTTAGCAAATCAAAGGCTCTAAGTGATAGCCCATGTGCACAGTGGCACTGACTGCATATATTCATCTTCATTCAGGAGTAGAAAAACAACTTTGCTTCTGCAGTAACTATAGGTACATAAGGTGACACGAACCTGGTATGCTTTCAGTTCCTTTCAGCTCTGTCTCTTGAGGCAAGGGAGTTCAGCTCTTTAAGTTCCCTTCAGCTCTTTTCCATCCATTATTGCTGATAGTCAACATAGCTTCTTGAAGACTTCTTTGAGGCTTGTCAGATAACTGAGCCAATGCCAGAGTAGACTTCAGCTGGCATTTGCACAGACTCAGCTTAGCAAAAGTCAAGGCAATACATTGCAAACATATGTGGTGTGTCTTAGTTTTAGCATCAGTAAGATCAGAAGCTTTGCCACCACCATAACATCTTAATGTTTCCATTTTCAGCAGCAGTAAACTTACAAAGTTCCTTGAACCTCAGTTTCTGCTTGTAGTATGTTGTGGGTTTGCAGTCATGATGTCACTGTCCTTTACTGTCATTAGGACTCAGCACCAGAGTGTTTCTGACCTTTACTGTGCCACGCCAATTATCCTAGACATTTGACTCTTGAAACTTGGAATTGGCAAGTTCTTCAGTTTTGCAGACAGCTCTGTGTAGCGATTAGGTGCAGACACCGTTGTTCCTCCCTGAGAAACCCTGAGATGGGGTTACTCATGGAATAGAGGTGAACTGGAGGCGATAGCCTCCTGGTAGTAATAGTTGCTGTCCACTTCTTGCTGTAATCTGGGTTCAGAATTTACCTTTGCAAGATGAGCTTCCTTTCCCGAGGCGTGCTATTTTTCCGACCTGGTAGAGCTTCAGTCGGTATTGTGGTATCAAGGCATAAGGATAGATCTCCCTCTAGGAGGCAGGTGCATAGTGCATCTTTGCAGTTCCATCTTCTCTACAAGGGAGAATATTCATCTGGGATACCACGACAGCTGGGATTCCTTGAGTGCTTTTCCACCATGGATGAGACTGTCTCTTGCTGTTAGGAATATTCCAATAAGTGAGTCATCCAGCATCCATGCTGTGAGGTAAAGCTTGCCAAGGCTGAGATGAGTCAGATGGTCTGATAACCCTTATTTTCAGACTTGCTGACACAAAAGAGATTCTGAAAACCTCATCAGGAATCGTCACAGTATATTTGGTATCCAAAACTGCCTCATCCAAGCCAGCTGAACCAGCTGGGCAGGGCTCTAAGATACTGAAGTGACTTCCCTAACTCTTCTGAAATGGCTGCTGCTTTTTGAAGATCCAGTCAAATGAAAGTACCTTTACTTGCAAGCTTCAAAAAAAAAATAATGGAGAGCTCCAAAATGGGCCCTAGAACCCACAAGACAAATGTTTGATGGGAATAAGGGATCGAAGGGCATTTCCCTGGGAATGTTGCATAGGCAGCTTGGCACACGGAGGAATCTTATGGACTGAGGAATAGTGACCTCTGCACTAAGGGAGCTTGTGACAGGAGAGGACACAGAATGCAGTGGCTTTCAGAAATATGTTGTGAAATTTGCATAAAATAAATGAAAGGCACCATGTTCTATAAGGTGGTTAGGCCAGACATCAACTGTAAATTTTGCATTAAAAAGTATGCAAAGTAAAGTGAAAAACCTTATAGAGATTTAGGCACTATAAAAAAGAGATATTTTTGTCTCAGGAATTAAAGATACTGTTTTCTTCTAGATAATTTATGAAACAATTACCCAAATAAAAACTGCTTCCTTGTGTCTGAACAGTAATGGTTGCTACTGCCTCTATGGAGAAAAGACAAAAAAGATCAATTAAAGTGTCATGAATTGCATGGTGTGTTACTTGAGAAGATGATGAAGGCCTCATTGTGTCGGTCTTATTACAGTGTGAAAGTTCTGATATTGGAGATGAAAAACCTGTCTCTTCTGGACTGTTCAGAGCTAAAGAGTGACCACGTTCTTGATTCCTTTTCTTTTCACCCCTATGAAACTGCTGCTCCAGAGCTGTGTCCCAGGTTCAGGAAAGCTCAGTAAAGCCAGGGTGCAGGTCTAATCAGACCAGCAAAAGCATGCCATGTTTGTGCTTACTGGCAGCTTGTTTCTTGGTCCTGGTCAATGTCCAGGTTTCAAAATAAAAGTTCTTGCTTATGATAATCCTAGAAATAGAAGCATGGATGCTAAAATTTTGTTCACTTCCAGGTATAAGTGCAGCCCTCAAAGTATTTGAGGCTGTATTTTAAACCCAGCTGCTTGCTGTTCATCTGTATTTCGGTGAGAATGGGTTTTCGTGAAAGACATGTCTGTTCCATTTTCTCACTTTCAACTGCTGCTAGACTTTGCAATGTCTTTGCTGCTTTTATGTATTTCAGTTATGAAAATGGATACTTAAATAAACATGACCGATCAATATATAGAAAGAAACTCAAAGCACGCATTTTGTATATTGTACTTACTTACTTATTGTTAACGTATATACTTACGTACTTATATATGGGTACTTATATACCCCAAATGGAAGAATTTTAGTAACTTTTGAACACTGGCAACATGTTTTTGAATGATAGTTATATTTGCAACTTAAGTCTGATATTTAAGATAAAAAGTTTTAAGTTACTGCTGTTTAACTTTGTTTTATTATTTGACACTGCGCTGCAAGCATGGGTTCTTTCACAGAATGCCACTACAAACTGCGAAGAGTTTTGTTAAAATTCTTGTAAAGTTATATGGTTACTATATATGTTACTAGCATTTTTGAAGTTTGGGAGGGTGTTTGTGTCCTTCATTTTGGAAGAAAGTCTGTTAGTGAAAAGGAGTTAGGATTGTTAATGTAAATAAAATGCTCATTGCAGGTTAACAAGGTGAAGTTTGGTATCAACAGAGTTCCAACTGTGGCATTCAGAATTTATCACTGCAGTAATGCTTAGTATTTCCTGCAGACAAGGTTCCTCTAAACTTCTTGGGTTCCTCTAATTGTTTTATTCATGCAGCCTTGTTCCTTCAGGCTCTTCCCCTGCCAGCTGGGTCTCTCAGTGTGTGTTCCATCCGAAGGAAAGGCTTGTCTGCCTACCCTTTTCTCATTGCTTGTAGGCTTGAGTTCCAAGACATAATCCAGAGCATGATGAATTTGCACTAACTGGGTGGATGGGTCTTCCAAACATTAACTAAGCGCTGAGATGAAAAACGCTTTTCTGCATTGAAATGATCACGTGAAGTCAGGATTAACGTTTTAGCAGGGTGGTTTTTGGTGAGGGATAAAGGCAAGAGGTACTCTGCTGCTGACTGCTTTTGAAATTAAGTGAAGGGTTACAATTTCACTATTCCTATGAAGTTTTTCTACTAGGCTGTTAAATAGGTAAAAAAGGGTGCAAAACACTGCATTTGTTGATCTGGTTCTTATTTTGCTTAAGACTATCACAGTTGTCTTCATATGGTTTCCAACACTTGTAAATATACTTCCTTGTAGTGTATGTATGTTTATATTAACTCTAAGGAAGTTGTTGGCTTGTACTGATAAACAAAGGCTTAAGTTCCATATTTCATAATTTAGTTATGAATTCATATTTGAGTCCACCTTTTACTTCAAAGGGTCGTTGACTTAAGTGATTTTGATGCCAAATTAAGTTAAATCTTAAGTTTTCCAGGGGCAGATAGGGCTGTTGGAGAGCAAGGGGTGCTTCTTCCCCTTCCCCTTCAAAACTTGCAGATTTGTTGCTAGTGGCAACAGTAAGATACTGAACCAACAGCAGCATGTTTTCTGGTTATGTCTTCTTAATAGAAAGATTAGAAACACTGTAATTTAACACACCAAAGATAAAGTCAGACATTAAATAGTATGACAATGTAACACACCAAAAAGAAAGTAAAAAAAATAATTTCCATTTATACACTTATGAGTCATTCTGTTAAAAGTAATCCATCACTCAGCTTAACTATAGCAGGAGGAAAAAGAAGTCAAAGCAAATTGTGGCTACTTTTGCTGTGGCGTGCCAGTGTTTCCTGTCAGGTCTTCTAATCGGTCAGAAGCGGAGGTGCGTATGCAGGGAGACGGAGGAAGGAGCCATGCAGCGTGAGAAAGGACTGCACGAGGATTTGGAGAAGGTGAAGCTCCGTATGTGGTGTATGAGACTGGCTTGGTTTTTAACTAGGCTTCTATAATTACATTGGAGTGATGTTCCTTATCTGACTGACTTCAGGGTGGAGGTTTCATTTCGGCATGTTAGGATGCGTGTATAAGAAACTATGTATTCTCCGTTGATCAGTACATATTCCACAAAGTTAGGATGGCTGTTTCTCCTCTTCGGCTTTTAGGAATTTGTGCCTTTTAAAAAAAATTCTAGTAACTTTTTCATCCTTTGTAACACTTTACTGATGACTGGAAATATGGGCAAAATGTAAGCTGCTGAGTGTACAGCTAGGTGTTTTCTTTTTGGATCACCAGCTGGGTCTGCTCTTTCTTTTTTAACTGTTGACTTTTTTCCTCTGCAAGTCTGTAATGGGTGACTGGTCTGGAAAGTAGAACTCTGCAAGAAAAACAGTATTTGAGGAGGAAAACATAATACCTTGGCAAGTTCAGTAAAGATTGAAGCTTTGTGGATAGATTTGGCTTCTGGTTTGCTGTCTTAAGAACATTTTAACAGAATTGTATGTGTTTGAGAATAAAATTTCATTTGGGACTGACTTGCAGAGTTTGAAACCAGTTATTTCTGGGAACTTGGTGTAAATCCATGCCAGAGAAAGCCCAAAAGAGCTACCTCCTCTAATGTCTACAAACCTGACAGACCTTACTGCTACATCTTACTTGTGATTTGATATAATGGCAGGCTGCTACGGGTTCCCCTCAGCTCTGCCCTTAGCAATGTGTTCCTCCTGCTTGCCTTGCCTCTGATGTGGCTGCAGAGCGAGGGGGCCCGGTTCATGGGTTCGCTACCCGTTGTGGCTGTGTAATTGCTAGACCTAGCACTGAGGCACGGGAGAAGCTCTATGGAGACGAGCAGAGAATGGGAAGGATCTCTCTTTGCACCAGCACTCTGCTGCTAGGCTGGTGTGGTGGCGTGGTAAGACTGCAGTACTAGCTGCTTGAAATGGTATTGATTTATAGTACTTGTAGTTCAGAATGGAAGAAGGCAGAGTTCCTTGGCTTTTTGCTTTGAGTTTGGATATATGTTGAAGCCCAAGGTTGCCTCCAGAAGGCTAGTAAGCTGGGTGGGAATGAAAAATTCATTCTCTGTCTTGCTGTTTGTTTGAGGTTACAGAATCTACCATGTCTCAGCCTGCTCTATTCCAGGAGGGGTTTCCACTGGTGCTTCGATTAATGTTTGATGGTATGATGGTATTTCTCGAAGGAATGTTAAGTCTCAGGAGGATTGATGATTTTGTTTGATAATGACCAAATGTAGAAACTGTTTCATGCTTGTGACTTGCCAACAGTCTCTCTTATTATGCATGGATTTTCTAGAATTGGAAATTGTAGTATAGTTCTGCACTAGAATAAAACACATATAGCATCTTTCATGTAAAGCAAAGCTGTCTCTGGAAGTTGACATTAACAATTTCTTGGAGTTAGTTAAAAACCATGTCTCCTTATGCTGCTCTGTTTCCTTCTGGATTTATAGACTTTGTTTCTACAAACAGTAAGGTGACCTCTGGCATAATTTTAAAAAACCTATAGTATTACAAATAAATCATAATAGCTCTAAAATTTTAAATTATTCAGAATTATAACCAGTTTAAAATCTTACTTGAAATATACAGTATCATTTTGTTCCTTGAAGAAGAACTTCAGGGTTGTTTTGATCTTTCTTTGTTTTTATTGCTTGTTGTATGTGTGTGGGTTTATTTAGAAAGCCTTCATTTAAGGCTGCCTCCAGTTCAAAGAGCTCACTGTTAGAAGACACCTGTCTAATTAAGCTAAATCTGCATTTGGGAAAAAGAACAGGCAAGAGTTCAACTGGTAAAGCAGACACCATTTGAACAAACAAGAGAGAGATACCCAAATAACTGAGTCCTTAAGCAATTAGTAACAGCTGGAAGAAACTTGCGTGTAGAGATTTCAGACTTTGCTCTACAGTACCTGTGAGCCTTGCTCGGGAGCATGAAAGATTTGCCTTCTGGAACTGGAGGGAGGCATAGCTGGAGCTCCTTCCAGATGGACCCACACCCACTCATAGATTTCCTAAAGCTCACATCTCTTAGGAGGTTTACAGCACATTTCTTCTGATGTTTGCCCTCCCCCTGCCTCCTGTTTTTTGGGTTTTTTTTTTTTGTTGTTTTTTTCTTTTTTTGGGTTTTTTTTTTTTTTCCTTTTTAATTTGAAATTCCCCAAAGAGCCTCTGCAGACAGGTTGGGAGTCTAGTAACATCATTAGAATACAGTTTATTCCAAATTTTATTTTATTAAATAGATGGAGTCCTTTTAACTTCATTTTACTTGTATTTTCTCTTAGCAAAAAATTTTTCTGGCTGCATTGATCTGAAAGTCTTAAGAGTTTTGTTTTTCCCTTAGATCGAAGTAATTCTTTGCTTATCGCTACCAGTTTCTGCCTCCTTCCTTTTTTTTGTTTTTATCATTTGACTCAAGTCTGTTCTCCTTATGAGACAACGCTCTCCTAAGTTGGGAGAATCAGGTGAAGGTTTTAGCTACATTGAAGGTAAAGTTTTGTTTACCTAAAAGTAGTCTTTAGGTTAATAAATTCAGTAGTTCACCATGCCTAGAGTACAGTGCTCATAGTGTTCCTCCTGTTATATGCCTGTTCCCCTTGGAGAACATCATGAAGATTTCTCCAAGTAATCTTGTTGTATAGCAGTCTTGCCTTGCAATCTGTTATTACCCATTACTTGATAATAACAATAAACACATGGTTTTTTGTCTGTGTGGGGTTTTTGGATAAAGAGGCCTGAAGTCTGTTTTGGTTTTTAGTAATGGAAGTCATTCATTTGTTGAGGAAAAGGAAGGAATGTCTGAAGGTGAAGTGACTGTGTGAGGTCAGACCCAAGGTGTGTCAACACAAGCGGCTGCCTGTGGAAGGGTGCAGGGTTGGGCCCGATACACTGAATACTTTGCCAGATTCAGTGATCTGGGGCTGATACGCTTCGTGACTCAAAGGTGGCTTAGTATTAGCTATGGGTTGATTTTTCTTCTGTGAGTTATCTCTGAACCCTGTTTGAACTTAGGTAACTCCTCTTATCCATGATACCCAAGGAAAAAAGGTGGCTTTAGTTTTTAACATCATGTTGTATAAGTATTTTTTTTCTTTAGATTTTTTGTCAATTTGGCTCAATTTACATGGGGAGAGGCAGTGTACAGTCATTTCCTATTTGCTTTCTCAGTGCCTCTCAGGATTTTATAGATGTCTGCTATCTGTTTTCCTGACTGAAGAGTTCTGGTGTGTTCAGATGCTTCCCATATGGAAGGCATTTCATGTTTTTAATCACCCTTGCTGCTATTGTTTTGCCTTTTCTAGAACAGAAGAACAGCAAACAACCCCACAACATCAACAACAAAAAACCTGAACAGTTCTTCCTGAATTTCTAATGATAGAATTTTTCCAGCGTTTTCAGGTTGTAATGTTACAGAGATTGCTTTTACTGTTGGGCGTTCCCTGTTTGGAACATGGAGCAGTATGTTCATTAAGTTGTCAGTAATTCTGTATTTCTTAGGGTGGGCAATCGGCGTTCTGGCATATTTTGCTTCAAGTTCACTGCAGAAGAGAAATGCTTCAACTTTTACTTTGTCTTTTACTAAGCATTCCCTCTAAGAGCAGGGTAAAAATAGGATTCCGTTGCGTTTTGATTGGACTCTGCGGTAAATCTATTTTTGTCCATTTAAAACAGATTAATTAAAAGATAAGATATCCTGGCTAGTGTTTGTTATTGTTTGTAATGCTACTTTCAGTACAGCTCTGAGATTTG
Organism: Falco punctatus; assembly: GCF_963210335.1. Classification (NCBI taxonomy): domain Eukaryota; kingdom Metazoa; phylum Chordata; class Aves; order Falconiformes; family Falconidae; genus Falco; species Falco punctatus. The sequence goes on along the minus strand of NC_137585.1, from coordinate 76,801,163 downwards.
TCATTGTAGCCTGTGGAGATGGTCAGTTCTCTGCATACCTACTGACAGAATACTGTGAGTCTAGAGATGGTGTGTCATCTTCTTCTATTAATTGTTTATGCTCGGATGGTGATGAATCTAGTAGTGATAGTATCTCGTAGTGATAGACCCCAGAGCAGCAAATGATTACTTCATAAAAAAGAAAAACAGATTTAGTTATGTTACATAATGCATATCATAGCATGCAGCTTTTTAGGAAATAAGAAAGAGTAATAACCTGAAATAATGCAGTTGTTGAATAGCTTATGTTATGGTAGGTTTTGACAGTTATGTTTCTGAAAAGGAAATGGAGGTGAGCATGCATGTGTATTACTCACAGTGTTCTTAACAGCTGAACTTTTAATGCCAAAGATGTTTTAAAGTCCACTTTGAAGAAAAAATAATTCACGTTTTAGCAAATTCTATACTGGAAAAATGCAATCTAAGCTGAATAATGTATATATTCATGCCATATATTGTAAAGGAAGATATTGTGGAAACATTCATCATAGCTTCTCTTTCCAATTCAACACAAGGACTACTAAAAAAATGGCAAAATCTGATTTCTTTCATTGACTCATGTCCTACCTAACTCTGAAATTGTGTACTGGCAGAAGAGCAACCATCGGTGATGCCAGGATGTGTTATTCGACTTGCAGGCAGAATTTAAGCAGCCAAGTCAAGTGTTAAAGATTTGATCTTTACGTATACCCCAGAAATATGACCGTGAACAAAACATAAGAACAGTGCTAAGAATCTCTCACTAAAAATCCGAAACTGAAGCAAAAAATGGCAAAATAAGCCAATAATGCAGAATTAGCAGACTGATGTAACCCAGTAGCATTTCTTTCCTTCACCCTTCTTCATGTACTAGTATTTGATTGCTTCAAAAGGTGCAAGCACAACTAAAAGGGCAAATGAAAGTTCTTCCTGACTTTAAAACAGTGTTTTGCTATTCACAGATAAAATCATAACTAACTCCATAAGGAAATAAAGTAGATGTCCACAAAGGACAATAAGACAACACTCCTGAATAACAAATACAACTAGGATTGGAGACAGGAAAAAACCCTTTTCAAAATAAAACTAAATATAGTAGTATGAGAAAGTAGAGCTGCTTCTGAGTCTTTTTTTCATCTGTTTCCCTAGGAATAAATTCAGATATTGGCTGTTTTGAAATCTAAAGTTGTACACTTCTTCCTCTCTTGAAGAGAGATTCTTGGTGTTCCTTGATGTTTATTTCAAAATGAGTGACAAAATGTGTGATTCTCAATTCCAGAAATATTTCCAGTTCTCTTTAAAGCATCATCTTTATCGTGTGCAGAAATAGACCAAGTAGTTGCTGTCTTAAAGACAAAATTGACACAGCTTCAATGGATTTTTGAACTTACGACCCCTGTGCCACATTGTCCTAACCTACCCTAGGTTTTCCAATATTTGTACCATCTTACGTGATCAAAACAACAACATAGAAACTTGAGGTCAGAATGAAGTGAACCGATGGTCCTGTCCAAAATAATGAGTCCAAGCACTGATGAACGTGCCTCTGTTACCTGGCACACTGCTTTCAGATCCATTTATGAAGTTCAGGCTCTTTTGCTCTCCTTTATCTTTCTTGCTCATCATTAGTATTATTAATTTTTGAGTGTTCGTTGTTCTTGATCTGTGTATCCAAAATGGCCTGTGCCCAGCAGGTGAGGTTTCAAGGTTTATAATGTAGACTGTTACACATGATTTGTTTGGTTAAAGCTTTTTGCCAACATCAGACTGGGTGTGGGGGCCATCGGCTTGCTGACACTGTGAAACCAGGCTACTGGAGGGCCACTCATCTATCATGTAGTAAGATTAACTGGCCAGAGAACGTGCTGTACCTTCCTTTTGCTATATCGGTGTGGTTTCCTTGCAATGTACAATATAGAGACATCTGTTGGGAACAAAAGAGGAAAGATAAAGGCAAGAAAAGCGTAATTTATGTAAGTAGAAGCACATGCAAACATATTTATTGTTTATCCTACAAATGGATCCCTTCTCTCTCTTCTGCTCTATCCTAAGCTTTACGCAGTTTAAAATTACATAAATTTATTTATTATAAGATTTCTTATTATTACTTAAACATTAGTAAATTAGTTTAAAATATTTCTTTTTAAATCTGACCATATACTGAAGGAACAGAAGAATGCTGTTATCTGGAAGGGGTAGCAGGCAGATAAATTTGGTATGTGCAACTTCCAGTGATGTCCTTTAAAGCAAAAGCATAATAGCAGCTGCTGTGCAGGCGGTGCATGTTGCCAGTGGAATTTATTTCTGACAAACTGTGTACTCTTAGACTCCAAATGCTTTGTCTGTCTTGAACAATCACAGTGTGTAAATGGGAGGAATTATAAGGAGGAGGACTATAGGGGTGGGACAAACAAATGCAGTTTTTACTCATGATCAAGGAAGTATTTGAATCTGAATTATAGGAGCTGAAGAAATAGCAAATTACTGATTTCTTTTTTTTATTGTATGAATGACAAATTACTGTTAATACAGTATTTTTCAGATGGCTTAGATTTGAAGTAGTTACAAAGGCAAATTATGGAAACCTTTGTTGGCATAAATGCTTCAAGTTAATTTGCAAATTTATTTTGCAAGCTGTCATTTGGCAAATATATATTTTTTAATTTTATGAAGTATGAATATGAAAAATAACTGTGTCAAACTGTTTGGAGAAGGCTTTCTTAATTATTTGATAAACAGGTATACTTCAACCCCAGATTTAATTTTTTATGTGTATTGAAAATATTCAGAATTTGGAAATTTAATTTGTAGGTGTTTAGCAATACCAAGTACAGCCTGTCTCAGAATAGGATTTAAAACATATCATTTTTTGGTTTTTTTTTTTTCTAAACTGGTGATGCAATGCAAGTTGGAAAACCATGTCTTGGTTGGCAGTGTTTGGTTTTGGTGATTTTTGTTTTGTTTTGTTTTTCGGTTGGTACATATTAAAGCATGCTGTGTGAGTTCTAGAAGTGCGTCATAGGCTACCTAGGAAGATTAATTTTTCTCTCTTACTTCCTAATAGCTGATTTCAGTATTTTGTATACTGATAGAGCTTTCCGTGTTCTTTAGCAGCAGCTACAGATGAGAAGTGCATTAAGTCGTCTGGTTTGGGTCAGTGTTGCTAGAAGATTGTTTCTTGCTGTGTATTAACAAGATCTTTCTTCCTTCCTCTATCACCTTTTGAATAACTTGATATTCTCTGAAAAATACTTCTTCTCAATCATGCTCAGGAAGATAAGTCGAACATATTACTTGCTCATCAGAAATTCTAAAAGCTTGTCTGTATCTGATAATATACTTCATCTGTCTTTTGCAAGCTGTTCCAGCAAGTAAGTCCAAGTTTACTTGAGACCTGCTTTTGGTCTGGTCAGGTGCCTCCCTAGGGTCCCACAGGTGACAGGAAAGATGACAGTGAGAATAGAAGTGAGATGCATTGCTAGTATTTTTCAAGGCATTTTTTCCTCCCCCTGTTACCCCTGTGTGGAAGCTCTTTACTAAATACACTGTCTTTCATTTTCAGGCCAGAGCCTCAACAGAAAGCTCCCTCTGCACCTCCACCTCCACCCCCGCCCCCACCTCCGCCCTTGCCGGAGCCTACACCACCAGAGCCAGAGGAGGAGATTTTAGGGTCTGATGATGAGGAGCAAGAGGATCCCGCAGATTACTGTAAAGGTGTGTGCAATTCAGCGGTGTCGATGGGCATAAGCATTGTTGCGCAAGCCTTAACACTGGTTCTTGTGAGGCTTTTAAAAACCTGATCTTTAATTACAGAATTTATTTATACAAGGATTATGAACAACTGTGTATTTCAGGTCCAGATGCACAACTGTCTTCAGCTTTACTTTTTTGCTTAGCCATAGCCTGCTTATATGTTTTGCAATAAGTGTATGAATACCGCATCTCTGTTTTCTTCCTGATGTCCTAGTTATAACAATAGTGAAGAAACTTTTCTTGATTGATGTTAGTTATAAGAGAAACAAAACCACCCAAACAAAAACAAACAACCCCTCCCATGCTCCAAAAAGTTCTAAAATGCCTTGATGTTTTTAACAACATCAACTACATTTATTTTTTAACCTGTATTTTTCCCCTTCTTGTCTCACCTGCACCAGCCCATGTTACATGCTTCTTTTTCATGTTGTCTTTCCGAGCCCTCAGTGTTGTCTGAAGCTCTCTACATCCTTGGTTTAGCTCTTGATTTCTGGAGTTCTTGTAGTTGCTGTATTCATTTTGTAAATGTCATTAAGTGCAAGAAAACATGAAAGTGCAGTACAATAGCATCAATACTTATGTTTGTTTAATGTCGCTGCTAAAGTTGCAAGTCTCTTCCCATTAGTGTAAAACGTATAGTGTACTTACATGAAAACCCAAAGCTGATAGACTCGTTATTTATAATTTATCTATCATATTAGTTTTCAAGGATATGAATTTACTTTAGGAAACATCAAAGTTTTATCGCTTCAGATTAATGTTTTTGAACAGCCAAAAAACACTGCATGCACACTGACTATATGTGTTATGCTGTATTCCTCATACCAAGAAGTGCTTTCTCCGTCAGATATGATGATGTCTTCTTAATCAGAAGTTTCTGTGTAAGCCTGGACATTTTAAGTATCCCCTCTCCCATCCTGGAAAAAGTGTTTTGTATTTTCAGCTTTAACAGTTGAAATTATTCTTCAAAATACTGCATTTTGGTGTAAGAAGTTTTATTAATATGTGATATTTCAAATGTTTAGGTGGCTTACAGATACCAATAGTGAAAAAACAAACAGTAAACTCAAACTAAATGAAGTCTACAGCAGGGAAAAGGAAAACGTGTTGCTAAAGCATGTTTGTATTTTTTTAAAGAAATATTTCTGTTACAGCACATTTGTTCCTTAAGATAACTTTTGGTATCTGTAACATCTTCCATCAGTGAGTAAGGATTTGTTGCTTAAACATCTGTTTACTTCTAAACATCTCTATTTCCTTGAGATTAAGTGTTTCAAGGCCCCCACTTAATTCTTCCCTGAAGTAAGGGCTGCATTTAATTTCAAACAATCCATTGTTGTCTGTGTTCCAGTATCTCTTGCAAAATGTCACCATCTGGAGAAGCTAGATCACAAAACAAATGAAAAAACAGTCTAAGTATACAGCCTGCTTATAAGTTACCTGTTTAACTGAAGTCTCTGTGACTATAAGCAGGTCAGTAGTGAGATCTGTGTGCTTTTACAATGAACTGCGTGTTATGCTGAGAATACTTCCAAGATTCCTGAAAAATTAAAGGCAACTTCTGTACACTAAGGGTTCTTCAGAATTCTTCTGGTTTTGGAGCTCTGAATTGGGGGAAGTGTGTTAAAGATGGTTGAAGCTTTGCTTCATTTAGATGTCATAATCATTATTTGTTTATGCGAGAACAGTGTTTTTGTTGCTTCAGTAGATGATTTATTTACCTATTTTCTGACCGTAATTTCCTGTAAGACTGATCAGTACATTTCCTGCTTTTGGTCTGCTGGGCTTGAACTGAAGGAAGGTCGCCATAAGAATCTAAATTCAATGGCCAGATTGGGATGATCTGGGGCCGTGTGGACTTTCTGTTTGTTTATTTTATATTCGGTATGGGGAATGAGTAAGTTACTTGGAAAAGAATTCCAGGGATGGCTTTTAGATACGTTATTTCCATTTTTTTGTGAGGTGTTTTATTAGTTTGAGTATGTTTTTCTATTTTGGGTAACCTTACCTGTATTTACAGCGTGGAAGATAAATATTTGGAAATTATCACATATTACTGGAGTGTCTCTTTTCTTCCTAATTTTATCTCCAAAATGTCAATCTCCCAGGACCTTTGAGTGAGACACAGAGCATACTTCATCTGTTCTCAACCCTGATCTGAAATCTCATAGGAGGGCAGTTTTGATGAGAGAGTATATAGTTACTTTTTTTAATGAATTCCACATTTTACCTGTTACTGTACTTCCCATTGCCAGGGTATTTTTGTTACTAATTTTTTTAATCTCAGATTTTAAAGAATATGTTACTATGTGCTGGGCTTACACCTTCACCACATTACATGGTGTTTAGTAAATAGTCATAATAGTATTTTCAAGCAAGAAACAGGATTAGTTTCAGGTAGTACCTGATGTGAAAGAGAAAACTAACAGCCATCAGTGTAAAGTAGACTGACCTCGGTTCCCCCTGGGCATCCTCCAGGGCCTCTTTAAATCTGTGAAATGACTTCTGTTGGTGTCACTGAATTTACATCAAATGCTTTTCAAATCTTCATTTGTTTAAGGAATGAAAGTATCAGAAGTCTAACTATGTGATTTTTTGAAGGGGTATTTAGGCAGTAAAGCTAGGATTTTTTTCTTTTCTGAAAAGCCTTGAAACACTTGGAGATTTTTTTTCAAGAGCCTGTTGTGTCGTGGGTGTAATTGGAATTCTTTGCTTCTCTGATCATCATCTTTGCCCCCTAGAGATGTCTCCCATTCATCCAGTTCACAAAGGGAATAATTCCCTATACAAACGTAGAACTAGCCAGCTACAATTACCAATACATTCAGGAGACATTTAGGAATAATGATCTCATTTTTCTGACCCTCTTTCTTGAGTACATGTAGCTGGCTAGCTAGCTGTGAGACTTTTTCTGCATGTGCTGCAGTGAATAGGACAACAGGGTTTTTTGTAACATTATCAGCAGTGCTGCTTACACATTGTGTGTTTTCAAATACCAATACTGTTTTTCCAAAAGCGCATAATTTTTCTCAACCCGTTAACTTCGCATAGATGCTTTCTTTTTACTACTATTTAGAAATACTTCCTGTGTGATGAAGAGCTTAATTACATTCATCATAGGATGACACCAGTTTTTAAAATGCATTTAACTAAGCGTGTCGTTACCTGGTTGTCCACAACCTATAAATGAGTATGTTGCTGACATGAATAATCAAGGAGTTATGTGTGCAGGAATGGTAATCGATTATTTCCAAGACTGCTTATGTTGTGGCTTAGGACAGTAGAAAGTATCTTGTGAAGTGTGTATATATATGCTCAGAGAATATGCTAGAGCTATTGGTATCTGTAGCATATGCTGGTGTATTGCTATAATTAGTTATGACAGTACTGTAGGAACTAAAATAACTTTGCGTTTACATATATAGTATTGTTATTCTTGCAGTACGTAGATTTTACTAAAATAACTTGGCAACCCCCAGTTTATTAACATGCCTTTAGTGTCTTTGACTGATTTCCTCCATAGGGTGTTCTCTTTCCTGTCTCTGATGGGAAAAAAACTATCCCAAATTTTTTATATTTTTGACCCTTTGAAGCTATCTGCAGAGTGGCACTCATAAAGCGTTTATTTACTTCAGGTATTCTTAGAAATAATGTTTACCTGCATTAAAATTCTTCATAGTTGAGTGTTATGCTGTTAACATGTTAAAAAAGGAAATACTTTGTCTAGAAGTAGGTTTTTTGCACTAAACGTTGTTTTATATACTTGAAGGCTCAATTAGCACCATTCTAGCAGTACAAAAGGCTGCATGAATTTTGAGTGTTTTCCTAATACATCTGAAGCCATACAACTGTTAAGGAATGATTTAATATGACAAGATATTGAAGAAAATAGTAAAACATTCCAGAAATATTTGTATTGTTGAATTTTAAAACCTGTTTGCAAGCTGTGGAGAGGTGTTAAAACTGCATGTTAAATACTTTTCAGTTTTTCTAATTACATCTGTTTGCAAAGGAATAATGATTATACAGAGAATAAAGTCTACTTCTCACTGTTCTCATGCAATGATACATGCTGGACAGAACTCAAATTGGAAGAAATGATACTGTGATAATGAATTATGTGGAACTGTTTTGAGTAATTCTTGCTGTCAGGTCAGCAGACTTGATTAATTTCACAAATGCAAACCTTTTCAGTAATGGAAAGGTAAAATTGCTGCATGTTCTCTTAACCTTCCACTCACATCTGTCACTTTGTCGTCCTGGGTAGAGTTCTATGGATTTACCAAAGAGTAATAATACTTTTTTCTTTTCTTTTCTTTTTTTTTTTTTAAAACCAGTCAATAGCTGTCTTAAAATATGATTATATTTATCCAGATTTTTAAATATTTTAATCAGCTGTTACTGCAAGGATGGTTAAATAGCCAAATTAAAATTTAGTTTTGTTTTTAATGGTTCTCTCAGTATGGATTTGTGTATATGAGTTTATTCAGAAAAATTGCTGTAATAATGAAGCTGCAGTAGACTTGGGCTTTATGTTGGTTATTGCCGTTTCTTACTGCAGATGAAGTGGACAGCATAACAGTCGACAATTCTACGTCAGTGTCCCCCACTCCTTTCCTGGAGTGTAAATCCAGTCAGGTGTTCCAAAAGTGATCTGACTTTTCTTTGGGAAGTAAGTTCCCACTTGGCAACGTTGCATGTTCTTACTGAGGCTGACACAATTCAGCAGTGGAAATGAAGGTACCTTTTTAGGTTGCGAGGTTAGCTGTCCTGGCAGCTTTCCATGGGCTTTTCCTTCCCAGTGATGGAGGGGAGGGGGGGGTCTTTCCCCAAGGAGGGGTCCCTGGGACTTAGTCCTAGGCTGGTTCTGTATGTCTCAGTCTTCCTGTAATGCCCTGTACTGCTCCTGAACTAGGGCCTTTTTTCTTTGCTGTATTTTAACTGAAAACATTGGTGTCTGTATACCTACTGGTTTGTGAAATTACATGTTGTATGTGATTGTAAGTATACAGTTATTATAGGTTAAAAGTTTAAAGGTTGTTCTCATATCTGGGTGCAAAATGTCGTGGGAAAGAAGGAACTTCAGCACCTTGCCTGCTAGGCTGGGGGAGCCGACTGCTCTGTGTGCCTGTGCGTGCTGCCGATGCACAGCAGACTCGTTTCTGTGCCTGGTGAACATGCTTGGCCCTCTGGAGTGGTATAAACTGGGAGGCAGGTGGGCAGGGAGGTACATGCACTCGATGCTGTGTATAGCAGAGACTTACACTGCCCATCTCAAATCATCGCTTTCGCTTGGTTCAGCCGGGCCCCTGCTGCGACAAAGAACTTGAGTGCTGCTTCCCTGATGCTCTGGGCCAAGCTGTCTGAGTCACTGCCAGCAGCGTAACGTGTGGGAGCCCGGGCAGCTACAACCCTATCAGATGGGTCAGCTTTTGGTTGAGGCTGTGAGCAAACCAGCAAGTGTCTGCTAAGCCTGAAGTTACACCTTAACATACAATTACCGAAGCTGTGTGTGTTTTAGAGTTTCCGTTTAGACATACAAACTTCTAAAGCAATACATTATTTAAGAATTACTGTTCTGTTGAATGTCTAACCTTTATCATTCAATCGTATGGCTATTAAAATTATTAATCTGCTCTGGAAGCATTTGAGAAAAGTACACAAACTACTGAACTTCTGTTTAGACAAAATATGTTATTAGCAAAGAAAAGATCCAAATATATCCAGAAGCGATGTCACTGTTCCACAGGTAAAAAAGGAGATAAGAGAGAAGTCCATGTTTTAAATCCAAGGAATTAAGTGATAAGTTCACATTGTTGTCTTAACTGGGCACCAGTTCTAACAAGATTTTAATGGGATTTCAAAACAAATATAGCAAATTAGACATAATGATCTGAGGTTTTCCTAATTTTAAGTGAAATAATTGGTAACTGAGGATCCTGCCAAAGGACAGTTGGGTGTGACATTGTGAAGGACCAGAAAGAACCAAAGAAGTGATTCCTTGACAGCTGCTCTGAGTTGGCTGCTGGTGGTGTGCTGGAGGGTTGCATGGTGCAGCTTTATTATTTGTTTGCCATTTAGGCAAAATTGTACGTGTTATTATTAGCATGTTAAATACTGAATAATAATCTTGTGTGATCACTGTTTTCCTCTACGTTTCACTGGGAGGAAGCATGCCTCTTAAAATATGAAGGAGTTAAAAAGCTTCGTTATACTCCTCACACTAGCTAGAAACCTAAGCTCCAGCCTGCTCTGTCCTGTTGTCTTCCTGTCAAGGGGGCTTTTTGAGGACCTGTGTAGTGGTGTAAGTTAGGACTGCAGACTTCAGTAATTAAAAAACAGTTCAAGCCCATAGTTGCCTGCTCTCTCTTCCTCACTGCAAAAACAGACATGAGAAAAATGCATTGCTGCTGTGGGTGAGGAGCAAGCAGAAGAGCATCAATACAGTCTGCGTGGTTCGTAACATTTTCTCAGGAAGTATTTTATTGCTGCCTTTATTAGTAGAAAGCAAATGGGAATTAAAACAATCTCTGTTGAGATACTGCAATCATCCAAAATATGTTGACTGGAGAGGCTTCAAATATGATAAAGAAATAATGTAGATCTTTCCTATACTCTCTGTGAAGTGGAAGATAAGCCTGGGGAAATGGAGAACAGATGGTTATATTGCCACAAATAAAAGCTGTCAAGAGAGAAGGGTGAATGAACCCTACAGTAGTTACAGGACGTGAGATTTTTTTCCCTCCAGGCCAAGTAGGGCACAATGCTTAACATCAGAGTAGAATTTTCTCTATTTCTAATAGGTTTCCTATTTATAGGGCAGGACAATTTGAAGAGAAAGATTTCTACTACAAGAATTACTTGAAAACCTGGGAATTATTGTTTGTTTTCTGAATATTCTTTTTCTACTCATTTTTTCATGAAAGGAGGCTATCATCCAGTGAAAATTGGTGATCTTTTCAATGGCCGATATCATGTTATTAGAAAGTTAGGATGGGGACACTTCTCTACGGTCTGGCTATGCTGGGATATGCAGTAAGAAAACTATTTCCATTCATTTTTTTTCTTAATATGTTATATTATTTTGTTTGCAGTAACTTACGTTTTCCATGCATGATAAAATTATGTAAGTGTTTACTATCTTTTTATGCATAAAGATGTCTGCAGTCTTACTTTGCTCTTGGTTAAGGGTATAGTTTATAAAAGCTCTCAGAAATAAGTGTAATTCTGTTTCCTTTTACAAATTATCTTTGCTTACTGAATGTGCATGTTGTCTTGAACATGTGAGAGTGAGCTGAATTTTTATTTCTGCTGTATCTATCTTTAATGAAAAAATATAATTATACCTTGATTGAATGATAAAAGTGTAACCAAATTCCTCTTTTAAAGACATTAGCATCAAGGAGACAAAATATCCAATAAATCGACTGTTAACACAGTATGGTTGAAAGTGGGTTTTAAGTGTAATTTCAGTGTTTTCTGTCAGACTACATTAGGTTATGAAATACTCTATTTAAAATTTCCCAGTATTTAAAGTATGTCTGTTTTAGCTCAGAGGATTTGTTGTAAATTTTTTTATTCTTTTCAAGGGGGAAAAGGTTTGTTGCAATGAAAGTTGTAAAAAGTGCCCAGCATTATACAGAGACAGCCTTGGATGAAATAAAGCTGCTTAAATGTGTAAGTATCATTCATGCAATGCAGTGCTCAATACCAGTAATAATAGTAATAATGAATGAAAAAAAAATCCTAGCAGAATATTGATCTTAAACTTTTTTTACGTTTGTTTTTTTTTCCTGGATAGCTGGCTTATTATTCTGAATGATTTCTGAATCTCCAGAATATTGTTTAACTTCATGTGGAAAGGTAACTAATTAGTATTTTAAAGTGAATTTTCTCCTAAAATGTTACTGTTTACGTTCTTGGTTTAGGTTCGTGAAAGTGACCCTAATGATCCCAACAAGGATATGGTTGTACAGCTAATTGATGACTTCAAAATTTCTGGAATGAATGGAATTCGTATCCTTTTGAAAACATGGCATCTTCATTAAAAATGGTTTACTGATATAAGTAAGAGTTCAGTTCTGGTTTTCTTTCTAGCTGGTCTTACTTTAAATATGTAGCATAGAAATATATGTAGATGCAAAGAGTAGTCCAGTGTATAACGCACTCACTGGAGTGGATGGAAGTTGTTTAGCGTTTCCAAACACAATGCAAAACAACAAAAAATTCCTCTGAATCTTGTCATGGTCTGCTAGAACTAGAGATAGTTTACTTAAAACCTGGAGTTTACTGAAAAGATTTTTAATAACCGAGGCTTACAGGAAATGTGTTTTGCTCTAGACTAGTAAAGGGAAAGAAAGCATCAGTGTCACAAAGAAGCTGGTTTCTGTTTTCTTGTGGAAAATGTGAGGGCATGGAGATTCTTCTCTTGTTTATGTGATCCTCTTTTGGCCAGGTGTTAACCTGTTTTTTGGCAAAGGTATTTAAACTTTTGTCTTTGAATGCTTCCTTAAAAAAAAAAAAAGGAGACAAAGTAAAATATGACTGAATATTGTTCTCAAGGAAGTCTAAATATGTTTGATTTTAGAGTTGAGCTGAAGTGAGTTATCCTTGCTAATTGTATTAGATATTTTAGCGGCTTATTATATTACTGTGATTTCATTTACTGTTACAGCTGGTATTTATGAGTATGCTTGTTGTGTCTTGGAGCCCTGATAATAGACCTCATCATTCATGGTGTCACACTACCAGACAAAGAGACGGTTCCTGCTTTAGAGCGCTTAACACTAAGTTGCTTTTGGTGATGTGCCTGCAGTCTTCAATGGATCAGGTTAAGATGCTCTTCACCAACTCTCATCCTCTAGGAGAGGAATCTAGGAGGTAACTGTCAGGAAACCTAAATGCCCACTAGAAAGCATCTTTTCAGGGAGATGTGTGCAAGCGGTTTTCATCCCATCCATCTGCCTCTTGACATTAGTTATGGAGCCTTTGGATCTGTGATAAGTGAGAATGCGGGCAGGGGGGTGACGACAAGTATTCTCGGTTATAGAATGACATCTTAACTACATCGTTTGTCCCATTTTGATTTGTTTCCTCATTGCTTCAGTGGTCCACTACCATGGTAGAAAGTAGGTGAAGTTAGTGCAGTCTTTTTTCCTAGGTTTTATCATCAAATTAAAATGAATTAAAATAAACCATATAGTTGCCAGTAGTCATTTCAACCTGGATATAAATGGTTTGTGATCAAGGAAATTGCTTAACACAGTGAGGTGAATAACCCGGGTTAGGGTTTCTTGGTGCTGCTGTTGTACTACAAAACGCAGGTTTTAATTTATGACTTAAGATGCTTATTAAGAATTGTTTTATAAATATCTATTTTGTCTAACTAGGTTCACAAATAATTAATCCAACCAAAGCACTTTGAGTTTTCAGCTGACAGCTGTATGACTGAAAAATAATTAAGTTTATTTGTAGAAATCAGAAATCTGACTTACTGTTTTCATTGTAAAACATATGTAAAAAAAAACCACAACAAAACAGGGGATAAGAAAACGCATTCATAACTATACATAGAAATAACTTTTATCTATTTAACAGAGCAGTTTCCCACTAATATTCTTCAATTATTGCTATGTATGTATACATCTTTATTAAGGGTAAGAGCCATTTCGAAGTTTGAAGAGTAAATTTGGTTAGTGATAATATTTTGAAAGCATGTCCAAACTTTTATCTTTTTGAAATATAGCACTTAAGTTGACAAAGCCAAAAGGAGACCACATACTAGCGAAGAAAAAAAAGGGTTCAAATAGGTTTGTGTTAGCAGATTAAAACTGGACAGCTGATACTGATTCATTCTATTTCAGTGTTACTTTCATGTTGAAAAGTGGCAGTACAGAAGTTGTTTTATGTGGAAGGCAAATGTTCCTTCCTGAGAAGTGCATTTTTCAGAAAGCTACAGTAGACAGGATGAGCTGTACTGGACTCAAATTTAAGTTACAGCTGGAAGTCTGTTGAAGTCATAGCCACCAGTGAAAATATGGTAACAAGTATCTTATACTTCAAGTTTTCCTGTGAACAGCTTGTGCGTCCTGAGTTGCGTTGCTTATTTGAGCAGTGGTTGGTTGCATTGATTATTTAATCAACTCCTTTTTACCTTCTAGGGAAAATAATCTTTGGTGCAGGTTCTTTTGGGAGGGAGCAGGTAACTGACTTCAACATTTTGCTGCTATTTCTTGCCATTTTAAAAATGCCTTATTAGTGCTACGGTAGTGTTACTGATTTGAACAGGATGAGAGAAATACAGTAATTTGAGAGTTTTTCCATGCTTTGCTGTTTCCAGCTTCCTTTGAGCACGTCTCTATATATCTGTTCCTTGACTGTAAATTAAAACAACATATGCTTCATAGAGGCTTGATTATTGGCTATGGAATGCATTTAAAAGTTAAAGCAAGACAGAAGAGAGGTGGGTGAATCCTTTGGATGGCTAATATCACAAAATGTCATGGAGCTTCCAAACAGGGAAACTTGTCAGGAACGATGTAGCACAGAGATGGGAATGTGCGGAGCCATTGGCCTGCACTGTGTGTCTGGAAACAGTCATCTTTCTCCTAGGAGCTGAAATAAGCGTTGATACACAGAGGGATTTTAACAACGTGTTATGCTACAGTAGACTGATAATTTTTTAACTACTTGTACATTTTAAAAAGGTTGCAATTATGATTTATTTCATGAAATAATGGAATTCCTGAAATCGGGCGCTTTGGTCTTTTTAGTAAGTGTAGATTATTATGTTTGTCTGCACTGGATATTTATGAGAGCCTTAAATATTTATTTGAGTGTAGCATTTTTTTAATAAAAGATTCAGATTGTCACATAATGAAACAAGCGTTTGGAGAGACAAGTTAAATAATGAAGATGGAAACATTCCTGACAGAATCAGACATTATAATAATTGTAATAATTTATCTCCAAAGAATATACAGCACTAATTAAATACCATAGAGCTGAAATGCTGCTAATAGAGTAGCAACTGAGGTACGTCCAGTAGTGTTCTATGATGGTACCAGAGCCTTATTTTATGTAGCTTAATTAGTCTTTAACCCGCATCAGATTTCTAAATGCTCCTATAATGTGTTTGTAGATAGACAGTTACAGGTAGGATTTTTGTCAGCAAGTAAAAGGTTTAAGTACTTCAGCCTGTCAGCTGATCAGTGTTACGTTTGCTCTCACTTGAGCTGCTCTGCTCAGTTTCCTGCTTTCAGACATCCCCCAAACTGCTTCGAAGAGCATTTCCTAAGAGGCATGTCTGCTGAGTGGGCTTCAGGTTTATTTTTGCAGGAGGACTTTTTGGACACACTCATCTATCAGGATGTTGGTGCTGTAGGAAGATCCTGGGGCTTGCAAGGCTGCTTTCCTAATAGCTAACTGACAGCTTTTCCCAAACTCTTTGTTGTGCGCAGTCTGGCTTACAGTTAATGTTTTTCAAGTCAGGACCGTAGATCGGACAGCAGTCACATTTTTGCATACCTACTCTAAACATTGAGCCTCCTGTATGTCTTCTTCCCATCCCAGTTGACTCCCCAGTACTGAACATGTCTTGAGTTTGTCTGAGTCCTCCCAGCAAAACGTTGCAATCTTTTTTTTTTCAGGTAAACATCCCTTCTCTTTCTTGTGGCCCTCTGTCTCTGTGTGCCTCTGCCTTCTTCCTTGCCTGTTCCTTCTCCGTGTCCTCCCCTTGCCTCTCCGCTGTTCACTTTCCTACACATCTTTCTCTTCTGGTTACTGGCAACCCTTAGCACTTCTCCGAGTGCAAGGAATGGCGGGAACGTGCACTGGAGAGTCTGCAGCAGCAGTGGTCTGAAGAACTGTGGGCGGGTGTCCTAAATTTCGTTTCTGAATGCTGCAGTGTCTTGCCTTTCTTAAATCTGTGTTGCTGTAGCATTCCTGTAGCGGTGCAACTTCAGCGCGTGGGCTAAGTTAATAAGCCCTACAGAGCTAACGTGCTCTGCTCATCCTTTTTGATGGCTGTGTGCTTTACTAGTGACTTCTGTTCATTGGATGCTTGTGTGCTAAAGTAACCAAGACTGTTTCCTCTTCTGAATGGAACAGTTTTATAATATTGTGAGTAGACTTGGTTGGTATGATTGGGAAATGACTATTCACTGTTTCCTCTAATAGAGGAGTTAAAGAACATGAAGCGAGAGGAACGGCTAGCAGCAATCAAAATGTTACAGTTCTTTATGTTGTGCTTTGAACAGCCTTGAGACCCTCTAGTTTTGATCTAACTCCAACATAGGGAATGTAGACTTTAAAACTTCAGTTTATGCATATAGGTAGGTACTTGAGAAGAATGTAAATGATAGACTGATAGACAAAGTAAGTCTCCTTTTGACACAAGTTAAGTCATGGACTCTTAAGATCACTGCTAAAACTCTAGTTAATAAAACTTAGAGAAGCCAGGTAAGATTTCTCCCCTAACGGTGTAGTTCCTTATGAACGGTCTCTGAGATCCAGTCTAATCTCATCCATTGAGATTTTCCTGCAGTATCTCTCAATAAGTTAATTTTCTGTTATTTGTATTACATTATTCTTTGCAATGTTACAGTGTCATATAATTAAGATTTTGAACATTCTTTCTGATTCTAGTGACGTTAAGGTCATTCCAAGCTCATGACTATGCTGAGTTAATCCTCAGACAAGTAGTATGATTTCTTGCTGTAATGTTGTGGATCTTTAAACTTAAATTAGCTTGAATATCTGAGTATTTTTTGCAATAGAAAAATAACCTACCCAGGTATATTAACTGTAGAATCTCTCTCTATATAAAAGGGGAAGCCTTTGAACCACAAATCACTGGAAGTTCCTACATCTTGTTTTTTCCTAATGCTCTTCCCTTGTCATCTGCTATTGGCCTCTGTTGGCGGCCAATAATAGATGCTGGGTCAAATTAGATTTTTTGGCATTGTGTTTTTTGCATATTGTTTCTGAGTTCTGTATATTCTTGTTCCTGACTTCTTTGGTGATTGCCTTTATTCTCTGCAGTTAAAACTGTAGGTGGTAAGGGAGCCATTCTCTTACTACTTTAGTCTTTGTTGTCAAGTATTCTCAACTGAGCCTAATCAAAAAGATGTTCAGCACAGTTCATTTTTGAAAACACTGTTGCTGCAGACTTTTGTTGTTAAAACCTTCTATTCATATAATTGAAAATTTATTAGAAACTAGAGATAATAGGCCAAATCAGTACTTTCAGCTATTTCAAAGACAACAAAAATGAATGTTATTTTTACAGTTACCTGTTTCATTGTTCACCCTAATGCTACTGTTAACGTGTAGAAATAGCTGACAAGAATTGCATAATTAATTTTTTTTATTTTAATTTGTTCTGCATTCGGGCACTGTTCCTTGATATGTTTATATATGTTTGAACTGTAGTACCAAAGCATATACCATGTTCTGCTCATTTTAGGGGGAACTGTTTTCCTTCTGAACAGTGTGATGATTGCTTTAGCCAGTACACAAACATTTGTGTTGATCTCATCAACAAGTTTATTTGGAAGTTATCCTTAATTAAATCCCAGATGTCTGCATGGTCTTTGAAGTGCTTGGACATCATCTCCTAAAATGGATAATCAAGTCCAATTATCAAGGCCTTCCCATCCGTTGTGTAAAAAGTATAATTCGACAGGTAAGATCTGTTAATGTTTTAATTGGGTTTTTCTACCATTGTTGACTGTTTGAAGGTTAGAATTATGGTATTTCTGCACTTTTACTAATAAATATCTAGGATAAGGATAGTATTATTGGTGATGCCAAGGAGGGGTGTGGGGTTGCAAGAGCATCTTTCTGGATATCCTGTATTTCTGCATGCTGGGGTTTGGTTTGGGGGGGGGTGTGTGGGTTGGTTTGGTTTTTTAATCAAGTTTTCTCACTGATCAGGGAGTTTCCTGAGCTGCTTTAGAAATTAAAAAGTTAGATCTAAGGATATTCATATTCAGTTGCAGTTTTGGTTGACACATCATGCTTCTTAATAAGATCTGGATAAAACATCAAAACAGTGGGAAATAATATATTATCATTATAAAACCGAACAGGTTAAGGAGAAATAGTGTCTCAGCAAGGAAAACTCTTAGCTATATCTCCGTGGTTTTGTATATACTATTAATCTATTCACAGTTAATACCTACAAACCAAGTATTTTGGCACTTAGGCAATTTGTATTTTTCATCAACTTTACTTCTGTTTTATTCATAAGCGATCTGTTAAGTGGTTAGTTTCTTTGTAATTATTATTGTATGTCAACTGGTGAATATCAGCCTATCACCTCTTCAATGAGAATTAGCTAAATAACCTGATTGATGCAGTTGTTAGTATTTAGTTGAAATTTTAGGTCCGTTAAGTTCTGTACAACTAGGTGGCTCAGAAATAAGGAGCTGTAGTAATGCAGTGCTCCAGCCAAACTGAGCTGCCTGCTAAGAAATGGGAATGTGTGTATTTGTATTATATGTACATACAAATATCCACAGTTTTCAGTAAATGTCATTTTTTTGTTTGGAATGTTTTTGCTTTGGTTGCACTGTTTTTTGGCCAAAACTTGAGAAATTACAATTAAATTTCTTGATACACTGGGTTAAGCAGCCAAGTCAGGTTTAGTAGCTCCCTGTGGCAGTGTACTGTTACCTCAATTACACTGCTTGTAAGCCAGACCTCTGAATGGGTCCAGGCTGAAAACAACCCCTTTTTGGAAGGAAGGTGAGAACTTCTGAGCCCAGCTTCACAGCATCTTTGCCAACAGGCTCCTGTAACCTGGCAGGGAAGAACTTCCAGGTGGGACCATCAGGGATGGTGACCGCAACCCAGTGAGAAGTGGGATCAGCCAGGACAGGGACCTGAAGGACAAAATTATGGAGGGAGGCTCTCAGTGCATTATCTGATCACCATGACTGGGAGACCTGGCTCAAGTGCATACAGCATGGCGAGCAGAGGGCAGGAATTAGAAATCCACATGTGGTTGCAGAGCTAGACCCTCACTGTGAGCACAAAGGCGTGGTGGGACAGCTCAGATGCCTAGAGAGCAGCAGTAGCCTGATAAAGGAAGGCACCGTAGGAAAAATGGCCAAGGAAGAGGAGCTGAGCATAAATGTTTGAATCTTTTCTGTAGAATGGGGTCATGGTCAGGGGGGAAACCAATAAGGGTGACATCGTGGTATGTAACTGCTACTGGCTGCCAATTTCAGAAGTAGATGAGAGGTACCTTCTTTAGACAGCTGGAATAAGCTGGCCCTTATAGGGGATGCCTTGATATCTGCTCTGGTGGAGCACATGCAGTCAAGGAAATTTCTGGAGTGTGTTGAGGACAGTTTCTCAGCATGGGGTGTCTCAGTGAGGAGACAGGTTGGAGATGCACTTTGGACTGGTTACAAATAAGGAAGAACCAGCTGAAAATGTGAAGATGGATGGCAGGCTTGGCATGAGGTGGGGGGTCCTGGGAGACAATCTGAACATGAGTCAGTGGTGGGCTCCTGTGGTGATGAAAGCTAACCGTGTAGAAGGGCACAGCAGCCAGAGTGCTCCGTTTCAGTACTTCAGGACTCGGCAGTTTGGGGCTCCAGGTACAAGACGCTGGCTTAGTGAAGTGAAGGGCCACAAAGGGGTTGAGGGAGCTGCAACATATACTGTGTGAGAGGTCGTGGGAGAAATAGTTTGTTTGGCTTTAAGAAGAAAAGGCTAATAAAAGGGGAAACTTTTAATCTCTTCAGCACAGGTAGAGTAATGGCAGCTGGATTTCTCTCGTCGATACGTGGGGATAGGACAAGAAGCAATGTACACAATTTAGAAACAGAAATTCTAGTTATGTATTAGGAAGAAATTCTTTGTTGTGAGGGTGGTCAGGCACTGGAACAGGTTGTCTGCAGTGTGGCCTCTGAGCAGGCTGCTCTGACATTAGATACAGTTTTGAGGCTGGTATGACTTAGACGGGGAGGCTTTAAATCGCACAGTCTTCCAACCCACACTGCTCTTTGGATGTCAGCAAAGGTAAGAATTCCAAGTAATTCAAACACTTGATACCTGAAAAAAGAGGAGTAGGTTAGTCCTGAAAGATTAAAAAGGTTTAATTTCTGTGAGGTTGAAGTGAACTGTTTGGACTAGTGAGACTATCATAAACTGGTACGACTTCGAGGTTGTTCATCTCATTAAAGATAATGTAGATCCTTATTCTTTCTTCTACTCAAGCAAGGCTTGTACTACACATGTACTAAAAACTTTTCATATTCAAGTTTCATAAATAATTCAATTATCGCACTGCTGTTACTGTACAGCAGACAATTTTATTTCAAAAAGTACTATAATTCCATGCTACAATTGAAAAGGAATTTTTATGCTATGACTTGGAAAATACTTTTTTTGATTTTTGAGTACTTTTGAACATCGGGACAAAATGTTTTTGTTTTTTTTTAAATGCAGCTGATAGTTAAGTTTCTTAATAAGAACTTTTATTTTGGTTTCAAGCAGGTTTTTTTTTCCCCTGGGTTATATTTCTATGAACTGTCATGCAAGAGAAGACCTTGTAGAGTTTAAAGAAGGGTTAGTTGCTACAGTTCCTTCTTTGCAGTGGATGTGGTTGGAAGTGCCCATTTATTTCGTTCTGGAATCCTTACTTTGGGTTGTAAAACATATAGTCTCAGTCTCTTTTGAGAGGATCGAAACTAATGCTGAAGCAAACATTGTGTATTTGATCAATGAAAATTCTCACTTTTGCTTTGATCTACAATACAGTAAATAATCTGTTTAATGAGGTAATATGATGTGGCTCGTTGAATAAAAAGAAAAGAAGCTAATATTAATTAGAAACTGCTAATAATTAGTTTCTTTGTGAAAGTAACCATGTGACCTTCACAAGGGAAAAAATACAGCCTTCTAATTTACATTTTTGATTGTAGTAACAGACTGTCATGATTTTTCAGACTCACAGTACATTACCCATTTAATTTTTTTCCCCTTTTTCAGTGGACAAGTAAATAAAAACTAGGAGTGTTTTCCCTGTTCTCCCATCATCTCAGGGCATGGTACAAAGCATGCCCATGTAGTATACGTTTCCTTACCGGTTTAATGGTATAATGTACTTCCAGTTTTTAGGATTAGGCAGTCTGGTCCGCATTTTAAGACAGCTGAGAACATTCTTTCTAATTTTAAATTTCTAGCAGAATGGTCCTTATGGTAAATCATGGAGCTGGATTGGATTCTAAAAAAAAAAAAAAAAAAAAAAGACTCTTCAGCCAAATTAAAGACAAAGCTGTTACCCTAACATTGTTACTTAAAAGGAGAAAGACTATATTTTTAAAGTGGGAGATATCGGATCTAGGTTCACATAAATTCCACTTCTGCATATCACAGTGGAACAGATATTTTTTCTTCTGAATGTTTATGGCTTTCAGTGTACTCTGGAATCTTTTTTTTCTTGGCCTCAGAATTACAGATAGTCAGTGATAATTTGTAAGATGGTGTGTAGTGTAGTGGGTCGGGGAAGAATCTATTATAATCCATCTTTATGTTGCTGTTGCTGTTAATGCCTCTTAAAATTTGAAGTCACTTAACCACTACCTACCCTCCAATCTTTATTTAACATTTCTTAGTTTGAGACGTACTGTATGTTCTTTCAGTTGCTTTGCCAAGTAGTCAAGCATATTTTGGATCTGTAGGAAAAAAATCCAAATTATCAAGGACGCAGCAGTTTCTAGGTGCACCGTTGGAACTGACGCTGAGTCCAGCTGGAGTGAACATACAGGTTTTATATAGGCTTATAAAGAAAGCTTTTCAGAATGATTGCTGTTCTAGTCTATCTCTAGAGCTGGAGAAAGCACTGCCACGCATTTCTAGGATACGTTAGCCTGAGTGTAAATATATGTATGGTACTGCTCTTCTCTTGAGCTACCTTGTGTTCTGAATGGATGTACCAGTTCTGGTACTTGCTCAGGACTGGATGGTGGACTAATGTCGTTGTGCTCTGTTACTGGTATTTTGAGCCAACACATTTTGCTTTTAAAGTTCACCCTAGCTAGTTATGTCTTAAAGGATCCTGAGAGCAAGGAGCTTGCTAGTTTATTTATAATAAATATACCTAGAGTGGCAGAATGTTTTCGTACCTGGAGCTCATGAGTCTGGAGGTCTGTTTCATGCTGTAGAATGTTCTCTAAAAATAGAAGTCTTTTAAGTGGGATCAGCTAGATTACTGCTTTTTTTATCATTCTTGCTGATACTTTTTTTACAGTATTTCTGTGGATTAACATAGCAATAGCTTAGTTTACACTGTTACATTATTCTATGCTGAATAATTGTAATGATTGGCTTCCCTAGGTCTTACCTAAAATACAGTAATTTCTGTGATTTTACAAGTATTTGTGTTCCAGTTAGGTTTGAGAATTTTTTTCATTGTGTAAAAAAACATGTTTTAATTTATAACCTAGAATGCATTTTCAAGTCTTTAGATATGCACGTTTGACATGAGCTAGCAGAAGTTAGCCTGCAGAAAGTATGAAAGGCTAGTGGAAAAATACATGTGACAAGTCCAGGTAGACAAATCCTTACGTGGAATCACATTAAAAGCTGAATTACTGTTGGCATTCTAAGGAAAGCTACAGTTAGCATTTCATCTCAACAACACAATTCCCTTTTTGTCTTTTTTTTTTTTTTTAATAATCAGTTGTAAGACGGTTATTCACAAACCAGACTTCAGGTACAGTGTGTACTATTTGCAGTGTTATTTTTCAAAAAAACAGTCACAGAATCACAGAATGGTCAGGGTTGGAGGGGATGTCTGGAGATCATCTAGTCCACCCCCCTGCTAAAGCAGGTCATACAGAATTGTGTCCAGGTGGGTTTGGATATCTCCAGAGAAGGAGACTCCACAGCCTCTCTGGGCAGTCTGTTCCAGTGCTCTGTCACCCTCAAACTGAAGAAGTTCTTCCTCCTATGCAGGTGGAACTCCCTGCGCTGCAGTTTGTGCCCGTTGCCCCTTGTCCTGTTGCTGGGCACCACTGAAAAGAGCCTGGCCCCGTCCTCTCGACACTCAACCTTGAGATACTTGTATGCGTGGATAAGATCCCCTCTCAGTCTGCTCTTCTTCAGGGTACACAGTCCCAGCTCCCTCAGCCTTTCCTCATCAGGGAGATGCTCCAGCTCCCTACTCACCTCCGTAGCCCTGCGCTGGCCCCTCCCCAGTAGCTCCCTGTCTCTCTGTAACTGGGGAGCCCAGCACCGGACACAGCACTCCAGGTGCAGCCTCACCAGGGCAGAGCAGAGGGGCAGGATCACCTCCCTCGCCCTGCTGGCCACGCTCCTCCTGATGCCCCCCAGGACCCATTGGCCTCCTTGGCCACCAGGGCACACCACTGGCTCATGGCAACTTGCTGCCCACCAGGGCTCCCAGGTCCTTCCCCACAGAGCTGCCTCCCAGCAGGTCAGCCCCAGCCTGTACTGGTGCGTGGGGTTATTCCTCCCCAGGTGCAGGACCTTGCACTTGCCTTTGTGGAACTTCCTTAGGTTCCTCTCTGGCCTGTCCAGGTCTCGCTGAATGGCAACTCAGCCTTCAGGTGTATCAGCCGCTCCTCCCAGTTCTGTATCACCAGCAAACTCGCTGAGGGTGCACTCTGTCCCTTCATCCAGGTCACTGATGAACAAGTTGAACAAGACCGGGCCCAGTACCAGTGACAATCAGCCTTTCTGACTAAGCAACCAAATTCCTTTTTTAAACGAAGTTACATCAGTTTTTTTTACACATGTGCAGATCAGCTGAAGAGCTGAAATGAAACTTGAGAAATGAAAGTCTGACAGCAGGTTGCTGTCATCAAGACAATTAATCTAGCCAGTGTCTTACTCATGAAAGTCTCAATAGCTGGGTTTATGAGCTAAATAAATTATCCTGTCAGGCCACATATGGACTGCAGGCAATTGGTTGAACATCTCGGTACTAATAATAAATACATTCAGCTTGGACTGGATAATTAAAATAAATTTTTAAAAAATTCCTTCTGTAATTAGGTACTTCAAGGTCTAGATTATCTACACAGCAAGTGCAAGATCATTCATACAGATATAAAGCCAGAAAACATTTTGATGTGTGTGGATGATGCCTATGTTCGTAGAATGGCTGCTGAAGCAACTGAGTGGCAGAAAGCTGGTGCTCCTCCCCCCTCTGGTTCAGCAGGTATGATAGTATATTTAAATGCATGTAGTAAAGTTCCTTCAGTATATTAACGTGAACAATATTTTGTTTAATGAACATTAACATTTTAAATATTTGCATGTGAAATATATATGTCTAGTTAATTCTTATTCATGCTCTGGGAACCATCAGGAAAATGCTTTTTTCTTGGTTTTACACTTCAAGTTTTCAGGATCCCCAGATACAGAGAAAGATTTATTGGCGTAAACTTACTCTCTTCCCACCCTACAAGCTTTAATGGATGGGTTATAGCCGCATTGAAGCCTTGCATCTCTAATATTTACAGTAATTAATAATCTTATCTAAATTATGTGTCTAGTCCCGCTACAAGTTCATCAGCATCCTTGTGAAATTACCTGCCTTCTTGTCAGTTATGACTTATTCTCAGAACACAATGAAAAGTCTTAGAGTCCTTAGGTTTTCACCCTTGAAAATGGAATTTATTGTACCTAACTGAATTTGTGATAAGCCTTTTTCCCTAGCACTGTATGTGAAATCTTTTATAATAAACTTGCCAAGAGTTTAAAGACGAAATGTACATTATGTTTTGCTAGGAGAAGCCAAGGTAAAGAACTTCACAGCAGTCAGTAAAGACAAACAAGGAGGATATGTGGCTTTTCTAGTCATCTTTAGTACCACAGTTGCTATTTATTTGCCAATCAAACACATAAGCTACAAGCAGTGGAGAAATAAGGTTTAAATACCTTTGTAATATTGTCAGAAATCTTATCACAGATTAAAATCTCTGAGGCCTAATAAAAATACTTGCTATATCAGGAACAAATACTGTGGTCAAAATTCATAAATATTTCACAGTATTATATATGTTAAGATGCAAAATCATATAAATCATTAATATATTGTATTGAGTTTAAATACATAGCTAAAGAGTGTATGTTATTTGTGTGGGAGGTAACTTGATTTTGTTCATGCAACCTTTATATTGCTTCCTGACATTAAAATAAATATTATTTTAAGGAATATATTGCTGGAGTTCTTATCACACTTTGTTCTTAGCAAATTGTAAGTGAATCTTTGGCATTCTACACAGGAGTTGAAGATGTGTTTTCTTTACAGCATTTCAAGAACAGGTTCTGCATAATTTTCCTTTTTAAAGCAATGACGGTACTCACGTTTAAGAATCTTTTTGAAAAATTTGCCCTTTCAGTGACGTAGAAGCATTTTTTTCACTGAACTTAGCAGCAGGAACTGAACGTATAAAAGAACTGTGAAGGCTCATCGGTCTAAATTTTTTATTTTGCATTTGTTAATTGCCATATGCATGTGTGTTTGAAGAAGTTTGTGAGATGTTTTCTTCCCCCATTCAGTTCCTCCTCCTCGCTTCCACTTTGCCCCTGTCTCCTGTATTTGGTTGTTTCTATTGGTTTTGATTGTTTGGGGGTGGTGATGTGTGTCGTGTGGCTTGTATTACTCTTGTGTGCATTTTCACAGTTAGTTTTGTATTCTTATCAGACCTAGTCATTGATGGTACCCTTCTGAGAGATTCTTAGGAGGAGTTCCATGCTGGAGGTGCTTTCTCTGTGGTGGTGCATTTTTGACATAGGCACCTCTTCATGCCTCCAGTCCTAGCAATCAACCTATTTTGTTTCAGAATGAAGGAAATGTGAATATTTGACTTTTCTGTTGAGTGCAACACAGTAGTCGTCTTTGATACTTCCTGAACTATTTAAAATCTATCTATACCTGCCCAGTCAGCTGGCTACATACGTTTAATCTGTGACAACTCTGCAGTCATTTAATGTTTTCTGTCCACTCTTTACTGATTCAGACATTCCTTTCTGACTCATTAACTCTCCCTCAGTCACAACAGAGTGACTAGAAATTGGTGCTAGCTCCATCTGATTCCAGATGCTCGGATGGAGGCATCAGATGATTTCAGGCAGCAGGTGCTTATAAAGAGCAAAAAATCTGGCTTAAAAACCAAAAAATCACAGCCTTATATTTAGTTAAGAATATTTTTACATGATTACTGCTTTCTGCTTTTACAGAGTTGTTTTTGTAAAAATATATCTTTAAAATTTTATTTTTCTTTTTTAGTGAGTACAGCTCCACAACAAAAGCCTGTAAGTATTGTTATGTAATTCAAATTAACTATGTTATTTTCTGTGGTTCTGTAGGTGGTAGTACCTATTAGACTGTTGGTAGCCTCTACCATTTTTAAAAGCTTCCTTTGAATAAACCTTTATCTTTCAAAGAGCGCTTTTCTTCTAATGTCTTGGCCTTACAAAGTTTAGGCACGGTATTGCTCTGATGGGAGCTCTCATAGATGTACTGTTCTATAGCTATGTCAAAGGAAGTTTAGCATTGCCATTTTCATCTCTCGAGGAATAATCCATTCTTTTCAAATCCTGTCAAAAATGGGTGCATGCAGTAAGTATCACGCATTGCAGTAGCTTAAGAACTTCAAGGCCTTAATCTTCAAGGCCTTAAAAGAGAGGGCTTCTTAACGAGTTTTTAAAGATCTTTTTGCTGTATACATAAAGCAAATAACCACTGATAATACAGCTGTTTAGGAATATCTGAGGTCAAACCTGCTTTCTGTGTGTACAGAATCTGTATCATTTCAATGGGCGTACGATGCAGATGAAATTTAATAGGACTGTCAAATTAACTGTCTTGTTTTGACTGGCCTATAGCTTCTGTTGAAGACAACAGGATTTACAGATAAAACTTTGAGAAAATAGTATTTCCCTCTGTTCCTAGTACTTTATTTTTGAATTGAGGATTACTTACTGTGATACCTAAACAATGAATTAAAACTGGATGGATGTCATTTATCAAATAGTAAAAACAGCAGTCAGATCTCAGTTAAAATATGAGAAAGTGTTTCGGTCCTAGCTCAGATGTGTTGATTTTTTTTTTTCTTGTTATTGCACCTGAGTGTTTCGATCCTTATGTTATATAAAATGTGAAACTTTTCATAATGGCCATCTGTTGTTTGTGAATAGTATGTTCTGGGCCAGAAGTGAATAATAAAAATGCTCTCCTTTCACAAGGAAATAAACACAGGGTTTATGTAAATTCTTTACTGTTTTCAATCCCTTTAGTTTTGTCGTATATTTTTCTCAGCATACTTTTGCTAGTCATTACCTGCATTATACAGAGAAAAATCATGTATAGAATTAATGTGTAAACAACTAGATATGATAGCAGACTGTCTTCTACATACAGGATCACCTGTTAGTCTAGATTGAAGTTTGATATTATTTTGCCTAGTTGAGATTATAGGAATTTTACTGTGACATCTTTGATGTATTTTGCTCTTGTATCTAATAAACAACCATGTAAAGGCATGTATAACTATGTACAATTTTGGTAACTTTATTTGCCTCATATAACCCTACATCACTCTTGATTTGATGTAAAATGGAAAAAGCAACGTATTTACTATATTAATTGCCATCCAGTATTTTCAAGTAAAATGTAATCATACTGCAGGTGAATTCGGTGTAAGATGCCTTGAGAATGAGGTGGTTTTTTCCCCTTTGTTTTCTTTTGCTTGTATTAATATTTCAGATTGGAAAAATATCCAAAAACAAAAAGAAAAAACTGAAGAAAAAACAGAAGAGACAAGCTGAGCTGTTAGAAAAACGCCTGCAGGAAATAGAAGAACTAGAGCGAGAAGCTGAAAGGAAAAAAATAGAAGAAAATGTAACCTCAGCTGTGCCATCAAATGAACAAGAAGATGAGTACCACCCAGAGGTGAAACTAAAAACAGCTGATATAGAAGAGGTAGTAGATGAAGAACCTGGTAATGATGATGGTTAGTATTACCTGCTTTTATTGACCCTGAATTTACTGTTTCAGAGGGGAAAGTAATTGCAGCATTACATCTGGTGCAGTGAACAAAATCTCCATACTGTCCTAGATCATTAAGTTTCATTTCCTCCTGTAGGTAAAATGGTAACTACAAAGTCTAGAAAGGGAAAGAAAAGCCAATCCTACTATAGAAGTGAAGAAAAACATGGATAGCGATCTGGCTATCAAATCCCACAAAAGAGCACAGAAAGTTCAGCAGAACAGTCAGTTGTCATACCACATTAAGTGGCATAGCCAAGTATCTTGGTGAGATAGAAGAAAAACGATGAATTTGTATTCTGTAACATTAATGTACTTAGAGTCATCATTGCTTTCGTCTTTTCTTGTTAAGTGTTCGTTGTAATGATCTATCAGGTAATAATAATGGCAGGTTTGTCACTAAAAATTTTTAAATGTCTTCTTAAAATTCTTATTTAGCCTTTGTGATTTGGAGCAGAATTGTTGTGGGCCAGTTCTGTTCTGGCTTCCCTGGGTTTTCTTGTCAACTCTCTCTGATTCTGATTAAAACGTAACTACTGAGACTGTTGTTTGGTTTGTTTAGTTTTGTTCTGCTCTTACTGCGCATTTTCCTGCTTCTATGATGACTCCCTGTTCGGCACAGATTGAATTACAGATTTGTAAAGCTTGCTTTCAGGACATCATATACCTTCCCTTCATAACATTCTTCTCTGCTGAATTGTTCCCTTCTGAACCACTTCCCATTATTCAGTTTTTTCCAACAGCCTTATTCTTTCTTTCGCCTTTAATTTAGGTTTTAAATGCTTTGCATGTTGCAGTATTTCAAATCAGTCTTTTCCTTGTGTGGTATGTCAGGAGTCAACTATTTACTAAAGATTTAAGAATTATGAATGCCTAATTTAAAAATGGTATATTGATGTATAATCTAATGTGTTGATCATTGAAATTTTCCAGGTGAAGCAGAAGATCAGGATGAGAAAGAAGACACAGAGAAAGAAAACACTGAAAAAGATGATGATGTTGAGCAGGAACTTGTCAACACTGACCCTACAGACCCTAAGTGGATAGAATCCCCCAAAACAAATGGCCATATTGTGAACGGCCCATTCCTATTGGAACAACAGATTGAGGATGAAGATGAGGAAGAAGAAGAGTATCCAAACGCAGAGGAGTATAATCTTGATGAGCCAAATGCAAAAAGCGATTACTCTTATAGCAGCTCCTATGAACAGTTTAATGGTGAATTGCCAAATGGACGTCATAAAATTCCCGAGTCACAGTTCTCTGAATTTTCAGCCTCAGTGTTCTCTGGGGCTCTGGAATCTGTAGCTTGTGGTTCTGCTGTTTCTGAAGGATCAACTGTAACCGAAAGAGAGGAGAGCAGCCCATCTCACGACAGGAGCAGAACAGTTTCAGCTTCAAGCACTGGGGATTTGCCAAAAAGTGAGTATTCCTCTTTAAGTGCAGTACACCATGCTTGAAGTCTCTTGGAGCTGTAGGTGATATCTTTTGTAGAATGAGTAGTTAAACCTTACATATGTGTTTTACCTGTGTTCAGTGACACGTATATGCAGATTTTACTTTTTATTTGTTTGGGGATTTTTGATGAAAATTCAATACCAAGCCTTATGGGTCAGCTGTCACACACTTCTTTCAGTACCACAGAAGGACCGTTCAGTAACCACCAAGAACTCTTTACCACACCATTTCCCTGACTTTGAATGCTGGGGTCTAGCACTTCTCAGTGATGGTGATTTTTCTGTACCTACAGGTGAAGTGTTTTAAACATTTTGAGTTTCTGGGTGTGTGTCAAACCTACTCATCTCCGGGCCTGCTTCGTGCTTGAGTCTGAAGAGTGCCCACTGAAAAGATGGTGCCCGTGTGCCAGCCTCTGCAGGCAGAGGAATCTGTGCAGCCTGCTCCCAGGTGCTCTCTTTCCTAGGCACTCCCCAGACTTGGGGAGGGAGCTGGATCGTGGGTCAGGTTAACCATAGCTAGGGCTGGGTTACAGCTGCAGCTACTGGGAAGCCTTTTTGCATTGCTGGCTGACTTCATGTCCTTGGTTACGTCTACACTGAATATTTTTCTCATTGAATCATACATTGTACAAATGCAGAATCTCAGTTACGATTATTTTAAACTTAGTATTTCATCTATAAAGACTTTTGGCAAAAAGGCAGAGCAGATATCTAGAAATGGAGAAGAGGTGCGTAAGTTAGTTTGGTCCAAAAGCGTTCTGGTGAATTTTGACCTCCTAGGACCAGGTTTCAAGGAAAAGCAGATGTATTAGTTTTGAATGGCTTTTAGAAATACAGGGGGGAAAGAACACTTTTGCTTTGACTTGGTGGAAGACTTTTGTCTAGTAGCATGCATTACATTTAAAAAAAAAAAAGGCAGCCACTAAGTGGAATAGAAAAAGCCAGTAGTTAAGAAAAAAGTGTGATTGTATAATTAAAGGCAATAGCTTAGCTAAGCTTACTTTAAGTAAATTGGATATTTTTCTTGCATTCAAACTTGGTAGTTTGATTGATGCAGCTTGAAACACAATGCGAAAGCATTCTTGTTAAAGTCAAACGAATTTCCATCTTAAATTTTAAGAGGAACACAGAACTGTGATTTTGAACGTGCACACACACTGAACTTGTTTTTAAGGGTATTAAGCAAGTTACTATAGATGAAATATTCACATTGACAGATAAGTCTACACAGGAAAGAGGAAAGAAAGTTTATAGTTGCAAGTAGGCATTATTCCCATAGTTTAAGGGGAGAAGGTGATCATGAGATCATGTAATCTGACTTCCTTTTATAACAAGCCAGAAATACACCATCTATTAAGCCCAGTAACCTTTGGTTTTGGCTTAAAACATATTTTCTAAAAAGATACCTGATCTTTATTTGGACAAATGAAATGATAAAAATCTAGTGTGGCTGAAGTGTGTTCCACTGGTCTCTACTCAGAATTGTTTCAGAAGAACTATAGCAAGTTTGGATTTGTCTAGCTGCAGCTTCTATTTGTTACTTCTTGTTTTATCTTTTCTCAGTCATGTTAAAAAATTCTGTGATATGCTGTGTAGTCATTCATTAATGGTTCTTTTCTGTTTGAAACTGTTCCTGTCTTAGCCTTTTTAGTAAAACTTAGCAAGATGAAGTCTTTGTCTCTACAAGGCATGTTGCCAACCCTCAACTTGTTACGGTTTTTCTATATTCGGCATGGTTTTGGACATCTAAATTCTGGCCACCAGAGCTGCTCAGATCCAGACCTTTTGCCTGTAAATCCTGTTTCTTGAAGATATGGAAGGTGAAATCTTTGTGTCATTGCAAAGAGCTGGATTTTTGCCATTAAATTAAATAGCTTCAGTGTATTACACACAGGTTTTATTTATAGTGCCTGTGGCTAAATGATAAATATATGGGTTTCAGCTTCAATGAAGAAAATACTGAGAGACTAAATGTGTAAGTGGATACAAAAAAAATGAGATGGCTTAGGGAGAAGATCACTAAGCCTGCCATCAACATTGTCCCAGATGGAATTACTGAATTTAAATAGTGATGTGTTGAAAAGTACGGTCAAGTGTATTTGTTGGTTTAAGACTTTAGAAGAACAATTCACACAGGTTATTAGAGTCTCACAGGTAACGGAATCTGCAGGTAGGCAAGAAATGTGAAGTAAAATACAACTGAGTAGAGCTGTATTTCTGGAAAATGTCAAGATCCAGACAAATAAGTCTTCCAGTCCATCTCCTTACACTTTGTAGTCCCTGAAACCATGTACAGGAGGTTGCTGGATGCTTTATAGCCTCTTCGTTTGTGCTGCTGACAGTATATAGGCAGAAAGCCTCTGCTGCTGGTTTCCTGGGGTGATGTGTAAAATCCTCATGCCTCCAGAGAGTAAAGCTGGTTTTGTCATCATGGGAGCAGCCTATCTCCATAGCTGGAGAAACAAACCTGCTTTATTCCTCCTTGATATTATCTCACCAGGAGCAATTTACAGACCTTTTGTACAAAGAAAGAAGAAAGATAGTAAACGCATCCATAACTCACTTCTTCCGCAGAAGGAGGAAAAGCTAAACATTATTAATGGCACCACTGATGATGTTGGGTTAAAGAGTAATAAAACAGATTAAGGTATTTAGAAAGAAGAAAGATACAAGAGTTGCAGGCTACTCAATATTTTTAAAAGGTGCTACTTTTTCACTATAACTTTAGTGCCCTTTTCTTGTATAGAAGTAGACTTTTATTCGTTCCTCTCTGTCTAGGCATTGTTATACATTATTAAGTAACATGGTCTCACTTGATTTTTTCAGGATACTTGCCTCAGTCAGTGCACAGACCAGTTTGTGTTCAGTGGATGAACAGCTATTAAGTTTTTATCTTTTTCAAGTTTTCCCCGTGTGACCAAATGCCCCTAAGACAGATCTATTAATTTGCTCATGACTCTTCTCATTTCAGTGTTTGAATGTTTACTAAGTATACTATTGTGCTGAGACTGTGAGAAGAGGAGCTGATACTTCTATTTTACGGAACTAGGACACACAAAAATGAAAATCAGAAATGCTTACTAATTTTGTGCTCAGAATGAGCTCCTTTGGATGGTTTTTTTTTTTTTTTGAGAGTACTTACGAAAAGTATGCTCCTTTTGACTGCACTTTCACTTGTGATTGATGCATGTTTGTCAAATTCAAAATTGAAGGTCTCATATTCATGTCTCGGAAAATATGGGACATAACCTGCATGAGTTCCTGAGAAAAAACAGATGTGTAGGCACTTGCCTATTACTGTGTAAGGTCCCTCTGTTACAAGAAGGTTGAAGAAAGCTGTTTCCTAATGTCATATTCGCATGTCTTGCTGATGAGGCCTTTTTCCCTCTTCATACCACATTATTTACTTCAGTCCTTCACCTTCAACAAATGTGTGGGAAGGATTTATCTAGCACTATCTTTCTTTTTTATTACCTTTTTGCCAGGGCTACTGAATTGAGAAAGGTCCTGTTATTTCTTGAATAATGCATGTGACGGTGTTTCTAAAAAAATTCAACTGTACGATGCAGCACACTCATAAGGGAAGACGTTAATATTCCTGTCTTCTAAATGCTGGATTGCAACCTTACTGTCTCAGTGTATTTTACTGAATTGGTGCTTTTTTTAAGCTGGAGTCTTGGACTCTGTTCCAGCTTTTTTAGAGGACTGTTGTGTTGAGATCACTGTCCCTTCTGTCTTCTGCTGTTCAGTCTTGTCTTATCTTTCCTTCTCTCCCTGGTGGATCCTGCCACTTTCTTTTCTGGTTGGCCCATATTTCAGTGCCCTGATGGTCCATTCAGGCTTGCTGTCCCAGCAGCTGAAGATCCTCATCTGATATTAGTCACTCTGAACTCACCATTAGACATCCTGTATTTTTTCTCCTTGTTCCATGCCTGGTGTATTTTCCTCTGCCAATTCTTACTTCAGTTTAACAGATCATTGTATCCCACTGGAGTCCCAGGTGCCTTTTGGATCTAGTAAGTCATTCACCAGTTTCCAATTTAGTCTTTCTAGCTTTAGGGCAAGGAAACTGAAATCAATCCTCTACTGCTATATGATCTGTGATAACCTGGTTTTATCTTCCATGTTCAAGTCAATCTTCTTTCTTTCCAGTGCAGTTTAGGAGCTAGCAGGTGGTATGTCAAAACAAATAAAAGTGGCAATCTTTCACTGTCATATGTTAGGGTCATCAGTGTCCCAAGAGCCTCTAAAGATTGCAGGATTAATTAGTTCTGCCCTTTTAATCTGAATCATGCTCAATGCAAGTAGGACCTTCAGAGAACTTTGGTTCAATGCTGAATTATTTGTGAAATCAGTGACAGTCCCCTAGTCTCCCAAATTAGCCGTGGTTTTGTGAGTTGTCTTCCCTTTGGGACAGATTTTTTTTAAAAAAGGTAAATTATTTACCTTAGCCAAAAGTGGAAGTGCAGGATTTATTTTCTCAACCAAACTGTTCCAATAACTTATCTTTCATGTGGATTTCTTGGGAGTCTTGAGTTTTAACATTTTCTGTCTGTTATTGGAAATACATGCGCTGTTTCTGCTTACAAGGTCCTCTGGATATTCTAATAATAGTAATTCGGCAGTTAAAGAATGCAAAAATTTGCACTTGAAATGTGTAAGGATATTTATACATCAAGGTAAGAAATCCTATTTATGTTGTTCTAATTTCTTGTAACATTCAGCAAACTATTTTGATGCCTTTAATGTATTACAGAACTGGATGAAATGTCAAGGCAAAACTGCTTAGAGATATTGAATAGGGTGCTCAAAATACTAACTGTTCTGCATTTTGCTTGTGTTAGCAAAAACTCGTGCTGCTGACTTACTGGTAAATCCACTGGACCCAAGAAATGCAGATAAAATTAGAGTTAAAATTGCTGACCTGGGGAATGCCTGCTGGGTGGTAAGTATAACTACATCATTTTAGCTGTTTAGCCTTCACTATTTAGAATAGGCCTTTTAATTAATTTTTTTTTGCATTAATGTGGTTCTTTCTATTTTAGCATAAACACTTCACAGAAGACATCCAGACAAGACAATATAGATCCATAGAGGTTTTAATAGGAGCAGGTTACAGTACACCTGCTGATATCTGGAGTACAGCATGTATGGTAAGAACAATACAATGTGTATTTTACAAGAATAAATCTCCTAAAACCAGTTGTTTATTTAGTGAGGAAACCTGGCAAGGATGGTTCTGACATTTTCACACAAATACATTATCGTAAATTACGTCATACCAGATAGCTGCTGCTGATTTTCCCCCTTTATTTCAGTTTCTGTTTCTGTTTCAAGCATTTGTAATCAAAAGGAATTATTTTGTAGGGCATTTCTAGTTTTCATTTGATGCATTTTAAACTTTTAGTTAAAAACATTCACGTTTGGAGGGAAATACTTATGTATTTTAAATGAAAAAAATCTAACTGCAGTAGTACAACTGCATGTTTCCTTCCCATCTTAGAATCTATGCGACTGTTTTCTGTGTTTCCATTCCTTTTTCTTGCATAAAGTAGCAGATAGTGAAATAACTTAAAATTCTTGCCAAGTGCAGAGAAAACGTTCATCAAGTTAGGCTTGCAAATCACAGCTTTACATTCTAAACTTTGAAAATAATTTAGTTTATTAGTAAAATATGTAGTAACATTCTGCAGAATCCGTTTTTAAGACAGTAAAACTGAAATTACAGATTTTTAAAAAAACCTTTAAAGAATAGAAAAAGTAAAAACTTAATCATTCAACTGTTTGGTTTGTAGTATCTATTTGAGGACAAATAAGCTATATGCATCTTCTCATTAAAGATAGTTTTGGAAATACATTTAGAAATATCTTTGTCTATTTTGAAAGTGAAAACTTATTCAAATCTTTATATTTTACAAATACATGTCTGAAAAGAGTAAGTGTGTGAGGAGGAGGAGAAGACTCAAATACTAGACACAGTTTGCAGGCGTGGGTGATGAGAAGAATTGCAGAGCTCAGAGGGAGAGGAGGAGGATTGAAAGGAACATAAAATCCTACAGATATTATAAGCTCAACAAGCCATGTGTTGGAAGTAACTAACCCATAAGTAAAACTGCAAGTATATTTTCTCTGGAGTTTAATACTAGCTTTTACTTGGTACACAGAAAAGAACATCCATTTCCAAATTTACTTTTCCATTTTGGAGCAAAATGTAGAATTTTTCTATTGCATTGAAAACAAAGCAGAGAAAATATTCCACAGTTTTGATCCTTAATTCTTTGAATGATTCTTCTGTTAACTAACTACAAAATTATTATAGAGGCTTTTTGTTCCTTTCGCTTGATACTTGGTAAACCTCAGTTGAACTTTGATACCTTCTTATGATATTGAATACCCTAGAGTTACCTTTCTTTACAGTTGTACCTATCCCCTGCTGATTTTATAGGGTCTTGTAGCTAAAGCCACATAAAAAAGGCTGAAGTCTATCTAGGATTGTGTTTAAAGAAAGCGGGGTACTTCACAGCAATATCACACCTCGGGAATATTGTCTTACAATACACAGGATTGTTCAGCCCCTTACAATTTACAGTTTTTCCATGTTATATAAGTGCTTTCTTCATGTGAGTCCTTTCTCAGACTCAAGGGGAAAAAAAAAGCCTAAAGCATTTCTCCCGCTAGGGGTATCATAAAGTATCATAAGATCGGATTCACAATTATTTATGAAATTTCAGTATCTTAATGCAAAATCTGTACTTTTGCTTTTTCGTTATGTAAGCTTTAAAGATAGTAAAGCATTTGAAGCAGAAATACTGGAATTATGTCTTCTGCCACAGACCTTTGGGTTTTTGCCCTTAAAAATGCAGTAGAAATTTTATAATCTTACAGCACTGATATACAATTGTTGAATTCAGTTGTTGTCATTGTATAGTCATGTAAAAAGTGGGGTTCGGTCTCTGAAGCTCACTCCAAAAATTTGTTGTTTCAAACCCCCTCGGGATCTGCTTTCATCCTGTGTGGTTGAGAAAACAGGTCAAAGCACTGTGAGTGCTGATCCTGTATCAGAGGGAAAACAGCTCTGAGGTAGGGATTGACTTGAAGACATGAGCAGCTTTTTCTGCAGAGGACTTCTAAGAGAGATTAATGGCCAGGGAGGCATTCCTGGTGTGGAACTGCAAACTCCCAATTAACTTATTTAGGCTGTCTTCAAAAATTATGATTTGATTCTCTCCAATCCCTAACACAGCCAAGAACGGTGAAGTACCAAAGTGTCTTAATGCCGTTGTAGTCCCACTGGCTTTGTCAAGTCTGGAGTCCTTGTGGTACCTAGATGTGCTTCAGAAAATGCATTTCTGAGTTATCTTGCTCTTGGTTTGTATGTAATTTTACTTTATATTTATAGTATCTATTTTTATATAAATTATATATTTAATAATGACTTTATTCCATAACCTTTACTGTTACTTGTGTTTTCAAAAGGACTGTCTGCTAGAGCAGGAGCTGTTGTTTATTTTCAGCCAAAATAAAGCTCAGATACCCTGTTAGCCATGTTGTCCCAGACTCTTAAAGGAGTGCAAGGAGACTTCTTTGTTGTGTTGCTTTGCTTGTACAAGTTCAAAGTCATTAAGGACGTTTTTGGAAGCAGTGCTATGCGAAACGAGTGCTCCAGCAGTATTGCCATGACTTCCTTCTTCGCGAGTTTCTGTCCTTCCATACTTCACCCAGTGTGACAGTGGGCACACGTGACGTAGTGTCCTACCAGCTGACTCTGTATTGGTTGCATATGGTATTTCTAATGTCCTCCTTTTTTAAATTTTTTTTTGTTTTGAAAAAGTTTGTCAGTTATGGGGTAGCTGTATGTCATTATGTGACCTAAGTCTGAGGCTGTGTCCAGGTTAGGTAAGCAATTGTTCTGATTGTCTCCACCTGTCAGAAATACCGTGTTTGTGAATGGGTAAGCAGGGTGCCACGTGGCTTTGCATTGGGAGCCACGTTACAGTACTGCAGATGCTGTCCTTCATTGTGATTATGATTTTGACCTTGGATGAGCTTCCTTTCCTCCGTTTCTCTACTGAGTGTTGATTCACATATTGCAAAAATGTGTGCCTAATACGAATGATATGTATTAATGTGAATGCAGAGTCTAGTAAGGTAGTATCAAAGCAAAGATGAGATGTTGTGCTTTCAAAACCCTTGCACACAACTGAATCACCAAGTTATTTCTCTGAACCTACACTGAAAGAGGGTTCAAAATATTTTGACCTCATTTGGATGGAATTGTGTGCAAATACATCTTACAGATCCGTGTGTACCCACAAGCTTCAGAATGGAGATTTCTGACCAGTACTCTCACAGAGACTTACCCAGGTGTGCTCTTCACTCTTCCATCTGTGTAGCTCTCGCTGACAGAAGACCTGCTGGTTCAGAGTTGTGGTCAGGTTCTTCATCTCAGTGGGCATTGTTTAAGTTTCACAACACAGCTGCTGAAAGGGCTGGCTCAAAAGTAGTGCAGAACACTCTGCGTGCTAGTAAACAAGCACGCGTGTCGTGTCTGTGTGGAGTGTGCTCCTCGCCTGGGCTCTATTAATATGGCTTTGGCTTCATCCTCCGTGGTTTTGATGCAGCTTCCAGGAAAGAAATCCTGGTTTATTTGTATGGGAGTAGCCATTCTGATGAGGATTACTTGTGCTGGAAGCGTACATGAATAGACTCACGTAAGGACTCTACCCAAATAGCAAAAGAGGGAGAAATAACTCGGTGATAATGACCTTACAGTTCTGTTTCTTTTGGTGTTAGGTCAGTGAATTAGTAGCGTTGCAAGCCAGCAGCCTGCGAGCTAAATGTTCTAGGTTTTGATGATCTGGCAGGGCCCAGTTCTTGTGCCCGCTAACTTCTTTGAATCAGACTTAAAGGATGAGGGTGAATATCCTCAGGCAAGCACCAGTCCTGTGCGCAGGTGATCTGAGTCTCAGAGTCTTTAAGAAAAAGAAGAAAAAAAAAGAAGGCAGGGGAGAAAAGAGGATGATACAGATCTTTGGAGGCTTGTAATCAGTGTGTGTGTGGTGTGCTGTGAGCCTAATGAAAGAAGTGGGATGCCAGTGGCTCTTCCGGAGTGTGATACAGTTTGCTTGTTTGCTTGGTCTGCGCTCAGCAAAGAATGTAACAAAGTGAAACTTCAGGTTTTTTCCCCCAGCTTTGGTGACCTTCCTCTGAGTGCTGCACAGTGCCCTTTCTTTTTCTTTTAACAGTGTGGCCTATTTAAGTGGGTTACTCAGTTTTTGTCATGGAAGGCTAGACGCTGGGAATGTCTCTCCACATTTATTAAATTCTAGAAAATTCTAAGTTCCCCTGCTGTGCTAAACCCTATTTTAGTTCTGCCAACAGGGAGGTGCATCTCTCATTTTCACTCAAAAAAGGGAACAGATTTGGAGCCAACAGTGCCTTTGACAGGCTTGAAACCAGCCTTGATCATTTAATTTTATCAGGCTGAATTTCCACATTTGCAGTATTGAGAGGGCTGCTTTCTGTGGAGCAGAAACTGAACAGGCACTGCATGCTTTAGGATTTCCTAAATCTCAAAAATGATGGAACACAGCACTCCACTGCTGCTGCCAAGAAATCCTGGCAAGATAAGGGAGTTAGTACTGGCAGAGGGCATCCCTTTGTATTGCTCCTGGATATGACTGCAAGCACCATAATTCCACTGCTTTTCCTTGTTTATGCTCTTTGGATTGGAAACCGGAAAAACACCTGAAATGATGAGTCTCATCATCTGAGTTTTGTTGTTCATTATGTACAGTCTTGTTTGAGCTGCAGGGAGATGACTGTGTCATGAGCTAGGACATTAACAAGACTATTTTTTCAACACTTATCTGAGGTGGCTTTTGTGGTGAGTTGTGATTCCTGAGATAGCTTCTTTTTATAATAAGAACTAGCAAGTAGATCATAGCTGTAGATCAGCAGGAGGTCAAAGAAGGCAAAAATTGTACTTGGTGGTTTTACCTACCCAAAGAGAATACAAACGACGAAAGAAAATACTGCTGGGGTGAAAGTGAAAGTGGCCAGGCAAACAGCTTTGAAAATTAGGGAGATGCTGCTACAAGACAAGCGAGCTTACAGCACTGTTTTTTATTATGAGATTTCTGTGCTTGTGAGAGAACTTGGAGGGACAGAATGAAGAATGAGCAGAATATAGTAACTTACGATGTCAAAATTAAACCTACATGTAAGTGCTTGTAGTTCAGCCCCCAGTTTACTACTTTGCGTGATGTCCTGTAATGTGGGGTGGAGAGGTAACTGTCCTTAACCACTCTTCCTGTGTTTAAGCGGGGGGAAAAATGATCGTGTCTCCATGGGATCATGAGTATCATCATGTTAGTATGTGTGAGTGGCACATACCAAAGGTGTGATGACAAGCCTCAGTCTGCACAGAAGCAGTATTTTTAGGAAAAATGGAAAATCAGAAATCTGCTTGAGAGAAAAGAAGTTGTTGAAGTCAGTATGCACATATTTTTCAGTAGGCAGATTCAGTGGAAAATGCTGTATTAATCACTGTACACCCTTTTTGAAGGTGGTGGGTGGACAGCCCGAAGCATTCAAAAGAAAATAATTTTCAAAAGAAACTGACTTTCCAAAGCAACAACTCGGCATGTGCGCGATTCCAAGACTGGAGTACAGCAAATAATAGAAACCTGTTTCTTTTTCAAGCATCCCATGCATGTCGCTGTTGTGTATAACTGGCCTTTCTCACCATGCAGTAACCATGCAAAATGTCCTTTTATTTTCTTCCCATTGCCTGGCCTAGGAAGATGTCCATGGGAGAACAGACTTGTCAGTTGGTATGCATATCTCAAAAAGCTTTTCCCTCTTCGTTCCATGCTCCCACTTACCTGTGGAACAGCGTTCTTAAAACTAAGCCTATTTTTGAAACGGTTACAATCTTCTCATTCACAGCTCTTCATTTCAGCTGGGGCGGAGAAACTCTGGGCAAGAGCCAGATCTCATCTGTCAAAATAATAATTCTGGCCTATAGCTTTTCCTTTTTCGGCTGGGGTTTCATAAGAGGAATTCAGGGAGGCTGATGCAGTCCAAGTGAATTGTTCTTCCAGTCCTCTCCCAGACAGCTTTCCCTAGGCGTGCATCCATTTTCAGTCACCAGATTGAGTACACAGCTGTCACACGGTGAAAATGTAGCTATTTCCAATTGTGTGATTAGACACGGATCCACAGTATATGGTAGCGATGCCAACAGTTCAGTGTTGTGGTAGGTTCATATACAATTGTGTGGCAGAAAAGGAATCGTAGCCTCTCCAGAGCCTACAAAAGCGACAGTGTGACCATGTATGTGAAAGGGTCTCCATCTGCAGATGGAGAAAAACAGTCTAGACTGTTTTTCTGCGATAACCCTAGGAGAGTGATAGGTAGCAATTGCCAGTACAGTCAGTAAGGATGGATGATTGCCTTGCGCTTTTGTGCCATATGTTGTGTGCTGTATCTCATTTGTTACCTCCATATAATAATTGAAATGCTGATTTCTGTTGAGGTAAATGTCAACGTTAAGTAAAAAAGATCATAGTATTTCAAAGTTGGAAGTTTCTGTCAAGAAACTAGTTTTTATAAATGAATACTTTCAAAGGGAAATCGGGTAAGTAAGTGTGGTTAATCTGTGTTTGTATTTGCATCAAAGAAATAATAGGCAAATTTAAGTTGAAAGAGATCACTACTAGTCTGCCTCCTGCTTGAACCAAGGTTAATGTCAAGGTTAGATGAGGTTCCTCAGAGCCTCATCCAGCTGAGCAATCCATCTGTCAGGATGGCATTTCCGCAGCCTTTCTGAGCAGCCTGCCCCAATGATCAGCCCATCTCACTGAAGGATTTTTTTCTTCTTGTCTGGTTGGAATTTCCCATCTCGCTTTGTGTCTGTTGGCTTTTCATTGAGAAGAGTGTATCGTGGTCTTCTCTGTTACGGCCTTTCAGACAGTGGAGTGCAGCAATTACATCCCTCCTTCTTCTCCCCTTCTCCAACCTGAACAAACATGGCCCCACCAGCCTCTTCTCCTGCATCCTCTGCCCAGCCCCCTAATCTCTTAGAAGTCCTTCCTGGTCTGTCGCCACTTTGGCAGGGTCTCTCACATACTGGTGGCCCCAAACTGGTTCACTGAGGGGAAGGAGAAGTCGCGTCCCACCGAGGGCTGGTAACATGCTTGTTACATACAGCCCGGTACGTGTTTGTCCTCCGTTGCCACAAGAGTGCACTGCTGGCCTGTGTTCACCTTGCTGTCCATCAAGGGTCTCCACCTCCTGATTTTATCACGGGGCGACTTAGGAATTGGAGCAGTTTTACAGTTGTGCCTACAGTTGGGTGCGAGGTGTCAGTAAGCGCTGAAGAGTGCTCGGGGAATCCAGAGCAGCCGTGCATTGCCAGAAGCGTAGCTCGGAGTGCGGGCAGCAGCGTGCTCTTCTTTCGGTGGCACTGACTCATTAACAGGACTGCGCGCACTTTCTGGTCTTTCTGGCACTTCGGGCCTTTGGACATCAGCCTAAAGAGCAGAAGAATGCCAATTGATACAATCCAGAGGTGTCATTGTCCTTATGGCTATGTATGTGCTTATTAATGCATTTTTAACGCTGATTCTTTTAAATTATGGTAAAAACCTAGCTCGAGAATTTATTCTTTTTTACGAGACCCGATTGATTTCATTTACCTTGTGCTATGTAGCCAATCCATCCTGTAAATATCTAGAAACCTATTAGTAGGTTGCTACAGATGAACCTGTGAGACGTTGTCCTGCATGAATGCGAAGAAGCATTATTGCAGATATTTATTGCAGCACCCAAAAAGCGAGGCTGTCTCTGGGCTGTCCATGTGTGCATCCGAGTCAGAAGATTTTTTTTCATTCTTGGTGCAGAGACCTGTAAAGAGAATCAGGAAATGGAGTGTCTGAGATGCTGTGGCTCCAGCCCGCTGGGCATGGAGTCAAAGCTACAGAAAAAGGAAGAAAGAAGCAGTATCATCATTTTGAAAAGCTGTAGTTTCTCTTGAGCAAAAAGGTGGTGCAAGTATCCCAAATCTGTTAGCGTTTGCAGCTCTTACTATATACAAACTGATCTGATATTCAGTGTATCATAGTGGTATGCCTACTTCTTGTGGTTCTCTATGAACAGTTTTGACCGTTTTTCCAACTTAATCTTTGTAGTCCCACAGAGACCTGTCAAGCTATTAATACTTCATTTCTTGGGACAGAAGCTGTATTCTTCTGGAGTCTACCTTTGTGGCTAAATTCAACCACGTTTCCATTGTTCTCCAGGAACCTGTGTTAATTACAGCAGTGAGTTTCTCAGTGTCCTCAGAAATCGGCCCCATCAGCATGGTCCAGCTCTTCCAGCGAATATATTGCCGTGAGATACAGAGGGGACTCTTGGGGCTTCTCAGTCTTATCTCAAGAGAATAACAATATTCTCCACGTTGTGTTAGAGACCTCTACCAGTGATCTCTTCTCGCTACTCTAAAAATTTCTTTGGTCCAAATACCTGGTAATTTATTAAAGTCCTTCATATATATTTTTTTTTTC
Source organism: Falco punctatus (assembly GCF_963210335.1). Taxonomy (NCBI): domain Eukaryota; kingdom Metazoa; phylum Chordata; class Aves; order Falconiformes; family Falconidae; genus Falco; species Falco punctatus. The sequence continues at coordinate 76,758,330 of NC_137585.1, read as the reverse complement.
CTTAAGCTGTAAAATGAAAACTTGATCCAAGAGTAGAGTAAGAAAAAGAATGGATGACTTCTTACCAGTGATGGTGACTTTAGAAGCTAAAGGTCCACTCATAGGATCAGTGTCAACAAGGGGCATTCTTGCTTTCTTGGCTGCGGTGTGTGATGGCAATGAATTATTTTGGCTGTAGCCCACTTGGATGGCACTGCAGTTCACAGCTTGAAAAAGCCAAGTGCCCATAAATAGTCTAAATTTGCAGGTGATTTAACAACTCCAGACTACAAATTGGAACAGAAGCATGTATATTTTTAGGAGACAAATATTTTGTAGTAAATGTTCTAACAGAGTGAAATCCCATCCCAGAAATGTGCCAGGAAGTTCTGCCTGATTTTTGGAATGATTTTCTGGATCAGATCTTTTCCCTGGTTTTGGAGATGGAAAATAGTTTGAGTAAACCACCTGGAAAGAATTAGATTCCTGTGGTTTCTTGGGTAATTGGTGATCCAGAACAGAAAGAGAAGAGTTTAACAAATTAGGCTAGGTGAATCCGTGATTGTGCACAAGTATGGGCTGTCATAGTTTTTTCAGTGCTTTGTGACATTTAATATGCATTACACCCGTGAAGAGAAACTCAGTTTTGTCCTGACCTAACATAGGGGTTAGCATCCCGTCGAAGCGTTGCAGTGTCCCGAAAGAATCAGTCATCATGGTGTGTGCTCTGGATTCCTTCATCGGTGTCAGTCTCACTATTTTACCCCGTGATTGCAGTATTTACTTTGATGACTTCTGATTCAACAAAAATACTTTTTAAAAAAAACTTTCCAGATTTAGAGTCATCAAGGAACCTTACCCTGTTTTCTAATTTCAAGTGATTAATTGTAGTTATAAATGGGTTTTTTTTCTGATTCTTTTTTTATTTCTGATTCTGATATTTTTTTTTATTTCGGTCCCCACCGTGCAAGCTGATGGATAATTAGCCTTCAGTTAGAAATGTAGCTGTTTTTCATATATTTAGAAATACCTCTCTCTCAGCTTCATTAACTTACACATATTTAACACGATCAACAAGACAGCACATTGGTAGGTAAAACACGTTTCATATCAGCTTACACCGGTGCCCCCTTCACACCTCCGTGCAGCCGATCGGTGCGGAATCGCTTCCTCTGCTGCCAGGTGCTGTTCGCTGTCTCCTGGGACGTGCTCCTTGGTCAGCTGGTGGAGCTCCAGGGCTTGCCGGGGAAGGGACTGCAGTTCCACACTCCTTGTCCGTCTCCTTTGTTCATCCTGGTTGAGTAGGTGGGGACGCTTGGGGTTCGGGTGTGCTGCCTGTGTCCAAACCTCCAGCCTCTGGTAGTGACGGGGGGCGCTCGGGGCTGAACGGGGGCTCTTTCCTGAGCCTGGGCTCGTGCTGTCGCTGCACTGCGGGAATGACGGTCCCCAGGTAAGTGGCCTGTCCTCAGTCTCAGATCCACTTGTAGCCCTTGAACTTCGAATGTTAATTCCCTCTTGGTTCTCAGATAGTTGTGACGTTTTGCTGACATCTTAAGATTAAAAATTACCTCTGAAATACCCATAAATATGTCTGTTATATTATAGGCTTTTGAGCTTGCGACTGGAGATTATTTGTTTGAACCACACTCTGGTGAAGACTATTCCAGGGATGAAGGTATGAATCTTTTGAGCTGTTGTACGAGTTTGTACATATTTTCACACTCCTCTTAAATTTCCAGTGAGCTTAGAGTGGAGTTAAGTTTTGTATTTGAGTGAACTGTTCATACACATGGTTTTCAGAATATAAATGTGATTTTTTTCTTTTTAGTTTTAAGTTCCATCACTAGCAGTGGGTGGGCAAAAACTGCCTTCTGCAGATACTCATCTACTTAACAACTACCTGAAGGAATTAAACTGCCCTTCTTGTAAGATTGCATATGTGTGGAAACCTGATTGAGAATAACAACATTTTAGTTTAGAAAAGAAACGACAAATCTGAAGTTTATAGTATTTTCTCTTTATAAGAGTGACACTGGAATAATGTCTACGTTGTGTATTTTTATTTGAATTAGGCAAATACTAATTTTTTTAAAAAATCAGAATTAACTCCTGCTTCCATCTGTATACCTGTCCATTTTCATGCTTGTTTGCTTGTAAATGCTCTTTGCAGTGGTAATGTGGGCATCATTCATTGTTCCTAAATGCTACTAATGATGCCAGAGCTCTGCTGATCCTGGAAGCCTCTGCATGGATTTGCTGCAAACATTGTTGATTTGAAACTATTTCTGATTTTTTACTAATTCCAGTTTCTTTCCTCTTCTTTTTTATCCCATCCTTTCCCTGCCCCTTCCACTCCCGTATCCTTTTTTTCTCTCCCTCATAGACCACATAGCACACATCATAGAGCTGCTAGGCAATATCCCAAGGCACTTTGCTCTATCTGGAAAATATTCTCGGGAATTCTTCAATCGCAGAGGTAGTACCTCTTCTTTTTGAAAGGTGCCGTGATGCAGACAGAAGTGGAATTGCTGTTGCTGGTTGTAGATGTCCCACTGAGGAACATTTCCTGAAATCACGCAACAAAAATTTCTTTTTGAAAAACAAAACATGCAGGAATCTGTGACAAAATTTTATAATTTTTTTTTTTTTTAGCTAGAAGTTCTGGAAATATTGGTACATTTTAAATTACATAGCAAAACTTGTTTGTAGCAGCTGATACTCAAATGTTGTTTTCAGAAGGAAGTTTTGCTGAAAGCATCTTTCCAAATTAGCCACTGAACAGTGTGCACGTATCTTTTTTACCAGGATCAATCTATTTCTGTCTGTACCGGGCCAGTGTTAGTGTGTGCATGCAATGTACTGATTAAACTGTTGTATGTTTCTGTTTTGCTGGCAATGTTCTCCAATGCAGACCACATAGCATTGATCATTGAACTGCTGGGAAAAATCCCTCGAAAATACGCTATGTTGGGGAAATATTCCAAGGAGTTTTTCACCAAAAAAGGTAACGGTATTTATGCAACACTAATTTAAAGCATAGCACTATCCAAAAGGAGAATATGTTCATTTATGGGTACTGAAGAAATATATCCGTTTAAATGGAGAGCGCGTATTAAAGAAGAATTTTGGTGTAGACTTGGCTTTCTGAGAAAAGCCATTATTTGCAGTATTCATTTCAATATTACATTTAAAATTCATTTTGGGATGTACTCAACAAAGTGTGGATGATAACAAATGTCTGTGTGAAGTTGTTGTCCAGTGTTCATGTAAATGTACGGAATCAAGCGATGCATAGCTTGCAATGCGATGGAAAATCACCTGTCAGCTACTTTTGCTCGTGCATAGTGGTCCAGCATATGCCACTGACAAGGCTTAACCAAGGTGGGAAGGGGATATTGCCCAGGGGGCAACAGGCAGGCAGCTGCATGTAGTCAGTCGTCATGCGCTCGGAACTTCCCTGAAGGGACAGCGTGCAGAAAAGATCGCTGTGTGACAAGAGTGGTGGAGAAAGCTGCTCTGCTGTGCTCTGTGCTGTCGCACTTCAAACGCTTCGAATTGCTGTAATGCCTCAGTGCCACAGCCGTAGGTGATGACTTAGCTTGTTTGGCGTTGTACAGAAGTGCAGCCCCTCTAAAATTGTCAATTGATACAAGAAAGTAATTAATCTGAACAAATGTGCTGGGCCTTGCAGTTCTTTTACAATTTTGTACTTTGTCTTTGTTCAGGCTGCCCTTTAAGACAGGTTTTTGACACGTGAGGGAGCGTGGTGATGCTTCAAGAGTCTTTTGGCCCCTCAATATATTGAGACAACACTGTGTTGTGTGGAGGGACGTGGTATCTCAGGAGCATCCCGTTATGTGGTGGGGGAACTGCGGGGGCTGTTGGCTGCAGCTGATGAGCACACTTTCTTGCTGAAAAGTGCTGTGGCTTCTTTTTTGCCCGTGCCTGAGCGTGCAGCTCGTCGGCAGCGCTGGTGCCAGCCAGCTGCGTTGGGCACGTGTGGTGCCGGGGCAGCAGTGGCAGCAGCACTGTGCTCTGAGAGGCTGGGACCATGGGGCAGGATACAGTCCAGTGATTCATTCCTCCCTTGCTGAGAGCGGGCTGGTGTGTGCGTGGGTATTCCTGGTACAGCAGGGACCTCTGCATGTCTTCATCGCCTTAAGGAGGATGTAATGGCATTAAACGGTGTGAAGAAGGGCAGCAGTGGTGATCAAGGGGATGGTGCAACTGCCATTTGGGGGAGTCTAGAATACCTGTGGCTTTTTGCGTGGACGGGAGAATGTTGCCGGAGGAATAATAAAGGTTTACAAAATCAGGAAGTTAGTGGATAAGCTGAAGACGGCTGCAGTTTTCCAGCACCTGCCACGTGAGGGCTGGGAGACATCCAGTGAAAGTTGCAGGGGGTGGCTTGAAAATAATCCCTTCCCTGGGCAGCGGCGAGCTTCAGGAGCCCGCTGCCACAGGGCTCGCAGAGAGCGGCCTTAGCAGCAGCCTGGAAAGAGACTCATGTCGACCGAGATGAACAAGCTCAGGGCTGAGAGGTCCACACTGTATAAAGCAGTAAAAGAGGTGGGCAGGGGGCAGCCTCTGGCACCCCCCGCCATAGGAATTGCAGCTGCTGGAGCGTGGGCAGGGCCTTCAGGAAGGCTCCTTGCCCACCCTCCCTGCCTCTGCCCGCGGCCCCCGTCAGAGGCAGGTACTGAATTGGAAAGACCACCCAGCCTGACCCCCCTTAAAGCATATCTCACGTTCCCACTTTTCACTTTACACCAGGTGGGTTGGTATTTTTTAATGATGTCGTAGAACCTTAAAATGACCTAACAGTTACACAATAACCACAGTGTCTGCGGCGCACAGAAGAGGGTAGTTTGTAAAATTCCCATGAAGTGAAGAGTTCCACGTGCTTCCATGAGACCTTCCGCTGCTAAGTGCCGCCGTTGTCCTGTAGGGCCTGTACGTCACTGACATTGCTCAGAGGCGGCGTCTCCCTTGGCTCTGGGTGGGATTTAAGCACTTTGAAAGACTTGGTTCAGCTGCCACACAAAATGTAAACGCAAGTTTGCTGTGGAAGCTTAAGTAGACTGGATCCCATCTGTTCTGCTCAAACCAGAAAATCTCAGATGCGGGATGAAGGCGTAATAGCCCAAGCTGCATTTTCAGATCATACCAGTTATTCTGCTGTTACAAGTCAGGAAAACTGAAACGCTTTGTGGAGGGAAAATGGAGGTGGTGGGTTTCCTGCTCGCTTGAGATTTTTTTCATAGAATTGGGCACCAGATATCCATTTCTTTTTTCCTGGCCACCTCAGTACTGCCAGCCTCTCTGGTGCCCACGGGAGGGTTCTGTGTTTGATGGGCTGGCAGGGAACGATACAATTCATAAGTTGGCCAGCAAGCATTTCGTACTCATCTGCTTGTGACCTGAGCACTTGAGATCAGAAGCCATGCAGTACAGGCCTGGGGCTTTTGCAAAAATTTCATGCTGTGGTGTAGAAGTGGGCTTAGAAATGTAACTGGTAGGCTCCTGTTCTGAAAACATGAGCCTTGGGTGAAAATTGAGGAATTACAGTTTCGGTGTTGCTCCTGTCCCTAAGCAAGTTCAACCTCAGAGACAAACTTGAAATATTTGAGTTGCCACTGAAGTCATAGGCACAAAAGGAACTAACGAGTTTACAGGATTAAGTCCCTTCTTCTCAGTAAAATAGGAGGGTGCATTTAAAAAAGGAAAAGCATTTATAAGTTACTGCTTAGTCACTATAACACAAATGCTCACATACTTTTTATAGGGTCTCATCCTGACTGAGCCGCGTAATAACTCCAGTGAGTCCTTTTTTCCAGTGCCTTCATGAAAGCTGTTTTGTCTGTAGAAATGATTAATATGTTTTGGCACTAAAACTTTAAAACGCTTTTATGTTTGCTAGGCTGTGGACCCTTTTATTTTTCTTCTGGTATTTCCTAGCCCTGTTTCCTTGTGGCCTAAACCTGTGTGAGATGCCGGCTAGGTGCTGGCTTTGCCCATTGGAAGTTGTACCAAGGAAAAACACTGCTGCTTACTTACCATCCTGGAAGAAAGGAGAGGGCTCTCCTCCACTTCCCTCTCTTCCACCTACTGTTCTGTGGGGCCTCACCAGCAGTTCCTGTATTAGTTCTGGGGAGCGTGTCTTCTAAACACGTACTAGCAGATGATATCCCCCCTGCTGCTTCCCCAGTCCTTCATGCCATCCTTTTCTTACTGTTCAGTAATCCATATCCCTCTTGTGTGGGGACACAGCTTTGTCTTTGACAAATTCCATAGTCTAACTCTGTTTCTTTGTACTGCAGTCATCAAAGAAAGCTTTAAAATAGCATCTTCCCCTCCCCCCCGGCCCTTCAGAAATTTCTTTAATAATTTGTCTGACTTAACATTCCATTTTTCAGAAGGTCTGTCGCTGCCTCCGCTTTGGCCACAGGGGTTTTACAGTTCTGACAACTCTGTTGTCCTCTCAGGGTATTTCCTGGGTGCTTCACTATCAAACATCTAAATAAAGAGCTTCTGTTAGGAATCTTTCACTTACTGTTACAGTTTTAGCATTTCTTTGAAAGTCCATGTGAATGGCCCGAGTGGTGTCAGGCTGGTGGGCCTTGTGCTTGTCATGTGGCACGTGGTGGCACTCGGGATGTTCTGCGCCATAACCTTCCTGGCGCTGAGGTCAGGCTGGCAGGCCTGTGGTTCCCTGGATCCTCCTTCCTGCCCCTCCTGTAGATGGGTGTCACACTGGCTAACCTCCAGTCTGCTGGGACCTCCCCAGTTAGCTGGGACTGCTGGTAAATGATGGAGAGCAGCTTGGCGAGCCCCTCCCCCAGCTCCCTCAGTGCCCTCGTGTAGATCCTGTTCAGCCCCATAGACTTGTGTGTGTCCAAGTGGAGCAGCAGGTCACTGACCAAGTTCCTTCCTGTCCTGGGCTGCGGGGACTTCATTCTGCTCCTCGTCATCCCTGTCTTCCAGCTCAGGGGGCTGAGTAACCTGAAGGTAACTGGTCTTGGTATTAAACTGAGGCAAAGCAGCATTAGGTACCTCAGCCTTTTCCTTGTCCGTTGTGGCAATGTTCTCCCCTGCGTCCAATAAGGATGCAGGTTATCCTTGGCCCTCTGTTTGTTTCTAATGTATTTGTAAAAACATTTTTAGTTATCTTTTATGGCAGCGGCCAGCCTGAGTTCCAGCTGGGCTTTTGCCTCTCTAATCTTCACCCTGCATAACCTCGTGACATCCTTGTAGTCCTCCGGGGCTGCCTGCCCCTTCTTCCAAAGGTGGTAAACTCTTTTTCCCCCGAGTTCCACCCACAGCTCTCTGTTCAGCCAGATCTTCCTCACCAACTCGTCTTTTGGCACATAGGGATGGCCTGATCCTGCACCTTTGAGGCTTCCTTCCTGAAGAATGTCCAGCCTGCCTGGACCCCGTGGCCCTTCAGGGCTGCCTCCCACAGGACTCTGTCAACCAGGATCCTAAACAGGCCAAAGCTGGCCCTCTGCAATTCCATGCTAGCTGTTCTGCTGACACCCCTCCTTACTTCTCCCAGAGCCAAACCCTCTGTCATACCATGTTCGCTATGCCCCGGGTATCTTCCGACCACACATCGCCCACCAGCCCTTCCCCGTTTGCTGACAGCAGGCCCAGTGGGGCATCTCCCCGGGCTGGCTCGCTGACCAGCTGTGGCAGGCAGTTCTCTTCCGCGTACTCCAGGAACCTCCATGGCCGTTTCCCACCCGCTGTGCTGTGTTTCCAGCAGGCGTACGGTAGGTTGGAGTCCCCCATGAGAACGAGGGCTAGTGACACGCGCCCGGAGCACAGCCTTTTTGTGTTTGACTCGAGGGTACTGATGGGACATGCCTGTACTGTAAATGTACGGACACAGACCGGCAGGAATCACTTCTGCTTTCATTCTTCTCGACCTCGGCACCCCTCCCACCCTGTGAGACGGGAAGAGGGCAGTGGGCGAGCTGTAGGAAGCACATTTTGACTTTCTATTACCAGCAGGTCTCTTTTTCTCTTGTGAGTGATTGACCATATGCACACTTGCTTTTTGGGGATCTTTATGATAGCACCCAGGGAGCTTCTTTTTCCAAGTGTTGCGCCTTGCCTAGAACCTTCTGCTATGGCCCGAGGCAGCAGAATTGTGTCCTGCTGGCCCTGTGGTGATTTTAATCTGTGGCGTTCAGATGCTCCCCCTCTCAGGGTCAGTCTGAAGACATGGGTTTTTTCTCCTGCTTTGGAACTTTTGCAACTTTTTGGAACTTACAGGGATGTGTAGAAACTCAGACCTGCAAGCTGATGTCTGATGGCATTTTATGGGCAGTAGATTACAGCCAGGGACAACAATTACGTTGCCAAACCACTGGGCTTAAAAATAGTATGGCTCGTGTTCCCCCATACTGGACGGTGCAGCGTGCTTGTGAGGCTGTGGGTGTTGGGCGAGAGCCGTCACACTGCAGCAGTTCAGGGGACACGCAGACTCACCACTGTCAGGGGTCTCTGAAGTGATTTTTGTAGCATCACATAGAGACCACCTGGCTCTGACATATGCCTGGGAAGAAGGGAGATGGCGGGGGAGGAGGCAGGAGAGTCTTTCTTCCCCATCGCTGGATGACCCGTGGATAAACCTGGATAATATTGCTGGTTTGAATGGCAGAAGGGTTCTCGCCTCCTTCATTTGTTTTGGTCTGAATCACATTGCCAGGGTGGCCAGATGCCCTCACTTGATGGAACTCAAGTGCTGCAGCTGCTGCCACCGCTTGTGCCGGTGGTTGGTTGAAGGAGACATAGCCAAAGCGGGCGCTTCCTTCTGCGGAGGGCTTCAGACCCAGCTTCTTGGGGGTGTTTGTCTGAGGGATGGAGCAGAATCTCCCAAGTGCCAAACCTCTGTGCTGGCCTTGGTTTGGAAGGGATGGCTGCCCGGCTGCATTGCCTGCAGCTGCCACGCAGCGAGGCAGTGGCCTCTCGGTGGTTGCCGAGACCTCCAGCTTAGGGCTGCAGCAGTGTGCGTGAAGTTTGGGTTTGTTGGCTGCTTAAGAAGGGCAGGCCTGCCGTGTTTTTTTGTCTACGGCCTGAGCGTGTGTGTGCATGAGAGCCTGTGTGTGCGGGAGACAGCATGAAGCCAAAAGGAAGCATCAGAAATGATGTGTACAGTGGAGTCCAGGTGTAACGTACGGTTTGCTGTAGGACTGATTTCTTGGTTTTGACGTCGGCCATCCTCGTCTCCTCTGAGGACCTCGAGCAAGCTTGCCGTGTGCTGCCCTTCCTCAATAATGATTCTCAGCCTGGTCAAGGTGCTGTGAAGGCAGAGTGGGAGAAAAACGGAACAGGGATTAGTCGCTACTAGGGCTAACGAGGTCCTTTTCTAATGCCACTACTATTTCTGTTTGCAGGAGAACTGCGACACATTACCAAGCTGAAACCTTGGAGTCTTTTTGATGTGCTTGTGGAGAAGTATGGTTGGCCTCACGAAGATGCTGCACAGTTTACAGATTTCCTGATTCCCATGCTAGAGATGGTCCCAGAGAAACGTGCTTCAGCTGGAGAATGCCTTAGGCATCCGTGGCTGAATTCTTAGCAGAGTCTCCCAGCTGTAAAAAAAGCCAGCAACCACTTTCCAATGCATTGGACCTAAATGGTGACTGTCACAAATTCTTTAGCAGGATCACACGTGAGCTGGCTTCAATCCTCAGACCTTTATTTTGCTTGAGGTACTGTTTGACATTTTGCTTTTTGTGCACTGTGTTCTTGGGGAAGGGTAGTCTTTTTGTCTTCAGCTAGTAGTTTACTCACCCACTTTCTTCAGAAAACACTTAACGTGTCTTTAAGCATTGTTTCTTGTGTTGTGTGGCATTCAGATGTCAGATTTTTGAACAAAGGAAACTTCCCCCCCAATGTGTTTTGGCAAGTTTTGTAACTATTTATGAAAAAAAAAAATATTTTAGCTGATGCATATTATATAATTTACGAGTGTAAGAAATTTATCAAGTCAGAACTGAGTTACGGCGAGGAATTGTACAATTTTATCTTCTGGCAAAGGGACGTCATTCTTGTATTATAGTGTATGTAAATGCACCCTGTAAATGTTTATTTCCATTTAAATATGGGACTGGGGACTCAATTTCAGAGTAAAGCGACTAAGTTTTAGAGAGCTTTATAGCAAACCAATTGCATGTAGTGGACTTTAAACTGCTTTAAGGAATTGTGTAAACTTTCTATTCTGTAGCAGTTCCCGTTCATTGGATTTTAAAAAAAGTGGCTCTGGTTTACAGGATTTCATTCCCCAAACGGCACTTTAAAGGAAGGCTAGACTTCTTTCTAATAAAGTATGCATTATCATTTAGCACTCCCTTTTAGAATTTTTGCCTATTTTAAGTGCTTTTAAGAAAAGAAAAATAGCAATTTCCCTTACAATGTGATAGTGAAGACATGGTACCATATGGTGTTGCCTTTTTGTAAGCACTGTAAGTTGTACTATACCTTAAGAAAAAAGAAAATTAAAAGTAGAGCATGAGAACCATTCTCTGTGTAGAATTCCTGATCTTTTATAATAAAAGTGTGTGCTTGGCATCAGTTAAGGAAGGATATAGCTGCAGCTATTTACAGTGCAGTGGGTAAAATAATCCAAGAAACGAGATCATGCTCATTCCATTCATAGCTTTACATGTTTCTAAAACAAATTGCACTAGCTTTCTTCTTTCCCATCATTAGACATACGACTACCCGTTGTAAGATGCACGCAACAATTACTTGTTTCCTAGGAAAAAAAAAAAAAAGCAAGCTGCATAGGCTGAAGCTTATAGGCAATACAGATTTTAGAATGTACAGTACGGAGGTGTGTTTTGGCCTCTTAGAAGTCAGTGGGATGAATGTAAGCTTACTTCTGATCTTCATGTAACTATGGTGCCACTTTTTTCTTGACTTTTGTCCATATGAAATTTATTCACATGCCTTTGCAATAACTAGATTGTGAGAAGATAGCCCCATGCTGTAACAATAACCAGTTGTTTGAGGTGCTTGCAGTTGTCTAATTAAAGTGGTTTGTTTTTTCAGACATTGTGCTGGTCATTGGAATCTTTGGTAGCCATGGCAACAACGGGGCCGAGTTGTAGTGATGGGGGCGGGGGGGCTGCCTTAGCTCGGCCCAAGAGAAAAACGGCTTTTGTGTTAATTCATAAAATACGTCACCTGGTGTAAACCAGAGCGTCCTGAAGGGTAGTATGGCCCCAGGGGCGGTATGTAAGCGGGTGCTAGGTGAGACGTGACCAACCCCAAAGGAAGTATTTCATACAAGGTGTGTAACTACTGCGGACAAGCCGGTGATTACCCCGTCCCCGGTAGGCTGGTGCAGCCGCACTTCCACAAAGAAACTGCAAGGCCACCCCAGCGTGACACACACGCAACGGTCGGGAGGAACTGGTCCACGTGCCGAGGCCCCGCCAGCAGCTGGGTTTCAGGACCGCGTGCCTTCACCCTCCACACCCTGAGCACTTCACACTGGAACCGCTTTTAATGGCTGCAAGGAAGACACGGGTTGAGGACAATGCCACAATGGACTCCAGAGCTAGAGGTAAATGTTACGTTCATCTTCACACCTGGCCTAGCCACCAGTAGTGCTTAGTTGCTGCAACTAATTGGAAGCCTGTTCTTGAATACATAGAAAATCCTAGTGCTTGCATCTAGTGCAGTTCAAATGCGAGCCAGGCAAGGCGAGTAACTGCAGCACCTCTGCCCTTCGCCTGGCCATGGCAATACAAGGGATCTGGGACCTCGCGTGGTACCAGTCCTGTTCCACAACCCCACCCATCAGCTGCTCATGCTGCTGTAAGACCTCACGCCCCGTACAGTGCGTATTTTACACTTTCTTGTATTTGAGACTATTACTGACATGCTTCATGGAGGAACGGAAGGGGGCAGGGGGCAGGACAACCAGATTTGAATGTTGGGCTACAGCGGGCGATGCAGTTTTGTCAAAATCGGTGCCTGAGCAGTCAGGGTGGGGTGGGTTGTTCTGCTGCGGTCAATGGCCTAATCCTGTTCTGCTTCATGCTAGTACAGAACAGGGTACTCCATGCAACGCCTGTTTTGCATAGACAGCGGTTGCTCAGCGAAGTATTTGTACTGTACTATTTTTACTAACTACTTTTTTGAATAATGGGAGGCAAATCAGAATTTAAAGCAGCCCCTGCCCATTTTTTTTTTCCCCTATGTTAAAAAGAATTACCACCTTTTTCCAGCGTGTAGGAACGGCCACTTCCCATCCAGTTTCAGGTTTTCTTTGGTTCCGAGGTGGAGCCACTGAGCAGAGTTTGGTTATGACAGCGGTCACTGCCAAGACGTGAGGACACTGTCACCCACCAGTTACGGAATAACTCTGCACCTGATAAGTAAGTGCAACAGCACCGTATCAGATACTGCTCTTCAGCAGCAGGAATACACCACTCCCTTTAGAAGTACACTGCTATATAGTTGGTAATGTTCCATACCCTGTTGCAGCACCGCTCACTCAGCTCTCCGCAGTCTGCACTAACAGGAGGGGCTGAAGATCCACCAGAGGAGGCAAAGAGAAGGTGCTGCAGCGCCTGTAACCAAGGGCAGAGCGACATGTCTAGTACGGCTTTAGTGCACAACAGTGCTGGTATACGAACAGCGCTACCCACTGTTTAACCTACTGGTAAAGCGACACCAGACCCTGCTGTGCTTAAGAGTGATTTTTCCTCACCTCTACATTCCGGAGGTGAAATAACCCCCCCTCCTCCAGCCAGTTCCACATCTGTCCACGCTACAGAAATAAAGCACAGCTGGAAACTGCAGGGAAGTGAACAGCCTCACAGAGAGGGGCCAGGCTGTGTGTATTACACACTTGAGGCCACTTCCCTGAAGACATACCACCCTTTTAGGACAAGCAGTTAAAACTGACATAATCGTGATTTATTAACATGAATTAAAATGCCCAACCAGTGCTGCAATGTGACAGTATATTAAAAAAAATTAAAGATCATATACTGTACTACTTTCACAAAGATCACACTTTTTTTTTTTGCAAAAGAGACTTATTATATACAATACTATATCAAATGAAAGAAGCTTTAAGCAATTGTACAAGCAAAAAGAAATACAGTATTTACAGCACTCATCGGAGACATTAGAAACAGTCTATACATTAAATTACAATTCCTGCAAATAACTGATGAAACAAAAAGCCATGTCCACACCAAAACTATAAAAATTTGTATTGCATTGTTTTCTATCTCTATGCACACGAAGAACTGTTGACAGAAGAAAATGGGGGGAAAAAAATTGTTAGTGCCATCACTTAGCCTGTGTACTTATTTAATTACATATGTATAAAAGTAATATAGAAAACATTCACTAAATGAATTTAACTGCAACAATAAAATTTTAAAGATTATGCAGCATCAAACCTACTGCCAGAAAAAACAGCTGGAATGTCCACTTACAAAATAAAAAGAAATACCTAATACTGGCTTAACAGCACATTTTCAGGAATTTTAAAAAGCAAAAAATGGAAAGAATACAATGAAAGAGCACTGGTGTTTTGCTTTTATACAAAGTATCATGTACAAGCTTTAAAAAGTACCTTGAATAGGTACATACGAAATATACACAGGTTATATTACAGAACATTTTAAAAATGTTTAGAATTAAAGGGATCTGTTCTAATGCCACCCTGAACCATGGTAATTGTTCTGAAAAGTGGGCGGCACCTGTGCTCTGTGAATGGGGATCTGTCCAGGCACAGGGGACGCCTGCTGCTGCCCTTGCACTCCGTGGGGAAGGGTTACGGAGCCAGGGTGAGGGCAGAACCCCGAAGCAGTGGGTGTTGCAATACTGTTTGGTCCTTGAGGTTGGAGGTGAGGACCCTGACCGGGGAGTGGACAATGAGGTCCTGTTCCAGCAGGCTGATGTTGAGGTCCAGGTCCTAATGTTGTGTGATGTGGGGCTTGTGAGGAATAAGAGGACACGCTCGCGTGAGCAGCTGAAGGAAAATGGGGGGGTCCTTGATGAGATGGGTGGTGTAACCCTTGTGCTGATGCTGGGTGATGCCCCGAGCCTATAACAGTGGAGGGAGGTGGTGGAGGAGGGGGAGGTGCAGAGTTTACAACATGCTGGTGTTGTGCTTGCAAACCTTGGTGTCCCGCTGAAGGATGGGGAGGTTGGTGGTGGGGGAGAGGACCTGGTGGCGGAGGCGGCGGTGGCAAATGGTGACCAGCAGCCTGAGAATGAATGTGCGATCCAGGCGCTACTGCCATGGCATGAACTGGACCGACGACGTGTGCTACGGAGTGCTGCTGATGGGTACTTTGCTGCTGTACAAGGTGAGGGCCTGGAGCAGGTGGTGGCGGAGGAGGAGGTGGAGCGGCAGACGCTGATGCCTGGTGATGAATACTGGGGTTCTGAGAAGGCAAAAAATGCCCTGCCGTTACGTGGTGTCCCGGCACCGTCTGCTGACCCGCAGTGCCAGGAAGTGCTTGATTTGGTCCAGATGAAAAGACAGTCTGTTGGGGGATGCTGCCCTTCAGCTGACTGTAACTCTGAAAGTTTCCAGAGGGCTGCTGGCTTTGATAGTACGTAGAAGAAGGGGGTGGGGGGGGCGGGGGAGGTGGTGCATTGCTGTTCAAATTTTGTTGGTTAAACTGGCTGTAAGAAGCTGAAGATTGTCCTGAAGTTGTCTGAGTAAACAGGGGTCCGCTAGGCTGCTGCTGATTGCCAGGCGGAAGGGTTGCTGCCGCCGGATAGAAGTTGCGGTGTGTTTCCCTCTGGGGCGTTCCAACTTGAGGTGACTGTGGATGATGAGGTCTGTATGGAGATCCCAGCTGCTGTGAGTGAGGCTTTGGTGAAAGATAACCATGCTGCACGGGCGTGTGGGGCGTAGAGGACTTGGGAGGATTTTCGACGTGAGGTGAAGGGGGGCAATGCAGCTTCAAAGGTGCAGAAGGCAACTTCTGTGAATGTGAAAGTTGCTCAGCAGAACTGCGCAGGTGTGATTGAGATGGATGGTTTTTTGAAAGTGCTTGGACGTTGTTTGTCAGCTGTTTTTGTTGCAGCTCGGATTTTGGATGATTCGCACATTCGGCCTCGGGTGCATTAGCTGCAGTTTCCCAGTGCGAATCCGGTTTTGTGGGTGTTTTCCCAAGTGACTGCGTTGAAACTACAGGACTCGGTGAAGAGGGCTGAAATGACGAGAAAGTCAGTCAGTGCAAAACATTCCGAATATTCAACTACACCCGTGTTAGAATGAAAAGAACTTCCTAGAATATTCTTTCCCTCTGACCGTGAAAAGAAGTGTTGAGGCACAGTAACAATAGAAAGCTTGAACTTAGCAAGACACCATTTTTAGCAAGGATAGATCAATCATTGGTCAAAGACTAGCAAGCGTATTTTAAAATAGTAACAGAAATACGACCCATCAGGTCAAAGTCAGAATCTGTTATTCATCAAAGTTTTAGATTTCTGAGTCTGTGAGAAAGAATTCCAGACGAGACCATTTACAAAAATAACGCCATTTTTAGAGTGATTTAACATCTTAAAACTGGCATAGCACAAGCAGGTAAGACTAACTGTTACAACCTGAATTACTTCATTTAATACCGTACAGGCAGCTACTCAACATCTTTCTTCCTATCAGTACCTCTACCCTGACGGGGCAAGGGCAAACTCCTGTTAAGCTATGAAGTACATAAAGCCTGTTACTGCTGTCAGTTCTGACTGCCAGTTCTTCACCATTCACCCTGCAGAGCTGTGGTGACACTGAATCCACCGATACAATCTCTTCCACGTCTACAGAACGCAAGATCATCTATGAATGCTTACGCAGAAACCAACTTCTTAGCATGTATGGAGTACCACAAATATTCTTACCGATGTTCACCTATGTTAGGTTACCGCACAGACAGACGAACATGCGTGTATGTAACCTCAGTAGTAAATCATGAGGTTAACTTTAAGATAGAGACGTACATACATACTCATATGCATATTATACAACAGATGTCTGCGCAAACACACGCGCGCCTGCATACGCTGTGCATACCTTGCTTGCTTTTGATGGACTCTTACACGTCCTTTGCGAAGTATCTGGGGACGGACATTCAGAAGTAGGCTCTGGATTTTCCGAATCAGGTTCTACAGACATAAAGCAGAGACAAATATCAAAGTGGGAAAATCAAGTCTTTCACAAAGATCGTCAAGCACTTTATATTTGACTTTAAAAGAGCTACTGATGTTATTGTAAGAGACTATTCAGTATGTCAAGTGTCACACAAGGTCATCTGCTTACTGACCTTTCATAAATTCAGGGAAAGAAGGGACCTTAAGCTGCAACTGGGAAATGAGATTTGAATGAGATGAAGGTGGAGACGGTAAACATGGGCTACAAGGTGATTCTCCCCCTACAGATGAAGCAGACCCAAACACAGTATTAGAATGATTACTGACTACCACAGGGTAACTGGTTAGATTCATCTACCTTCAACATGACAAATGAACTCACCACTGTCTTTGTCTTTCCTGTGATCACTGAGAAGTAAAGCCCTCTGATAACTTCGTTCTCTCACTTGCTCCACAGAGGTTGATGCAGTCCTAGAAGAGACAAGCGTAATTTAAAATTTAAGAGAATGTACTTCCACAGACCAAATTTAGGACAATGTATATGCAAATACTGGGTCAGAGAAAATGTAGTGTTACCTGGCTCTTACATGCAGTCAACTAGTTGTACATAACTGGGATTTATTAAGTAATTTGTATCTATTTTCTCCCAATTTTAAATATACTGATTTCCTGCCACCTTGTTACATTAAAAGAACTCACATTTCCTCTTAATAGGGAAACAACATCTGTAAATCTCTGGGGTTTGGGTTATTTTTTCTCCTTCTCTGACCCACGAAAAGTGAAAAACTACATTTAAAAAAAATAAAAGTTGCAGGTACTACTTCATATTCTCTATTTGTAGAAAACTGTCTTCTTCCAAAGCTGGAAATGTGGGGTTTTTTTGTTTTGTTGTAGTTTAAGAAACTGCTCTTTAATAGTGGATCTGTAATTATAAATACTTCACAACTCCAAATATACTCCTTTTATGCTTCTACTAACTTGCCAGATAGTGTGTAAGAAATTAAGAGTCGTATCTGCTTTCTGTAGTCAATTACGTCTAACAACCAGATCAAGAACACCATAAACAACAGCACTCTGTAAATCTCTTCTTTTTCTTTCAGACAAAACCATACAGCATTACTTTACAATACTGTTGTACTGAAATTTTGGTGCTGCTGTCTACAGGATTACTCCAAAAACTTGCTGATAAACTCTTCCCCGTTTAGCCTGTTCCCACATTCTTTGCTTACAATACAATACACTAGCTTCTGTACAGTGAACTTTCAGCCCCTTTTCAGTGAAACTTTGAAGATTCCACTTACATTCTCTCTACAACTGGCTCTACAAAATCCTTCCATTCTGGAACAGCTGGAGCATCTGAGCAGGAGGATGTTCCAACTCCTCAGCCCACGTTCATCCCCAGTACTGTTAGGCCTTCTCTACAGCGTAAAGAACATCTGCAGGGTATATTTTGTGCTAATAACATTTTTGGAGACAGCATCACCACAGCTGACCTTAAGGCTACCAAAAACGCAGTGGAAAATGTTGTGCAATGTTTATACAGACTGAAGTCATTCCCTCTCATCCCCCTTCACCGTGTCTGTCTGCCCAGGATTTCTGGTTGGTGGGGTATCTGGTGTGACATCCAACAGAGCATGTGCTCTGCACACAGGGGAACCATTTAATGATCACAAACAACGATCCGAGTATCACCACACGCTCTCTACCTGGGCAGAAGGAGCCGTTAGGCAGACTGCATGCAGCCCTGCACACTGCATTTAAGCAGCAGCAAGCAACCACCACAAACACATTCCCCCCAGATCACTGAAAAACAAATATCCTGAAGTCTTCTGTAAGCTTTTCCTAATCAATACAGACTATTTTCCTGTTCCACCCTTCCTCCCTACAGTACTTTTGGAAAGGTTTTGAGATTTAAGATGAAAAAATACTCTCTTCAGCCCACAGACAAAGCAGTGGAGATATAAGGGCATGAGAGCAGAGCCAAGGCCATGCTGAGAAAAACTAAAAACCAAACAAACTAAAAATCTCTCACAGCATCCTCTCCATCCTGCTGCTGCTTATCTCTCCTCCGCGCACACCCTAGCAAGCACACCCAGCCCAGCCTGTGCAATGGTGGAAGGAGCACCCCTACTCACCAATGCCATTTTCTATAAACTTAAAACTGTACTTTACCTACATTGAGTTTATAATCTACAGAACCAGGCAACTTGTTTTGCTTAAACCAATGCCTATTTTGCTCTCAGAAAATAAAAAAGCAAAGCACAATGAAAATAAGCTAACCAGTATCTTATGGGTAATTTTCCATCTATTCTAGCCTTTATGAGGTATCTGCTGTATTTCTGAGGAAAGAGGTAAGATAACTCTACTAATCTGAAAGAAGAGCCCTCCAATTAGTAATCTGCAACTGTACCCTTACCTATGAAAACTAGATTTCAAATAGAAAAGACTTAGAATTAAGTAATTCTTCAGCACTTTAGTCCTACAGTTTTATGGCTTACCACTGAACTTCTGGTTCATTCTTTTCGCTGGAAGAAGATTCTTTAATTGCACAGTTGTTGCTGTTGTCTTCTGGGGCTGCATTATAAACAGTAGTTGGCAGTGGTAAAGGTAGGCTTGCAGCGGTATCAGTTTGCTCCCCATTTTCACCACTGTTGTTAAACCCATCATTAGCACCGTTGTTACTAATATTTCCTCCACCAGCAGCATGAGGAGATACAGTAACCAGAGGGAAGTTTTCTGTCTTTGAGCCGCTTTTTCTAGCTTCTCGTTGTCTCTTACGGTATTCTAATAAAGATACCTAGGGAGAAAAAAAAAAAAAAAAAATCACAAACATTAGAAGGGAAGTTGACTTGTTCCCTTCCTCACTGTTTCTTTCGGTAAGACATACCATTTACTTGGTTCTAAAAGAAAAGGGATAAATTAATTGAAGATACTTCACCACATCTGCAGTGAATTTCTGGAGTAGAGTTACTACCAATGACTGTAAGGATGACATAAGTTTCTGCCAAGAGAAGTATGCATTCTGCCTCAGAAAAGAAATGGGCAATGACGCAGGTCAGCAAAAGTTTTGCTGCCGAAGTCATACGGTTGGTTGAAGCTACAGGGCACTTCACAGGCCTCCCCTGGAACTGCACCATTAGAATACTGATACAGTAAAGCTAATCTGAAGAGATTTCACACTGCTCAGTCTGACTCCCTTGTATGAAAAACCCGCTGTGCTTCTGCTTCACTCTTGATGCATGCATCAAAGGACTCTAAGCTCTTCATACATTTTTCTTTAATATATAGAATTCACAACTTGAAATTTCATTCTTTTCCCAGTTTATTTTGAATTTCTGTCTTTACTGCACTTTAAAAGAGACTGATTAAGAACATACTTTAAAGCTAAATTCCAAGTAAAGTTTATTACCAAAACCAGTAACACACAAAGGCAAGAGTGGTTTCTAATTTATACATATTTTTTTATATAAAATCACTACATAAAGCTTCCATAGAACAGAAAAGTTTAAATGTTTAGTAAGTTCTCTTCAGTGAGAAAAATAACTTTCAACAGTTTTCCCTATGTATCTTCAGGATTTCAAGCAGAAAGCTGAAATACTGACCTTCAGACCTACTTTATTCAGTAGTGACACTGGTTTGGTGGAAATGACATTTGATGTCTTTCAATATTTTTCACTAGTTATCAACAACCTACTCAGAACCATATAGAACCCAAAACAAGAAACTAAGGAGCAATAATGAAAAAAAATCGTATTTAACTGGCTTAGTCCTCGATAAAAGTGGACATCCATCTCTACACAGAGAGAACTAAGGCAGTCTGCTTTGTCTGCAGTCCTAGGGCTTTGTGTTTGTTCACTTTCAAACTGATCTACCCACTAGAAGACTCAGCTACAGGTCAGGATAAAAACAGTTAAAAATACTTTATTTTTAGTAAAAGAAAGTTTTGGTTAAGAACTGCTCTTGTTTTCAAACAATTTCCACATCACATGACTAGGATCCCTTGAAGAATACTGCTTTAAAGCAAACTTGGATGTTAAGAATGCATGAAATTATGCAATGTGGCCACAATGTACAGGACCATACCAAAATGTGATCAGCTTGTACAATGGTGAGAGAAAATAGAGCAGCAAATGCCCATAGACATGTTGAAATCTGGAAAATCTCCTTTAATAACTGCATTAAGTACATTGTCTTACATGATCCTAGGCAAAGGGTTTTATTATTCTACTAAAATTCTTGTATTCTCAGCTTCTCCTTAGGCGAGATTCCCCCCCCCCCCCCCTTTTTTTTTTGGCGTCTTGTCTCTTCAGAAAGCCTAAACCCCATTCTTTCAGGGGTACAGATACAGTTTTCTCTGACTGTTCCTTCAAACAGAGACTTTTAGACAGCAATCCTGGGCAGCTTGTGTGTGGTGTGTGTCAGGAGGTAGCCACACTTTTTTTCATTTGAGGATTAGCACAGCATAAACCCTCAGCAGTAACAACCTGGAAGAATCCACAATTGTCAGCAAGGAACAGGAGGGAGGGTTACTGAAGCACTAAGTGCTGCTGGGATTTGAAAAGAAATTAATTTTACCTTCAAAGAAGAAGGAAGCTACAGAAATTTTGGCTTTTATGTTTTTTTGGCTTTGCCAGAAGTAACACACAGAGGATCTGTAAAATTTTCAAGGCCAGGATCAGGTAAGAACAGAGCTCCTACCATCTTGCTTCAGTTACATCTCTGCTTGAAGCACAGTAAATGAAAACCCAATTCTGATGGAGAACTGAAGAAGAACCATGAGTGCTCCCTAGCAGGATGTCCCCAGAGCACAGGGAAGAAGGTGTGTCAGGGGGTTTCAGTGGGACCAAAAAACCAAAACCTCTTTCTGCATACATGTGCATACACAGAACACACACCACCCCCTCATCATTATTTCCATAAAGAAAATAAATCACATCTTTCAAACAAGAAAGATTACTCAGTCTGTTATGACACAGAACTGGCCAGCTGTTGCATTAGAGAGACTATCGTCTTCCATGTTTGTCATCCTTCTTTCTGCAAGGAGCAAAGGTAGACTGTGCTTTCCTGTACAATTAGACAAGGACAGTTATGCAGAGTAGCTTCCAGTTCTGGTTCAAGCTGCCCATGACCACACAACTTGCCTACAAGAACCATTTTGAGAGCAGCAGATTTAGATTGTGCTTATTTTTCAAACACGGTATTTTATAAAAAAAGAAATTAAGCCAAGAAGATTTCTTGGAACCTAAGATTTCTGTGTAGTTCTAACAGTGAAGCCATGACACCTTAAGTATATAAAAAAGGGCTTTTTAAAGCATCAGTATCATACATATGTTAGTGCAATTTCTTGCCGTAATTCGTAACAAATGTTCGCAGTACATGATCTGATACTAGCATATATTCTGTATAACAGAATATTGTAATACTTGGTGGCATAAGCAACCTTTTTCAGACCACAAAAGCGATTATTTATTGAGCAATTCATTTAAGACTCATATGAAATAAAGGTAAATGTGTATCTATTACTTGGAAAAAATAAATTTACTACTGGGTATATGCAGCTTTACTCTTTGCTCTTCATTACTGCCCCTGAATAATGTCTACCATATTACAGTACCTAAAGATAAGCCATCAGCTGTTTTTTATTTTATGTTTCTTTCCGTTAAAGAAATATCATTAGCAGACTATGTAACACAGACCAAATGATTCTTAAAATTATAACCTTTTTCTTTTGTGGAGGATTCTGGGGTGTGCAATTTCCATCCATCAAGTTGTCGCTATTGACAGTCCTTCCAAAGCCAGATGAAATTCCATCTTCTGAAGTACAAAAAACAGATGCTTCCATGAACATGCCTCTAGCATCGTCTTGAATCAGGCACTTTGACTCGTTTATTCTGAATCCACCTCCTACCTCCAACTGATGTGAAGGGGTCAAGTCCCTCAAATTAGAATTCATTGAGAAATTTACACCTGTCCTGTCGGGACTTTTTACCCAGGAAGAATAAATTGTGCCCCGGCCACAATGAGCAGTTTCTAATTGGCTGTTTGAATCAGTCCTATCATGTGTGGGGGCTTCCAGGTTTTTATGCAGTGCACTTTGCTCAATTACTTCGAGTCCCAGCTGCTGGAGGTCTGATACAGATTCCATCTCTCCAGTGCACTGCCGTGTGACATCAGTCCTATTCCTTGGACTGGAATATCCAATAGTCTTTATTTCTTGCAGGCCCATTTCTGTCAGGTTGGAATTTCTGAAAGAATTCAGTGCTAGAATCGATGCTCTGTCATACCCCTGTGTGAAGAAAAAGCATGTCAACTATTTTTTCACACCAAAAAAATGGCAACTATTCTGATACTCAGTTGTGCCTTTAAGTGGGATTAAAGGCCTTCCAGTAACCATGAATTTGTCTGGTTTTAAAAAAAAATTCTACAGCCAGACACTTACTTCTATTATTACTATATATCATGTAAAAGCATTTTAATAAAATGCATGTTAACCAAAGTCAAAATAAACTTTAAAAGCCAGGTTTTCTTTTATAACTCAAAGAGGAAGGGGAGGAGCTTCAACAGGAGCAAGTCCCCAGCCAAGAAATTACAAAGCATTTGCTTCAGTTGAACATAAAAATGATCCTCAGGGTCAAAATATTCATTTGGGGGGTGGGGAGGAAAACATACTCTAAAATTTTGAGACAATATTCAAATCAGTACTCTGTAGAGAGAGAAAAAAATTCAGTTAAAGAAACTACTTTTGTACTTCTTAAAACTGTACTCAGCACATATCCATGGTTGGAAGCAGCTTTTCTCAATCACCATGCTTTAATGTTTTCATAAATCCTTTTAAAATTATTTGTATTACAAAGCAAAGTTCCTAAGTGAAACCTCTCTATTTGAGTCAGATTAACAATTGCTTCCAAACTATTGTAACTGAATGTTTTAATGTTTAATTCAGTCAACAGCTACGATCGTATGAAAAATTTTGTGTATTTCATAACCTAACACACACACCCCTACATTATGTGCTGAACTCCCAGGGGAGACTATCCAGATCATTCATTTACACAGCTGGCCAGAAGTGAAAGTCTCCAGCGTTGGGACACAGACACATCCATCCCCCAGGCTGGGAGTACTTGGGCACATTCCAACAGCACTTGCTGCTCCTGAACTAATCCACCCACATCCATTTATTACCTTTCTGCTCTGCTCTCTCACTCTGAGCATAATTAGGCTTAATAAAAACCATTACAAGATACTGGGGTAACAAGGAGAAATGTTAATTCAGATTTAACTACAGGCTGAAAAACACAAGCTTTGTTTTTCTGTTCTTATCTATAAATTGCAGTAGTTACTCCTTTCTATGACAGCCATCAGGATTTTTAAGTAGATAAAGGGGAGAGAGAAACATTTAAAACACAAAATGAAACAGGTGAAGTGGACATACAGAGTAGTAAGCAAATAAAACCTGCATAGAAGTTACCCGCTACATTCCAGGAAACCTGCAATGCCTGGTGAAGAGCATTTACTAAGAAAGATGCAGTCATACAGGTGAAATTCAAGATACCCTTTGCAGTTTTTGGCAAATATCCTTACCTCTTGACTGTAAGCTCGCCTTTTTATTTCTGGGGAACTGTCAGGTGAGGAAATATTCTACATGAATAAGAAGAAATTGCAAGTCAGTTCTAGCAGGAGTACCAATAGTGATTTACACTAGAATATCTAAACACATTCTCTGAACGTGCTGAAATTCATTATAAATCTTACCTCAAAGTGCATGGTATTTCCATGTATACACGGAGTTACAGGAGTAACTGGTGAATATATGGGTTTGTAACCATTTCTACAAGCTTCATCTTCTGGTTTTATCCTAGGTGGAGTAGCAAACAATGATGCCTCGGAGACAGTGATGTCAGCATGAGTTGGTGTGGCATATGGAGAAGGAGTTGGTGTGGAGGTTTCTGAGAATGCAGACTCCAACAGCTGATACAGTCTTCGTTTTTTTAGAGGTGTGGTTAGATCTGTGTGTTACAATTAGAGAACAGATAGAAGAGGTCTAGATATAGTAATCACAATTGTTTAAGTACCTGATGTAATGAATTAAATATGAATTAAGAATTCCATTTTCATATCAGTAAGATTACAAAAACCTCTTAAGGGCAGGCTTCCTGAAAAAATACACTCTTAAGAGCTTACAGTTACATCAAAACCTGAAACTTGTGTGCTAGGATGATGGCGAGAACTGTCTCTGTTTCCAGAATAGGTAAAGTCAACTTCCATGCATTTTTAAGACTGTTCAGCTAAAAAGTGGAAATTCCAAGTTTAGGACTGTGCACAGGAATTATCTCATAAACTCCATATCCCTACGGAAGCGTATTTAGTTTTTAGCATGTTCCCATTTTTCATTTTGCCTACAAGATTACACAGCTTTTCCTCTGTGTGCAACAGGCCAACTGAATTTAGAAGGAATTCTGAATATACAGAACAGCACAGAAAATGAATTTATAATCTAATCTCTTAATACCCATAGTCAAAAATGGCAGTCTTTTGTGGACTGTAAACACTATGAGATACAGTGGTTACTTACGTAGTATCAATTATACATTCAAAGGGGACAAAATCCCAACCACTACGTAACTAAGCATTTCTTTCAAGGAAAGTATCGGGAAATAGTGCAAATACCCCTGGAATTTTCATTAACTCATCACTTTAAAAAACAGAGTCCTCCACATTTCACTACGGTGACATAGCTCTTATGTACCATACTAATAAAAGCTTCACCTGTTAAGGAACAGCTGTCGTTCAGTAATAAAGGACTTTTATTTTCACCATTGATGGCTGGACTTCTAGATCTCTCTTGTGATGGTGAATTAAATCTATCAATCATTGTTGAATTTTCTTCTTCCAAAGCCTGCTTCAACCAACGCTGTAATAAATCAAGTTCAAATCAGTGACTTTAAGAGATTAACAATAAATGTTTCAAAACACATTACACATGACAGAACTGGTTTGCCAATCTAGCTTTTTTCTGCCTGAATTTGTGCTAGCAAACAAAGACTTATTTTTAATTAATATGGGATGGGGAACCATAATGAAGGGAAGCATTACCTTCTTACAAGAGCCAGTAATGTTTTCCACAGGTTCTTTTTTCCTCCTCTTTTCTGAAAGGAATGGTGAAGTAAAACGAATATAGTGCTTTGGAGTTGAATATACATGTGGACTGTAAGTGAGACCTGGTAAAGAATTCAGTTGAGTAGCCAGAACTTCAGGGTCTGTAGTTATGCGTAGAGGCCTTTCTGATAGACTGTCTGTAGGCTTCCCTGTTTTATCACTCTTTTCACTTAACCATTCACTGACCAAGTGCTAAACAGAGAGAAAGAAAAAATTAGTGGTTTATGAGTGCTTTTATAAGTGGCTTTTAGGAATTGTTTAGTTTAATTATTCACCTAGTCAACTGTTACACAACCCAGAAAACAGCTAGTTTCCAGGCTGCAAATTTAAGAATACATCAGGCAAGAATGAGGACAGCTTTAGCAAAGTAATGGGGACAGCAGAAAGAATCACTATAAATTTGCTCTACATGCCGAAGTTTTGGGGGTTTTGCTTTTTGGGTTTGATTTGTTTGTTGTAAACTAACATCTAGTTCTTTTATTTAAGTCTCACTGAATATACAAGAGCCCAGATCAACTATACTTACAATATAAATTTAGTAACAGAATTCCAAGACAAATTTTAAACTTATGCCCAAGCACCTAAGCTGAGGAGTAGTAATGTAACATTAACAGAACAAAGTTAAAGTAAACTCCTCAGACTTCTGTACTGTCAGGACTGTGCTTCAGTCAACATGTCAGGCAGATGCCTTGAACATTATTCACTATTGTAGTTATATTAAGTTACAACACATTTACTAAGGCACACCTGTTCAAAAAGAGGAATTCTCTCCTAGCTAGTTCAGGGGGTTTTAAAAACATGCCAGTGGATTTTGGTTCCTATTAGCAGATACAGACTAACCTCCTAAATTTTATGATGTTTAAATAAAGCTAAGGACATCCAAACCCAGCACATTAAATATATTATTATAATCTGTATTAAAGCCTTCATATCATACTAATATTTGAAGTTGCTAGTCTTTTACAAACCTATTTATATTTATTAATTCATTTTTAAAGCAGGATTTTGTCCACACATGGTACACTGGGTACAATACAAGAAGGCATTTCATAGGCATTTATCCTCAATACTATGAAACAGCAAAAAAGTGCAGTGAAACTCAGACTTCTGTATCTTCCTTCTTTTTTGCTAAGCCATACATAAAAAGGAAAAAAGATTCTCGTCTCCATTCTCACAAGAATTTAATAACGATGCAATAAGCAGTGTTACAGGATGACTCAGGTGCCTCGTGGGGAAAATAAATAAATAAATATTTAAGTTAAGTATGTTTGGGGGGGTTAAGATCAAACCATCTTGAAATTGTTACTGTTTATTTCGGAAGAAGTTTCAACCTATGACTTCCTCTCCTCCTTCCCCTCCACAGCACAGTTTTCAGAACTTGTAAAGCACACTGAAAAAAAGTCTCTTTTGAGTGCAGTCTGTAGAATTTTAAAGCAGGAAGTTTTACTACTTTATTCGCACTTGCTGATTTTAAGATTTTTTTCAAGTGTCTTTAAATGTTGAGGCATTTCTTAAAGCCTTCTGCAATGCACTCCAATAATAAAAAAATTAAAACAAAGTACTAAAGAATCGTCCTTCCAAACATGCAGATAAATCTGAGTGTTTAAATCCATTCACTTTAGAAAAAGACATCTCCGAAGTATTAGAAGTTAATGATTTCCTTTAAGATACTGTTTGCTACCATTAAAATACTTTATAAAGCATATGATGAACAAAGAAAGGAAACTCAACTTTTTATTTCTGTTCTTTTCCTCTTAAATTAACCACTTAGTATACGTATCAAAAACGTAATTTATTTCAGCCCATTTAGAAAGTACTTCCCTTAGAAAACAGTTGTTCCAAAAGTGTTCTGAAAGATGTATTTTGGAAGTCTCTTAAAATCAAAAATAACTTCTACCAATGGATCTTGCACATACCTTTTTTAATGTCTTAATTTATTACCATGAGTAGCTAAAAAAAAAAATAATCACGTAATAGCGATTTAAAGAAACGAGTCAAAGGTTCTTTTTTAAAAATCTATATATAGTTGCATACTGATGCAGCAACCTATAGGTTTTTTTTTTTAAAAGTCCATCCTCTTTTCCCCATCCCTTAAGAGACATACCTTCTTTGTTTTAGGATACTTAGTAGGGCATTTACTAAGTGCTGGAGCTTCCGTTTCAGTAACCATTTCTGTAACAACAGTTTCTGTTTCAGGCTCAGCTACCAGTGCAGCATTCTCAGTTTCATGATGTTGTGAAGTTACTTCCACGTCAGGAGAAGATGGCTGGATATCTGAACACATGCTGACAGTTCTGTGTCGTCTACGCTGCTGCCCAATGTGAGTTCTACTCCGTGAGAAGCTTTTCCTCTGTTTAGCTCTATTAACTTTGGCTGGGGTAGGCTTGGTGGCAGTTTCTTCTTTTGCTGGTTCCTGGTACAAAACAGAAGTCTAGTAAACAGACCCCATACACATGAAAGCTACATTATCTTCTTAAAACAAAATGTCAGTTCCCCCTTCCTTTACAGGTCTAAAAAGTCTTTATCCCATTTTAATTGTTAGAACGAAAATAATCCAGCGATAATATTTCTATCCTACTTCAAGGCAAACTGCAATACTTCCTGTATTTTCCTCCCAAGCACCTGCTATACCACTGGCAGAGTATTCATGCACACCTGTCAGTGGTTAGATCACCACAGATTTGTGTAAAGAACTGCCATACCACATTCATTCATCCATAAGGTAGAAATCAGCTACTTACAACATTATCTCTTCCCAACCAATATCCTTTCTGCAATTTATAGTTTACTACGCGTTTAGCACTGTCAAGTACCTTTTGTGACAGCATGCTGACAGAAATTACCCAGGGAAACAACCTGACCTGAGAACCCGCAGGAGTATTTGCAAGCAAGAAGCATACTAGCATCCAGCAACAGAGTAAAAAACTGTTTATGAAACATTAAGTATCATCTGCAAGAACTCAGAACAAACTACACCTTAATAACCCCTTGCCTTTAAAAGAAAAGAAAGGATTATAATCTACTCCTGAATAAGCCACTGAAGCAGCAAGTTGTTCTCCACTGGTTACGGAGGGTGCCTAAGGAAATGCACCGCCTGTGACTGAAGTCAACATTGGTAAATGCCTCCTATCCTGAACTTCTAAGAGAGACTGCATTACAGAGCTGGTGTGCATGTGTCCACGTTTGCATAAATTACTGTAACTAGAATTCCTCAAACGAATTCTATACATATTTTCTTGGGAAAAAAAATGAGCTAATGGAATATAATGTCAAAGAACTATACAGATTTTGGTCAAATATCTTTGAGTTCAGAGGGGGGAAAAATGGCATGTATCTTAGGAAGCGCAGCTCAACATCCAAAGCGATAAAATATGCCATGTTAAAAACTAGCTTTAAAATAAAGCTCCAGATAACTACCTGAATAAATTCAGTGTCATTGAGAATCTGTGCTTCCTTGCATTCTGATTTAACCTCAGTTTTTGCTGTGCTGATTCTTTCCAAAGCCTGTTCTCTTCTCTTTTCTCTTTTTTCTAGTCTGGCAAAAGCTTGCAGGATAGCTTCCATTTTCCGTTCTTCTCTTGTCTGATGGATTTAATAATAATCATGATAAAGTTTCAGTCAATCTTTCACATATGTAAATACATACATACTTCCCCCCCGCCCCCCCCAAGTAGTTCAGAACATGTTCAGTGTATGTTGACATGGATATCAATTTCAGCAGAAGCTCTCAAAGGAAAGGGAGATGTTACAGTGACTGCAATTATTACAGAGTTCTGAAGAAAGGCTTGCATTCATACCTGCCTTGACAAACAAGAAGACTGTCCTGCTTTGGATTTAAGATTAAGAATTACTAAAAATATAATTTACTAGTAAATCACTCACCAGAAGCATAAAAATAACATGTAGCTCTGAGCCACTTACTTGCATGTAGTCAAAAACAATAAAATGCTAACGATGAGAAAGATATGAAATACTAATAGATGTATGAAGCAACAGAAAGCATTACCCCCCGACCCAATTTTCCAAGTGTCACAAGCTACATCAAAACATACAATCAACATCCAAGAATCACCATTTCAAAACAAGGTAACATAAGGTCACACAGAGAAGCTAGTTTTCTGTCTATCTGTAATTCAGGTTCTAGTGCTGCATAGAGGCAGATCCCATCTGCACAGAGCTCTGCTAAGACAATACAGAGGTGGCAGAACTGGGGGCTTCTATTATAAATTTTTTTTTATATAACGTCTGTAGCTCAACAGTGCATTGACAGCAACGATGTGTTTGTATCAAAGAAGGAACACCTGCAAACTTATCAGTCATATAAGCGAATGATTTTGTTCTGCCGATTTTGTTTTGCAACTCAACCTGCCTCTGCTTGGTAAAATACGAACTTGCAACTATTCACCATCCTCATAACACGTGCTAGAGTATTAATTACAACTTTACTATAGCAACTCTGCTGTAGCGAAGTTCCACAGAGAGCTTCACTTTATTAAGACGTGCCAACAAAAAAAAAGCCAGCACATACTCTGGAGCAAAACTAACACATCCAACAGTGTGATGAGAATCATTCCTCAAAACCACGACGAGACACCATTGTTTGATAGTATCACAGCTCATGCTGTCACTCTTCAGGTCTTGTATTAAAACATACATTTTACTTGAGCAGATTTTATTTTCTGATGTCTAATAAACACGTCTCATCAATTTTGATACTGACAAGACTGCAGAAAATACTGACCAAAAGGAATGTATGCCCCTAGCCCCTTCATTTTCTTATTAAGTTCTGGGCAGATGCAGACAGTTTTGGTGCCACCTTGAACTCTACTTATCAGAAGTTCTGTGAGCATGAACAATAAAATGAAAGTTCCAAGTATTAGTATTTCATTAAATAACTTGACTAAGATTTTAACTAGTAATTTCAGTATCTCAAATTTTGAACACCTAACAGAATTCTAAAATGCCAGTTCCGTAACATTGTGCTACCAACCTCTCAAAATTAGGACTTCTGAAGATTTGGAAGATGGGAACTCAATTAGTAAGGCAAAAATCCTGACCCCAATGCTATCTATAAAAATGGCCACTACAAATAACAAGCAATAATAAAGAGCAAAGAAATCTAGATTTTCTACAGTATTTTTTAAAAGGCAATAAAAAACTACACACATTTGAAGATAAAAGCAGGCTTCTGTCACAAAGCAATGATCAAGCCACATTAAATGCTATCAAATAGCAAGCCTTGCATTTTAAGTTGAAGTTCATGTAAGGATCTGACTTCATATACACTCACATTCTACAAGCCTACAAAAAGGTAGTAATTAGCATGAGAAGAGCAGGTGTCACTAAGACTTAATGACAACTTTAGGCAGCTACTGGCTTCCCAACTTACCATCTTCCTTTTCCTTTCTGCAATCTGCTCCTCTGATTCCATTTCTACTTCATTGCTAATGGGAGTTTTTTCTTCTATATCATCAATAAAGTCTGGCTCCTGAAAGACAGAAATGACTGCTTTACAGAAGCCCTACTAATCTTGCAAACCAGGGAAAACTAAAAGCTACACAGAACTAAGAATCCTCAGATCACTACGTCAAAAGTAACCAAGCCAATAAATGAAGACAAAAATGTAAAAAAACCTAACAACCACTTGTACCTTTGTATAAACCTGTAAACATAATCAGCTGACTAGATCTTTTCCATTCTGAGCATCTGTATCTTTTTTTCAGCATACTGATCTTATTGAAATTTGGGGATCCATGCCCACTCCCCCACCCCATCAACCAACAACAACAAAAAATAATCAGAATTAAACCTCCAAACCAACAGAAACTTCTGGGCACTAACATGGCCATTGTCCTAGCCACTTTATAATCAGTTAAAGAATTATGAGCTTTACATTACATACCCATTTAAAAAAAATATTATTGAAATAGAATAAAATCTGTTTTACTGAAATAGATTAAGTGCCAAAGGAGACGTTAACGATTATACAGAAGTTCTTCTCAGCTAAGAACTGTTCTATTAAGGTCAGATTTTCAATTTAAAGTCTCACTACACAATACAACAGTGCCATACCATAAGGAAACACAAGAGTTAGCTAACTAATAATGGTTTTCTGTTAAAAAAACCCAAACCAACAACAAAACCAAACTAAAAACCACACACACAAAACTCCCAATTAAAAAACTGACCCAAACCCAACCATGAAACAGTAACTTTGAAAAGAGTTAAGTGTTCATTAGTCCTATATGCAATTTCACTTTTACATAAAAGGTTTTTTTAATATTTGTCTTGAAAGTACATTTATAGTTTCCCCCATACTCCTTCTTTGGTTAGCATTACGTATTTTACCCCAGGAAAAAAATCTGATGACTGGCTTCTGTGTTTACACACACACTTTAACAGCTTTATTCTCACAATTCCTACCATTTCAAGTTCAGTTTTGAAAAACAATAGTTCTCCTGTAACTGTTCTACATAAGCACTGTATAGTACATTAAAAAAGCTCAGAAGAAGATACCAGTTATCACTTGTTAAAAACAAAAAAAAACCAAACAATTTTTTTAAAAATCAATTAAGATGATAAAAGTTTAAGTGTTGCCTCTCTGGAGATCATAATTTCTAACAGTCACATGCCATGCTTTCTGGACTTCCAAGCATTTTTAAGCTATTTAGCTACTAAAACCCCAGAAAAATTTAATAATTTTATGAAAACTGAGTGTCACTATGTTCATTTTTATCTTATTTCCTTTACTCCTAAGTAATGTTAAAAGAACCAGGAAATGGCTCCCTCCCAGAATAACTCCTTCCTCTCTATCCCAAAGCATCATCAAAAACCATCATGTAAGGGGGGAAAAAAAAAAAAAAATCACCCCCCTCAAAAAGAAAGAGAAGATTGATAGTTACTAAGGTAGCCATCTGTTCATGTTAATAATCTGTCTGCAAAATTATGTTAATAATTAATCTCACAGATCTCTCAGTATTTCTTTTGAAATGACATATTAAAAGAAAGACTAATACAAAATTTATTACCATGGTATATTACCAGGTGGCTTTACTATACTATCTACCTATTATCCAGTGTTTCGCTTCAACACACACCATCCTCCTCCCAACTCCCCAAACTATTAAATAGAGCTGCAGAGCTCTATTTAACAAGAGCTCCAGCAAACACTTAATATTGTGGGTTGAAGTTTTATTTTTTATAGGGCAGGGCTACTTATTGCCGAGTTTAAAATACTACTCTGAGTAACATATGCAACTAAGCAAAAGGCACTTCAGGATGGACTGGGAGCTCCTGAAAGCGTGACATGAGGCTTTTACATTAGAGATCCTCCAAGAAATTCAGAGGAAACATTATAGTTAAAACTGGTATGGAAACCAACATATCAAATATTAAGGAAAACTGAGAATAGTATAAAAAAAAATTCTAAACAACTTATCCATCCTTATGATTTCTGATAAATCTCCATACCCCTTTTCAGGACTTTTCAAATTCCTTTAGTAACTACAAATGGAGAGTATTTGTATTTAGCTTTTCTTTCTGATCATCTTTTGTATGAATACCTGATTATTAGAAATGGACAGCCTGAGGGGAGAGAGCTTCCTCTGTTTATTATCTGCAATTTTCATTTTGGTGGCTGCTCCCTCACAGTCCAATGTGATGTTCTGATTTTGAGTCTCTTTTTCTCTTGAAATATCTTTCTCCTTCTTGCCCTTTTTCCTTCTGGTTTCATATCCAGTGTTGATGTTTTCTGTAGGCTCCGAACGTCTGAGAACTGGACATTCAGGATTTTCTTTGAGGCAAGCACAATCCACTTTGTATTTACTAGAAGTAATTAAATGCAAGAAGGCATATTTTGATTAGGCTGTACAGCAATGAGACTTTTCAATACTAATTTACACAAGCAGGCACATTTCACATTAAATATTTACTATTATGCAAGTTAACCATACAAAAAGCAGCTGACTCATTTTCACCAAGATATACAATACCACTGTAATTCAAAAAAACATATACTGGTTAACAGAATTTGGGGCTGTTTGCCACATGAAATTTCTTTAAATTCAAGGTTAGTATTTGCTTAAAAGATGGAAGACATCTAAAACCTTGGTACATCCTGGATGGAATATAGCTACCACATTAAAGAGATCAAGATATGCATCAAAGGCACAATGTTCTTGCTTTACACAAAGACAGTAGACAATTCACAGAACAAGCACACCGGCAAGAATTCAGAGGCATTTTGTACAATTTTAAGTTCCACTTGGGTACGTAGGAATGTTATTCAAACACATTCAACTTACACAGGCTTCAGCTGCAGGTACTAAACACAATTACTACATACTTCTAAAAGGAGAAATAACCGCCCCAAAAACCCCCTACCAATCAGGCAGTTTGTCAGGTTGTCTTCATGTGAGGCATGTAGGAGTGTCTACAACACCTGACAGTGTAAGGTGACTTAAGCTCAACCGAACCCAAACTGATTAATACAAATAGTACTCTTTGGCCATAAATACTTCAGGTCCAGAAGTAGTGAAGGCATGACCGCACAGCATCCAAGCTGAACTATGAGCAGACCACAGAAAAGCGCATTACCTTGGTGTAGCAAAACAACTGGACTGCTTCTGTACACAACCAAGTGCACATATAGAAATAAGCTCTCCATTGCCTCAGCTTCCAAGGTTAGTGTTAGCCTAGGCGCTCCTGCACTATGCACCTATACCCTAGAACATTTCCTACGAGCCAAGAGAAACCATTACTAGATTGTACCACTCAAAGGCCTTACTTTGCCATCAGATTTCAAAGTGTTTGAATAACAGTCCCTATGTACGTGAACAGAACTTCGTGAATTATTTCCTTTACCATTTCAAAACAAAGCTTACAATGTCAACAGTTTATTAGAGCTTTCCCCAATTTATCAACGGAGCAGCAGTCATATTCAGGAAGACGTGTAACAGGTTATAGAATCTAAGGCACTAAGCATTCAGTGTATGTGAACATTCTTAATCATATATCAAACACAATTTATAACTAAATTCCACAGACACTGTCTTCCTGAAGTTATGCTACAGAGGCACTCTGCAATAAATAGGGCATTACTGTATAATTCTACATTTTCTTCCCTCTACTCTCCCCACACTATGGGACACCTACACACAATGAATTCTCATAGTACATCTTTATTCATATTCACCTAAATTTGCACGTTTTCCACATCATTTACAAGTAACTGCAACATTGCTGAAAACGGCAACAGATACCCAGTAAATACAAATACCAAAGAAACCCTGCCCACACACACACTGCTCATTGTAAATACAGTGCTTAAGGAGCTCTGTGTTACTAGAGCATGCAAGAAAGCAAATGATGTAAGAACAAAGCCACTCTGAACTGCAATGCAGTAGATGTATTTTAGAACAGCATGCTCAAATACTTACCAATTTCCATAATCAAAATCAAATGCTATAGTAATCTCTGCTCCCTTTGGAATGTTATGGATGGAGTAAATATAAAGATGAATTGTTCCATCTTCAATTACGTGCCTCACCTACATTCAAGAGAACATAACTACATTATAATGAAATCATGAAGTACTTTGGGAAGTGGTTTTTGTTTTCGGGGGTGGGGGGTGGGGGGGTGGGTGTTTGGTTGTTTGTTTGGGGTTTTTTTTAAGTGCCTGTATAGAAATTACAGGGATTGCTCAAATTATCAGTTGGGACACTCAAGGAAAAGGAGACTTCTAAGTAAATAAAGCCTACTTTACCTTTATGTATATGCTCACCTCTGCATTTGGCGTACATGAACGCCTGATGAATCGAGCTTCATTTCCAAAAGTCCTTGCATCAACACACATTTCTAGCCCATGGAATTTGGAGTAAAACAAAACAAATGGGTATGGCCTGAAAAAGATGCAAGAAAACCAGGGGTTTATAATTTTTAAACATATTATGTATCACTTACTCTTCACATTAGTTAGTTTTGTAACATGATGTTTGGCATGCTACACCAAATTTGTGGGTTAATCCGAGAATGACATGTTTGTAATTTAAGCTTCAGGACTGTAACTGGTACATTCTCTAGTTCTCAGAATACTCAAAGTCAGAGTTACAGCCCTGAATATAATTCTTCTGCAAAGGATCTAAAGGGAGGAACAATAACATGGCAAGCACTTAATGTGGAAGAAAAAAGGTTAAGATTTTTCATCTTTCTTAAGCTTTTCTTATGGCACCACCTAGAAGGAAACTCAGGTAGAGATTTAGGTGCCTCAGAGTCATCCAAAAAAAAATATTAACACCTCCACATCCCTGCCCAACATCTGCAGTATCACTAGCACACAACCCTCCTCAAGAAAAGGGGCATCTAAACACTCTGCTAATGTGTGCTTTAAGTTCTTCTATTACAAGTGTCAAGGAATCCCTCCATCTTTACTGAGCAAAACTTCTGCGTTTTATCTCCTCCAATAGTATTGCATGTCTGTGCAGTTAATGCCAGCACTGAAACTGATCCACAGGAAGAAGCAGCAGCCATGCATAGCTCAGGAACTTAACCAACTAGAAAACTCCAGCAGCAAAATCTGCCCCCAGTTGACCTGTGTCCAATTCCATTCTCAGCCTGACGGGTTTAAAATCTAGTTCTCTCACAAAAGAGAACATCTTTGCCATTACCTTCTGAATTATTTTAGGATGGTAGAACCTGCCAATCTCTGGTTTAAGGTCACAACTACCCCACTGAGAATGCAGGATCCTGTAACCAGGGAAGAATAAAGAAAAACGAAACCAACTCCTGAACAGATCTGTAAGGATATCCAGAAGAGAAGGGGGAGACCAGATTCCAACTGCAATTATTTTAAATCACACAACATTAAAATGCAAGACACTGCTGGCAACCAAGACCCAGCTGTACTTAAGGCAAGAGTTTGGGAAAACAGCATTTTAATGGTTACCTTATTAAAATATTTGGAACAGACCTTTTAAAGAAATATCCATTAGCTTCGAATTGTTCTCTCAGCATGAACTTCCCTCTGTATTCAATAATAAGTGCATCAGGAGGCAAGTCTTTGGCGGCTTTTAAAATTTTCTTGTTTTTTTGCACATAACTCTATAAAGACAGAAGTTAATTTATGGAGTATCATTTTCAACTATTTTTCCATTATTGTTAACAGCAGATTATACTTTCACAACTACTAAACAATTCTGCATGAAAACACCCTCCTTTTTGTAATTAAACCTCCAGACTGATTTCGTCAAACTGCCCTGTTCCCTGCCAATGGAACTAGTTATGAATTTAGATTCAAGGGATGCTTTAGCCCTAGTTCTCCAGCACATGCCTGAAAATCAAAAGACACTCATGTTCTCACAATTCAAGTACTACATCCCCTAGTGCACTTAACTCCCCATCACTACTAGCATGAACTGCTGCATTGTTTCACATAACACTTTCAGAAGGCTTTAATTCCTTCAAACAAAAGAAAACATGCAGGCATAAAAGGACGTTCATGATTCATTCAAGGAAAAATAGAAAAAACAACAATAGTAAAAAAAAGAATCCTGAGAGTTTCCAAATTTATTTTCATGTCTTTAGGTGGAAGGATGGCTTTTACTTAAAAACCAGTACATACCCTGACAATTAGTGAACTCACACCTCTCAAAACTGTCATCACCAATCAAAAAGGAAACTGCCTTTACGTAGGCAAAAGGCTCTCTAAGCAGGGATATTCCTCTAAGGAGGGTGTCCCATACGCCATGATGGTCTTTGAGGAAAAGAAGCAAAGATGCTTCCATTAATCTGCTACAGTAACTACTCCTCGAGATTTCTTCTACAAAATGCTAAGGTCTGTTACATGGCTCTGATTTGAAGCTGGTTAAGTAATTGATATTAAGGATAGGAAAAACACATCACACAATTTCTTCATGAACTAGAAATTACAGGATCACATGAGTTTAAAAAAAGAAAAAAGAAAATCAGTATCAAGTATGACCTACCACCAGAAATAGCCTTCATGAACAAGTAAATGAAATTCTATCCTGAGTACCTGAACAGCCAGAACACTTACCACACCTTAAGAAAGATGTGAACAATTAACACGTTGATATACACAGCAGGAAAAAAAGATTCCAACTTTAATGCTTCTATCTATTCTAATCACTCCTGATACTCCTCACAGAGCAGAGAAACAACAGCAAAGTTTACTGTGTAATGTCCACCACAAAAGACAGTCTAAGGACAACTCAGCGTTCACACTCAGACTAACACCTTAGCTATTTTTGTAAGAGCTGATATGGAAGTGTAAACATAACCAGGGGTGACACAGGATGTATAAAAATCAATTACAAATACTGAAAAAGCTGTTAAAACTCTAATGCTTAGATCTGGTGAGACAAGATACAGAAAATGAATGTGAAGTTGTGTCACATGTATGCCCTCCTGCCTTTTTTTTTTTCTCCTTTCAGGCTTCTAAACAGTTATCTTTGTCATGGCACGAAACCAGCATGCAGTAACACAACATGGCACAGCTCATTACCTCTACTGGAGGCTTGAAAATCAGATTGCTGGTGCTGACATCTTTTTTGTCATTTCCATTGCCTAATCTCAGAGCTATTTTTTGTGCCTCCCTCTGGACACCCTCACTGTACTGGTTATTATTTGCTTCTTCATAACGATCCATCCACGCCTTGATTTTAGTTTCCCATCCGAAGTTTGAACTGTCAGTAGGATCAATCTCTGGAGCAGAGCCCTAGAAATTAAAAGTGGTCAGATATTACAAGGTAAGAAAAAGATACTAAAATTTAAAAAACCCCAAGTCTACAACAAGACACATAACGAAGGGCAAAGGTGTGCCATGGGTTCAAGGTTTGGGTTTTTTTAAAAAAAGTCTGGTATAAAATTCTGCATTACTCACAAGCACTGAGTTGAATTCAGTAGCATTACATTTGTCCTTTTAGGAATTGCATCATTTCATAAATACTGCCCAAATTCAGGAATACATTCCCCCTTTCAATATGGATTCTAGCTTTTAGTGGGATGAGAATGGAAACTGACACTGCTTCCTCCCACAGCTGCACTGCATCATGAATCTAGGAGGGCTGGAGTTGGAGGGCCAGATCTCCCTGCCTACTCAACTTTCCTGAACATATGCAAAAGAACTCTAGCTTCCATTCTGTAATAAACAGATCTGATTTTCCCCTTTCAAATTCACATCTTACTAAACTTTACTAATCTTACACCTACTACATTAAGGTTGTGACTCTAGTGTTACAGGCTTTGCACAGATCATTTTTCTCCCCTTATCTGGTCCTCACTAAACAATTTTCTTCTGCGGTGCTTCAGATCCTTCCACTTTTAAAGAAAGTGCCATTGTACCTCCAAGACCTCACAAGCAGCAGCCAGGCTGCAGCCAACCAATGCTCCTTACAGACAGCAGCAGCCAACCAACGCTCCCTTTTCTAGCCACCTGAGCAGAGACACTATTAAACATTAATAAAACAGCAAGCAGTTCAGCAATTCAATTTACCTGTTCAGATTTCTTTTGTTCATCAAGAGAACCATACACACAAACAACATTTTAAAAAGTGTGATGCTAAGAAAACCATGAAAAAAACAATGGAACCTTACAAGCACCATATTCAAAAAGCACAGAATAGATTTTCTTCCCCAATTGTGTCTTCACTATTTGCAAGTCACATCTTATAAAGCTGAAATGTAAATTGTGTCCTGCTTGTTTCTATATATCCTAAGGATGAATAAACTATGGGAGATACCTAGTTTCAAACCATGCATATTTTTATCTCACAGACAATTTAAGGACTGCTATAACACTTAAATATTACAAAGCAGACATCCCCAACATGATTCCTTAAACTATGCCAGCACTAGTGAGTAGAGTCCCACCAGATGAATCCATGGAGGTATGACAGAGCAGAACCGCTAGTTTAGCTTTGAAATGCAATATAGCCACTTCGTTCTTTTGCTGCTTAGAGCTATGAAAGGCTGAAGCTACCAAGTTCAAATGAGATGTGCACTCAAATTTACTCCCTTGCATAGCAAAAACAAGCCCTAATTCCTCCACTGGCTCTTGAAAACCAAGCATTCCCAGAATAAAAATTTACACTATACTATTTCAGTTAGCTTCCCAGGACATAAAGATGTAGTGCTCATACCTTAATTTAAAATTACTACAATGTGTATGTAGTACATTTCTTATTGAGAGTATTTTAGTGCTTAATGTGTAGCCCCAACTGCACTCTTGATGCTTCGTGTTATTTAAGTAAGGTAAAATTAAGGTTTAAAACAAAACCCAAACAAAATCATGTTACCTTTACTCGTGAAGATTTCCTGGATCCTTCTCGAAATGCCTGAAACAAAAGTAAGTATTTATTTTCTTTGGAGGACATGCAAAGATCTCTTAAGTAATTCAAAATCTATTAATGTATTAACAGCTTTTCAATGTGGACCTTTTCAATAGAACATGGAAGGCAACAACAGAACAAACTACATTGAAATCCCAAGGTGGCAACAGGTTACATCTCACAACACATGTTCTAAAAACCAATTCAGCATTCTAAGCTAAGTACACGCTGGATGTCAGAGCTAGTCATCCAGGTACCACTACCTTTCTCCCATGTTACAGTATCACTCTAGAATTTCAGAACTCAAGGCAAAGAAACTAAAAAGATACTTACAGAACACCCCATGCCCATCACATAAACCTGTAAATTGCCCACTCACGATTTATGGAAAGAGGGGAAGGGGAAGCAGGTGTCACAGACATCCCATAACATTAACTTCTGAAGAAAGTTTGTAATTCTACAACAGAATCTTAATTCTTTCAAACATCTCACACAATGTTGGGAGGTAACAGAAGAATGTGATGGTAAGTTTACATTCAGAACTATTCATTCAAAGGAAACATTTTAGTCAAGATTTCCAAAGAGATATCAATAACTAATTCTGACCTAAATTTTAAGTTATCATCCAAGCCAGTGAAACTGAACTGCAGAAAGGAACTGGTTAAGTTTAGGAAAT
The DNA here is from genome assembly GCF_963210335.1 of Falco punctatus. NCBI lineage: Eukaryota > Metazoa > Chordata > Aves > Falconiformes > Falconidae > Falco > Falco punctatus. The sequence goes on along the minus strand of NC_137585.1, from coordinate 76,718,034 downwards.
CCCATGCACTTTACTTCTTCAATGTATTTGTCTTCACATGTGTTACACTATACTATTTAGCTATAGGTGTAAACAATGTCAATATCCTTTTTACTCAAGTAGTTCAGTAGCTAACTTTCTGACAGTACAGTTCCACACAATTTCAACTCAAATAAATCGGCATGAAGTCACATCAGGACAACTGACAGCAAGTATTTCTGAACCTAAAAGAACCCCAACTGAAAACTTTCAGACAGAGAATCCTTCTTTGGGTAGCCAAAGCTTGCTCTGCCCAATCTGTAACTATACCTAGTGGTCCAGTAAACACAACTCCTCCTTACAAATTCTGCCTCAGTTCTAAAATTGAACTTTCATGGCTAGTACACATTAACTTGAATTAAGAGCAAGGGTGCGGGGAAGAGATAGGGAGGACTGTATCATTTACCGCGGAGCATTACATTTCAAGCTAAACCCAGGTAGTAAAACATTATTAGTAACAATAGCCTGATTTTTAAAACCAGTGTCTCTTGGTAAGAGATGTCACATAGCTATAATCTGTAACAGAGTTATAAAAGGAGAAATTACATTCACTTACTTTTTTACATTTTGCTATGTTCTGTTCTTTCTCTCCACTTTTTTTCCTTTTCTTATCATTGACTTTTGTAACTCTTGTAGGAGTTAAAGTAATTGTAGTTGGTGTATGTTGAAAAGCAGTATACAGTTCCACAGGAACCTCATCACCACTCTCTGTTGCGCTGGTATCCCCATCTTTAAAACAAAGAACATCCTGTAAACAATCAAATACTGCAGAAAGAACATTCACTAGTTACTCTACGCCTGCTTTTAAAATATAAAAATGCATACTGACAAACGCTTCAAGCACTCACATGCAAATTTCACCCACAGTTGCAACAGCATGAAAATGAATGACCAATGAGAAGCTGGTAATTAACAGATGTTTGTTTGTAACGCCAAATAAGTAAAAGATACCAGATTAATTCCTTCCAAAGAATGGAATTACATTATCATATTCAATTATAAACAAAATTAGAATCAGAACAAAAATGGTTAAAAAAAATGAACTCATTCATTTATATATAGCTTTTACTTGTAATATAGCTTTAGAATTCTTTCAGATGACTGTATTCTAGATGGGATTAAAATTAATGACTGCCCAGCATTTCTTGTAAAGCCCTATTAATCAGTCACATGTAAGTCATAATCAACTATTTCAGCTGCAATTCTCAGCATCAAGTGCCTTTTTCAGGGTAAATATGTCAGTTTAGCCAAAAGCCTTCTCTTCTCAAAATCCCATAGCAGTAACATTCCGCTACTCAGGGAAGAGAAATGTGAAGTTTATTTTGTTAAAACAAGATCATACACAAACTGACAAGGTATTTTTTCTTTGTGCTGTGCACCCACAGACCTAAAAGCCAAAGCCTGAAATTTAGCATACATCAGCATTTATGTCAGACAAATACATTTCCTGACCTGGAACAGGATTACCCTAGTTCTGTCAAGACAAAAGGCTGTGAAGTATGGGGATGATTGGAAGAGAGATGGTGCGCACAGACAGGAAACTGCTGTTCACATGTCCTCAGTACAGGCTTCTTGGATTTTAGCAGCTTTTCCAAATATTCTGCCTTCAGTAAATACATTTTACACTAAGCAAGACTTTTTCTGAAACTGCATAAAAGCAGGCTTTACAAATACTTCATATGAGAGCAGAGAAAGCATTCCTTCTGTGCTCAGAAGGATGTTGCCTTAATCAGTGCACTCGAGCCCTAATTCTTGAAACCTTCTTTACTAAAAGAACTCCAGCTACTGGTTACTCTGGATTTTCCTTGCTCACAACATTCCTTAACAGGATTCTTCTGTGCATAGTAACCAATCCAATTTTACCATCTTGGTTGTTCTTTTGAAGAATTTATTAGGTATATAATTATACTTAATATATTAGGAACCAATGATGTTTTCTGGAAATGTTTATCTCTGCTGGGACTATTTTCTGAACTAGCATTAAAAGAACCACATAGAAAGAAGAAATGTCTAATCAAAGAAGAACGAAGAGCAGAATAACTAACGACCGAGAAATGCACACCCAAGGCCCTCTTGAAATTGTCAGTGTTTGTAGTACATACACTAGTGCTTACAGAACCATTATGTCACAGCAAAACACCACCACCCCCCAACACAGTTTTCCTTAGGGAAGCAACATTTCAAAATTGTTGTCTACACTGTGTCCTAACTTACTGTAAAGAATAATTACCTAAACTGAACATATAATTACAGAGTTGTTTTGAGACACTCCTTCCTAACCTACATAACCTGCTTTCACTGTAAAGAGCCTCAGTAGAGCACACTAAGGGAAGATTTTGCGTCTTGGAAGGCAAGATACAAACTCTACAAATTTCATAAGAAGTTATGGGCCCAGACTCATTTCCCCATAAGCAGCAAGTGATTTCACCAGCACCAATTTCAAGACCAGACAGCTTGAAGAAACATACTTGAACAAGTTACACATGTAGATCCTGTATCTTTAGAACAAAATAAACACCACACCACACACACACACCCGGCAACAAAATAAAAAAAACGAAGGCCAAAAGATCCAGGATACTGCTGAGTAGGGGCTTAACAAAGGTGCTCACTCCACTGAACCACAGCAAGTAATCCAATGCACAGTAAGCCGCAACAGAATTACACCTTCATCCCAGAACAACAAAACAAAACAAAAAACAACAAAACCAACACCACCACATAAAACCACAGGCCCCAGAACAACAGGCTATAAATGCTGCCAGGAAAAAAGGTGATGTGGTTACGCATAAAAGCGTAAGACTTTACAAAATTTTGTTATTGTGAAAAGTTCACTTAAAAGCCCTTTTCTTGAGGCAAACCAACTGATCTACTTCTTGCTTCCCACTGTTTACATTTGGATGCAACATGGCTAAAACAGCTATCTTTAGAAATCTTAACAATAAAAACTATTACACCATAAAGTACACTCATATCTAAGTGAAAAGCCCCACTATACATAAATGTAAAGAAAAAAAATACATACATATATACACACACTCCTACTCATCAAAAACCAACCAAATAGTCTAATCTTACCTTTAATCAAACACCTGTAACTTATTGCTAAGTAAGTTACAAGTAACATTCTGCAGCTGTTGAATACTTAAAAACATTGAACAGATACATCGAAACAGATGCCACTTTTGCTTTTCCTATTTGGAATCATTATGAAAATTAGCCAGTTCTACTAGTGTCTCAGGGTAGACAGTCCATACTCAGAATTACTTTAAGTCTGGTTGAAACATATAGTATCAGTCAACATACAAGAAGTGCATTTAAGCCAAGTAAATGTACTGGCTAAATAAAAACAAACAAAATTAATAAATAAATATAATAAAAATAAAAAAAATAAAAATTAAGTAGAGATGTAAGCATACATTCATTTGACATTATGTATTATAAATCACAGTAATTATACTGCACCAGCTAAGTCTTAAGACTAAATTTTTAAATTTTTTTTACTCTGTTTTGATACTTAAGATTTACCATTTGGTATCTCTTGTCCTACTGAATGCATAGAACAGATTTAAAAGACTGATCATTAGGATTAAGGAGGGCTGAACACTAACTTCAAAGGTAAAATCTCTTCAGCTCCTGCTAAGATTTTGAATATCTCTTCCTTTAAGTTTATAGTAAATAACCACATAGTGTGGCTACAAATCCTAAGAGATGACTTAAATAGCTCGGGTCATCAAATTCCCCTATCCTGGATGTAAATTCAGGTTCATCCTCACAATACATCACACCGCTTAGCAAACTCATGAACTCCAAATGCATTATAAATGTACTTGTTCTATTATTTTAATAGAATCAGCAAAAATAAATTCCAACATTCAGGAAAAAAAAATCTCTATTATCTACCCGGTCAACAAAAACTTTACAATGTTAAGTCTGGTTTTGTTGAAACAAAACAAAAATTATCATGGTTTTCTAAGTCAGTCATTAATGCCTTTAAGGGACTTAACGCAGCTTAGCAGTGATTAGCAGAAAGCACTGACTGCACCGAGAAGCGCTATTAAGCCACACACGCTTCTAGGCCACATCATACTTCAGAACCTTCTGAAGGCATATGAAGTAGGCAGCAGGACCTTATCTACATTTTTTTTAAAAAGAAATCTTAATGCACACACTCTTGCACATACCCCAGTATTTCAAAGACATGATCTGAAAGTAAAGCATGTTAAATTTAGGAGGATGACTTCCTCCCAAATTATGACTTTTTAAGAGCTTGAAAGCACCACCTGTCAATCAGGAAACCAACAACACATTTTCATATCATAATCACTTAGGTTGGAAAGACCTTTGAGACCATCAAGTCCAACTGTTAACCCAGCACTGCCAAGTCCACCACTAAACCCTGTCCCTAAGCACCACATCTACTTGTATTTTAAACATCCCCAGGCATGGTGATTCCACCACCTCCCTGGGCAGCCCGTTCCAATGCTTCATCACCCTTTCAGTGAAGAAAAGTTTCCTAATATCCAGTCTAAACCTCCCCGGCGCAGCTTGAGGCCATTTCCTCCTGTCCTGTCACTTGTTATCTGGGAGAAAAGACCGACCCCCACCTGCCTACAGCCTCCTGTCAGGGAGCTGCAGAGAGCAGTAAGGTCCCTCCTGAGCCCCCTCCTCTCCAGGCTGAACAGCCCACAGCCCCAGTTCACTCAGCCGCTCCTCACAAGACTTGTGCTCCAGACCCTTCCCCAGCTTCACTGTCCTTCTCTGGACACGCTCCAGCACCTCAACATCCCTCTTGTAGTGAGGGCCGAAAAGGGAACAGAATATTTGAGGTATGGCCTCACTAGTGCTGAGTACAGGGGGACGGTCACTTCCCTTGTCCTACTGGCCACACTGTTTCTGATAGAAGCTAGGATGCTGTTGGCCTTCTCGGCCACCTGGGCACACTACTGGACAGAACTCCTGACAAGTCAGGACAAGCTGGGTTTTGACATTCTACAAACAGCAGGAGAGCTAATTTCATAAAATATAGAGACTGAAATAAGTACTTCCAATACACATTTCATCTAGTTATCAAAAGCCAAAAAAAAATCTCAAAACATCATGCAATTGTATTATCCAAGGTTAGCAATTTTTGTCAAACAAACCCAAAACCATACAAATATACACCCCTAAATCTAGAGCAAACCAATAAGAATCAGGATTCCCTCTCAAAACTATGACAGATTGTTTTAAATCTCAATTATGTAATTTTTAGAGACAGGAATATCACCTGCAATGGAGTAATTTTAAGAGATTAGTATAAGGAAATGAGTAGTCTACACTATGAAAGAATAAAAATTACAGAGCCGTGAAATATTTTTTTCTTCCACCTTATCTTCAGTAGCTTACTCAAAGGAGTCTTGTTATTATAAAAGCCACATTTATTATTATGAAACTTTAACAATGTTCAAACAGATTGAAGATTGAATTATTCCACTATGATAAGAAAAAAGGCAGTAGTGGCAACTAGCAAAACTCATGGGACTGCAATGGTTCTGATATAATGTTATCTTAGTAACAATAAAGTCGATAAAAAAATCAGTTGATTTACTGAACCTTATCTACTGAAGACTATCAAAATTGCAGGAACCATGTACACACTCTTAAATCTATAGTTGATGCAATTTTAGAAACTTTACTAAGGAAAAATCTTTGAACTTTGCTCACCTGACATATTTTCCCTTTTCCTTCGTTGCAACAGCACTGCCCTTTCTTTATCCAAACTCCTGAAATTAGAAAAGAGATTTTATTCCATTCCTCACACTTACACATCAATGTCTAAGTATTAAAACAAACCATTTCATAGTTACCATTTTCCATTGACTATTACAGAACAAAACCAGCTGCATGTTTAGATACTTAGAAAAACATCAGTTGTGCACTGTTCCATTCTATTTTAATGCAAAGCACAGGCATACAAGTATCCAAATCACTTCAAATGTAATGAAAACTTGATAGCACAGAAGACAGACTGACAGTCCGCAGATTACAGATAAGCAGGCATTAAACCATTTTCCTGCAGATTCTTCTACACAATTGTCACAATACGTTACAAATACTCTACAACAAGGTCCAAACTATTGTCAAAAATAAAAAATTAATTTATTGGTAATTAAAATATTCTGCACATGTCTTTATTCACTGTTTAATTAACAATCTGTAATGTAAGTAACAAGTAGCACTTTATGTCACAGGACAACGATGATGTCAGGTATTATCTACCTACCACACAGTCAGAACAAAATGCCTTCCTTGTCATGTCATGACTAAGTTTGAGGGCAGGCATACAAATACATACTCCTTTCAGAGCAAGAAATCCTTGAAGTGAGCTCTGCAGCATATTGGAATGGGGCCATAAAAACAAAAGACACTGAAAACTACTGGTAGGGCAGCTGACCTGAAAACACCACTGTTAAGGGTTCTCAATGTATGACAGCCATGAAACAAAATATGGAATGGCCCGTCTATGTATCAGTCTGCCTGAGAAAAGATCCAGGAATCACTGCTGTTTTGCTGAGTGCTGCCTCACGAGGTGAAACAATGACTACTGTGAACAAGGGAAAGGTAAGATCACCTCCATCGAAAAGTTAAGCTTTTCCCTGTCGATTGTTCCAGTACCTCCCCTTTTTATAGTCTCTAGTTATTTAGAGTTCAAAATCAACCACTCACCTTGGTTGACAACGTTCACACAGATATATGTCAGGAATATGCTGCCTGTCAATCCCCATACAGTCAATGTGCTGCCAGACGCTTTAAAATAAAACCAAAACCTTTTAATTTTCAGTACAATTTTTAAAATCATGTGCATAATACAGACACACACACACACACACACACACACACACACACAAAGAGTGCGAGACAGTCTTTTTTTTTTTCATCATGATCTTTACTCAGATTGAATACTGCCTAAAACTACATCTCAATCACTGTCTTCGCCACCACTCTGCTAGCTGATTTTCTATTCCACTGATCACTGTAATTCCAATCTTGTTGCTGTCTCCCGGTGTCTCTCTGCTTCTTTAGACTCATTTCCCTCTTGGAAATTTTTCTCTAACACTGGAAATAAAAAATGGCAAATTATCACAATAGAGAACAAGATCGAGACAAATACCCTCAGCAACAAGACTTATGCTTTACATTGTAACAGGAGCGTTGTTTTTAAACAAAAGGATTCAATTTCCTTTTATAAATATATGCATAAAATACTGTTTTTATTTTTCTATATGAAAATATATACAAATATATGTTTTTATTTACTTGTACGTTTTGACAGAACATATAAACATTTGGATTGTATACACACACCCCACATGACTGGTAGCACTGCCACGCAGCATAGGAAGAGCTTTAACTGGTTCCCACAATCTGGGAAGGGAGGGTGCTTGCTGGACTGAAAGCTAACCAAGGACAGTAGTTTCTGCTCATTCCCACATTGCTAGAAGGAACTGGGATGCAGAAATCATTATCTTCCCACTTGTGAATTTATCACAACTCTCTTGAACTCCTCACAAAGAATCTCTTCTTCAAAATAAGCAGACCCTACCCAAGTGCTTATTGTTACTCATTATTGATGGTCCTTGATTCTGATAACATTTTCCCTCATTTTGAAGCTTATTAAGATGTTCTTTCAGCAATGGAGCTACAAGCAAGCTTGTTACGTAAGCAGATGGAATCATGCAGCTCAAATTACTGTTTTAATTACCCCTAACAACCATTTTAGAAATACACAACGATCTAAAATTCAGCAGCATTTGTTAAACATATTGAATGTAAAAATACAGGTTAATACTGAGTAAAGTCCAGAAACATAAGACTTGTTCCCAAGTCATTTTTTCCAAGTCCGACAGCACCTGCTTACTTTACTATGACATGCAGGTGCTTAAGCATGAACACAGAAGTTTAAACATTTAACTTCAGCTTCTCCAGTAAGAATCTAGGTTAGTCCTTCCATAGTTAATACAATTCTTAAAACTATGTCCTTTGAAAATTAAAGAGTTCTTATCAGAAAGATCATGCACAGAGAAACCAGTATGTGAGAAATTTCTTTCAGATTATTTTGCATCCTGCAAGTTACTTGATTTACATATACATAACTTACAAAGATGCTCTGCTACTCAGTATATGCAGATTAAAAACCAATCCCTAGGCCTTTATTTTATCATACTAACAAATAACTTGGACAAAATACCAAAGTGATCTCCTTTTTAAGGGAGGAAAAAGATACTCTTATTAAACAACAAGGCACAAGTCAAGGCACGAACAAATTAACACAAGTAGTCAAGGCAGACTGGAAGCAAGTATAAAACACTCACTGGCCAACCAACCAACAAGCCATACAACCTTCAAACACTGCTTTGATGGAAGGAAACTTCCTATGACTCAACATAATTAAAACACCATTTAATTACATTTCCTTTCAATGCAGCTTTAACTTTTAAGTAATTTTTACCTTTTAAATTATTTTAGTATTCGTTACCTGCATTTGTCACAACAGATCATATATCCATCATCATGTGTAAAGCCACAAATGCATCTGGTAATATCAGTTCCATAGCTTCCATCCTCTGACGTACTGATGGTAGTAGCACTGGAGGTTTCATCAAAGTTGGGAGTGGTAAATATGCCTACTTCATTCTTGCTTATAAGCACTGATGGAGGAGGAGAAGCTGGAGGCGTTGGAGGAGGCCGAGCACCATAGTTATGGTCCTAGATGTTTGTTGAAAGATAGTTATAGCTCTTAAATGTTCATATGCTGATGGTTATTAAAGCCAGAGTGTAAAAATCCACTCTGTAAAGAACTTCAGAGACTTCTTATTTTTATTAATAGTTTAAAATCTAGTCATTCTTGTTTTCTACCTCCTCAACATGTTTTACATGTAAATGCATTGTGTTCTGCATTCTACTTCTAACCAACCATCTTTAGTCAACCTACCCAACTCCCAGTAAGATATAAAAATGTAAGCATGAATCAGTTTTTGCAGTTAAGAACAGCAGATTTTACATAACCCATTTTATACAGAATATTTAGCATGAAACTTACTGCATAGGGCAAACCAATGTAACTGTGTGAATGTGAGCTGCTGGTATACAACTGGTGCGGATAACTGTTCGATTTTTCAACTACCACAGGGCTAGCTTCTACAGATTCTGGTCTGCAAGGCAAAAGACAGAAGAAATGCAATAATGTACTTTTATTAATAAATTATAGGTATTTCTTGCACAACTTATCATTAATTGCCTGCTGGTCCTGTTTTAAAGGAGCATACAAAAAGGGGGGGGGGGAGAAAACAACCCCTGCCCCCAACAGCTCCCTCAAAAAACCCACAAAACTAACCAGAAAAAAAAAAGGAAACCCAACCTCCTCCTTTCATTTAAAATGAAGCTTCCAGAGTGGCAGAACTTAGACCTCTATAGAGCTAGAACTTTTTCTCAAAAAAAAAAAAGCGCATGCTGAATCACTGGAACAAGAAAGCATGTTAGAACACTTCATCAGGGAGTCATCAGTCTGTACACCCAAGTCCAGAGAGTTGTAACAGAGGCTGCAGAAAGGACTTCAGCTTAATTATGACAAAAGATAGAAGCAGTAGTTCAGAGAGCTGCAGACCAGATACAGCCCTGCACTACCACCAATCCCACCCAATTCTGCAATGACATCTAGTGGCGACGTTCACACGCCACCAGCATGAACCAGCACACAAGGCAGCAGAGCACTGTTTCTACAAACAGGAATCCCAACTAAGGAAAAATTAAAGGCAGTGTATGCATTTATCTTTAAAGGGAAAAAAAAAGAGATAAAAAGTTGCAAGAGGTGGTTTTGAAGTGAAAGGCAGTGTCTTTTTAATATATAAATTATGGTTTTATATGCACTAAACCATGCCACCAAAGACAAGAAAGATAAAGGAATACCAAAATAGGAAGATCTTTTAAAGCACTAAAAATTACACCTTCACCACCTTTCCTCAGCAGTAACATTCACGTGTGCATGCAAGCACACACATGACTGAGACACACTTGTGGTCAGTAACTTCTAGCTTTTTCATTGCATCATATGATTCAATCACACTAGGACAAACTTTTAAATGGACCCAGTAACTTTTTTTTTTTCTCTTTTTTCTTTTCTTTTTTTTTTTTTCTTTTTTTTTTTTAACATTGGAAGGCAGGGGAAAATATCAATACCTAAAACAGAAGTGGCTTTTGACTTGCATCTCAAATCAAGCCCGTTTCACTTTTCCCATTTGCAGTTTTATTATGTATGAAGTCTATTTCCCCTCAGAAATATCTCAGTAATTCCTTCAATTAATTTTTTAATGAAGTTGGTATTTCTGAATCTTAAGTTAAAATAGATACCCGTTTTTTTTCTTAGACGTTGAGATACTAAATAGAGGCTTTTTTGTTACGCTGTGAAGTGATACTACTTTGATTTAAAAGGACACCAGCAACTTAGATTTGTTGGTAACGCTTTCTGTAAGAGTATAATTAATCATTAGCTTTCTGAAAACAACATACAGTATTTTCACATCTACTTGAAAGTGTCCTACTAATGTTTTTGATGGCCCACTTCTTACTAGCTTTTCCCCATGTGAGGTTACTACACAATAAAAGAAACACTAGTTAAAAAACACTATTGGGTGAAGACTTTGGTTTCTAGAGTCCAAAGAAAAAACATCTTTTTAAAAACATTCATGTCTAACAGTCACCAGCTGCATTTTTTTCTAGCGAGCAAACACGCAAGTGCACAAATCAAAGTACTAATGTTAGAAATACAACTTCTGACTGGCATTAGACAAAAACCAACTCTGATGACACTTGCCCTTCGTTGCCTTCTAAACCCAGAAAAACCTGTATTTACTCTCTTACACCACTTCTCAACTGAAAATAATTTTATTCAGAGCTTGTTGGAACTATCTTCTAGAAGCAGCCCAGAATTTACCAGGTTCATTAAACCCATGACTGTAAAAAATCCATACAAAGTTGGAAAAGCTGTGCCTTTCCAACAGATTTGCCATTATGCATTTACTGACATGATGATTTATGCAGTAATCATACACCATTAATGTCATGCAGTTAATCCTTCTAATGATCTAGCCAATCAAAACGCCAATGAACGAGGCATTTACCTATCCATCCATCATAGCTAGGACAGAAATCATGGTTCAAGAGGGTCTTGACCACTGTATTGCTTCTACTGCTATACTTCAACATTTACTGAATGGGACAAGCACAGCTACTCTTATCTACAACACATTCAGTGCTCAACCTCAGTCTTGTTTGCTTCACTATACCGAAAATAACTCAGCTTTCAGAGCAGGAAGGCTTACTGATACAGAACAGTGTGCAGAATCCAGGTATAATCCATCCTTCAACAATGCCACAATTAATTTAGGAGAATTTCCTTCATTAAAAATAAATATTAACACGACCTAAATACCAGCTACTTAAATATGGGAGAATTCAGTGAAAGATACCAGAATGGCAATGTCCTAAAAAAAGAGGTCATGCGTTATTTCATCTACTGACTACAAAAATTAAAAAGGTGTGGCAAGACAATACACTCCCTGAATCCATTTCTACCTACTCCAGCAATTTATAAACCACTTAAGAGAAACCAAGTTTAGTATTTAGAGGCATAACAGTCGTTGGAAGCAAAAGTATTAATCTTCCAAAACCAAAATACTTAAAATAAATGTATTTACCCCCAACCATTTTAATACTTATAGACCAGATTCAGAGTACAGGGTTAAAAGCAAAAAGCACAGCTTCATCTGAGCAAGGAAAGCCAGAAAAAGGGTGGGAGAAAATTACGCGACGCAAAGGCAATTAAACCTTTGTATTATAAGTTTTAACAAATACAAAATTAGAGCAGAATCAGCTTTCAGAAATTTTTTTTTTCAAATATGTATCCAGGGGAGCCACAGATACTTCTTATAACAGATAATCACCAGAGCTTTGAATGTAACTCACTGTTCCATTTACCCAATCAAATGCTAGACCAGGGTGGGCAATACTGTGCAGAAGAGAAAAGAAATATGGGAAGGAACATTTACTGAAGCTAGGAATTAATCATCACAGGTTTCCTTTACAGTCAATAGAAAAGTGATATTCATCCCATAAGCAGTACAGAATGGCTATGATTTCTCACACAACTACAGAAAACCTTCTAGCTTTGGCTTACAGGTCTGCCAATGCTTTAATATGCCCTGCACTGAACTCCTTGTTCCCTGCCTTTCACCCACCATGTGCGTGACCCTCACCTTAAAGAGAAAACATACACCTCTATATTATCATTTGTCCAAAGGTCAAGGCCTTGTTCTTAGATAGGCATCTCAAAAATCAAGTTTTGTGAAGGAATACCCCTTGGTAAACTATTTAATTGTACAGCTGATTAAAGCATGAGATAGCACTTAATTTAAAAATGGCTTTGTAAGAAATTTTGTACTCAAGTAGCAAGGCACTAACTACTGTATTATAGACACCTACCCTAATCTCACCATTGGCATTCTTAAGAGCATCCCAAAAATCAAGTTTTCAGGAAGAAAAAGCATAAGCGTTCAGATCTGAAATACTATGAGGTTTCCCTTCTTGTATTTTTGAACATAAGCCAGTTCTTTAACAGACAGGTACTAAGCCTGTCAGCCTTCTGAGCACACCACATTTTTCAGCTTCACCTCAAGCAAATGCACACTTAAGTGTCTAACTAAGGGAGATATTTATGGCATTTTTAGTTTTATCAAAATTGAAATGTCAGTATTACAATATAGTGTATTTGAAGTTAGACCAAAATCTTAGTATTATGCCCCAAGATAAACAAATTACCATGATAAACTGACCATGATATCTTGCTAAAACGTCACATGTATTTGTTTTTTTCAGTTAGCAATTCGAAACTGTGCAAAATATTCACAAGGAACACAGTAAAAAGCACCACAGAAAAACCTTCTCCCATGCTCTTGTGCTGCAATGACTCAAGATGTTCGTATGAAAATAGGAACATAGTATTTTCTCAAATTAATAAAAAAAGCAAAGATACCCGTATTTTTTAAAACCCCCTAAAATAATTTTCATTTTGCAAGTGAAACTCCTCATGTTCTGGCTCATTTCCTACCGTTCATATTTCAAATTTCAAACCGAAAAAGTTCTGCGTGTAGCCAGCAGATGGCATTAGTGAGAAATGAAATAAAACACATGGAATCAGATCGTTTACAAAACTCCATGCAAGCCTATAGTTAACCTGTATTAAGGGAATCGGCTATCAAGCATTCTAAGCAATAGTAATTTCTACTTTATTAAGTTTCATCTCCCCCACCTCATTCCTTTTAAATACTGTTTTGTTTCTGACCATGTAGTAAGGAAGAAAACAAAAAAAGACCCCAGCAAGCAGTTTGACCAATACCCGAAATACAATCAGTCCTTCGAATTTGGGGCCATCAACCACTTCTATAAAAATGAACTTTCTCAAATGGGAAATAAAATCTCACTAAAACTAAAACTTTCAAAGGCAGGTGCCAAAAGCAAATCCAAGCTTTAGGTTATGAGAACTTAGCTAGTAATACTTCCTGATAACATTTGCCAGAACTCCAAATGAAACCTCTTGCTTCCAAGCATGTTTCAGCAGCATCAATCTGCCATACACCAGTTTGACAGATCTCATTTTCAAGGAGTTCAGGTTCGTTGTCCTGTTGCACCAGCAGCCCTGAGCAGTATCTGGCTGAAGGTCAGCTCAGATAAAGGAATGTAATGTATTTTGTATGAAAACCAGTATTTTCTATTTCAAGACACTTCACCTAATCAAAAACGTGATGGGCTTCGCTATCTAGACCACAAAGAACCGGGTACTACTACTCTACCACAGAGTGGGTTCTGCTACCTAAGCATTTCATAGCAGGTCCTAAAAGTATAAGCTGACCAGATACTGTCTGTACAAACAGGCAAGCTTCCCATTGTCTTAAAATACTTTAAAAAACAGTAATAAAAAAAATAATCCCTGTTTCAGAAACAGTCATGGGAGGGTAGTTTTCATTTAAGACTACAATAATGTTCATGAACTTTTCTCCTGGACGTTGAGCTCAATAGAATGACCCATATACTGTGGTTGTTGGATTCATTATACAGGCCTTCTCTCTACAAAACATACGCAGATATTAAAGAGGAGAGCAGTACCATCAATGGCATTTCCCAGTGTGCAACTTATACTCATGCTCTAAGCTAGACTAATGCTCTCTTCTCAAGTCAGGAAGTGCATTCTAAACCTTCCAAAATGGCTGGCTGTGCTTACTGTTATAAGGTCTTTAACAGTAAGAAGTCATGCATATTCATCTTCAGTAAGCCCCTTACAAATGGAGGCAAAATACTTGTGTGTTCCGACTACTATGGCACTACAAAAATAATCCACCGCTGGAGAGCTCACTTAGGTACAAATAACAAGAGACAGACTATTTCAACCAATTTTTGAGACATTCAAACTTTTTAATAGGAGTTATTCTCCACAAAGCTATTCCCTACAATTATTAAAATATGTGAAACTATGCAATCACATTAAGTACCCTTACTTATAACTTTTTAACAGGCTAATCCCTTAGTTTGAAGCATAAGGGGAAAATCACCAAGCACTAAGAGACTGCACTAAGGTAAGAGTTCCCCTACATGATCAGGTTTGCCATACCCCCATTCTTGTGTCTGCTCATGCTTCAGCAACTGATGAAGCAGTATCAGACCTATCAGTCACAGCGAAGAAACTCCAACTCCTCCCTCTTGGGAAAACCCCAGAACTTGCTAAAAGACAATCTATGATTACTATCAATACAATTGATATCCAGCACACTATCCTTTGGAAGAAAACATACAAAACCCATGTAAATCTGTGTAAGCTGGTAGGTTAGGGACACACCTTTGTGTCACACTTCTTTAGACAGTGACATGGCTTTTAAGTCAGCATAAGTCAATCATGCAACTACACATTTTTCAGCGTAAGTATGGCAGAGATGACAAGAACTAATCTAATTGGCAACAGTCACTTAATATCTGAGGAAAAGCAGTTCCTAACTGGGTTGCTATGCCACAGTATCAAGCAAATAACACAATTAACTATCTTGTTTATACTAACAACTATATTTATTTATTTTAACTTCAGCACAACATGCTCTGTCTGCAAGGAATGTCAGTAACCTCAGGAATCATGACCTTCTCCAAACATAAAAGAAAACCACAGGAAAAGATAATGGGAAGAGCTGTGAATGGGTCACTCAAGTTAAAAAATATCCTGCACCAAGAAAACCTGTGTTCATGATATGAGAGATCAACAAAAACTTTAAAAAACTGATATGACAAGAAGCTTCAAATTGCAAATGCTTGATTTTTTTCAGATGAACGGCACAAAGTTAGAATAGCCTCATATGTAAGTGAAAGCATAGGAGAGAGACAGCCCTTTTAAGAACTGTTCACGAGTTCTGCTTAAAATGCATAATGATTCTTTCAAAGTCTGGAAGGAAAGCCATTTGCTCCTTAAATGGAATAATATTACTTAGCACACACTCTCCAGCAAAGACTGTGTATAAACTATTTAAATTCCTGTTAGTTATTCAATGCATCCATTAAATGAAGGACCACTTTATGAAGTTTATTTTTGATTTATGAAAGATTTCAAACATGCACGTAAAATAAGTCTAATTGATTGTTTCAGTATCTAAACCAAGCAAATTATTTTTGTGATAACCAAAGATGGGGAAAGTCTTTAACATTACCACAGAAAGGTTCAGAGGAAGGCAAAGAGTAACACCAAACCAAAAAACAAATCCCAAAAAGTCAATTTAATATAAATGATGAATTTAACATTTTTAGTTAGATCTAAGACATGAACTGGGCATTTTTTCCATATGTGTATGTAAAGTAGTAGTCAAGGTTGACTGTGGCTTATACAAACTCTCTTCATCTTTAAACTTTAGAATCTTTTGACACACATCTCTTCCCAAAAAACTCATCTGTCATATATTCCATTAATGCAAAAGCAACAGAAAAATGGAGGAAAAAAGCCCCGTCTGAAATATATAGACATCAAGGGAATCATGTACCTATGTACACTGGTAAAAGTTACAATACCACCTTGGTCCTTCACCTCTCCAAGAACCAAGCTGTCCAAAATGCTATTTCTCCTCTCATAACATTCAACAGCCAGCTTGATACTATACACACGGAAAGATGTATGTTTGACAGAAAAAACCTCCAGTCAGAGATGAACGCTAGCCTATCAATACTCTACAGATACAGACACCACTAGAGGGGAAAAAAAAACACCCACAAAAAAACCCAACACACCAAAACCCACACATACACACAAAACCCACAAACAATCCCCTCCCAAAACAAATGAAAAACCACAAGATACCCCCACCTGCCCCTCACCCGCTGCCAAACACAGAAATCCACTATGGCTTACTTCATGCAAAGGAAGAGTTTCTTGAATTCAGGATTTCACTAGCTCTTTGTAATCCTTTATATAAAGTTAGTAACTGAAATGAATTATTAACAAGTGAATTTCTGCTAGCTCTTCAATATAAAATAACTTCGGGAAGACATAGCATTAGACAATTAAGCTAAGTCTTCAACCTTCATAAAGGCATCTTTGTCTAATTACTACCACTTTCTTGCAGTTTGCCACACCAAATGAGTTCACCTTTCCAACATGGGAAATCAAAATATTTATTTTTTTCATACAGTTAAAAGGCAAAGTATTTTAAGCAACAAGAGCAAAACTGGCAGCATCTGTATTTCTCAGTCTGATAAGCAAGGAAAATATGCACTGGTAGAACAGTTTAGCTTCTCTTCTTTGCTCTCCCCAAAGAGGAATAAACTGACTTCAGAATCAAGTGACAGTTATTTAAGTATTGGGAGTCTGCTTCGTTTTATTGAATCCTAAATCCTCTCCACTGTTATAAAAAAAAAAAAAAACACAAGTCACTAGGGAAAAAATAAATTTAAAAGCAGCACTGAAAAGGAAAACTTACAAATTATGTTCACATACTTACTCTGAGCCTGCAGCCATTTCCAAATAAGAAGTATCTGCTGTGTCAACCCCCAATGGGATCACTATGCTCATGACGTTCGTTTCTGATAAATTCGATTACTACGGAGTCCTATGCATTGGTATCCAAAACACTGGGGCATGCCAGCCACAGTGCTCATTGCAAACATCTAAGTGCATCCACAAACCCTGTTAAAAGAAAAAAAAAAAAAAAAAGAAAAAAAAGGCAGAAGACTGGGTCAGTTCATTTTAAAACCAGGCAATTCTACATCACAAAGAAAAAAAATAATCACTGTTGCAGTAATTTCATTAGTTTTATTTTGCAGAAGCAAAGCGAAAATATTCAATCATCTTTAAAAGTTGTTAACTTCAAATACACTTATTCTAAGCATGTGATGATGCCTGAAATATTACAAACTGACAAAAATATTATCATTTAAATTAGCGATGAAAATATTCACATTCAGTGAGGTGACAAAGACTGACTTTAAGGCAGACTTATTAGATGTAAAGTACATTTGCTTACTGCTCTATGTTGTCTGAGCTCAACTGCTGTACATTTGAATAGAAGCCTGGTTACAGAATTTTTCAAGTATTTCTTAGTTCACTTTTGTTTTGCACTTTAAAAAAACAAAAAAATCCCACCACACACAACTTTCAGTATCTACAATACAAACCAAGGATGTCAAAAGAAAGTGTCACAGATTCCATTTGGTATTTTTTAAACCAAAATCATTCTAATGATTCACAATAATGGCATGAAACAATTTCCACCTCATTTCAATAGATCACCATCAGAAGATACTATACCCATCAGGTGCCAATTTTACAAGACTTTTTTCTTAAGTAGTAAACCAAAAAGAATCAGAAGTAGTTTAATTGTAGAGCAAAGCTACAGTCTGCTTGACTCACACAAGTCAATACAACAATCCTACCTGTATGGCAGTTACTGCTAGTCTCCCACTCCTCTTGCCAAGTAGGACAGAACACTCAACCAAGTACGAGAGGTACATAGCACCTCAGATGCCTGTGTTCACAGATTAGTAAACTGATGCATTTTTATAGCCTAATATACACAAGGTATTCCACCGGTGACTAAGTAATTGAAGGAAAATACCCCCATCTTCAATATTTGCATAATAATTAACTGCAAACTCCTTCCAAAATGTCAAAATAGCAAGAACAGAGACCGCTTTGCAATGAAGCACATACAGTGCCTAATAGACTCCTCCCACCTGACAAAAGTGTAGTATCTTAGCTGCAGTTTACAAAAGCCCAACAGTTTTGAGATCAACTTATTTTAACACACTCACCCTTGCCAAACACTAGATTGCAAACAAAAAAAGTAATGAGCCTCCAGTGAAAAACTGGAGGACTTCAGGAAAACATTGTGGACTTAAATCTGAATTTGCTCTTCGTATCGATAAAGTTGGCATCTTCAGGATGATAAGTGGCATCAACAGGGCATTTCTAAGGTATGAACTGGCAGCAAATCTTCATCTAACTTCTTAAATTTTATCTCACTACTGCAGGCTGGCAATTAACATCAAACATCTTGGCATGCTCTTAAAGTGCCTAAACCTTCTACAGTTCATACTCCCTCTAGACAGCAGAGGTTGTGTTTTGGTCCCATTACACGAGTAACAAAATACAATGAACTGGAAAGCAATCAGGCCAACTAGCTGTTGGGGCATCTTGCTTTCCTCATTTAAACACTGAGCATTTTCTTAACGAATACCAGAACTGTTAAATGCATAAAATTAAGGAAAACACACACTATTTTCAAGAATAAGCAGCAAGAAATACATGTTACACCAAAAGCAGGTATAGAGTTTTAGTAGCAGGCATAAAAGAAACCCCAAGCACCTCTTACAGTTTAAGTGAGCACTCATTCTGCCACCATATAGTTTACTCATAGGGTAGAACCTTGAATGGCCTCATCTACAACTTACAGAAAACATCAGTTTATCATTTAGTTCTCTTCTGAAAAAGTAAAACATTTATATTAATTTCTACTCAATATTTGAAAGGAAACCATCAACTTCTTTAGTACAGGTAAATTGGCTATCACAGGCTAAAGGTTGTTCCACTACCAACTGCAGTTTCACCGACGCTAACAAATCATTAGCATAACAGAGATTTTATTTTATGCTTATTATAGAATTCTGAAGAACAGTTTCAGTGTGTTTCAAAGTAGGTCTGAAAGACATACTGCCTGAGATCATCAAGATCTGCACTTAGACATTTTTTGCACTTAAAACTGATCCTGGTGGTGGTGTGATTTTTCTTAATCGAGTGTTCTTGAAACACTTCTGACCAAGCAAAGGAACAACTGGAAACTTCCATACACAAAAATGCCCAGGAGACTGATGGAAGTGAAGAACCTGCCTTCGACAGTGGCCTCATGGGCTAGCACATCTACAAACTTACATAAAGCAACTAAGGTTACCCAATCATCACATACTCAAGTGACCTTCATTGCCAACACAGAAAGATGTTGTTACCAAATCTGAAAATCAAGTGAAATTTGGGGATGCTTTTTTCTTTTGATGTGGAAAAAGAAAAGAGCTATGTATAGACAGGCTATTAATTGCTAATGCATGGCACAATTGATGCCATTATCTCTGACCAAGCAAATACATCACCACTCTTGTAAGAAAAAAAAAAAAAGGGGGGGGGGGGGGGGGGGGGGGGGGGAGGAACAACAGAGCCAAGATAAACTTCTTACCCTACTGTCAGCTGTTGAAATACATCCTTAGTCAGAATTCACCCACAAATTCTGAGACTAATCTATGCCAAGTAAAATCAAAGACTTTGGCAAAACAGTGTTGAACAGTTGTTTCATCTAAAAGGAAGCAGAACATGACTGTAATGCTACCTCATCATTTTTTACCACCTTAAGATTTCAGGTCTTGACAACACACACATGCACAAAACCCTCAAATGCTTTTCCTATGCCTATAGTTAAGTATGGAAGAATGGAGGCAGTCACCAGCTTGCAATACCTACACAAGTTATTTCAAACAAACACAGCTCACTATTTGAGTAGCCACCCTCAACCAATTCTTGCAATAGGGCAGAATAGGGGTAGGGGGAGACACAGGATAAATTCATTACACTATGCTCACTTATTAACAGAACTGTGACCTTATAGGCCATCCAATGACAAACACACAGTGATGTCAGACCTGGGATGAAGGAAAATAATTATCTTCTGTCATGTCAGAACCAGAAGTATTGCCATGACACACTAAAATATTGTCATTTATTGGATTATACTACAAAAATTCGAAAGTTCAGAACAGAAAATAATGTAACCCTGGAGAACTTTCTTCCTTCTCCATCTTAAAAAGTGACTGCTTATCCTTTGAAGCTTGGTATTTTAGATGAGTCATAAAATACTATCTGCTATCATAATATGGTACTTCCCAATCTCTGCAAGTACCCATCTATTTCAGGCCTCTGACAACCTGTCACCCGTGGCCTTCTAAGAAACTGTTTTCATAGGTGCACTTCCTTTAAATAACTGGCCAGAAGGACTGGAAGGAAGGGTGCTGAGAAGTTGTCTTCCTACAATCCAAGCAGATTATACACAATTTAATATTTAAGAAAGTCTGTCTTCAAGCATTATGTTAATTCGAAAGTCAGCAAGATCATGCTGGTTTCTCTGGTTAATTTCAAAGTCATATAGTTAAAAGGCACTACTAAAAACTGTCCTCCAGCATTCAATGATCAACTCTTTATTGGGCAAAGTTGCTCATGTACTGTAGCTTAATCTCAGCATCAGAGGACCTCCCATTTTGTTAGGGCCCACTATTCTTTCAGTGATAAGACACTGTAAGCTTGGAAAAAATTTTGGCCATTCCTTAAGATCCGTAAGATTTTCTGCATTATCACCCTACCAGCCCAGCTTTCCATATTAAAAACACATTCCTTATTTGAAGAATTTTTGCTCTTATTTAGGTGCAGTTAAAAAAGCTTATCTTGCCTTAATAATGTAATTTTCATCTTAAAAAACAAAAACACTTCTTGTTCAACCTGGTTAAAACATTTATCTTGCACGAAATCAACCTCCTGCAAGAAACTGACCACACTTCTACCATTCAGTCACATCAGTTTACATTTTCTCTGGCAGTGTTTTTTTCCCTCTAGAAAATACATAGGAGCTTTTTGACTTAATAGCCATATCAAGTCTACAATATTTGAAGCTTCACCATACTTCTCATCATCCATTTTATGATACCACAATCATTTTTTTAAATTAATCATGCTCTAGCAGAAGTATAAGAGCACAATACATTGCAAATTACTCATTTGTGTGACTCCATACAAATGACATCACTTAAGCACTAAACAACAGAAAATAACTTGCATATTATTCCTGAGGTATTCCACTTACACAACATTATTCTGTGGTCTAACAAAGACTACATTTCCTTTCTGTCATCCTTGTAAGATCAAATTTTGACAGCAGAATTAAAAACTTTTTCACTGGTACACAGAGGAAGGAAATAAAAAATATATAGAGGGCTCAACTCTTAAATCAGAAGGTAAATGGGTAATCTTAAACTAAATCAGTATTTTTTAACCTAATCCTACAGGGTCCAAACATTCAAAACTAAATCCAGTTGCTATGATCAAATGCTGGCAAAAAAGAACTCCCAAATCTACTTTATCAGCATGTCTTTTTTTCTCTCCTTCCACCTGCTTCTTCTAAGACCATCAAAAGCTATACAGAACAGTTTCAGAAAACAAAGGAGATGACAGATCACCCAGACAGAAACTACACTTGAAAAATAAGAACTTGAAGTCTAGCCAAACTGTCCAGATGACTCCAACAAGATTTCATAACCCCAGCTATCAATCATCCTCTAAGTGTCAAGAGTCCAGATAAATTCTTCCATGGCATTTTCCATGTAATATTTTGCATCTTTCAACTTTTTTCTCAGGTAGGAAAGTATTTTTTTAAAAAAGCATTTAACTAATTTTACTTGCCTTTTCTTTTACAGATTCAGAAACTGGGATCCCAGTAGATTCAAACAGAAAGTAAGGATCTAAATCTGATCAGAGAACTGAACTTACCTTTACTTTTATTAATCATGAAGTATGTTTTTCAAACCAGAAGAAACCGAACAGCACTTGCTGTACTGGGAAAGGTACAACTCACTTAGTTACGTGCTATACTGGTAGCTCACCTCTGCAAGACGTTTAATCTTTTTCAAGAAAGGAGAGGGAATATTAAATAGGATTAAGAATCCTGCTACAACCTATGCTGTATGTGTAAGAATACTAAAGCTCTTATCTGGGTGCACAGATAAAAAACTTTTCACAAAAATCAAAGATAAGAGATGGTGGCAGCACCAGTAACAATTTTTTTGCCTTAATCATAAAAGAAATCCTGAAAAGAAATTAATATGATAATATCACATACTTACTGTAACAAGGTGGTGGGATTTTGTTTGGCTTGGGTTGTTTTTTTTTTAATCCACATTTATCCCTAATGCTAAAAAACCAAAGGGCTGGGTGGGTGGGAAGGGAAAAAAAAAATATCAATGAAATCTGTTGTTAGTATTCTTAGTACATCTGACAGCCTTTCACACAGTGTCACTGCTCCTTGTCTTTCCTTCCCTATAAATCAATTTCCAGATTCTGTTGTCATATGATAGGTACTAAAGACAAAAGGTATTTAGAAGTTGGGGGGGAAAAATCCACTACAAAAAGGAACAGAATTCAAACTACGTGCAATACAACATTTGTTTTCCGATTTACAGAGGGACTTCAGTGAAATCATGAATTAAGCTTACAACTGAATTATTTCCTAGCTCGAATCTAAGAATGTTCCACAAACAAAACACTACACTAATTTTAGTAAGCTGATCGCTAAATCAGTTCAAGTTTCTCACATCACTAAGTATTAAAAAAAAATAGTATTTTTGTTCCTGTTTATTACCTCAGTATACACCTGAAGTTTTTCAGTATTTTTTATCTAGCAATTGCCTCCATCAGTCACCACCCACTGACAATTACAACGTGCGGGCCGGGGGGGGGGGGGGGGGGGGGGGGGGGGCGGGAGGAGGGGGGAAAGTAGTTACATAGTTTAGATGTTTCAAGACTTGGGGCTTTCATCACAGAATGCCTCTGCAGAGAGGATTACCAGGCCCTCCCGAATCACAGAGCAAAAATTTAAGAGAGAAAAATCTAATTATAATTAGATTAGCCTGTAATTCTGTGTGTTTAATGAGAGGAAACAGTGCTGGTTTATGATTAAAAAATTATTTAGATTTTATACTGATGCATGCAACTTTACCTCAAAGTCCTTTGCTAATGTCACTGCAGAAGGATTAATCACATTAACCAAATTACCATCTCTATAGTGTGCTTGCTCTGCATCTTCAAAAATTCTACATACAAAATACATATGAGGTAAAAAAATTAATCAAACCTTCTAACCTATGTACAAATGCCAACTGTCTTTCCTTAATAGAAAAACAATGTAACTTTAAATATACCACAAAATATGTAAAAGGTGAAAGTGATAATTTACCCATATTTAGTAAACTGAGTAACTGAAACACCTGAGAATAATTATCACTCTTGAACATCTGAAAAGTTACAGCCTGTGTTTCCCAACTTATGGAGAAACAGGCAGTTCACCCCATGTTTAAGCAGAGCTTATTTCCCCTGAGCGAAAGTACAGAAGCAGCTCTCTTTTGCTAAAGTAAGAGTACTGGTTAACCCACTGCCTCATGTCCTTTAAATAAAAGAAAAAAATTAGTAACAATTTCCTGGAGCAATATTTAAGTATCAGAATACACACAGTACACATAATGATTCATTTTTAACGAATGTGTACAAATCCAAGGGAATTAACTTGAAGCTTGCTGGAACAAACAGATGAAACTGCTGAAAGAAAGTGATCTGTACAGGCAATTTTCCACTTGTGCGTGGAGCAAGGAAGAGGAATGATAGAGAAGAGTCATCAGATTTACAGATAAAAATGATTAAGACGTAAAATACAAAAACCAGTCACATGGCAGTCTTGAGTCGAGCAAGACCTTTCAGTTCAACCAGCACATCATGCTAATCTCGTAACTTCAATTTGAATGTAACAGCAATCTACCTGTACTCACACAGCACTAAGCTCAAACCAAAACCCCAGCTTTTGTTTGCTCCCAATAGAAAATTCATGCTACTGTGGGTCCCTGTCAGCTCCACAGGATCATTCTGAAGTTAGTAACTAGAGTTTCACATCTCAACAGGGTCTTTCAGGCAAGATGCAAAGACTTCCAAGATCATACTACTGCTTTCAGACCTCTGCTGATTCCTGCTGAACTTGGCATTAGTTGTTGTATTATGCAAGTCATCTCAGGTAATACAGATGACCAACAGGCAGCATTCCATCCAGTTTCCTTACCACACCAGGAAGAACAGTCTACAAGGTGTGCTGATGCCTTCCTTCCCTCTAAAAATGCTTTCTTTATAAGGGGAGGTGCATAAAGCATGTTTGAAGTGCTGGTACTCAATACAGCATGCAGGAACACAGCTATGTTATCTTAAAATTGAAACACACCAAGTCTACTACATACATTGGAAAAAGGGAGAAATAGAATTTAGAGGACAAATGCTTTAAAAACATCTTTATGCATAAACTGCCATTTACTGAGCATGCAATCAATCTAAACATTCTCTCACCCCCCCCCCCCCCCCCCCCCCCCCCCCCCCCCCCCCCCCCCCCCCCCCCGCCCCCCCCCACGATTACATCATACAGTGTATACACATTTGCAATCGTTAGCAAAGCAATTCTTGTCATGACTTCCTTCAGATTTACAGGCCAACAATTTTAACTTGTGGTCATGGGAAACACCGTTCCCACAAAGAAATCCACAAGAACATACCTAAGAGAAGTTGGTAACACCTATGCTCTGGTACTATTATACAGGAGAAACTTCTAAGTAAAAATGCTGTGTGGTTATAGTCCACAAATCCAGTGTGAAAACTGCTGCCCTGACCTACCGTAGAGCCAAAAAACTGAGCTTTCCTACTTGGCTTCCCTGCCTACTACTTTTTTTTTTAACTTTTTTTTAAAAATTTGGTTTTAATTGGAGGAGGGGGTTTACAGGGAGAAGAAAACACTAATAGGATCTTACTAAAAAAACCCTATGTGTTTTGGTAAACTTTTGCTTTCCACTACTGCTCTAACCACTCTCATCTTCTCTATACAACAGTTAGGTTATTTGGAAAACTAGGGATACAAACTGACATTTTAATGATATACTCTAGATATCCTTCCAATAGTGTGCTACTCTGTGCACACACATGTGTATATGCACATATGTATGTATCTACACACAAATCCGGAGTAAATGTATGTAGCATACACATGCGGCATAAAAACATGTATCAAAATAATCTGAGTATTTATGTATTACTGGCTGTTTCTAAGGAGATAACACATCCTTAATCAGACCTAGAAGCAGAATACATGAATAAATGACTAATCCTACCCACAAGGAAGTTCCTTCTCTGTTTCCCCCAGCATGCTGCACCATGGTATAGATTTTGCTAAGTGATTAGGAGGGATATCCAACTTCCAAATGTTCATACTGCAACTGCAGTGGTGTAAGTATGGAGGCTTAGAAACATAAACTATGAGTCTAAATTCAGACCTTGGCTACTGTTTGAGGCTCTCTATGGTAACCTAACAGGTAAGTTAGCAGTCCACTTCAAATTTGTGCCAAGACAAAAAAAGGTAATCGGTAAAATAAGACAGAGTAGGCACACTCAAATATAATACACAAATTAGGACTCAGTAATGACTAACTCCTGCAAATCACACAGAAGAAATACCTTACTCAAAGAAATCTGGTTTCCTAAGTGTTTTGAGTTTGTGCCCAAATATTCCCACTGACCTAATATTCTCTATATCCTTCTCATAGCAGTATCTTCCTCCCCATCACAGTATTAACTGGTCCTGGCCTTATAAGCCCCTCAATAACCTCCTATGCCATCCACACTGACCTACACATTGTCAGTAGTCAGGTCGATCTCACCTACTTTTTAGGTGCCCTGCCAACCACACAAAAAAAAAAAAAAAAGTACCTGTTACAGCTGGTTTGGAGTTACACACACAACAGGTAATGGCTAAATCATTACGCTTCCTCTCCCTACTTCTCCCAGCATACTAGTCATAGCTGCCCCTTTCCATCCCCTTTTGGATTTTCATTAAGCTTCAGAAATCTCAAGGATACCAAGTTCCTAACTTAAAACCCAAAAATTTGATAGTTATCAGTTGTACTGAGACACCCCTAGTGATCATTAGACCAACTTACTTAAGAAACAGTGCTATTACAGCCAAACTACTACCGGGGTATGGCTCCTCCTCCTACTTTGCTTTTAGTCTAGTGCCAAGATAGAGTAAGAACAAGCATGGTGAAATAAGGAGTTCATCAGCATACTTATGAACATTCCAATACAATAAATACGGGGCTTTACATTCAACAAAGACTTCAGGCATGTTTGGAATGACAGCCAAACTTCATGAATTGGTCTCAAGTTTGGGATCTGGAACAAAGAAGAAAAAAACCTGCCTCCTCCATGGTATCCAAGATTCATGTGTAAAAAACTTGAGTTCCTACCATGTATGTATCAGTTCTTCAGTATAGCTCATTATATGCATTACACCAACTCCAGTCATTGGAAAGCAAGCTGCCCTTTTAAGTATAAACCTAGGAACAGTCTGTCAGCCAGCCAAGTTTCTGCCACACGGAAGAGGTAGTTTCCACCGGCCATACGCTATCTTCCCTTTACTATCTGGTCCAAGAGTGCTGCTTTTGCGTATTGCTGAAGAAGTGATAGAAAGCACAGAAAGCGATTTCTCTTCCTCAAACATTTATGCCATCCCATTAGAACATGGAAGATTTCCCCTTACCTCTTCTCTCTCTTCACTCCTCCTTTTCTTCTCTCAGTGGAAGTTAGACAAAGTATGAGACTAGGAATAGAAAAAGAATGAGTGGTAGAAAGAAATCAAAGTAAATGCACTTACAGAAAGAGTAAAGATTAGCTTATTGAACAGAAATCTATCAAAGAAGCAGTAAGCAGAGTTATAGAGAAAAATACATTTCCAGATTTTGGGTTTTATATTTACAGAAATCAACCCCCAAACCTGAAAATTAACTGCCAATTACTTGATGTCTCTATGCTTACTGAACATCTGCCATACTTCTTAAAATACACCACAAACAAAAAGGCCTATCCATTCAAAAATTACCAATTATTTCAGCTGGAGAATCAAGGAATTGTAAAATACAGGTGTAGCAAATGAAGAAGAGCAAAGAGAAAAAATTACTTTTTGATAGCAGTATTGTTTGTAACTTTCAGTATGCATCAGCTACCTAGCATTACCGTGTTACACTGTATCACTGCAAGTCCTAAAATTCCTTTAAGTAGGAATTCAAAGGTTAAGGAAACAAATTAAGTAATTCACCAATAAACAGATCTTGGCTTTAAGTCACATTTTTCTATCAGATGTTTTATTGCAAACTTTTTTCTCCATCTATCAGAAAGTGGTAAATAACTGTTGGTTAAATTTACACAAAATGCCTGTATGCAACTTACCAATTATTCTCCAAGAAAACATTATTCACACCCATTACCTTAAGTCATTATTCTTGACAAACATTTCAAAATACAAAGAGTACTCTCTAAGTTATGTCTGCAACTGTAAGGGTTTATTACATTTACTTTTTATTAAATTTAACAGTGTGTCATATGGTACTTCTGCCACTGGAAAGTCTAAATTCTAAGGCCCAAAATTCCTCCCGAGAAGTAGTAAGGCTTGGCTGGGGGGGGGGGGGGAGAGCGGAATTGGAGCATCTGGCTACAAATACACATTGGTATTCCCTTCAACTGCCTAAACATTTGGTGGCTTCATGACATCAAATAAAATAGTTCTTTTTTTTTTTTCTATGCTGCTTAATAAGACTTAGGACTCTACTATAATTATTAGGTACCTGCCACATAAGTAGTATATTCTTTTGACTTATTTGAAGTCTGACATTTCAGCTAAGCAAATTTTTATTTTGTTATGTTTCTACTTAGGTAGATTCCAAAGCCTAGTTCCCCATTTTATCATTTGACTTACATGAACTGTACAGCAGTGCTTCTACTTTTACTTGTAGAAGCAGTTTGTAGACATTCACCTAATTGTTACACTTACGCCTAGGAATCAAAACAAAAGCAAGTCAGAAAGTTGCACCCTTTCAAACAGAGACTTTCTAGCAGTTAAAACTTTTTTAACGTAATTTTAATCACAGTTCAACCTGGACTGTACTTCTTGGTAACAACTTGGCAGTATTTCAATGCTCTTTACTAAAATTTTGGGAGGAAGAGTGCAAGAAAGGGTGAGGGAACAGATGGAGGGGACTATGTCATGTTCAAGGACAGCCAAAAAGTACAAAAGTTTACGTATCAAAAGACCTTTCCTACTTTGAAGAAAACAAAAAAACATTTCAATTGCAATTATCTTGCAAAACTATATTGACTGATTTGTATTAAGAAATTTACATTCCATGCATTTGTAACTGTACTTCTGTGCTTTCCAAGGGTATCTCAGTATGTATTCTTAATTGCAAAAACAAAGATATGAAATAGATAATCTTAAAATAAACACAAAAACAATGATGGTCTGCCCAGCAATAGAAGCACAAAACACAGCTTTTAACTTTCAATACTACTGCCACACAGATGCAGATGGACGGGGGTGGGGGGGGGAGCGGGAAGATGCAGTTTGTATTTTATTTGTCTTCCAGTACAGAAGATATGATTGGAAAGAGACAGTGGAGAATGAACAGAATTTAGAAAACACTAGTCATTCATGAAAACCCTGCAATTAAAGACCAAGATTCACATCAAGAGTTTCTACCCCAAGCAAAGAGCAATTAACTATGTCACTTGGTAAAGCATCTGAGGAGGAACCTTATCCTTATAACTAGTAAAATAACTACTGTATTGTTTATCACTTATATATTCACATTTCCTTCACAGTTATAGAACAATAGGTTTGGAAACTAAATGAGAGGTATGATCTCTCTATACCTTCCTCAAAAGTTATAAATTGCTGTAATTCTCAGGTCTTCACCTTCAGTTTAAGTAGAATCTACTAAAAACATTGGAAAAGTGTCTTTAAACAAATGGTTAAAATAGGATTAGCTGTCTAGACTTGGAATATCATCTGTCTTGTGATACAGTTTTAAACACAGCCCCATTATAACCGTAACAATTAGGAGTTCGCTCATTTTGACTACTCAAGGCAAGTTAAGAGCATCACCCACTGTTAAAGAAAAAAGTATCTTTAGACCTAGTCAAGTAAGGAGACTTAGAGAGTAATGAACACCAAACTGACTAAAATATTCAAAGCTCCTCAGGGTAAGATTCAAACCTGCTGTTCTGTATACATTTAAAATTCTCACTTCATGAACACAGGATATTAATTTCTATGAATAATACAATAACCAATGGGCAACCAATTATAGGTCCTCCTTCTTAAAATGTACTATAAGGTACAATAGTGTCATTAAAATCCTAGTCTTATCATCTTGTCTTTCAACTTGATGACAACTTATTTTTGAGATAAAGACATAAAGGTGAATGATTAGCTAGACTACAACGGCATAAAACAATACACAAAACTACAAATGAGAATAAAATTTTAAAAAGCTTCTTTAAACCTCAGCTTGCACTACGACATTTTATTATCTACCCCTACTGACAAATGTTAACTTAAAATTAAATTCTAAAACTAGGAACAATACTATTTTGGCATTCCTACACTTAGGTGAGGCTTGCAAAGGACCAGCAGTTCTGTAAATGAGGCTGTTTTACAACACTGCATCTCCATCTAAGCAGTGTAAGAACTTTCACATGAAAGGAGAGCTAGCACTCTTTCAATAAAATATGCAAAACTAACAAACACATCCTACTTGCACAGATGCACTGTGTGCTATTTCAACATATTCTTCATCTGTACTTTTAAAAAACTTAACTTGAGCAGACACTGTGACTTACCATAGTTCTTAAATATTTTAATTTAAAAAAATAAAGCACTTACATATTTTTAAAAATACTTATGTTTTACAACAAAACTGTCCTCAAATGTTTACAGATAACCTTCATTATTAAA
Organism: Falco punctatus; assembly: GCF_963210335.1. Lineage (NCBI taxonomy): Eukaryota > Metazoa > Chordata > Aves > Falconiformes > Falconidae > Falco > Falco punctatus. The sequence continues at coordinate 76,687,783 of NC_137585.1, read as the reverse complement.
ACCTTTCAACAAACAGCACAGCTTAAAATCTTGGCTGATTCATTAATACCACATCGAGATTTGTAAGAGGAAAGAAAAATAATCTCAGTATTTCCCAGTAAGTATATGAAACCTTGACAAGGTTTCTTTTAAATAACTTGTTTGTTATTCCTTAAAGGTAACAACAGTTTTGTCTTTGAACACAACTATAGCAGGGGGGCTTTGTAGTATGAAGACCATCAGCAGAATTTTGAAGCCTCAGAAAAATTAGGTTAACTTCTGTGGGTATGATTCTTTGGTTAATGAACACTGATGTAGTTAGAAATATTCATCTTGCACCATTCAAAAAACCCACTACAATTAGCATTTCAAATAATCCAGAATTCGGAAGAATAAAAAAAAATATCTTTCTTCTTTTCCTTAATCCACATTCTACATAAGGTAAATTTTTTAAAACCAGAGATGCCTTAACTTTCATTCTTAGCAATAAATCAAAACCAATGTTTGCACAGTGGAAACATTTATGCACTGTACCTGTTCCAAAAACACTGTCCAACAAAATTTGCTTTTGAGATTCACAAATGCTCATTTGTATGGAAGTCACTAGGCCAATAACATAGATGGACTTCTTTAGGATCTCTCTAGAAGTCTGAATTGGTTTTTATATTTTTTGTTTTCTCCGCTCTACATCCCCTCATTCAATTTTGTTAGAATGTTAGACAAAAACAGCACAATACTTTCATTAAGCCTTTATTTACATTAATCTATTTAGAACAATGCCACAATTTCACAATTACGTACACCACTCCTTAACTGAGTCCCATAAATAATCCTTAACTTAGGACTTAAATAGACTTACCCAAGTCCACATATAAAATAATTATTAGCATGCACACAAAGGAAGACTGTCCTTAAATCAAACTGAGATCAGGACTAGAGAGACACTACAGCCTTCAGTATGACACCCATTTCTGCATTTCTTATGCTTTCCAACAGAATAAAGAGTTGTGTGCTAAAACTTTACCAAAGACATGAGATAATGCAACTCCTAAAAGTAATCTGAATTTTACTGCTAAGAGAAACTTCCCCTAGATATAGTCTAAAAAGCCTGTATTATTTCCCCTCCGAAATTTCCCAGATGGCAAAAAAGCTCACCCAAAAGGCTAAGTGACAGTTAAGCAGTTTTTTTTTTCCTTCAGATATGGAAAGCCTGAAGATACACAAACGGTTTTAGAACTACAGTCTGTATTATTGCATTTGTAACACAACGTTTGTAAATCAGAAATGCCTCTTGAAAAAAAAGAAAAAAAAAGGCAATTCAGATTTCAAATCTTCCCTCTATCAAGAGGTGTTCATTAATCTGTAGGGGGTATTTCATTTTTCATGAATATACTTCAACGTATCAACATCAATGGAGTTAAATACAAATTTTTCTTTGTAACATTGTCTCCTTAAATCACAAATCTGTTTTTATAAATGGAGAAACTGAGTCACAAAGGCAAAATGACTCACTACAACTCATACATGGGCAACTCCGGAAAATCTCAAAATTCCAGACTCTTCATGCATAAAATTTGTAATCTTTAAGATAAGCTGAAAATTTTGAATATTTCAATCTTTGTGTTTATTTCACACCCACCCACCCTATGTTTTTTGTAAAGTGTACAAATTTTAATTTTCATCTTGAATCAGATATCTGCTTGAGAACATGACTGAGGCCATAAAGTTCGACTGCAGAGCTGTGTAGCCCTCTAAGTCGTAACGTTAAAAAAATTACTCACAAGAACAGAAGCTTTAAACCTAGAGAACAAAAAGAAAACATTTCCCGAAAGGCCTATACATACATTCTTTCGAATCTTATTCATGTACTTTTAAATATACAGAGTAAAACATGGTTTATTAAAAATATCAAATCTATATAAATAAGGAAGGTATGATGGAAGCATGCAATACTGGACTATTAACGCATCACTTGGTGGTTGGAATCACTCAGCCTTTGGCCTCAAAACACATGAAAGGCATGCATTAACAACACACTAAATGTTTCACTATGTCATTGTTCAACTTCAGGTATACCTTAAACCATGTATTGGTGCTTCTAAATGTACCTAAATTAAAATTCTTTAGAGACTGCAGACAGTTTTGCCCCTTCAATACCTCACTTTTGATTGTTTAAATCCAGAAGGTTCCAAAGCTATACTAGCACAGGAATTCATACCTCGTTAAACCAAGGACAAGATTAAAGACAGGCATCAAAAACAAAAAAGTGAAAAATTACTATTTTGTTGTTGTTGCTTAAACCACACAGTTTGTAGCCTCCACAGTTTGTATCAGAGTACACTACACCAACTACCAAATAATAAATCCTTGTGACCTCCCTTCCCCCCACTCAAACATATTTATAGTGGTGATACTAAAAGGTTCATATTTCAATTAGGAAAAAAATTAGAGGTTAGGCACCGCACTTTCCCTCAGTATTTGTATATGTATCACCACATATACAATTCATACAGCAATATACAAAATAAATTGAAGAAAAAATGTAATACCAAGATCACATGGTGACAGAAGAAATTCCACATCTTAATAAAGTAACAGGTTATAAATTCGCATGCATTATATCTGCAAGTATTAAATTCTTTTAGCATTCTCAAACTATAAATACATGGAATTACTACCCTGATGCCCAGCAGAGCTATTTCCTGGAAGGTGAACTTGATGTTCACAAATGTGATTCCACAAAGAATTTGGCTGTTTTAGTGATCTTTGATAAATATTACCGGGTTTATGTCGTTAATAGGATGGACAGATGTACAGTACCCATCACAAACGCAGGGAGTTTTCCTAATTATTAAACCGACATACATATTACCTTACAGCAACCTAAACACACCCCTCAAAGAAGCTGCTTGAGTCTGTTGCCTCTTTCCACCCCCCTTTTCCCCGACAAGAGTGGTCTCGTTCACTTGCCTTTCACACACATAACCAATAAAATTAATCAGCTGGAACACAGCATTTTTAAATCGCAGTAAAGTCAAGAGATGTTTTGTACGTTATTTGAAGGGAACAGTCTTTTCATTTAAACATAGTAAGACTCTAATACGCTGCAGACAAACGCACTGCATGGGGTGTGGAGGACCCGAGCTGATTAGATTACCACAACATCAGCCTGAGGCCGCCATTTTTAGAATCTCTAAAGGACAAAAGAGGGAAATTAAAAAATTTGCTCCACATTTTTTGAAAAGTAACTTTAAAAGTATAGAGATAATAATCAATTAATCATGCATTACAAGTACAGCCATGGGTATATCTTGCTTTTCTCTGATCTGAGCCCTGAGTAACAAAAACGTTTCGTTATTATTCCTTTAAGGTACTGTAAATAAACAGACTAAAACATTCCTAAATCTAGATGCAGCACAAAACTTCTGCTTTTAACGACACGTAGTATGTACCGTTTTAGGGACCTCAGGGCTTTTAGCCACCGCACATTCCCTAATGGCTGAGTACGGGGGAATACAGGACCTTTATAATCAAGCTATATTATGTTTCTCTACCCTATTTAGTACTACACAGTGAACCGTTTGTTTCCCTCCCCCCCCCATGTCTACAGCAATAGGGTCTACCCCACCAATCTTTATTTATTTGAGAATGAAATATGCCACCCAAGGAACACGAACACTGGCTGCAGAAACTAAAGCAAGAAAGGGATGCACCAATATAACTACTTACACCCTCAAGAAAGGGGGTGGAGAGAATGATCCCCTTTTAAATTGGCACAAACTCTTCAGGACTGCTTTCCGTTCGTCCAGGTTACACCACGAAGCAGAGGTATTAGCAGGGAGGGAGGAAAGGAGGCGGGGGTGTGGAAGGCAGAGAGATTAGGCCTATAACGAGCCATTTTAGTACCACAAAGCAAAAATACACAGGATGGAGGAAAAGAATAGATTTCCCTAAGCTTCATAAAACTCAATACGCAGTCCCAGTAACACACAAACCCCTTCTGAAAACCACCAGTCTAAGGAACTGTACGTTGTCACATAATAGCCCCTTTTGGCTCTTTTTCCAAGCATAATGCATAAATCTGGCGTAACTGCCAAAAAATTCTCCTCAGCTCCTCCAGTTACAGTAACCCGCCATATTCACAAGATATAGCGACAGCCTGCCATTTTTTAACCAAACCCCACAAAAGGAAAAACAAATTCAAGACAACTTAAACAGAATTTAAACGCATTTCAGGGTGGGAAGGAGTTATACTCGCACCGAGGGTAATGAGACGTTCCCGTCGCATTTCACTCCCCTTCTGCCACCCCCCTCCCCACAGCACCCACAGCAGAATACGCTGGTAATAACCGAAGACTCACCTGTAATGGTCACAGGCCAGGCAGCAGGACCCCTCGGCTGAGCCCCTTCTCTATCCCAACCAAAACAATGCAACAGCCCCACTGCGGATATTCCTACCCTAGGCAGGACTCAACCCTCAGCAGGCTTCTGGTAAAAGAAAGAAAAGGGAAAGAAAGGAAAGAAGACCCCCCCCTCCCCCCAAACCTAACTCAGCGCGCAGAACCCTACAAGGACCAGCTCGGAAGCGCCTTTGCCTTGGGACCTATGTACAAACCCCGCTGCCACCGCTGCTCCCGTGTCTCCCTCCTTTCAGCCTCCTACGCTCCCTTCTATGTCACTGCCTCTCTCTGGGAAAATGGCGTCCGCTCTCCCCTCCCTCCCACTGCACGGGGCTCACCCGCCCCGCCTGGCAGGGGCAGGGTTACCAAGGCGAAGCCAAACAGCCGCCATTTTGCTTACGGGCTGGGAGCGCAGTCTGCGCCCGCCGAGCCCTCAGTGTCCATTTTGCAACAGCGCTTTGCACGTTACACTGAACGGCTCGGGTCTGGGCGCGGCCGAGACACCAGACTGCGGCAGGGGCTGGACAGGGGGGCTGTGAGGAGGTGTGGAGAGAAGTAGGGCAGCGGAGGAGGGGCGGCTGCAGCTGGGGCTGCTGCCGGGGGCGATGCGCAGCCCCGGAGGCGCAGACCGCGGGGGAGGGGCAGGGGCTCCGTCCCAGGCTGTTGTGGGACCAAACGCGGGCGGGAGGATGTCTGACTCAGAACTGCATCCTCTGAGGCAAACACGCCAAAATTCCCTCCTCGGCTGCCCCCCCCCCCCCCCCCGCCCCGGCCTCCTCCTCGCGGCCGGCGTTACTCTCAGCATACCTGTTCTTTATGGATCTCAGCCTGAGGGATAAATTTTCGCCACAAAGCAGGCAAAAAGCCGGGTAGACCCGCCGGGTCTAACACAAGCAGAGGAACTTACTTGAGGGGCGGGGAAGAAACGGGAGTGGGAGCTGTGCCCGAGACCCGTTCAGGGCAATGTGGAGATTTTGACTGAATCTCTGTTGCCAGTAAGGCACTCGAGGCTGAGAAGCTTCCCCAAGGCGTTTTAAGGCTCGTATAAGGCAGGCGGGAGACAGCGTTTTTTCTTAAAGCGAGTGGGACAGCACTAACTGAAGGCGTTTCTTTTCTGCCGGGAGCGAGACGAGCAGTGAACGAGCTCCTCTCAGTTTAGAAGAACTAAAGGGAGTTTCCCCTTTAGGGAACGGCAGTTGGGGAGCAGGTACGGTCTGCTTTTATCCGGACCAGCGGGAGCTGGCAAAGCTCGCGCAGTGTTTCAAGGCAGACGCAGCCTCTGCCGTTTGTACCGGCCTCCTCTTCCTTCCACCATGTCCCCTCCCAGCTCCTGCTCAGCCCGCACACCGCCCTGCCTCCCCTGCCCGGCTTCAGCCCCTCCAGCGATATGGCTGATTGAGGGAGGGGAGGCGGCGGCTGGGGTTTCATTCGACGCCCACCAGGGGCTGAGCGAGCCTCCTTCAGTGCGCAAACTCGGGGCACCAGATAAAAGCTGGGCTGGCAGCTCTTACCCTGCCTCGATGGAGCCGCCACAATCGGGTGACCGGAGAAGCAGTTAGCAGCAGCGCCATAGACTAGCGTCCCCCACACCTTGGGCAGAGAGAGTTTGGGGCTCTAAAGAGCTGCTGCTGCGGCAGGAGGGAGCCGAGGTGAAGGGAATCCGCTAGCTGGTTGGACGCAGAGGAGGCGGCTGTAACGGGGCATTGAGTCTGAGGGAGGAGGGGGGCGATTAAACGTCTTGTGACCACGGCGGAGTCTATGGGTATTTTTTCCTGTCTAACTCTTCTGTGCGTGTGTCTCTTGTTTCTTTCTCTCTTTCCTTAGGGCGCTTGGCTGGGGCTGCTCGCTCGGGTTCTGCCTGTTATTGCGCGAAATGGCGGCTGCCGTCTTGGTGGGTTTGGTTGTCGGTTTTTTGTGTAGGTTTTTTTTTTTTTTTTTTTCCTTCCCCTCCTATTCCCCTCCCCCCACTTGTGCCTTGGCTGCGGCCCCGCAACGAACCGCGGCGGCGACTGAGTCAGGAGGGGGGAGGGAGCTGCGCGGGAGCCAATAGCCGGGTTGGCCGGGCTTGCCCGGCGCGCCCTGATTGGCTGACGCTGACATCATCCTGCAGCAGGGGCAGCCGCAGCTGGGCTGGGTTGGGGAGCTGCCGGGGGAGGCTGGTGCAAAGGGAGAAAACGGGCGCCATGATCCCAGCGAGAGGGAGGACTTCACGGGCGGGGGATCCTTGAAGAGTCGGTGAAAAGGAAAGCAGGACCAGGCCTTGGCTTCTCCTTCCCAAACAGTGCCGGGGTTGTGAGGAGAGGAGCGGGAGAAGAGCAACTCGTGCCTGCTTTTGTAACTGCGTCAGTACAAGATGGCGCAGGGTCTCCCTGGAGAGGGAAGGGAGTTGCACGTCCGCCGGAGGTCATGTGACCGCGTTGCATTCTTGTGGGGTTTGGCTGCAGACCAAGCTGGCTGAGGCGGCGGCGGCGGCCCGGGAGAGTCCGTGCTTCCCTCCCCCTCCTCCCCGCACAGTGCCGTCGGTGCCGCGTTGGTTCCCATTTCCCTTCCCCCATTAACCTCCTGCACGAGGGTGTAGCTGCCGCCGAGGAAGGTTCTCGCTTCTCTCCTCATTCTCCACCCCTCTCCAGGGTGTAGCTGCTCTCGGGGGAAGCTTTCCATTCCGCCCCCTCTCTGCGTAAGGCTTTACCCATCGCAAGGGAAAGTTCCCCCGGGCGCCCACTCGCTCCGCCCGAGCGTGGGAGCGGGCGGTGCGCGGCTCCGCGCCGGGCCCCCGCGGCGGCCGGCCCTGCTAACGTAAATGCCACCCGCTCTCGCTCGGCTTCCCCTCCTCGTGTACGAGAGCCCTGTTACCTGTAAGTTAGGTTCCCCGGAATTGTGCAAAGAGTCGGTTTCGGCGATGTTTAAATGACCTCATTAAAACAGCTGGCGAAAACGTACAGGCGTATGCGGAGTTGCTCTGATGAGGAGGTCGTCGCCTTTCTAGTGGTGTTTTGCCGGGGTGGGGGGCCGGAGGGAAAAATCTGGAAGCTATTAATAATTTTATTCTATTTGAACAGAGCTTCGTTACGGAAAAATGGATCGATATGCTTTTATTTGTACGTTGTTGGGATCCTGTTGTAGGGCTTGAGCAGCTTTTCTGTGGGGTAACGTGTGTATGACAAGGTTAGGCCGCGGGTGGCCTGTGTCTTAACACCACGATGTAAGTATATATACGTGGTACAAATGAAAACTATGGGATGTGAATATGGTGAATATCCCCCGATGTCTTTCAGAGGTTCATTGGAAAATGAATTTGTCACACAGGTCTGGGTAGGCTTGGAAGCTTGGCAGATACATTCTCTGGGTTTTTTTTTTTATTTCAGTCTTCTGTTACGGGGAAGTGAAAAACGTGTGTTTTCCAATCCTAACGCTTTTCTGTTTTCTTCAAGGACTGCAACTGGTGTTACTGTTTGGGTGGGGTTCTCGTGTTTTCAGAGCAATTCAGTGCTAGTTCACATGTTCTTGTGTGGCAGGGTGTAAATTTAGCCTCTGCATCTTACCCAACGAACAAATTAACAGTTAAAATTGCTGATGCTTTAAGGGTGATGGCTTGTTCCATTTAGAAGTTTCGTAACACACTGTTCTTAGTCTGTTCCCAGAGAGATGTGAATATTTTTTCTTCTCCCCCCGCAGTGGTGACCTGTTGGGGAATAAAACTTGAGTATTTGGTGAATATGTTGTGTGAGAACTACTGGAATGAAAGTAACTGGGTATATGACTAATATAGAAGATTCCTATATAATCGACGCTACTTAATATGTGTTACATAAGTAATATGGTGGGGTGGAGTCATTACATAAGAACTGGCTGGGGACTTGGGAACTACTGTAAGTAGTCCATATTGGTTGCAGATACAGCCTGCAGGGCATCTGTGTGGTTGGGGGGGGGAGCAGAGAGGGGTAGAAGAACAGGATTGGAAGCATCTAATAGTGCTACATTTTTCCCTTGTAGGTTGTATAAAGGATACCAGGAAAGAAATGGAGGAGACACTAATTAAGGATGACACAGTGTGGAGTTATTGAAAGTTTGGAGTCTCATGTGAGCCTAGCTTTTAGGATATAAGCTCTGCTTCCCAAAAGAACAGGATCCCCCCTGCCTCCCCCTGGCTTTTGGAGTGTCACATGGTGGCTGTCAGCTGAGTATCACACCAACCAATTTTGTTCTGTGCAGACTACTATAGAGAGCAGGATTCTTGAGTCCAACAGGTCGTGAGTTACTGGAAATGGTGTTAGAAGGAGGCAGTTGGTTTGGTGACCAAACATTTAAGTGACTGGATTATTGATTCTTTTTGTGTAGGCATAGTATGACACAAAGTAAATAAATACTCCCTTTGTAATGGAAGCTTCCAGAGTGGCTTTCAGCATACAATGGTTCTTTTGATACAGAACAGATTTATTTGGGACCTGATGTTGTAAATAATTCCTTGAAGATGTGTTAAATGAAGAATGTTAGTTCAAACTAAAGATCTGGAAAAAAACATTTCTGTTTTATTAGTACTTGCATTTAGGCATGTATTAGACAAAATGGGGAATAGTTGCCTACCTCCCTACAGGGGAGCAGTTCAAATGCTTATGTCACAGAGTAGTTTATATATAATACCTGGAAATCAGAAGCTTAACTGTGACAGCTAGAGCTTTTAATTCTTAAAGCACCCTTTTAGGTAGTTCATGTTAATACTGTTTTTTTTCTTGAAAACCAAGTGACCTGCTGTAAAAGTTCTCTGTGTAAGTGGTAGCTTATTGCAGCAGCACTTGAGTTGTCTCTGATTTTATGAAGATGTAGCAATGAAGGCAAGTTTTAATGAGCACGTAATACTTTATTGTTTGCCTGTTCAAGATTGTTTTACTAGCTGTTCTCAGGGAAGCGGTTACCTTCAAAGAAGCAGTAGTTGCAGCGGTGTTGTAGTGCAGTCTCAAACAATGTCTGATGCATTCTGAATTAGTTCTGCTGCAGGAGATGAGTAAAAAACAAACGGGCTAACTACTTTGAGACAGAAAATTCAGGTAAGGGGATTTGTCCAGAGGCCGGTCTGGTGCAGACTATGCCTTCATCTAGAAGGTGGGGGGAAGGAAAGGAGCTGTAGGAGAGGGAGACTGGGTAAAAACCAGGCAGGTAGCTTGTTTTTATGGTAGATACCACAGAGAGAAACAATTTCTACTGAACTACAATTCTTTCCTTTTAATAAGGGTACTTCAGTTGGCTGAATGTTCTCCAGCAGTTAGACTTGTGGTTTTAACCTGCCGTGATGGCCTGTCTGTGCATGTGGTCTGTGCCTATGCTAAGACCTGTTATTTAAACACTGTTGTTTACCTTCAGCCTTATGAAGGGACTGACAGGAGTTCAAGGGTATTCAGGGGAGAAAGGAGGGTGATACTAACAGTGTAATAGATCTGAGCATGCATTAATGCCATAGTTTAAACAGTTGAGGTGGTAGCTCATGCTGAAAGATGATCCTGCACCTTTTCCTAGCTGTTCATTCTTGCTGTGGCACCACACCTTTTTTGATGGTGTGTGGGATCACATGGGAAGAGAAGAATGGATCTAGCATAAGCATAGTTGTAATGGATGGTTTTCTAATGTGAATGTTCATTATGTGGCTTCACAAGCACTCCTGCTTGAACAGGAGTAGGAAGAAGCACCTGCAGGGAGAACGGAGGTGTGCAGGTTTTAACCTTTAGTGAAATTAGGTGTGTATTTTCTCAGCAGAGATGCAGTTCTTAGGGAATTTTGAGAGGCAACTCTTAAGGCACTTGGCTAGTGCAGCCAAAATTGCTGCTTAAGGAGTCTAGCACTGAAAGTTTGAAACTTTAAGAGTATGTAAGGCACTGCTAGATTAACCTACAGTTGTACGTGGCAAGATCACTTCATATTCACTGAAATACTAGCCTACAAAAAGAAGTGAAACGCTGTTGCTTCTCAACTGTAGCCTAGTTAAGTGTTCACAGGATTTTGGACTTCAAGGAGCTTATTTTATTGGAACAGGGTAAGACTTGAATAGGCTGGCTTCTTCCAGAAGTGGCTGATAATGTAGCAATTGGGGGGTATTGAGTGAATAATTACTTTTACTTCATGAGTTCTGAGCTAATCTTAAGATAAAATAAACAAAACAAACCCCCCAAAAAACAACCACCTTTGGGCACAGTGGTCACTAGTCAAATGAACATGCATTATTTGCATGTAGTATAAGAGCAGGTGCAGTGACTGATAAATTTATCCACCTGGATGTGTAAAGGCTGTTCAAGGCTTGAGCAGCAGGACAGGACAGGAACTTCCTTTGCATAGTACTTCAGGCTTTGTGTTATGAGTAGCTTCTCTGGAAAAGTTTGGACTAGTAAGGTTTTTCTCCAGAAGGAGAACAAGTTATTGGCTGGTTCTACAATTCTTAACAGTTGAGTTCCTCACTTACAGGAGCAAGTTTAAAGCTGTTGTGTGCCCTACTAATCCCAGGATTAGTGGGAATTTGCACCAAGTCCAGCTCACTGGTATGACCTTTGTGTAGTGAAGTGGGGCAGTGGTTTGTTTTCTCTGTCTAGCATGACCTTGTTTTTTGAAGTAGAGTCTCTGAACTTCTGGCTAGTTTGAAGAGCAGCATTAAGCTGTGTAGTTACTCTCCTAAGTGAGGTAGTACTGTGACTGACTTGATCGTAATACACCACTAGCCCTGAAGGCCTGTCAATAACAGATCTTTGATGGAGGAACCATTCACCTGCCAGTTATTTCCAGCATCTTCATCAGTGCTAAGATGCAGACAAATGGTGGTTCTTGAGGATCTCTAGGAAGAAAATGGGGGGAAATAATTCTAGTTTGAGAGTTGTGCTGTGTCAGAGTCGGGAAGTTACTGAATTGTGGGCTCCAGCATCCTGGAATGGCAGCTGGAGGTGGTCCTGCTACCGAGAAAACAGGTAATTGTGTTGCTTGTAAGCTTGGAAACAAAAACCACCTTCAGCTGCTGTATTTGTGTGGTTATTAAGGAACCTCTTTTGTCCAACGCTTATCTGTGCTGAAACTTACTGTTGTGACTTGTCTGGAGGGAGCTTTTTAATGGAGTAGGGAACAATCACAGGCTCAACAAAAAACCACAGGAGTTCAGAAAATTTAAGTATGGGAGCACTGTCTGGTGGTTTGTTAATGATGCACAGTCATACGGTAGTTTGTACTTAAAAGTAGAAGTGCAGTTTTGAGTGCAGTAGTGTTTCCTGTCGTGAAAGGTTTCACTGCTGTAGTCCTCAATGTGGCGTATTAGGGCTCAAATCGTTTCAGAAATCTGGCAATAGAATGGTATACCCGGAATGGGTAGCTTTCTGACATTGAGTACCGCTGGCAACAATAACAGGTTTGTTTGCTGCAAACTTCGGTAGATTGGTAACTAATGAAGCTTTGTATTAGTGGAGTTCAGTTCTTAGTATCTGATTGACAGAAATTAGTACCTGCCTTTCTGTCCTGTTGGTTGTCACAAGTACAGATCTTTGACAGCTGCTCAATCCAGTGCAGTATAGCAGTACAGTTGCTATAGACCAACCAGATACAAGTTCACAACTACCCTGTGTGGTAGGTCTGGGTGTGTCAAAATTAGTGGGGAGGGCACAAGCAGAACTTCAGCTGAAGAGCTGTCACTAATTCCTGGGCTAAACTCCCTCTTTTCCTTGCTTCCCATGTCCCTGCCTTTCCTTATCAGGTTGGATGATTGTCATGTGATTCCCCAAATTTATGTGAAGTTTGAAACAACAACAAAACAACCCCAAAACTGGGGGTGCAGAGCTGTGCTGCTTTATTAGTGCAGGCAGAGCAATCCCCTGAAGAGGCTGTGAGACTATAGCTAGTTGTGAGACTGAGATAGTAATTTAGCCTCTAACCTAAGAGGTCTTTTACCAGCTTTATTCCCTAGTAAGTGCTAAACTGTAATGGTTGTGCTGCTTCATTTTGGGTCATGGTGTTTGTGACCCAGTGTTGCTGGGCTGATGATAAGTTGCTTGATGTAGTTCTGTTTGCTGAGACACGGTTAGTTGTCTCAAATTCCATCTAGAAGAGCTATGGGCTTTCTAATTAGAAAACTTTATAAGAGCATGTTAATGTCATCGTCATAGCTATCCTGATTTACAAGCCTACTTTTCTCAAAATGAAACTATTGCTTTTATCAGAGGGTTGCTGCACTTTGAATTCATCTCCAAAGCTGTGTTCTGTTACCCCAGCATTCATATGCTGGAGCAAGCTCATAAGCTTATAAAGGCATGCTGGGCAGCTGTCAGATCCTATTTTTAAACTGTTTCTGAGAAACACTTCTGTCTCCTATCTCTGCACAAGCATAGGGAAGACTATACTTTTATGTAGGAGCCACAGTGTCTGGGTACAGCTAACAGCAATTTTTGAACTTGTCTCCTCTTCAGAGATAGTGAAGTTGAACCTGCACTGACTTCTCCTGGGGAGGGGAAATGACTAGGAAGTAGCAGCAGTCAGCTATTGAGTCCTTAGCTTGATATACCATAAAAGATACAGGTCTGTGGTGCTTGACAGACTAGTCACTTTAATAGGAATCCTGATTGCTAGTGTGGAGCATCTGCTTTGTTTCACTTGGAGTACAAGAAGAGTTGAGAGCTGGAATGCTTTGATATCTCTCCTGGTGTATCTTAAACATAGTGCCTTTGTTTAATGACTTGCTACTGATTTGCAGTAACCTATTTACTACAATTGTGTGATTTATTTTTTTCCCCACAAATTTCCACTGACATTGGAAGATTGCACAAAAATGCAGCTGGGTTCTGTATGTAAGTAGGACTAGTATTTTAAGGCTTTTTGTTGATGTGTTCAAGATCATGCGCTTCAGACTAGGCCTGAAATACAAACACTGAATATGGGTGTTAACATACTCTTGCTATACTAGGGAGAGAATTCCAAAACTGAAGGACCGCTTCAGAGAATATATATTATGTAGCTTTGGGCAAAAGTAAAGAATACTAATGAAGTTTTTAGACTTGGTTTTGTTTGTCTTTTAAAACTGACAGGCAGGGATATTTCAAACTGGGCTAAGTACTGTGAATAGGAAGAAAAAAATTGTGCTGCTGTATGATGAATTGTACAGTGAAAAATTAGCATACGTCTTAGCTTTTTCAAGAGACTGACTGACTCCTGAACCACTGCAGTTGCTAGTGTAGACCTAATCAATGGGAGGGAATCATTGTTTCAAAGCATTATTGGGACTGTACCCTGAAGGCTGTGGCTAAGCCTGTGCTACTTGTATGAGTTGGCACAGCAGGGTCTTTTGGGTTTTTTTGTGTGATGTTTTTTCCTAGAACAGGCAAGCTGCTCCTCTGTGCTTTCCTGCAGATTGTGCATTACAGATACTGTCCTTGGAAGTGCAGCTGTTAGCCAAATTGGTTTGTGTTCTGTTTCAGTGGTATGACTGCTTAATAATACTATTCCCATTTAAGTAAATTGGCGTAGTTAACAGATACCAAGGCAAAGAGCAGCTATCTAAATTTTGCTTTGTAGGCCAAGTGTTAGTGCTTACATGAGGGGGGAGAACTTAGTATTGGACCTGTTGTAACTCCATCCTACAGTTACCAAAGCAAGGTAGTCCCTTTGAAGGGTATGATACCTTCTGCACTTGATCTCTTGTTTAAGTCTGTTTGCTTAAACACACCCTTTAATTTCAATAGTGCAGTGATACTACAAGGTGTTCTAGAACTGTTTCCTTGTTTAAAACAAAAAAAAAAAAAACCCAACTTAACTCCACACACTTCTGTAACCTAGCAGGAACGCTAATACACTTGTGTCCTCTTCTGTTCAGTTTGATGGCTCTGCCTTTACCTTGTCTGATCAGAACTATAGGTTTATGTCTTAAATGTCACATGTAACTAGTCCTCAAGTTCTTTTAATGTATTTTGTAAATGGCATATCACAAGTAGGCAGAGATTGAGCTGTCTACAAATGCTGCTCTCTAAAGTGACTTGCTGGAAGGTGCTTGTGCATGTCTGTAGATGCTGCATAAAGCTTGGATTTTTTTCTTGTAGACAGCTGATGTATTTAAGAGGAAGTATCTTGCTCTGGTGCCTCCTCTTCTTGCTTGAATGTTCTTGAGCAACAATTACGTATTGATTGCACTCAGTACAAGTAAACTCTACATCCTGTTTAGAATAGGATGTACATATTAACAAGTGTAAAACATCTGTTGCATCTTTCTAGAAATAGCATGTTGCAGTCCTGGATATTTCAGCTTCACAGCTGCTCAAAAGCCATTCTGTATTTCAAATCTGAAGTGTTTAAGGGATGTCTGAAGTAACAGTTTAAAACAGGTAGTGGGTTTTTCTTACATGATGCAAGAATAAGTATTGCTTTGGGATTGGTACTCTTTACCGTTCTGCATCATCAGTCCCCACTACAGTAGTAAGCCATAAAAGAGCAAAAAGAAAACTGAACTGGGTGACCAAAAAGGTAGGTCCAGTAGACCTTTTTTTTCTTTTATGTGATCATCTGAGGTTCTTGGTAGAATCTGAATTTTGGACATTCCAAGTTGTGTGCACTAGAGTGAAGGAAAGATTTCTTTACAGCTTAGAAACACTTTTACTGTAGCTCATAAGCCAAAATCTTGTGTCATATGGAAAATAAAGATGAGATGCTTTGTTAAACACATTTGCTTTTCCCTTACACAAGTGTTAATGTAAGCTTTGATTTTTTTAAAAAAATACTTAGTTTTTTGAGCCCCATTAAGCAGGAGCATGTCTGACTTGGAATAGCTTTTTTTGAAATTCCCTCAGTATCAAATACTTAATGCTCAACTGAAAATGGTCGAAGGGGACTCCTGGCCTTTCTAACTGTGGCAAGAAAAAGTGTTAAATACATTCTTGTGTAAACAAACTTCATAACGTACCTGAGATCCATTTAGCCTGTTTAAATAACTGTTCTTCAGTATATGTGAACTAAACCAGTCAAAACACAGAATATCAATATATGTGAATGACCATGGTTACAATTACAGGTGACCAAAGGGGGGATGATTGAGGCCTCCAGAGGTAACTGTAGATCTTCAGGGTCAGGGATCAAGGAATAGATGGCTTGAAGCAAAGGGTGTATTCTGGATGTGAACTGGAGGATGGTTCCTAGATACGTATTCTCATCAGCATTTGTGGGTTTTCTAAGCTGTTCTTCACTTCAAAAAAAAAAAAAAAAAAAAAAAAAAAAAAAGTTGGGGGGGGGGAGCCTGAATCAAGTACACTATCATGAGAGGTCCTGCCCCTAGCTGCAGCAAAAGGATGGACTGTGAGAAGGAAACCTGACTGAAATCTGGCTGTCTTGGTTGGAAAATAAGCAGGCCTAACCTGTAGTTCTTGAATAGCAGACAACTTCTAAGTAGCTCAAGGTTATGTCTAGGGTAGATCATAGAAATGATGAAAACAGAGGCATATGCAACTGCAGAGTTCTGAAAGACCACTTTAGAGGGGGATCTTCTGTATGTGAATAACATCCCTATTTCAAGCACTTGTAGGATGCAGCACATGGTTGTGAGCCTAGCTTTTTTTCCATTCATTTTATGGAGCTTGTGGAGGGAAACACAGATTTGACTTATATTTAACTATAACTTCCTTCCTGTTGGGAACTCATGTCTGATACATTACGGATTTCTGGCCATGTGGTATATACTTTGGTTTCCTGCCCGTATATGAAATTTGAGTAAGCTTTGGAGTCGCCAGGGGGAGAGGGTCGCTGGAAGCCATCTTATTGTGGGATTAGACCAGGGGTTCTCAAACTACGGCTCATGGGCCGGATACAGCCCCCCAGGGTCCTCAATCCAGCCCCCAGTATTTACAGAACCCACCCCACCCCCCTGCCGGGGGTTGGGGCGGGGGGGGGAACCAAGCAGCTGCAGATGACTGCCTGCCACTGCATCCGTGTGCCGGCCCCCTGGTTAAAAAGTTTGAGGACCCCTGGATTAGAAAGTCAATCATTGACTCCTTCCCTAGCTTTCTGGGTGAGTACAGCTAGGTGTACTATGCTATTATCATGGTCAGTGGGTAGTATGTATAAGCTAACAGTATAGCATGCGAGACCCGTTTAAGCTTTTTCACCCTCAAACTTAAGGACTCTTACTTTCAAAACTCAACATGGTTTTGCTATATCCGAATGGCACCCTGTTATTTCTAAACATTGAAAGAAAATGACTGGGCTTGGAGGCTAGCTCGAAGAATAGCAATTTTATACCTAAATTTCCACCTGCCTACTAGAATTCTCCAAAATCAGCTCACAGGTTTCCTATGCAATAAATGGATATTGTGAAGTACATAAAGAAGCTGTCGAAGCAAGCTGCAGAGTGAGGAAGACTGCTCAAGAATGGGCAGCACAGTAAAGAAGGTGCTAATCTTTATCTGCCTTTCACTTTTAATCCTCTTTTGAAACTTAACATTCATGCCAGATCTCCTTTTGTAGCTTTCTGAAAGAAGAGGTTCTGACCACCAAATCGGTAGTCTTGTTAAAATGCAGGAGAAATGAAATGAAGTTGTCTGTAAGGATGCCTCCAACGTCCTGCAGATGCTTTGTATGATTTAAATTTGTGTGGCATAAATCAATCTCACAGGTTTTTTACAATTCTTAATTACTAGGAATTTAACTTAGGTGTTTATAGATGGAAGTAGAAAGAACATGATTTATTCTACTGTCATGGAAAATCTGTCTAATGGCAGCTGGCTCTATGTAATAGTTTTCTAACTTTTGTGTAATGTATGTGATCTTCTAGCTTATTTACCCATGCTGTTTGTACTAACCAGGTTATCTCCAGTACATTGTACTCAGCTTTATAAATATTGAGGTGTTTGTTTCTTTTGTTTTCTAATGTGAAAGAGAAACTCTGTTAAATGTGCTGTTTTTTCATGATGGAACAAGAGGCGCTTGAAGGGGGAAGCTAGTTGCTTGAGTTGACAATGGTCTTGTAGCTTGTAGTTGTTACTTAGCGGACTTCTAAGATAATGGCAGGGAAAAAAAAAAGCTGTAGTTTAAAACAACAGCTGGCAACAGGCTAATGTCTACCCTCAGAAAAGTAAACTTTCCTGCCACAATCTCCTGATCTGTTTGGATAATGATAAAAAGATACTGGGCAAAAACCAAGAGTTCTGTGACTGTTTGCCCAGAGTATAAATATTTCAGGCTTTATTGAGTGCTTGTGTGGCTTAAACGTTGCAGCAATACTGTCTTGATTATTTTTAGGTTTGGGGAGCAGGAAGAGTTCTTGTTTCCTGTCTTCCCCTCCCCCCAAACTTTGGGTATCTTTGTCAAGGGTAAGAAAACTAGTAACCCTGAGCTGGTTTATGAGCTCCAATTGAACAAGGTCATTATGCTTGGTAACCCCCACCCCCTGCAGCCTTTGAGGGTTGGGGTGTGTAGTACTGTAGTTAACATTTTACTGCTCTGACAGCATTATTTTTTTTTCCCCACAACACAAAGGCATCAAGCCTCTCGACTGAAAGAAGAATGCAGCTGTTACTTGTATATGGATAATCCCGAAACATGGCTATTAAAGCTGGTAGAATTACTTCTCTAGTTGCTGTCATGGGAACTTTGATGGTATGCAAAGCATGACTTAACACGAGAAATCAGTGAAACTGAATACTCTAGTGCCTCTTAGTCATTATAACATGAATATAGGTAATAATTATTAATGTCTTCACATTAGCTGCCACTTCTCTTCTTACCCATAGGTACAAATTACTTTTTGTGGTAGGTTTTGGTATGTATCCATACTATAAAGCAAAGGAATGTAATAACTTGGTAAGAGTACCTGTCTATTCAGAGCTATGCCAGACTGCTGCCACTTAACAAAATAGAAAGACCCAAAAAAACCCCCAGACAAACCCTAAATTGCTACCTTGGTCCACAGAGGCATAAAGAGATTCATAGCAGTGCTTTGGATTTTCTTCTAAGGAAGAAATGTGAAAAAAATGCATGTGGTCCTGGTTACTGGTACTGTAAAAATTGTGTAAGGCCAGTTTTCTTGTTGCATGAGTTTACTAGCAGCAGTATACAGGTGCTGAATTCGTGAAGAAAAGCATCTGGGGCTATTATGTGGGTCTCACTATATTTGCAATCAATGTTCATATACCCTTAGTGTAAGTAATCTTTCTTCCTGTCAAAAATCAGTCTGCAGCAATCCACTTAAAAGTATGAAGCTTCTTGGCACTGTGAAGCGAGTGCAGAACAGGCCTAGAATCACTCAGGCAAAAAGCAGATAAATACTAGTTTTGGCATGCAGAAGTGTCCCCATGTGTGGAGCAAAGATAGAAACAGCAGGCTTGTCCTAGCATGCTCTTCCAGCAGCTACACAGACATGTCCCTACAGTGGAGAACTGTGCTTTTCCTCCAGTATTCTATGTTACGTTCCACATATTTAGCAATGGGGGTCATGCTCTGGGGATGCTCGTTTGCAATTTTGTCTGGGGTTTTGTTTCATTTAAAGTTAAGATTTTGGAAATCTGAATAGATCTCAGCTGCTTACTGGGATTCTTCCTGCTGAAGCAAAATTCATGCTGGTATTAGCTGCTTTGGAAAACTATGCATGAAAGGATACTGTTTGAGAATACAGTTTTGAAAATCTTGAGCTTTGGGAGAAAAAAGAATGGAGTGTCTGTGACAGAGACTTGCAACCTCTTGCATCACTACTGAGGCCCAGACAGTAAAACCTTAATCCCCTGATGTCTGAATCATGGTCATTCAGTTCAAAAGACATAGCAGTATGTTCACTTGACTAGTGAGAAAGTTTAGCATTTCCATTTGCTGTCAAATACTTTTTTTATTTTGTAGATAAAAATCAAGATTTTTTGCTGCTAGTGAAACTTACTTAAACTTGGTAACTCTGCAGGCTTCTATGGTTTGCTTTGCAGCTTCATCCAAAGCATTCTCATTTTCTTACAGTAATGTAATATGAAACTAGTAATAAACTTAACTGTGAATGCTTAGGTAGTTGGAGATTTGTAGAACTACCCATATCAAAAGATAAAAAGGAACCATTTGTAGCTAAACAGTATATAAACATAAGCTAAAGCAGTGAATCACATGAAGGACAGTGGCTTAAGTCAATGTATGCTCCCTTCAAACAGTAGGGTCTATGAACTGCATGTAAGCCCTTTGTGGACACTGAAAGATTAGAATGTAAACAGGGCAGTAGCACCTATTGTTCTTGATATGTTTTTAATTTTCCTAAATACCAATTATAAAGTTGCAGGTAGTAGAGTTGGGGAGGGGGGGAGAATCATGCTCCAGTTCTTGGGTTTTATGCTTTAGAGTAAAGCCTCCTGCTGCTTGTTTGAGAACTCGCCAGAAAGTTTGTCCAAGTTGTGATCCTTTCATGGGAAAAGAGTGTCTCTAAGTAGTGGGCGTGGTTTAAGAAGCTTACATTTCAAAATGAGCCTTTTGTAATTCCTGATGCTAGTCAGATTATACATACCTCAGACGTGTGAAACGTGATTTAGCCATGTATAATGTAGCCTGTTCACATGTATCTCGTAGAGGCTGAGAATGTTAACTAGATCTGGAAGGCTTGAGTAAATTCTTCATATAGTGGTCACTCTGGACTTTTGAGCTGAGTGTATGAGAATGTATTACTGTTAATTGCTTATAATTACAGTAACATCTGAGCAGAAAGGAAGAAATGGCTTGGTTAAAGCTTTTTGTTGTTATTGAAAGATCAATAATAACAAGAAGCAAGTGGTGGCTGAGACAGACGGACACAACAAGGCTAAGGGGAGTGAATTAAGATGAAATTAAGGACTTCCAGGAATGAAGGCAGCACTGAGAGCTAGAGATGGGGGTGGGAACTGGTGAGATGAGTGAATATCAAATGGGCAAGAGTGGTGAGCTAGTCCAGGAGTAAGAGAAGGGCGTATGGGGAAGAGAGCCATCTTTAGCAACGGTGGAAGAAAAGGAAGCCTTATGTGAGGACCTGCTGAAACTGAATGGCTGTTAGCTAATGACATCTGCCATCAAGAAGTCAGTGCTGAAGTAAAGACTTACTTTACCAGACACTGGATCTGGAAGCACAGGACTGACAAAAACAGCACTGAGGCAACTGATGGGGTGGTTAGCTTGGCCTAAGGGCTGGAGGAGTCACGGAGGTGTTGCAGCTAGTTGGAAGAAAGAATAACTAGTTGGAAAGTAACCCAACAAAGTAAAAAGTAATTAGCAGTAGGACCATGTTGATGGTGACTGAAGGAGTTCAATGCAGTATTGGAACCCTGCCAGCTTAATGAGCCCTGACTAGGAAGTGGTATGTCAGGGCCTGTTGTGGGTGTGAGAGGCAATACTGGCTTGAGATGTTCTCCTATAGTTGTTCTTCACCACTCCTACCTATGGGTTATTCTGATACCAGAGCGTAGTGCTCCATCACCTCAGTTGTGTTGATAATTTGTGAGAGTATGCTTGTGAACGCAGGATCGGTCTGCTTAATGAGTTTGCTTTCTCCCGCCCCTGAGTTTAATTTTTGAACTGGGGCTTGGTGTGGTTCTAAGATCCATCAAAATGGAGGGGGAACTATTGTATGATGTGAAACAAAATCCCTCCAGGCCTGTGTTGTGGTAGAAACACCTCTTCCTTCCCTTTTTTTTTTTTTTTTTTCATTTCTGTTGGATTTGCAAAGCATGTCAGTGCTTTATGTCAGGGGCATAGGTAACTAGAAACTATTAACTGGTGAGCCATGAAAAATTTGGCTACAGGAGTTTTGTTGCATAGGAAGTCTAAGGCAGAGAGGGGGCAAAGTCTCATTGAAGGCATACTGTTAAATATTAGCATGAGATGCTTTTAGCTGTGGGCTCATTAATTTGTCACAATTTAACAAAACTATTCCTGCAGGAGATGACGCAGGGATCTTTTACTGATACATGATGAGAAATAAATTAGGCAACAGTGTGCAGCCTGTAATTATAAGCTTTATAGAAAAAGGGGGTCCAGTGGCCCAGACAGTTTGTTCTGACATTTTTCAGCTTTCCCCTGCTTGATTTCATAATGTTGCAAAATAGAGATGAGTAGAACTGGATTTTCTGCAAGTGTTTTCTTCTGACCATCAAACACTTCTCATTCTTATTTCATAGATTAAAACAATGCAATTAAAAGAATGATCCTAATGACAGAGCAAGTCTTACTTTCACAGACCTTTTTCTCTCGCCCTCCCCCTTGCCTTTCCATGGCAACTCCAGTACCTCCCGAGTTACTAGTAATGCTGGCAGAGACTAATGTTTACAACTCAGTCTTTTTTCAATACAGGCTTCAGTTGTCTTTAGCAAATTAAAACCAGATGGGAACTGCAGGGAGCAGAATGGAATTTTTAATTCTGTTTTGTGGCTTGTGATGTTAACAAAACTCTTCGGATATTTTCATTGTTATTTTACCTAGAAGATGGCTTGTGCCTTCCTCCTGTCCAGTTATTGTACTGTGCAGTCATCTTCCAGTGTGCTGGGGTATCTGCCGTAAGCCTTCACTGAGATACGTTGCTTTGCTTCCACTACAGTCACAGACTGGTATAAGCATATTACATTGATCATATTTTTTTTTCAAGTAAAAGGATCAAGTCTCTTTTCTCCCTTAAACTACAATAGCATTAACTACGCTAAAGGAATACTTGGTGGAATTGGAAGGGGGAGACAGGCTCAGTCACCCAAAACTTCAGTGGTCCTAGGATCTGTAATGCAGAAGGTACAAGGATTTTTTCATGCAGTTAATGCTGTGCTTTTTATGTTGGTTGGTGCCATCTCAGAGGAAAAGACTCAACATGTTGAATCACAGAAATGTTGCTTCCTCCTGGGGTTTGGGATTTCCTTGCAGCTCTCCCCTCCATAGCTGCAGGAACTGTTTTTGCATAGTCTGTGAGCTCAGGCACGAACTTGCTGGAGATGAAGACAGAAGCCAAACAGTTTTGCACAGAATGTAATAGTTTCTGACTCAGATTGTGTAGTAATTGTCAAAATATCATAGGGTTCGGTAGGAACTGCTGCATGTAATGTTGCTGAGGATTTATCCCTTCACAATTTGCCTAAACTAACGTATGCTAATCTCAGTTAACGTATGGAAATGGGGGTAGATTTCTCCAGGTTTTCTAGCCATTTGAAACCTGATAGTATGCAAAGATAAATTCCAGTATGCTGGAGTACTGGGTCTTTTTTCCCCAGTTGCTCAATCAACTTCCATTCTTCCCCACTTCCCACAGAAAGAAAGAAGAGCTACTTGCAGAAGAAAAAGCTGTGGCTTCAGAAACATTAACTCAGAAAACTGAGCACTGGAAATATGATAAAGCTACAAATTGCTATCTGGCTTCACTAGGAATTAAAAATATATAACGCTGGGAGTTACAGTAGTAAATTGATAGCGAGTTTTTTTGAAATACATACCTGCTTCATTCAGCTGTTTGCTTCCTAGGCGAGAAGTACTCCTAACAGTTTGTTACAGTACTGAATTTTAGTGTCAGATATGACTTGTGTTTTTACTATGAACACAGACTTTTAAGAGAATTCATATGAACTCCTTCAGTAACTGCTCTTGATAAAACCGGGTTTTACAGCTTCAAGAGGCAAACAGAAAAGGGGGGTAGTCAATTTTTTAGGCAGGTAACTCTGATAAACTAAATCTTTAAAAGGAAGAACATAGCCAGTACTCGTTATCACTTCAGTTAAGTCTTGCACTTCTGTAAGGTGATGACATGCTTTCCAATGCTTAGAAATATTAGCCTGCTGTTCAGTGTGAAGCATGTTCTTCAGAGACCCCACTTCAAGGCCCACTCTAAAGACTCTAGTGCCTTTATTCTGCTGTCTGCACCATACAGCACAGGCATTTGTGATGGAAATACTTTTGCAGTGGAAGTTCTTTCCTTTTTTCAGGCAATCTATTAGATTTATATAGGAATGCTTTTGAAATAAGTAGGAAAACTGTTGCTTAGGCTTTCTGAATGTGGAATAGTGTGAAACAGTACATTAGTCCTGTATGTACTTTTTTCATGTGCTGCTTCAGATTTGCTGGGGGTTTTTATCCAGCAGTGCCAGAGGAGAGCTCTGAAGGAAGCCATTTCCCTCTCATATTTTAACCTCTGCTATACATGGTCCAGTGCTTGTACAGCAGACAGTTTCTTGTCATGGAATATCTTTTGGTGCTGCTTGGAGGAAGGGGAAAGAGTTGGTCTTAATGGAGTGTCTGGATTAAGGGACTTCAATGGACTGCTAGTGTCTTGGAGCCTCTAGAAAAGCCTAGTTCACAGGATAATCTGAATGTGTTTCACTTTGTAAGTCCCTTCCAAGTGCGTTCAATGAAAATGTTTCCAGTGCCTTTGAGTTTTCATCTCTGGGTATTAGTGATCCTAGGATCTAAACTAGCACCTAAAGCACTACCAGAAATACAATTCCTCACTCCATTTTAAATAAGTGAAGCTTCCATCCCCTAGTATAGCTCCTGCTGGCATAAAAAGGGCTATATATTTTAACTGGATAAAGGCCCACATACCTTATTTTAGATAGTAAGATATTTTTTTTCCAAACAGTTTTTAATGAAAATTTCCCTTAATGGTGAATGACAACCACGCAAACTAATGTCAGACTCTGTGTGTGTGTGACTGTTAAAGGAAGAGCATGTTTTCAGAGTGTGGTTTTTGGACTTCCAGACTGATTACACAAGCTCAAGAAGGCTCACCCCACATCCTGTGTAGAAAACCAGCTCACAGAAATGCCCATTGTTCTTCAGGATTGTAAGTCACTGTATTATCTGCCTGCCACCTTTTCCAAAGTACTACATGGAAAATACTAATGCAAAGGAATCACAGCAGCTTAACAGGTGCTTGGTCCTGCCAGGTACTGAGCACTCTGCTCTTACTGGAATAGAGGGAGGGTGGGGATTAAAACTTAGGCTCCCTGGCTAGAGAACAAAGGTTTTGTGTTGGTAAAAGTAGCTGAGAGTGTTTTATTAATGTGAATCAATTGATAATTGATGTACTTTCAGCCTGAAAGTTGTTTGTATGCAGCCGTGCCAGTACTTACTGTCTCGGGGGTGAAGTTACGCAGTATGTGGTTTGCTTCAAGCATGGTGAATTTTCTTTGACGCTGCTTCACTTCGGCTCAGTCTTTACTGCAAAGAGAAAGGATGGGGTATCTGGATCGAAGACCTCACCAAAGAGATAGGGGTGGTTAGTGTTTCTGAATCAACTCAGGCTTATTGGCAAGTTATGTGCTATTTCATTTGCAAGTTAATGGACCTAGCCATAAAGAAGGGAGCTATCAAGCCAGAAATGGTAGAACTTGTTCACTCTCCCTTTTTCTTTCCTTTTTAAGCTGTTTCACCTACACTATCATCTTGGAGCTTATTTTTTAGGAAGCTGAGGTGCTATTTTTCATGTTCCATTTTCAAATGGAAACAGTGTGTTTCAAGGTGAATTTTAAAACCTTCATATTACAGTTTTCTTACTTTACAAGAGGTACAATTTACATTTCTTGCTGGAGTTCAGTACCTGCTTAAGACCAAAACGTTTGTTATGATAATACAGATACAGCTAAGCAGAAGGCTGCCGTGAGAGTGTTTGAGGCTGTATCCTGCTTTTCTGCAGTGCTTTGAAAGGAATCGCCTCCCTTTAGTCTGCCAGTCTCCTGCCGGGAGCATTCCCAAAACATGTGGCCCATAAAATGGGATTATAGGGAAGGCGTTCAAGTAAACAGAAGTTCCCTCAGGATGAGATTTGCTTTTTCATGTGGAGCTCGTCTGTGTCTTACCCTGATGCTGCAGCCTTGTTCCCTAGCCAGGGACAATGTCTCTTGATGACCCCAAGGGTGTGAGAGCACCAAGGCCATCCCCGTGTTTTGGGGATAGTCTCCTCCTGGGCTGGTTGGCACAGTAGAGTCCCCTTCGCAGTGTTTTTGAAAAGACACACCCAATTACAAGTTAAGGGAAAATAATCCTTTCTGTGTCTCTTCAGTGGCTCTTCTGTAGCACAATAAGTGACCGGTCCCATGATGTGGCTATAGCTGCCAAAAATCTGCAGTGAACATGCAGCTGTATCTGTCATTAACTGTACAGTATTGCTGAAATGACCTAGTGCTTTCATGAATTGTGTTCAAGGGTATGTGGCTGCTTAAAGCTAAAAATGTTCGTGCTTCTATGAGCACATGGTTATCTTGGTAGATAATAGGGTATTTCTAAGATTGTGTGGTCCTGTCTGGCCTATTCTGTTAAAAGTGCACAACCTGGGATGGGCTCAGCCTGCAGTTCAGGTACTTGAAGAGTTCTTCATTAAGACTGTGTTGTATTACCAGCCTCAGTGTGGAGTGCTTCCAGACCTGCTCGCTGCCTCCGGTCCTGGCCTTGGCAATTCAGGCTGTCATTGTTGCTCCGCACGATTATGTTACATGGGGTATTACGGTGCAAAGCTGTCAGGCTTGGGTTCCTTTCTCTATGTCTCTTTGGGATTTCTTTCATATTTTTAGGAAACTCATCTCAGATGGCTTTTGTCCTACCTTTCCAGTCGATGCTAGTCACTGGGGTAATGGTTCAGATGGTAGTGGTCCCCTTATGCCAGTAGTGAGGCTTCAGATGCTGATGGCCTTGTCTTGGCTTCCTAGCGGTACTTTTGTCCACAGGGCAAAACTACAGATGTAAATACTCTCCTTAAAATAACAGGAATTGATAAATTCACGTGACTGTGCTCCAGACTGGCTGGCTTTAGTCACGTTGTTGATGTGCTCCTGGGTGTGAGTCATGTGATGGAAGACTGCCCCGCTGCCTTTGAGACATTCAGTGTTAGGCTTGCTGCCGTTACCTTTCTTCAGAGGTGACTCTGAACAGGAACTGTTAAAACTTCTCGTAACTGGTCTTGGTGTGAAGCTTTGAATAAATAACTGAAAATTCTCAGTGCTGCTATCTGAAGAAACATAACCCAGAAACTCTTTTTTGTTTTTGCTCCTGGTACTAAGTAGTAGAGAACAGCCCTGGGAACAGGGAAGCCAACTCAGTCCCTGCTGCTGTCAAAAGCAGTGAATTCATTCATTCATTCATGTACCCCCTATCGTAGCTGAAGCAAAGAATTGTTTGCTATGGGTTCTAAATCAGCAGTTGTTACTTTCTCTTGTTGGTTGGTTTCTTTTCAAAGTATTTACAATGGGGAGCGCATTTACAAAATTAAGGGAGGTAAATTCAGGGCCTGTAGCTTATACCACAAGTGACTGCACTAAGGAGTAATGTCATTGTCACAGCAGTACGCAGCATTGATTTCTAGAGGGTCTTCTGCCCTGGTCTGTAGGGATGTATAAATGAGACAAAGCAGGCCACCTTAATTTGATAAGTCTGCTGATAAGACTAGTGGTTATTCAAAGACTGCTTAATGCTATTTAAGGTTGGGATTTTTTTGGGAGGTCTCTGATTTCTGGGTGTATTTTGTACAGAAGCCTATTTAAAGTGGGGGCTGAATTAATCTGTCAATCTTGCTACGTAAACCAGTGATACTTTCATCATATTTCAACTGTGTGAGAGTTAAAAACCAAGATTATTAAATATTTTTTTCCAGGATTTCATGAGATTAATTATATTTTTAATACCTCTAGGTTTATGGGATTTCATGCTGAATTATGAGAGGATGTAACAACATACTTAATTACTGTATTTTCCAAATGTTAGGTAGGTAGGTAGATACAACAGCAGGGAGCCAAAAATGTCTTGTGAATGTCAGCAACGTGTGTCTGTATTTTATTTAATAATTTCTGCGTGGGGTTGCTTATGTTGTAGAAAAAGTCCGTTTATGAACAAGTTTTTGAGGGAGAGGAAAATGTTGCTAAGGCTGCAGTATTTTGTATTATGCTGTACAGATTCTGTATCATAAATCAAAGAAGCAGAGCCATATATCCATGCTTTCAGCTTCAAAAATTCTGCAGTTAGTAGTGATATAAATTAACATGATTTGTATGGGAAACCACTTTTAGAAACTTTAGGAGATTGGAGGTGTTTTCAGTGAGTGACCTCTCAAATGTTGCATGGTGCAGAAGTATCTGCTCCAACTGCCGTGAGCTGTGCCCCATCATTAGTCCTGCGGTATTAAAATTGAAGCCTGCAAACTGGGGCATACTAAGTCGTATCAATATAATTGTTCAGTAATAGAGTTGTAAACTCCAATCAGATGTCCATACAGGGGTCTTTACTAATTCACTTCAATTTGTTCAGTAACATAGTGCATTGTTCAGTGATTCAGCCAAGCAGGTTGCATACCCCAGTCTGTGTGAGCTTCCTTCCCTCCCCAGTCCACCTATGTACCAACACTGGCAGGTAGGTGAACTTGCAGTAAGCTGGGTCAGCAGAAAAAAAACTTGGTTTCTTGCAGTGGCTTATTGATGCCAGTGTAGCTCCATGAACAGCTTGATTGTGGGGTCAATTGAGTGCCCAGGCAAGAGAAGCAGGAGGGGGAGCGTGCTGGTTTGGCAGCAGTCAGTAATCAGATTGGCTTTATGGTTTCAGGAAGTCATAGCTGTAAGTTATATGCACATGCATAACTGTGGAAAGCTGTGGTTGTCGAAGGCAACAGAATACCACCTTTCTCCTGGATGCTGCTGCTCTTTGTCAGCCGCTTGATACAGTGGCAGGTCACAAACTTGGCTGCCTATGAGTTTCTGGGATCTTTCTAGAAATTTCTAGCATTGATGGAGAGAAGTCTTACGGATGAAGTGTGGTTCAGATCACTCTCTTTGTATGTTTACATTAATCCACAATTAAATGGGTGACTCTTGAGTGACTATAAAGAAGTTTAGGCTCAGACTGAGCAGCTACAGTTAGGCAGGTGAGCCATGCTGAAGGAGACTGAAGACCTCAGTACAATTCTATGGAAAATGGAGGAATCCACATAGTAAAAAGATAAATGCAAGAATGGCTAACCAAGATAATGGTAATGAACTAGTATTGGGGGGGGAGGTGGGGGTGGGGTGTGGGAGGGGGCAGGTTTGCAAATACCAGCCAGTTTATCTGGATCATCAGACTGATGTCGAAGTACTGAATTCAGTTTGTGGACTGGGATAGGACATTAGAAGGACACCATCACCTTGTGGGGAGGGGGAATATTCATTTTTCCTAGTAAAGTGTAAAGGCCCTGAGCAGTGGCTGAGGACCTGTTTTTATGACAAGTGACACTAGTGATTACTAAAACTGGAAGAAGTTAGATGAACCAAACCTTTTTTTTTTTTCTCCTCCTTTTCTGTTTAGTGCTGTCGTTAGTGTTCTTGGCAGCACTTCATAGATACTTTCTCGGTGGTTTTTATGCTTGGTTGCACTTCCTGTCTCATGTATTAGCATAATGATGTCATTCTCGCACATGCTGCTGGGGGGGGCATGATGGTGTGCTCTGCCTGAAGCTCTGCAAGAAAGCCTTTCTTGCTCCCCTATGAGAAGACTTTGTGTCTGCTCTGATAGCTGAAATCCAAACGGAAGGTCCCTTTTTTTGAGCCTTCCCTGTATGGAACTGGGGGGCAGAGCTGGAGGAAGAGGTGACGCGATGGGAGAGGTACCTTCCTCATTCTGTCTTCTGTAGAAAGAACTGTCTTCAGGATTTACAGGACTGTCTGTCTTCACCTAGTGTGGGTGAGCTGCTGGAGCCTGCATAACTCTGTCTGTGCCTCCATAGCCCGAATGGAGCTATAGAAGAGAAGGGTAGGGAAGATACTTATTCCTAAAGCAAACAAAGCAATGAAAAGGGGGAACAGGAGCTTCAGACATGTCCCTGCCTCTCTGGCCAGGCAGTGCTGGTCACAGCAGGAAAGCACCGAGGAGGTCCCACTTGCACAGTGCTCCTTTTGTGGACCAGGAGAGCAGCAGGGTTCGTTTCTCTGGTTCTCCTGTGTGTCCCAAGAATGTAGCAGGGATGGATCTGTTTCTCCTTGGGGGTGTTGCTGCAGGAGAGGGAGGAGCATGGCTGCCAGGAGGGAGCTGGTGGCCCCAGCACCCCTGGGGAGCAGCCTCGGCCTGCTGCTCTTCCTGCTTCCTCAGGTTGTCTGGTCTGCACCAGGCCAGACTCTACTGTGTAAGCAGTGATTATGCAGAAAGCTTTGAAGTTACAGGAATGGGCGTCTTAAAATGAACTTGGAAAAACTTCTGGAAGATTTCTTGTCCCCTTAAATCTGGCTGAAAGGGGCTCTTCCAGTGTGAGTCAGCTGCAGCTGTAGAGTAACCTTGGGCAGAGCCTTCCTCCCCTCTGCTGAATGGAGCTGTCAGAGTGCCCGAAGCCAGGGCAGGGAGAAAAATACCCAATTCATTTCCTGACGAGGTATGCATGGGAGAATTCCCCACAGGGCCACTGGTGGGGGTTTGTGGCTTTTGTGGTGGGGTTTTTTTGTTGGTTGTTTTTTTTTTTACAGTCACTTGGCTCCACATAAGCAACATTATGCAGCTTCAAGCTCCCACCCGGAGGACTGAAGCACCCCAAGCCCGTCCCCAGGAAGCAGACAATAGTGTTGATATGCCTGTTGCTGCAGAGGAAGTGGCTTCTGTTACAACCAGCAAGCAATCTGCCAAAGTCCACGGTTTGGGTGGTTGCCAGGCTAAATGTGACATAAAATTATTTAACCTTTTTGGCTTTTGTCTTACTGTTCTCTGGAGATGTTTCTCCTGCTTCCTACCATTTAAATCTCATGTATGGCAGGGGTGGTTTTCCCTCACAAAAGTTAATGCGGGCTTGCATTTAGGAAACCCAAGAGCTGTTAACAGAGAATCAAGTCTTCATTTAGTAGACAACAAAAATACTGTAAAATGCTTTCAGTAGGATAGCAAAACTGAGGCTAAACAGTATGCAGCTGTGGTGTTGCTCAGGGATTTATTGTGCCCCTTCCCATCCCCCCCTCAACCGCAATCATTTTTTGATACGAATTTGACATTGGGAATATGACATATTATTGCAGAAAAGACTGTGAAAGTCAGACTTCAGATATCTGAGGCATCAGGCGCCCTCTTGTGCTGTTTCTCTGAGAGCATTGCAAGGCAAGCAGCTCTCCAGGAGCAGAGGCTGAGAGGAGATCCAGCCTCGCTTTTAGTTTGTGGGGAGACTGGTGTGTGCTTGAGCACCTACATTGTGATCCAGTGCAGTTCTGATGTGTAGGAGTTAACTTGTTGTTGGGTTCGCAAACTTCAGTCCAGCTATACAATGCAACCATTCAAAATGAACCTCTGAACAGAAAAAAATTACTTATGTATTCCAAAAGACAAAAATAAGATTTAGATTCACTTAAAGGTAGCTATGTTTGCAAACTATTAAATTTCTCTGATAGGCCAGATTTTAATTTGAATTTCAAACTCCACTGACTGCTAACATGATGCAAGTTTAGATTTTACTTGGTTTAGACTATGCTGTATGTTCATAATCATTCACTTCCTTGCGCTGCATAGCATCAGGAAAATGTGCAGCTACCTCCTTGGAAGTCAAACTCTAGGTTTCGTTTTATTAAGTCTAGTTCATAAATACTTTCTCAGATTGCTCACTGCAAATGTCTGAAAATATCTCATTTCTCCAGATACCAGGCTACAAATAAAAGCACAAACTCCAGAGTAAGAGTAATTAATTTACAGTGAACTAACTAGCTATGACACCTCTGAAAACATGAGCCTTTGGTGGCTTGCTGCCTAAAGAAATAAATTCCACTGGTTTTTATATGTTCGAATTGTTCAAAGGACACAAATACCATATTATTTTCTGGCCTGATGCAAAGTCCCAAACTTTCTCATACTTCTAAAATGCAAACAACTAAGCATAATGTGCAGCAAGCTCTTACCCTTGCCAGCATTTTTCTGTCTTACTGGCTCTCCAGGGATTAAAGATGTTGGTTATTTCAGGTTTATTGACCCAGAGCAGTTTTAGACTGGGCTACCTGCCATTCTGTGATGACATTTCTAGCAAAATAGCAGTTTCTGTCAATGGTACCTCTCAGCGTGAAAGCTCCTGAGGGTTACGATTGTTTCACAGAGCAGTAACTAGAATATAGAAGAATGGTTGTGCTGGCCCTGGCCAAGATGCATGTAGCTGATACTGATGCTGTCTCCAGCAGACACCGTAAGTGGATGCCTTGATAAAAGCCTAAGAACAGAGCAGGTATAAATCCTTCTTCCTTTATTGCTGTCCCAGCCTCCAACCATTTTGACGTCCTGAGCTGAATATGGGGTTTGTGCATTTAACAAACCTTGGCAAATTGCATTTCCAAGATTGTCCATTCTTCCACTGAGCTAGTATTAAACTTTACTGTTCGCAGCATCCTTGTGATGTCTGTTGAGCGCTGAGCTGAAACTGTATGAGACTTGTATTGTAACCTCAATATCTCACTTCTCAGTGCTAATGGTGAGGTCTGGCCACATACATGGGCATGCATATGTGAAGTTAAATTGCTTTTGTGCGTATGCATACCTTTACATTTATCTATATGGAATTCTGTCTGCCATTTTATTGCCTACTGACTGGTTCTTTGTCCAGTCTGTTGTGTCTCACTCTCACCATCCTCAATAATTCGTATTATCAGTAAGCTCTGTCATATTCTTGTTCACCTCCTTTTCCAGGTGTGCTGTACCAGACAGCTCCACATTAGGTCTCTAGGGAACCGCAGTGATGAATTTGGTCCAGTGTGGGTTCTGACTGTCTTGTCTCCCGTTTCTGATCTTAGCAATTATTTACCCCAGAAGGATCTTCCCTCTTAAGCCATGGCTGCTTTGTTTCCTTAAAAGTCTTGTTGAGGAACATGGTTGAAAGCTTTCTGGAAACTCAGATACACTTAACAAGCAAACCATCCCCATTTTTTGTGGCTGCTGAGCCATTCCAAGAAGTCTCATAGTGCTTGATAGAGATTTCAATTTACAAAAAAGTGGGCTCTCCCAAAGTGCATCATGTTTATCTGTTTAATAATTCTGTTCCTTCTCATAGTTTCTACTACTTGCTCATTAGCGAAGGATTATGGTTCTGCTGATAAATAGGATGACTTGGGCAATGTGACTGTTTTGTAGTACTTCTCTACATTCTCTGCAGAATGTCACAAAAATGCCGTGACATGGTATGTCTGTAGAGGGCAAGTAATGTCTGTGAAATATTTTCAAACAAAAAATGCTGTGGAAATCCACAGAATTAATGTTGCTGTGTAAGTTAATAGGAGTTACTACTTGCCGCAGCAAAAGAGTGGATACAACAAAATGGATCAAATCAGGGTTTTGTATGTATTTTGAAGTTATTAAGTTATTTGCATGTACTTGATGGCGTACTTGAATCTGACCTGGTAAAGACTAGAAATTGCTTTTGTCCGCAGGTAGATCAGGGTCTGAGCTGAAAACTTCTCACGCTTGAGCTGGAGCAGTTTCAGGAGAATCAGGTATAAGAATTGTTTCCAGCAGAGCAGGTCCAACCCTTGGAAGTTTTCAGTCTGCTCTGGGGGCCATCTGTTATGAGTAGTTAATTTGTTCAGTATGAAGGACCATTTCATGACCGTACCTGATGCTGTGTGAAAAATAATCCAGACAGGCATTTGGGAATCTGCAGAGTACTAGAAGGGGGGGGTGAAAAGTGCCCTTTCTTTGCCCAGTACAGTCTTTGTGCTTCCTTTTTCCTTTCCTGAAGAAGATAAAGGCTCCAAGCAGAGGTGAAGAAACAATTTACCTGCATAGTTGGATCTTCAGTAAGGTGTTGGGTGAAGCTCTTTGAAAGGCACACAACTTCACTTGTGTGGTTTGCATAGCTGAAATAGCTAATGTAAATTAATTCAGAGACAAATCTCCTTAGCAAAGTCAGCCATTCCTGAGCACAGAATGTTGTCATTAATAATTTGAGCAAAGTGTGTGGTCGTTGTTGTTCTTCCATTAAACCTACCTACTTTAAAATATCAACAAAAGGCTCCTTGTGGCTGTGCAGCTTAACCTCAGTCTTTGAAAACCTGACAGTGCCAGGTCTGATGTAGCTGCTGGTAAAAGGTCATTTGCTGATTTAGTCCTAAATTACCCAATGAAAGAAAGCAAAATATGAGAAGGGGGGGAAAAATACTCAAATCCAGCAACTTGGGAGTAAATGATCATCTTAGTTTTACTAAGCATTTGAATTACTGCTCAGTGAATAATGTAGTAACGGTTTCCAGAAGACTGGCAGTTACATTTTCATGTTTTGATAAAACAAAGAAGTGCAAGCATTAGCATAGGCCTGCTAGGTCTGTGGATTGGAGTGTGTGCATGGAGCACGTATAAGGACTGATACTGCTGACATACAAGGGCAACACATACTTTGTAAAAGGCTGAATCCAAACTGATGCTTCACATCCTGTTAATGTGCTGTTTCACAGTGTGTGTGTGTATGCTTTTCCCTAAAATACACAATAGTAAGCATGACATAATTAAAAAGTAATGTTATCTTGCATTTACAGGAAGAAGGGAGGGGGCAGGTAAGAGTGTGTACATAGATACTCCTTGCAGAGTTGCTGGGTTGTGGTTACTAGCTTGTGCATCCATCCTTACACAGCATTGCAGCAGTTAACTCCTGCCTTTTAAAAAAATGATTTAAATCTATCAAAAATACTTTCCTGGACATCTAGGGGCCAGCTCTGAGCTCTGACTATTGCCAATTTGCTTTTGTGTGCAAGATCATCTTTCCAGATAAGCATGAATAGAGTTCAAATGAATCTATCAATAATCAGTGGAAAGGATGTCATAATGTTAAGTCTGATACTGTAAAAAAAAAAAAAATACAAGTCCTTGAAAACATGTGTTTGGAAAGGAACTGCTTTATTCTTAACATAGCTGCAGGTCTGGCTGAAGAGGTGTGGGAATTAGCTGAACAGACTCCCTGCTGGCAAGGAGAGCTTGGAGGCTGTATGTTAACGATACGAGACTGACTCTTCATTTTAAAATCCCTTTGGGTAAAGGAAGGTAATTTTTTTTGTTGTTGTTGTTGCTGAAACACATTGTGAGGCAAAGCCACATTCAAGAAGAAAAAAATAAGTATTTACTGGAAATAAAATCTTTAAAGTCAGATGGAATATGGTGTCATACAAGGTTTGCGATTTCTTTTAGTTTGTCATAATCTGTTAGATTCATCTGAATAAATACAGCTAAGACAAGATACATGAACTGGGAGGTGGGGAAAAAGATGGCTGAAGATGAAGCAAACGTTTTTAATTAATTGCTAATTCTGTGATTTGAATCTGCTTATAATTAAGTTAAACTATTTGCAATTGAATTTTTCTTTGTAGTATTTGTTGCAGTGCAGGTTAGGTGTGGTACTGTGCTGAGTCTAAGGAAAGGGCAAACGGAAATATTCCCTTGTCCTGCAAATGCTGCCATCCCTATAAGGATTCCTATGACTATTAACAGGCACTTTTCCCAAAATCTGCTTTCTTAGGGCATCGGTTATGCGAAACTTACAAAGCTATCTGTAATGGTGCCCTCTGGTGACTCCAAAATTTTTTACACTAGAATGAAATAAAAAGATGGAATTTGGCCTGCTACTGTGAAAGTACCCTGGCAAGTTGGACTGTTTGTTAAAGATTAATGAACAAATGAGAGCTCCTAGACCTCAGCCAGGCAATATACACAAGCTACACCCGTGCAGAAGTCCAGGACTAACTCAAAGTGTTGTAGGAGCAGAGCGGTAATGAATAAGACAATCTCTTATTCTAACTATGCAAGTAATCTCTTGTATGTTCACAATAAAAAGAAACCTGGCCTTTGGCACTGCAAACCGATCATTTATTTTCTAATGCATAAAGATAAAAAAATTAAAAGGTGAAACAAAAAAAATCTCTTACTGTGTTTGTCTTGATGCAAGGAATGGGGAGGATATTTAATTGATTTTACGATATCTTAGAAATAAACCAGCTATGCCAAAGAATGTCTTTTGTATATTCTATAGTCATGTGGCTCTGGAAGCTGTTCTCAATGCACTGTTTCTTCTCCTGGATATTGCTTTTTATATGCACAATCTGTCTGCAGCATTTAATGCTCTACACTTACTGCCCATCATTTCTCACCATACTGACATACGTGACCACCTTCATTGCACTGACTCTAGTGCCCACATGGCCCTTCGTGGTGTTCTGGTTGAAAAGAACTCTTCTGTTTGCAGGGTTGTGTTATTTTATAGCCAGGTCTGTGGTCATGTAATCACTAGTGCGGACAGAAGGGAGTAGGTAAGTATGTGTGGCCGGGGATGGATGGAATAGGTGTGGGCACCTCCTACAATATCACTTCTGTTTTCAGTCATGACTAGAAAGCTATGTCCTCATCAATATGGATGCCACACTGGTGAGGTAATGAGAATATTGCACTCCAAGGCAATTAAACCAATAGAAAACCATCGACAAGCAGATACAAGCAAGATAATGGCATAGGGAGTAAAAAGGGGGGCGGGAAGGAATAAAATAAAATCTGTATTAATAACTTTGTATGAAGTGTGAACTATTACCTAATGATTTAATCATTATTTACTGAATTTCCAAATTAGGTACATCCTCCCAGTAGCTGTTTCAGGCCAAGTACCTCTGCTTTTAAGCACTATTCCCCCATGCCACGCTTAGGAGAGGATCTGTCTCCTCCTATTCATGTCCTTTGCAAAACAGCCCCTTGGGCACAGTGTAGATCAACTGGCTTTTATGCATATATTCTCTAAGAAAAACTAAAGGAGTAAACAAAATACTTGTTTTTACAAGATGCCTACTTTGATCATAAATGTTAAGATCAGGAGGTATGAGTATGATTTTATTCTCACTTCCCAAATAGTGCAATCAGTAGAACCTTTGCTAACTTTTTCATTAAGTCAGTAATTTCCCTTTCAATTACAGTCTGTATTTTATGAGAATACCTAGTCTTGATTTTACAGGCAGTGTAGTATCTGTGGAAGGGTTTGTGCTCTCATTTTGAGGTGTAATAATACATCAGGGAATGATTGTTCTTCAGTATTTGCAGTGTTTCAGTGTACACATGTTGCAGTCACACAGTGCTTCCTCCTGGCTTGGAGTTGGCTGGGTCCTTCTAGTGGGAGGATAAACCCATTGATAAATTTATACATCTTTAGTGCAGCACTGTATTTCTGAACATTGCAGGAAGACATAAAAATGAGTACTTCCCTCAGTAACCATGCTCAGCCTTCCATTTCTAGCTAAGCTGATGTGTCAAAGAGCCTCGCCTTCTGTCCTGGTTGAAATTGGACCTGTTCACTCTCCTGGGCTGCTGATTTTTTTTTTTTTTTTTTCACAAAGGCTCATGTGCCTCAGACAGTTACCTCCAAGCTCCTGCTACCATTGCAAATCTGTGTCCCTGCTGCTGTACTTGGACAGTGACTTCTGCTGTGCCCAACCACCTTTCTCCATAAAGGAACTTGCTGTTCGCTTTAGCCTGAACGAAGGGGTTAGGCACGAGGCTTGCTGCCCTGTGCTTCATCAGCCTGTGACTGATCAAGGATGTGTGTGATATCTCGTGTTTCCCACGGTCTGACAGCATTTGGGTTTATAAAAAGCAGTGGAAGGAGACCTGGTGGGTTTTGGTTTGGTTGCATGAGTAGTTGTAGAATACTGTCCATTCATACATGTCTGCTCAGCTGTATGGGAGATCAGTTACACAATCTATATACAACATGAGAAATGCATATAATGGAGCTGATACGATTATCATGCCATTAATTGGTCTTTGCTTTCATTTTTCCAGCCTTCTCTAATAAATCATTCTGGCTTAGTACCTGTGTTACCCCAAATCTGGGTTCTTCAGCCGGTGTGCAAGAGCCGACCCACACGCAGTAGAGATATTTGTTTATTGCATGTCTGCGCAGAGATGGGTGCTGGGTGGTAAATCCACAAAGCTAGCACACCTCTCAACACATAGTAAAACTTTTATACACTTTGAACAATTGTTAACAATTACATTTAGTCACACTTGGTTCTTACAAGCCTTGTCTCCATTTAAAGGCACAGTGTTTGGGGTGGGGTTTTTTTCCTGCGCATGTTCTGTGGGGAGAGGACTTCGTTAGTAGGGGGCTCTGTTGCTCAAGGGGTGATGTGGTTCAAATAATCTGTTTGGTGTCATTAACCAATTCATTCTTGAGCTTATCTTGCAACCCAGCTTAACATATTTAAGTGTCTGTTCCTTCTCCTGAGGACATGATTTGTTAACTGTTCATAATATAACTAACATCCTATGTTTTTCAAATTTCTTTCTTGGTTTTCACTATAGATACTTACATTCCCCCTCCCCCCCCCCCCTTTTTTTTTAAAGTAAATAATTCTTTTATCACCTGGAGTAAGATCTAGGAAAGGAACGTGTATTCTGCAAGGATTTGGGGGACAGCTCTGAAACTCATAAGCATTTGGACGTAACTGTGCTTCTTGCATACTGCTTTCCTTATCCTAGGCAAAGAGAATTGGAATGCAGCATTTTCAGGATTAGGGAACAGGTTTGGGAAAACTAGTGTAAGAATTGCTGGTATATAGATACCTCCTTGAGAGAGGCTGCTGAAAGGAGATTTTTTGCCTCTGTTGTGAATTAGATAACTAGCCCTCTTGCCTGTTCTGAAAATTGTTCAAGTTTGTCTTTATTGTGTCAGTCTCCCCTCTGCTGTTACTTGCCTGGTCTGCCTGTGGCTTGTGTTTTCATACTTGCTCATAGCAGAATTGGGTTGGTTTTCACAACTGCTTCAACCACGCTGGAGAAGTTTCTTACACCAGTGAAAGAGCTGCTGCTATAGACCATCATCCTGGGCAAAAGCAACAGTTAACGTGCCCCAGGACAGGACACAAAAACACCTTCATTACCTGAAGCTGCTGCGCAAAATCAGGTCTACACAGTGCACTTCTCTCTGATCTAGGAACTTTGAACAGAAGGGTGTTAGCTACAGTAGAGGAGGTTTAGAAATACAGAGAAAAATCACACCTCAAGATGGATGAGAGGGAGTCTCCGGTCAGACAACTCCTCCACTGACGTGTTGGGGCAAATGGCTCAGCTCTGCAGTGGAGAATAATGTCCCCAGTGCTGCTTTCCTGGAAGCACTTTCACCTGGAGGTTTCTTGCTCACAAATTAATTTGCTTATGAAAACTCATCAGCTCACAGAGCCTGGGGTGGCACAGCTGCAGGCAGATGGCACTTGGAGGGGGTGGGGTGGGGGTGGGGGGTGAGGGTGCACAGCTGTAAGCAACTGTAATTAAGACCTGAGGAATTTTCCAATGTAACTACAGCAGTAATTGTCAGAATCTATGGAGTAACTAAGGGTTAGTTGTTCTCAGCCCTGAGAGTTTTGCAAGTTTGTAATCGTACTATCTTATCAGGAATGAAACACACGAGGCATATTAAAGCAGGCACAGGATCTATGGAGTAAATAAGGGTTAGTTGTTCTCAGCCCTGAGAGTTTTGCAGGTTTGTAATCTATCTTATCAGGAATGAAACACATGAGGCATATTAAAGGAGGCAGCAGCTGCTATTCACTGGTGATTTGTTACAGAAAAAGGTCTGGGATAGGTCTGGGAGTAGTCAACTGACCTGTAATTTGAAGATTGGGGGAATCATTAGAAAAAGGAAGCAGAGCGAAGCAGGATGCCCAGCCTGGTGGTTCCTATGAACTTAGCTGGAACTTCAGCTGCTATCGCGAGTGAGACCCTGACTGTCTGAATCTCCTGAACCGTGCAGGCCTGTACTGAAAGTCACCCTTCTGGGAAAAGACATGCGTATTTCTGCCAGAATAGTTTTATGCACTGCTTTTTTCCTTCCAAGACATCAGGCTTATCAATAGCACTGATATGAAGGTTTCCTTACTATCAGACATTATCCCTCAGCTTCTTATTTTATTTAAGGGTAATCTGGCTGGAGAAATCAGTTGTTGCAGAGAATGGCTCAGTTACTTGCAGGTACTGAGGCCAA
The DNA here is from genome assembly GCF_963210335.1 of Falco punctatus. NCBI lineage: Eukaryota > Metazoa > Chordata > Aves > Falconiformes > Falconidae > Falco > Falco punctatus. Next base: position 76,648,540 of record NC_137585.1, on the reverse strand, counting down.
ATCCTTAACTCCTATAGACAAGTTTTGCCCAATTCTGGCAGTACAAACTAGTTTTAAGCCTGGTTTGAAATGGCTAGTGTTCCTAGAAGTCCTCTGATTACATATGGCAGCAGGCTAAAGAGAAAAATAAAAGGCCCCATCCCAAGAGGTACCTTCTTGCAGGAGCCCGGCTGGCAAGCGTTATGTAGGAGAAGCAGTCTGCACCTGGGAGCTGACTTTACATGTGAAACGGGAAATTATTGAGCGTCTGGAGTATCTGCTTTATTTGCTGTCAGCTTTCCAATCTCCTGAACAAGATAAACGTGGTGACACATGGAGGTTGTGGGTCCATGTGCTGGCATTGTGAACACTCCTGCATAGAAGAAGGGGGAGAAGCAGAGTCATTAAAGCATCCCACTGTGCAGCCAGATGTGCAAGTTCACATCTTAATTTGTTAGCCCCTCCCCAACCCAGAAGAAAGAGATCTTTTGGGATTAGTTTTATGTCCAAGCAAACCAGGTGGTAAATTAACCTCTTCCTTCCATGATGGGGTTAACTGCAGCAATGGAAGTATCTTAGCCAAGTTCACCTGACAGACTGCTCTGATCTAACAAACCTTTGAACTATTCTGCTTGGATTCATTCAAACTTGTATGTTGGTATAGAAAAGCAGGGGTCTGATCCCACATACCCTTAGGATGCTGCTTTACTTCCCAGGCCTGACCTCTCTTACAGTAATACTTTCAACATGTCAGCAGCTTCAGTGTAAGGCACAAACTCAACGTGATGTGCTAGCTGTGCAACCAAAGGTACGCTCCTTCTTCCTGGCTCTGACACGTACACCTTGAGGAATATCTGATTTATGCACATGGTAAGATACCAGCATGCATTGAGTAAGTATATTCAAAAAAGGCTTTTCAGTAACTGTTGCATAAGGAAAAAATTTAGCTTGTCCTTTTGAAATATCTTGGTACTGGATACAAGAACTATTTATTAGGGAGACTTTAAAGTAGGATGAAAGTAAGAAATCCTATGAGAAAAAGTTGTTTGTTTCTTACATTTTCTCCACCCTTCTTTCACCCTGGACTGTTCCGTATGGTTAGAAGGAAAAACCCTTTCAATTTAAAATATCATCAGATGGAGCAAAAGGAAAGCTGAACTTGCCCCAGGAAGCATTCCCACACTGGAATGTTTTAGATGTTCCAGCCCCAGAGCTTTGGGTACAGGGAAAGTACAAGTAGTGAGATGTCCATGCTGTCTGTGGAGGGGTGGATCAGAGAGTGTCTCATGCCTTGGGTGCTTCAGGGAACTATCTGGCAGAGCAGAAGTCATCCTGCAATGTGATGATGTGGGGACTTTGATGGCAATACCAGCTCACAGACTTCTTTCTCCCTCCGTGCTATGGGACACTGTACTGGATGAACACAATTCCCTACAAACAGCACTGAAGACCAGAACACTTGGGGGGCAGGGTGGGGTTGTCTTTTAAAGCCAGAGAAGCCCAACACTGGTCTGATTCACAGCACGACCCCGCAAGTGGTTGCATGCAGGTGACTGCCCTCGCTCATCGGTGGTGTGGTGAAGGGCGCACTTGCTGAGTAAGGTCCTCAGTCTAAGCCTGTAGATGTGCTGGGGTAGGCTCTGCTCCAGCTTCAGCTCCATCAAATCATGACCCATGAGACTGAATGAAGATGACTTCTGGTACGTTGTTTGCTCAGGGTGATTACTGGGAACTGCAGGGCCCACGGGCAAGACCAGGAGGAGGGGTGCCTAGCTGTGAAGTGGGCACCTAACCTGCATTCAGTGCTATCGAGACCAAGGGGCTTGTCTTAGGATTCCTGGGAAATACAGTATCACAAAATTTAGTGTCTCTGTGCTTCAGACCAACTGAGGAGGCTTAGAGGAATTGTAGGTAATAATTTGCCCGAGCTCCATCAAAGCTGCTCAGTGAATGTAGTTTGTCTCCTATTGAAATAATACTGTGACAACACTCTGTTCAGTAACGGGACTTTGAGGACAGTTTAAATGCAACAAAGACGGAAATGTAGTCTATTAAACAGCTCTAAATTTCTCCTGTCCTACTGGATGAGAGAGGAGACAAACCATTTCAGGTACCATAAGACTAGGTGAGAGAGAACTACCTCAAGTTTTGTGACATAAATCTGGATTTCTAACAGTCTGCTTAAAAAAAAAATAGTTAGGCTTTTCGTCTTACTCTAACAAGTCAACTGCGACTAAAAGCAATTACCTAAAAGCTTATTTTTCTATGACATTAAATAATTAAAAGGAAAATAAGAGAAACTGCATGCCAACATTTGTTATGATTTCATTAGGATCCAGGTAGATCTCATTTATGTGGGGGCTCTGTTTCCAAGATGAGAAGCAAATGAATCTCATCTGACAGACAATTGAGTTATAAAGGCTTTACATGAGAAATGTTCTCCAACGGAATGTAAACAAGACATCTTGTTTAATAAGGTTAGACGTAAAATAAGGAGCTAAATTATGACCAGACTCATCAGCCAGCAACACGTAGCTAGACCTGAAATGGGACAAGTTAGCATGCAGTAAAGCTAAAGGTTTAAATTAACCCTAGTGTTTTACCCTCTGGGCAGTGGAACTAGGAGTTAGAGGAAATAAGTTTATAAACCATAGAAGTAATACGACTCTGTGCAGCAAGTTGTAAAGACTTGCATTTCTCCCAAAGACTTACAGATATTTGCAGTGTTAAATAGCACTGTAGTTACAAAATCTTGCATGAAAAACCCAAGGAAACTATAGCATAAATGTAGTAATTGAGACTTAAAGTTTATGTTCTGGGAGCTGGCAGAAACCTCGCAAGCACCAGATTTGTGTAGCAGAATGGTGAAAGGGTATCCCTGCTAAATTCCGTGTGGAAAGTGCTAAGCAAACAAACAGTTCCAAAATAGGTAGGTGGGATTGCTCTTCACAGTGCTGGGATTTACTGCCCTGTTGTCCAAGTGACTCAGCTGAAACTGCCCACAATATACCAGGCATACTTCATTGTCAATACATTTTGCCTTTCCTCTCCAAGGCTATGTGACCTTAATTCACTTAAATTTCTAAAACGGTGGGGTCAGGTGGTTCTGATAGCAGCACTGCACTTTCCATATCCAAATATGATGCAGGCTTATCTGCATATTCAGGAGGGCAGTGTGTCATCACCTTGTATCAACATTTTCTTGGTTGATCCACTGCTGTCAGACTGAGCTCTTTCTGTTCTGTATGTGACACTACCAGTTGCTAGATGACCTTGAAACTGATTCCCAAACACAGAAAAGCACCTATCTGAAGACATGATGCTTCATTAAGTCATCAATTAATCCTGTTTGCCCATACTGTGGTAGAGCAAATGGACCTTTTTTAATTCAAAGGTGGATTAGGGCAACATGGGTTTTGTGAAAATAAAACCACAAGGTTTCCACATCTGTATTTGGCATCTGTACCTAGCAGGAGGATATCCCCTGATGCTGTAGTCCACCACTCTTTTTGACAGAACACAGGCTGTCCTTCCTGACTTTTTATCTAGAATATTACTTACCTTAAATATTGAATCAAGACTGGTGCAATCACTTCACATGAGTTCTTGTAATCTCAAACGGAGATTAAAATCCAACCCAACGCATAGAATTGCAGTAACTTGTTTTTAGAACAGCCGGTATCAGCTGTTTCAGAAGAACGTTTAAGAAGCCTCTTAGAGGAAAAATACGAAATAAGCTTGAATTCTGCCTCTGAGCATTTAGTGGGGGACTGGGCTCTGAAGCATAGTGGTTCTCTGTATAATGTACTTTAATATATAATTCCCTGCATTTATCTCTGGTTTAACCAACTAATTCATTTTCATATAAACACCTTACTATGCTCTTTAAGATGAAGCAAAACATACCATTACTCTTTATTAAGTCTCCTTATGCACTTTGGACATCCTATAATGCCAAAACAGCTGCTCTTTTATGTTGGATGATCTTAGAAAACATGTTAAGCACATAATTCATTTTAAAAATGGCTCCTGAAGTACTTGACCACTTTTATAAATGCAGGCTAAAGTGTGTTCTTTCCAAACAAACTGTCCTGAAACTTGGGGTTTGGGTTGCGGATTGGCAAGACAAAACAGGACAACCTCTGTGCTTTGCAAGGGTTCCTGTTCCTGGCAGGGATAAGAAAGAGGCCCTCCCTGGGGCAAGTAGCCAGGATGAGACAGGACCTGACAGCTAACAGGGAAAGAAACCTGTAAATTGAACGCCACTAGTGCGAGCAAGCCAAGTTATAGGAACTGTGGGGATTATGTGGGGCTGCAGGAGGAAAACAGGTGCCTGAATGTTGAGTTATGGGAGGAAGTTAAAAAAAAAAACCCAACCTATTTTGTAGGACACAGAATGGTACAAAAGAACTATTGGACCCCAGGCTAACATATTTCAAACCATTTCTCTACTGACAGCATGTCATAACCAGACCAGAACACAACACAACTATAAATAACAGTAGGAAACCTACCTACATCATGCCAAGACAGTGAGTCAGTGTTAGTCATTTGGTGCTTTTTTTTAATAATTGGGGGATTTGCCCAAATCCTACTGAAAATCGCTCTTCTCCCGGCTCTGTAATACCAGGGGGTATTTGGTTTATACATATATTTTCTCAGATTTCATGCCATCAGTTTGCCTGCCCACAGCATTTAACAAACATCTTAGCATCCTTATTAAAAATGGAACTTGTTTATTAAAATAAATTCCCTCAGAAGTTTTCAGCGAAGTGTCTCAGCCCTATGCAAAGCGCAGGTAGCACACAGGGCAGGAAGCTGTGTGGAGACAAGGGAAAATGTGCTCTTTTGGTGACCTTAATTCCCTTCATCTTTATACCTTTGCAACTGGTAGTGTACAGAAAGGATGTTTGATACTGATATGGCAGCTCCTTTTGCTATTAAAAGTACAGTGTGCGAAAGACAGTGAAGACTCAGCCCTTCTTACATTCTTTAGCTAGTTTTTAAATTTCAGGGGTTTAAAGCACTTCTAAAATTTATAGTAACTGATTAAATAACTTAACAATGTATTTAATAATTCAACCCATTGTTAAGCTTAAGTATTTCTGTTTCTCAGTATTCAGTGCTTTCAACATACATGCTACCATTTGAAGTGAAATAGAAATAGAGGGTTGTGCTAGAAGACCCATCAACCAACATTTGTAACTTATTTCAAAGGATTAATCATGCCTCAATTATAAACAGCCTTTCCTAATGGGTAACTGCTTTCTGTGGTGTTGATGCTTCTTCTTTTGAAAGCAAAGTCACATGTGTGGAGAGCTACCTGTGGGACAGAGCAGAGCCCAGAGGGAGCACAGGGTACCATGGGCCACTGTTCTGCGGTGGCTGGTCTGTGTTCCTAGGGGCTGGTTTCTGGAGAAACAAAACAAGGTGTAAGTTAATAACATACTTTATAGGTCAGCTGCAAACCTCTTTTGTCCCAAACGTGGAGAAAGCCAGGTGGGCTGTTTCATATATAAAGAGGTATCTTACAGGAGGGGAAGTTTGGTCACGCTAATTGATGAAATTGGATTTTTTAAGACCCAGGTTGATCTGAGAAATTCACAAATAATGTATCTCCACAGGAATGTTTTCTCTGTGTTAAGAACAGTGAACTAACAGGGTCACCTCCCACTGAATTCAGGGTCAAACCTCATCTCTGTAGGCTTCACGGTCCAGTAGGGAGGTAAATTTGGGTGGACAAGTGTCCTGTGTCAAACTAAACAGTATCAGGGAGCTTTCTTGTGGAGAGGAGCTAAGCTGGCTATACCAGCACAGTGGTTCCTAGCCTGGTTTTAGCCTGAGGCAAAGATGGTCTCCCAAATGAGGCTGGGGTGAGATTTGGGAATTGGCATGTGCCAGGTCCCCTTCCCAGTGGGCAGCCTGGGTGAAGCCACACTGCTTTGGGGGCTGAGACTACAATAGTAAGAGCGTGGGCTGTTGTCTGGCAGAGAATGGCCTCAACAAGTTTAATTTACTTTAATAAGTTAATTTTAATTTGCATACATGGAGCTGTGGAGTGTGGGTGAAACCTCAGAGGGACAGGTGTTGCAGCTGCTTTGGCTTTCCTCCTGCCCCAGGGGATTCAGATCTCCTTGGAGTACATGGATGCTCTGCAGCTGCACAGGACCAGTCTCCTGCCCAGATAACTCTCTGGGTCTCAGGTACTTCAGCATAGTGCGGCAGCAGTAGAAGAGGTGTGAAGAAGCAGGGTAACCATTGCAGGAGTCGTCCCAACACCCAAATGCATTGGTGTTGCCCTGTGGTGCTGGGTTGCTGCAGGAGGCCCCTGCTGCAGATCAGCTTCTGGGAGGGAAGGGAAACCTTTCTGCCAGGAGCAGGACCTCGCGTAGAGACTTGCTGTCCTGTTTCCATCTACTGTAAGTCGGATGCCGACGACTGATGAAAACCACTCGTCAGGCGTATCTCTGTGTTACTGGCAGGCAGCGGGGTGGCTACCAGCTTGATAAACCCATCACTACTGACCCACACGGGCTGGCAGAATGGGAAAGATGGCAGTACCTGTGGCTGCACAGCCTCCTTAAGCACATGAACTGTTTGCCAGGGGCAAAACGCCCGTCTGCCTCCCTCAGCTGTACCATTGCAGTGGCTGTTTCGAGGCAAGACTGAGAAGTCTGCTGAGGACCAGCATCTCTTGTGTAAACAAACATGCTTGCAGGCAGGCACTGGGGCCTGCCCTGTCAGAAAACAAGATGATTGGAAAGATAAGGTACCGGCATGGTCTTGAAAGAGCAGGGTTTGCTAAGAATGCTCAGCCTCATTAAGGAGGTTTTGTGGGTTAAAACATGTTTGAGCTGGTAAAAATAAATGAGGGGTGGGCCCTGATGCCCAGGCAAACACCTGAAATGGCTGCACTCCTAGGGCAAGGTCTTGCAGCTGACAGAGCTCCTGCAGTGCTAAGCTGCCAAGCAGAAATTGCTTAAAATGCTTTAATTAAACCACAGAGGGGAGTGGGAGAAGGCAGGTGTTTCTCAGGGAGAGCATCTTGTGGTGGTTCCTTGCAGGACTTGACTGAAGCACATCAGAGAGTGGTGGTTCCTTCAGGTGGGAGCTCCCACCCAAGCGCCAGCCTTTGGCACCTTCCTGCAAAGAAGCACAAATATGCAAAGATGTTACAAAAACACCCTACCCACAGGAATGGGGTTGGGGGCCTGGTTACTGCCCCCTTGCCATGGCAGCCCCCGTTCCTGCTGTGGCAGGAGCCCGGCTTGGCTTGCGGGGTGTCCCCACTGCCTCCAGCCCCTGCTCTCTGTCAAGCATTTTTCACATGCTTCATTTTTCCCTTGATGTTAATCCTGTTGAATTGATGTAAAGTGGGCATCGAGGAGGCACAAACAAGTTCTTGGCAGAAATCCCTTGAGTTCCCGCTCAACCATTCCCTGCTGTGGGTAAAAGGAACACCAGGAGATGCAAGAAGGAGATTTTCTAAGCTAATTATTTACTGGTTTATAGACTTTCGCTTATTTCAGACTAGCAGGCTTGATAAGGAAACCTGGAGCTTCAGTGAAAGCAATTAGTATGAATTCTATGAGATATTACTGAGCAATTATGTCATTATTTATTTCCCGTAAAGCAACAGGCTACTGAGAGCATTTTATGTTGTCTGTTTGTAAATTATTTGTGTCAGGGCGGATGCGGCCACTAGGAGGATGGCAAGTAGGAGTGGGAACACTATGAAGACATTCCCTGTGGTAGTACAAGGATGTACACTTCTCCCCATCTTGTCCACTGTCTGGTATATCTTCCCTTGCTTTTGTTCTGTGGTATTAATAACAGCAATGATCCTCAGAGCAGGTTTGTATTGGTATTAACACTGGCCTGGGAAGACCTCGGGAGGAGGACAAGAGTGTCCTGGATTAATGCCATGCTGGGTAGGCAAGGGGACAGACCATGGGGCAGATTTGTGCATCAGCCCTAGCCAGCTGACAGGTGGGTGGAGGTGTCCATGTTGATCAACATTGAAGAAGACAGTGGAAGAAGAAGCAAAGTTTGTGTTTCCCTCTGCTTAGCAAGTTGGTTTCCCTTTCCAGTTTATAACGCTTCCTGCCAGGCATGAAATTGAATCCCTTTGTACGCAGGAATAATTCATCCACCTCAAACCAATTCCCGTCCACTTTGAAAACGAAATCTGAGAACTACTAAAAATAATCAGTAAAAGGGCAAGAAATAATCCACTGCTTTGTCTAGAGAGAAATACTTTCTGACTTGGTCATAAGCAAATAATTATCCTTGCTGGAACTGGCGAAGAGTTTAACATATCTGGAGTGCATAGCTGACCCTGTCTTGGGGAAAGTGGTGGCCTGGGATACTTTTTGAGGTCCTTTCCAGGAAAGATTTTAAGAATAATCCTATAGAAATTATTAAGGAAGCCTTTCCTTTCAGTGGGGAATGATTTATAATTTGGCTTTTTTCTGGAACTTCTGAATGTTTGGACACTCCAGAAATTTTCAAGGCCAGTGTTGAATTGTTACAAGTCTCAGAAGCATTGTGAATTACAAAGACCAATGATCTGAGGATGAATGGGTAATGTGCTTTCTAAAATGCCTTTGTCCAAACAAATACTTAAAATCTGTGAGTACCAGTACAGCCAGAAAGTGAAGTAGAAAGGAAAATTCTATGCACAAAATACTGTTCAGCTTGACATTGGGAAAAACCGGTGTACTTCAGAATGAGCAAAACCATCTGAAGCAAACAGGTTATTCCTTTGGGAGAATACCTAAAGTCTTCTGTAATGGAAAAAAAGGCATTTTAAGTCTTGGGGAATATATGTAAGTTAATAGGAACCACCAAAAACATCCCCAGTATGGGATGCAGGGAAGAAATAAACACTAGGGCCTCTCAAGACACCTTTGTAGTGATGCAAATCTGTACCAGTGAAACCAGGATTGCCACAGACTGGACTGACCCTACCGTCAGTTTCAACACGTCCACTTAGGGCTTTAATTCCAGAGTTTCTTGAAGCTCAAGTGGACTGAATGGAAAAAAAAGAAGTCTTGTCTTTCCTGCACTCTTCCCCTGTGTGACTGAACCTTAGCTGGCTAATTCTTTTCAGCTGCCCAGGCAGAAAGCCAGGCCCTTCAGGTGGCTGGTTATGGGCAGAACAGGAGAAGGAGTTCTGGCATCCTCACAAACAGGACACCCTTGGGCAGGGGAAAGCCCAGAAAATAACAAAGTGCCCAGTACTGCACCCCCACATGGGCTTCTTAAGAGCCAAGATAAGGAGCATCCAGCGAGGTGGTAGAACCATAGCAATGGGACTCCAGGAGGCAGGCCGTGGAGAAGAAGGACATGGCTCGACTCTGCTCTTTTCAGCCAGGAGACATGGTTTTATGTATTTTACATAGGAGCAGAAAGTAGGGACCTTTGATGCACATGCACGCTAAGATCAGTATTGAGGTTAAAAACCTCTTCTGTGCTGTAGTCCTGCCACTCTATGTCATCCCTCCATCCTCTCTCACTTGTGCTGACTAAACCTCTATTCCTCTGCAGTATGAGTTCTCCTCTCCAAAGCTGGGGATGGGTGGGTTCTGTTTGAAAAGAGTTCGAACCTTTCTGATTTCTTTGCTTCATTATTATAGTTCTCCTCAAACAAATGCTCTCTGATGGAGTCAGTCTTTCGCACAGTGCCTTCCCTTCCCCTAACAGATTCCGTCTCATGGAATCCTAGAATGATAGAACATTTTGGGTTGGAAGGGACCTTTAAAGGTCACCTAGTCCAGTCCCCCTGCAATGAGCAGGGACATCCTCAGCTAGATCAGGTTGCTCAGAGCCCCGTCCAACCTGACCATGAATGTTTCCAGGGATGGGGCATCTACCACTTCTCTGGGTAACCTGTTTCACCACTCTCATTATAAAAAAAAGCCTTCCCAATATCTAGTCTGAATCTACGCTCTTTTAGTTTAAAACTATTACCCCTTGTCCTATCACTACAGGCCCTTCTTTTTGTCCCTATATTTCTTATAATCCCCCTTTAGGTACTGAAGGCTGCTATAAGGTCTCCCTGGAGCCTTCTCTTCTCCAGGCTGAACAACTCCAACTCTCTCAGCCTTTCCTCGCAGGAGAGATGTTCCATCCCTCTGATTTTTGTGGCCTCCTCTGGAGCTGCTCCGATAGGTCCACGTCTTTCCTGTGCCCAGGACTCCAGGTGGGCTCTCACCAGAGCAGAGCAGAGGGGCTGAGTCACCTCCCTCGACCTGCTGGCCGCGCTTCTTGTGATGCAGCCCAGGCTATGGCTGGCTCTCTGGGCAGCAAGCGCACATTGTCAGGCCATGTTGAGCTTTTCATCCACCAGCACCCCCAAGTCCTTCTCCTCAGGGCTGCTCTCAATCCATTCTATGCCCAGCCTGCTTTGATACTGGGGGTTGCCCCAACCCAGGTGCAGGACCTTACACGTGGCCTTGTTGAACGTCTTGATGTTCACATGGGCCCACTTCCTCAGCTTGTCCAGATCCCTCTGCATGGCATCATGTCCCTCAGGTGTGTTGACTGCAACACTCAGCCTGGTGTCGTCTGCAAACTTGCTGAGGGTGCACTTGATCCCACTGTCTGTCATTGATGAAGATATTAAAGAGCAACAGTCCCAACAGGGACCCCTGAGGGACATCTGGACATTGAGCCATTGATCACCACCCTCTGGATGCCACCATCCAACCAGTTCCTCATCCGCTGACCAGTCCATCGATCTAATACATAACTCTGCAAATTAGAGAGAAGGATGTTGTGGGGAACTGTGTCAAAGGCTTTACACAAGTCCAGATGGACGGCATCTGTAGCTTTTTCCTTGTCCGCTGATATAGTCACTCCATCATAGAAGGCCACTAGGTTGGTCAGGCAGGACTTGCCCTTGGTGAAGCCATGCTGGCTGTCTTGAATCGCCTCCCTGTCCCCCATGTGCCTTAGCATAGTTTCTAGAAGGATCTGCTCCATGATCTTCCCAGGCACGGGGTGAGGCTGACAGGTCGGCAGTTCCCAGGGCCCTCCTTTCTACCCCTTTTGAAAATGGGTGCAACGTTTCCCTTTTTCCAGTCAGCAGGGACTTCACCTGACTGCCGTGACTTTTCAAATATCACGGAGAGTGACTTGGCAACTACATCAGCCAATTCCCTCGGGACTCTGGGATGCATCTCGTCAGGTCCCGTAGACTGAGGTATGTTCAGGTTCCTCAGGTGGTCACGAACCTGATCTTTTTCAGCAGGAGGGACTTTGCTCCCCCAGCCGCCGTCTCGCGGTCCCTCCACTTGAGAGCTGTGGGAAGAGAGTTTGCCGGTGAAGACTGACACAAAAAAGTTGTGGAGTACCTCAGCCTTCTCCTCGTGCCTTGTTACCGGTTTGCCAGCCTTGCTCACCGGGGGAGCTACGCTTCATCTGACCTTGCTTTTCTGGCTGACCTACCTGTAGAAGCCCTTCTTGTTGTTCTTTGCGTCCCTCACCAAGTTCAGCTCCAGCTGCGCCTTGGCCTTCATAACCACATCCCTGCACAGCTGTGCGGCACCCTGTGCTCTTCCCGGGATGCCGGTCCCTGCTTCCACTGCCTGCGCATTGCCTCCTTGCCCTTTGCCCAGCAGGCCTCAGCTCTGCCATGCCGCTCTCCTGCCTTCCTTTCCTGGCTTCTGACACCTGGGGATCGAGAGCTCTTGCGCTAGATGGGAAGTGTTCTTAAAGATGTGCCAGCTCTGTCCTGCTCCCTTGTCCCTGAGGGCAGTTTCCCAGAAGTCCTGTTGACTAACACCTTAGCTGGAATTTTGCTTCCCGAAAATTCAGGGTCCTGACTTTGCTCTTTGCCTGACCTGTATCCCTCAGGACTGCGAACTGCAGCAGCGCATGGTCACCGCAGCCCAGGCTGCCTCCAGCTCTGATGTCACCATCAGCTCACTTGCGCTGGGGACCAACGGGTGCGGTATCGTGTCCCCTCTGGTAGGGCTGCCATTACCTGGCCTAAGAAGTTATCCTTAATGCGCTTCCCGGATCGCCTGCAGCTCGCCGCGCTACTGCTCCAGCGGATTCGGGGTGGCTGAAGGCCCCCAGCAGGACGAGAGCCTGCGAGCGCGATGCTGCTGTGGCTGCGGTGGGAAGGCTTCGTCAGTGGCTCCGCTTGGTGGGGCGGCCTGCAGGGAGCACCAGCCACACGGTTCCCTTCCTTCCCTCGGTCTCTGATTCTTACCCATAAAGTTTCAACCTGCTCGTGGCTGTTCTTCTCCCTATGGGATAGACTCTACTTCTGCACACCTGCTTGGATGCGGGAGCTCACCTGAAACTAATCCAATTGAAAACTTCTCATCCATCTCACTCATGTCTGAACATCAAGAAATTATCTTTGTTCATCAGCACAATGCAAATATCTAACTGAATTACTTAACTTTTATTCTGAATGCCATCTTCAGGTAGGGAGCACCATCAATCAGATGGGATTAGTGCAGATTATTTGATGTCTGGGGCTCTCAGATAAAAACAATAAGCTAATAGTAGTGTCATCCTTAAAAGCTAGGGTTATTCCCTGAAAGATTTTATCTAAAAATATCCCAAACTGAGATCATTGTTTCTACTCTGTGCTGTCGTATGTCAGGCATACATTTTAAATGCCCAGAAAATCTGAAGAGATATGTGAAATGTAGAGGATTTAGAAACGATTGAATGAAAAAGCATTATCTGTGTCAGCTGCAATAGAGCTGCTGCTCTGTTGCCATTACTGGGATTGAGCTGAGGTAACCTGTCTCTCAGTCTTTTACTCAACATCAGTAGCAACAGGAGAGTGAGAGTAGGTTGGATTAGAGGACCTTTAAAGGTCCCTTCCTACCCAGACTATTCTAGGATTCTGTGATTCAGACAGGGATGCTGGTCAGCACTGGCTGATACCCAAACCCTGCCCCAGAGCAGGCAAGCTCTCCGCATGGGTGGCTGGGGCTGTGCAGCAGGAAGGAGCTGTTGTTTCCTGCTCATTTTGCAAGCTGTTGTTCTGCTTAAAATGTGAGGCCAAAAGGAGAGGGATTGGGAAAGCAAAGGTCTGGTTGGAAAGTTTCAAATGCCTTCATGTTTTCATTGCTTATGAAGGAGTAAGCTTGCCCTTGTCAAGTAAGTGACCTGGAGATTTATGTTTACACCATCAGGACTGCCTGTCAGCAGTCAAGGTCTTAGTGTTGTTTCTTATATGAAAGCAAAAGCCTGTCCTCCTGCAGGGAGGGTCAGCGGTCCCTTCTGCCATCCGCAGTGGGACTCAACGCACCCGTCATTTGGGCGAGGCTGTGCTGGGTTTGGGGAGGTGAGGTCTGCAGGCTCTGGCCAAGGGCTGCAGGGTGAAAAGGACCTCACTGAAAACTGGTCTGCTCAAATCTCACTCGGACAAAACAGCCCATCCCATCCTGTAGAGACTTTTACTGAAAATTCTTGAAGTAATCGCAGAGGAAATGACGGGAACACAGGCCTCCCTTCCCGCCCAGGCCAGACACTCCCTGGCTCTTTTTCCCTCCAGCCCGCGTGACACACCGGTGTCCCAGGGGAAGGGCCAGGGCTTGACCTGCGTCACGCTAAGGGCAGGCTGAGGCGGGAGGGAGGAGGGATTGCAGCAACATGCCTGATGCTGTGCTCTGCTCCTCATAGGATTATGGAAATGTAGGGTCAAGTTCACAGCTTGCAGCAGCAGGAGAGGGAAGAACAGAGCAATTCCTCTGGCCTTAGTGACATTTCACTTATTTATACCAGCTGCAAATCTTATCTGGAGTCTTGAGTGACTTTAGTGTGGCTTTCCTTGTTTGCATTTAAGAAGGCATTCAATTAACAGAAGCGCTGCATGCTGAAATGCTGCTTTATGAGGGGGCAGGGCTGAACAGGTTAAAAATATATGACTTGGATTATATTACTTCCTATGAAACAGTTTCCAGCTCTGCTGTCCCAGACCATGCATCTCCTCCCTTATCGGTGGATTAGATATAAAGAAACCACTCTCACTGTTTTTATCAAGAAGGTGAGGCTGTTGTGTGTGAGTTTTTAGCTTGTGGTTTACAACGTGTCAGTTCCTGGTGAGACATAGTCTGAACCCAGCACTGGTTTTGTACCTTTGCAAACTGCTGAACGTCACAAGAGGATGATAAGGAATATGCTGTACGTGCGCTGCTGGCCCTCCATCCTGTCTGTCTTCCTTGGATGATCCCAAAGATTATTTTGTGTGCCACATTCCTCTATTACACACCTTTTCTTCAATGCCCTTTTTTTCTGGGTGTGCATTAATCTACTCCTGTCCTATGGCAGCTACAGAGGGGCAATGTGTTGGTAGGTTGCAGTGTGCCTCCGTGTGCACACAGAGTGGTCATTGGTCTGCAGGTGCAGTCCTGGGCTGGGAAAGTGATGCTCTTGGGAGCTGTGTTCCTAACTCCCGTAGATTCATCCAAAAAAAGCCCCCAGCTTCTAATTTGTAGACTTGTACAGACTTGGTGACAGCAGGACACAAGCATGAAACCTGAGAAAACAAGGTGTGCTGTGCAGAGATGTTGCAAGATTTGGTGGCTAGTAGGTTCTCCCCTCCTCCAATCTTCTGGATGTTGCTGCCACCACCTCCCACTTGGTCAGCTTCACAGATGGTCACCCCTCATCCTGGGTGGTGGCAACAGCCAGCAGGACGTCTCCTGTACCTTCGCACAGCTCTGAGATTCAGAAAGCTGCTTCAGACTCTGGAGAAAGCGTGTGAAGCCTGTTCAGCCTGTACAGAGAAGCTGACGTTGCCCCAAGGCAGGGAAGGGACACAGAAACCACCAAGTGATCTGGCCAGCCATGGGAAGAGTCACGGAAAGGAAGAAGTGAGCAGACTTCGCCCTGGTCTTTGGGCATCTGCAGTCGCTCTGAGGCTGTAAACCTCTCATGGCAGGAACTGTCATCTCCTATGAGGCACGGTGGGTGGTTTAGGCCACATAAAATACATGTAAATCCCAGTCCAGTCCAGACTGTAAAACTGGTTTAAAGTAAAAACAGATTCAGGCACTTCTCAGGCTGCAGGCAGACATAAGCTCTGGGATGTCGCAGCTGCCCCGGCCCCATGACACAGCTCCCCGTTCCGGTTAATGTGGTGGCCAGCTGGGGAAGAGCCAGCGGCAGCAGCACGGTGACGTCTGGCAGGGCAGTGACAGCTGGGGCAGGAATGGAAGCCTCGGGCTGGCACCGCTCCCCGCACAGTGCTGCCCTGTCTGCCACATTTTCGGTTGAAGCCCGATGAAGACATGACCCCGTCTCAGCTGTCTGTCGCAGCTGCGATGCCAGGGATGCCCTCAGATATGCTGTCAGGCCAGGGCAGGCGCTGCAGGGACTTGCTAATCCCCTCCAGGAAAGTTCCTGTGGCTTATTTCAAATACCCAGTTTAAACTGGTTAATCCGAGCGGGTCGGTCTGTCTGGCGGGGCCGGCAGCGCGCTGATACATGCGCTGCTGTGGGTGAAGGTCTGCTTTCGCTCCGGGGCAGTGACGAGGAGCGGCTGGTTCTGCCTCTCCCCAGTCAGACCTCTGCCTGCAGCCCTGAAAGCCTTTCACCCGAGTCCTCTGCAGTGTTGGGCCGTTTCCCCTGCAGTTTTTAGTGCTTCTTCTCCTTCCTTAGTTTAAAATGGGACTTCTGTTGTTTGCCTGGTGAGACTAGTAAAAACCCAGGAGGATATTAATCTTAAATTTCCCCTTTACACCTTATTATACACCTGGGTAACGAAGTAATTTATCCTGAAGAAGCAGATGGGTTGAGAATGTCACCGTTTCCAAATTCCACAGCACAACTAACAGATGCCATTTTAACCATGACCTGTGTTTTGCTGTAGCCCAGTTCATATCTCACTCGGGAGAAATTGGAGGAAGTTGTGCAGAGCGAAAGGGTGCAGCTCGGCTTTCCATTGTTTTCACTGCTCCTGCTCATACACAACACAGAAAAGCAAGGGGGAAGTATCCTTTCACTGGGACTTACTCCCGTGCTCTTGTGAACCTGGAGTTCAATCAAGCATTGATAAAATGGAAACTGAACTGAGGGAACACTGAATGCATTGAGGGAAAGATGGTGCTTGGTGTGCAGTGCATGCGCTTCACGCTCGGCTAAACTTATTTTGCTTCTTCTGACTTGTTAACATTTAAGTAATTTCACTAGCATCTATACATAAATAACTTTACATGGCAAAAAACATCAACCTTGAATCTGCAACTCTTTCTTTGCTCAGGAAGATTCAGCTAAAACTGGGATTATTTTCATATAAATTTAATTAAACTTGGAAATAACTTTTTTTTTGCCAGTCATATAATGTTAATTATCCTACATTCACATAATATATCTTATGTCAGCTGAAAGCCAGACCGCTTTGTGGGCTGTTTGGAGGGTGTTGGTAAATTAACTCTGATTAGTTCCCTTCGTCCAGTTTAAGTTGCTTTTCCTGAGCTATGACTCCTCTCCTCCCTCCTAACTCTGTCTGTGACTCTTCCTCTCCTTCCTAACTCCTCTGCTGTTAATGCTCTCAGAGGACTCATTAGACAGTCCCTGGGCCAGGTCCTGCTTGTATACTCATCCTAATTGCCAATTTTTGACAGTCACCTGACTTTTTATATGTAAGTGGCAAACTCCCTTCTGTGAGCCCCGTGGTGGGCTCAGCAGCCCCTGGCAGCGAGGCAGAGGGAAGAGATAGGGGCAAGTCTTCCTTGAACAACAGCAGGAAGATCTGCTAAAGCCTGTCTGTCAGGGCTGCCTGGGATTTACGTGCAGCGATACACAGTCTCTATACACATACCATTGTGCTCAGAAATGCCTCAGCCAAGGCCGAACGTTGCTTTGCTGAAGATCTTGATTCAAACCTTGAAACGGAGGCAGCTTGCCATGTACTAATAATGGATGACCCTCCTACTTACACATTTTTGTCGTACTTCTCTATCTGAATAGCTTCAGCTTCCAAATGTGTGGAAGGCTTTGTTGTCGGATTAAAAACCTCGGTAGTCAAAGTCATCTTTCTTCCCTTTCATGGGCACCATTTACAGCTGCCTCATCTGTGTCTGACTCACCTGCTGCACCAGCGTATTGCTTTCAGGACAGTCCTGAGTATAGAGTCAGGTAGAGGTGGGAAATTTGGGAAGCTGCAGGCAGAAGTATGGATGCAGGTGGTGTTGTCTTAAGTGGAACTGCCCTTTCCACAGATAAATGAGTGATCCTGCTGTGTCTACGCAGCATTAGGCAGATCCAGTGTCCCACCTAATGGCCCGACTTGTCTGGTGCAGTCTGTGCATATTAAGTAGTCTTAGTGGTCACACAAAGATGGACTTCACAACATGTGTCCTTCAAGTCTGATATATCTGGGGTGCTTTGGACCTCCTGTGCAAGTGCTGGGTGGGTTGTTCAGACTATGCACAGTAAGTAAGTGTCATCAATGGGATCAGGATGCACCAGATTGCACACACAGTCGTGATGTAGGTTTCTTGAACAAAATATGTCCATCTACTGCAGGCTTCCCTTTCAGTCCCCATATTGGTGCTCCCCGATGCATTTTGGCGCTGGTAATCATGTGGCCGTAGCGTGGGTTGAACCAGCTCAGTGGTGCAGCTTACTGTGGAGATACACAAGTACTAGTGCTGACACAGGAGAGGTGATGGGAGCAGGCAGGGGAGGGCAGGACTGCTCCTCTTGGCAGTAGCATCTGCTTAGATTGACATACTCCGACCATGACACCGCGTTCTCAGTGATTTGTCTGTGATTTTAGCATGTTGGGCAGCTCAGGCAAAATTATTGGTGGGTCTCATGCTTAGATGAAGCTGCACAAGACCTGAGGCCAGTGGACAAATTCCTCTGCTTCTGTCTGGTAAAGACAGCATAACCAGGATACTGGGACAACTGGTAGTTCTGATGGAGCTGGCCTGGCCACAGCGTGGGCTAATCCCTGCATGCAACAAGAAAGAACCAGGACCACCAAGACCACATGGCTGGGCCTATGGGGAGAGAGAAATTGCACCCGATTTGAGTAATGCATCTGCTAATTTTCTCCTAGTTAAAATTACCAAGCGGTCACAAGAAAAGGATCATACTGATCTTTCACAGCTGTAGCATAGTAAGTAAATACTTTTTTCTATTAACTTATCTGCTCCTTAACTCAGGAGGTGAATTCCTGGGTCCTGATGCTCAAGCCCTATTGATTCTCTGTCCCATCCTTCTGTGATAACCCCCAGATCTTTGTCTTTGAATGGGCCTTCACTTGACATTGACTGGCTCTGGGGGCTTGGAGGTATTGGGCTTCTCATCTAGCTACTACAATCTGCAAGCAATTAATCTTGGTCTGGACTGTACGGGGGCTCTGGTCTACTCTGTCTTCATAAATACTTCTCCTCCCTTGACCTTTTGGAATGATCATTCAGTCTGTAAAGTTTCACTTTGCTTCCTGTTGTATTCAATAAATTCCTTTGCTTAAAAAAGTCTCTTGTTGATACAAACCATCTGGCATCTGGAGGGGAGGAGAAGACAAAGGAAAGACAAGTTGAGTGCTGGATTGCGGGTCAGAAGCCTCATCTGTAAAATCCTAACGTAGAAATATGCTGAAAAAGGAGGGAACAGGAGCAACAACTGGGAAAACGTCTGCTTCAGGCGGTTGTTTCCTGGCACGATGCCCAGCAGCCACCGCATCAGGCGGCTCAGACCGGGAGCTTGTTTTCGTTGCTGCATGCTAATTTGTTTTCTGGCCTGGGACGACATCTGGCTGACATGTTCCTTTCCACACCCCAGGAAAAGTGCGCTTTTTAGCTGGTTACTGCAGTACTTGGCATTAAAATATAGTGAATCAGGCTACAAAGTAGCACAGGTTTGGCTTAAAAATAATGAGGCTTAAGTACTGTTGAGCTTTGAGTTCTTTTTGTTTGCCTTCTGGCTTAGAAACCTTCAGAATACGTGATATGCATGTCTTCCTGCTTTTCAGCATGACTGTGCATGCTCAGAAGTCACTTTAAAAATGGAAAAAAAAAAAAAAAAACAACAAAAACTACATAAGCAACAAAACAAACATAATACATCCTTACCTTTTTATTGAGAAGTCCAGAGTAAATTATTTGGGCTTTCAGAATAATGTCAGTTATCAGAAACTCAATTAAAAAAATAGGATAACTGGCAATATTCTTGCTAAGAAAGTAGAAGGGAGATAAGGGGATAAGAAAATCAGAGAAACAGGAAGGAAAACTTATTACCTTGAAAAGATGGCTTAAGCCCAGGAAGAAACAGGGGCCCTGATGGTGTAACACTCACAGAGATGTCTCCAGATTTTGAGTGCTTTCCCTGTGTCTGGAAGGATTTATTCCACCAGCAGAGAAGTCCTAGGTGAACAGAATTCATGGTCTGGAAACAGACACCGCTGACTGTTACACTGATCTTCTACATCACCACACCAGCTTGTGTGCACCTACATCCACCAAGCTGGATCGAAGCACAAGGAATTTGTGCTTGGCTTCTTTCACATCCTTCTGGATTTCAACAGCAGCTTTGCATAACAATGTGCTTCAGTTTTCATTGATAACTTGTTGCAAATCTTCCTATCTACTGCTGAAAAATAGTTTTCATAAAACCTGGTATTTTTATACAACATGAAACTGAGGTACTGCATGCTGGCAGAGTTTAATTTACTGCCTGGGCTGCAGGCACGGGTCTTGTCGTCACATGTTAGTTCAACCTGACTTTTCCTGGCTGGGGAATTCTGCAGCAAACACAGCTACAAGTGTGAGGGCTACAGACCACTAATTTCTTTTTTGGTCTGTGTGCGTTTATTACTTCTCAACACAGTAATAAAACTTTCTGGGTTTAGCTCTTACAGGTAAGATGAACAAGCTTAGGTGAAATATTTCCATTCCAACTACAGCAAGAATATAATTCAGTACCAACGACAAGTTAGCACTATAAATATATTAAAATCTGACTGCCTAGGAGTTAAAAATGTACTGTAAAAAGAGTGGAATGGTTTCCCTTGAGAGTGGGGCCGCACACCTAGCAGCTGCTCTGATACCACTTATCAGTGTCTCCTGGTTGATATTTACTTAAATATTGACTCATTCATGAGTCTAATTAAGCACTGTAGCAGGTTGCCCAGAAATACCGTGTGCTCTTCACCACTGATGTTTATAAGCCTAGGTAGAGCCCTGTCCCTGAGGAGCAGGAGGAGGTTGGACTAGAGGCTTCCCAAGGCCCCTCCGAGTGTCCCTGCGATGCTGTGACTCCAGGCCTCTCAGGCATGGATATCAGATTTTAAGATTTTTCCATGGATTTTCCAGTCTGTAAAAGCTTATCCCAGCCTCTTCATCCCTCCGTAATTCTTGTAAAAAGGAGAAAACCCCATGCCACTGAAAAGCAGTAAAACAGGCTGTGTTTGTGAGGTTTTCATGAGTGCTGAGTACAGATATTAGTATTTTGCTCTTCTACTTTGGAGGAGCCTGTAAGGGTAGAGAAGCAGCAAAGAGGGGAAGAAATATAAGGGCACGTTTTATTTGGTAAGGTGACAGCTGGAGATGTGGCCTCCGTGTTGGAACAGGAGCACAGTCCAAAGACAATTAACTGGCAAACAGAATATTGCCTGGCGTGGTAGTTCCTCGGAGCCCAGCGCGGAGCAGTGGCTCCTGTCTTACAAAAGCAGCAGGCAGGGTCACGCAGTTGGCTTAAATAGATGCGATGTCATTTTCTTTTACAAACTCATTTTGGAGACCTGTTATCTGAGGCCTCTGAGAAGACCATCAGGTGCTTTGGTGTGAAATGCATGGGACAGATGTGTGTGGTCGTACTCTTCTTATCATTTTGGGAGCTTCTCTGCTAGAAACCCTGTCCAAATGCCAGTGTTGGCTTTGGACTTTTTCCAGTTTGCTTCTCTGGGCATTGCCACATGCCCAGCCTTTTCCTTCCTCAGGCAGTGCCCAAGTAGGATGGTTCCGCCACCAGTTCCTATTCCCCAGACACTCCCTTGGTGTTACCAGGGAGTGGTAGGGGCCTGGGAATGTCTCTTCGGGATTGTGGGAAGAAGGACTCATTGCTGCTGATGTGCTTGCCACAGCCTGGCGGTCTCGCTGCACCTTCACAGAACACTTTTGCTCATGGCTAATGTATTAATGGCTTCTAGAGTCCCTGCTTCTTTCTCTTGGATTAGGGGCTTTAGCTGCTCAGAGCCTTCAACCCAGTAATCCACAATCTCATCAGATTTTAGTATGCTCAGAGCAGACGCTATCTAGGATGGCCTAAATCTGATATCCTGTTCCTTCAGGGACCATCAATTTTCCCTGTTCTGTCACCTTTGAAGATGGTCATGACTCTCCTATTGCATGACCATAGCTCACCAGTGCTACGTTGAGTATTGTCTCAGAGTCGTTTTTTTCAGTAGCCTCATTAACCTCTGGTCTTCCAACAGGAGCAATTTGGAGGAATGCTGGCTGGTTATGCTTATCTTCTGGTACAGGGGTTTGACTTAAGCTACCTAACTTTTCCATTCTTTCTGATGCCTGCTACTTGTGCTCTTCCATCCCTCCATTTCATGCTCTCAAACACCACTTAGGGCCTTGATACAGGCCCTCCTGCCCAGTTTATGCTGGAGGTGAGAGTGGATCTTAAAGGCTGTGGGATTTAGGAAGGACTCTTTAGCACGGCAATAGGGGACTCTCTTCTTCAGGGCTCGCATTCAGCTCTCCCGGTCCTGATGCCTCTTTTCTGCTATGTCTTCCTACAATTCACATTGCTCTGTGGGTGGGCTCAACCCCTGCACTATTTCTGTAGTTTTGGTGTCCTGTCTGTTTCTCAGAGGTGGTCTGCACCCTGCTGAGTCATCATGTTCCTTGGGGAGTGGGGCTCTGTGTCCAAATTATTCTGCTCTGCAGGATTTAGATTTTCAGATATGATCAACAGATTATTTATTTCTAGCTAAGAAGCTAGCTATCATGAAAGCATCCCCCAGCCTTTTCAGGTGATGGAAAGTCGTCCTGCTGGTTACTTCATGTTAAGCTGTATAATCACTGCAGACCATCCCTTTCCCTCAAACCAGCTTTAAACATCATGTTTTCTGGGTAAGGGATTCAATGGACTGGACAGAACATCTGAGTAGGGAAAAACAGGGAGAAAAGGAGGGAAGGGAAGCAAACAGTGGGTAGTAACAGCTTTTGGGAAAGGGGGTATAGGAATGCACTGGGCCCCAGAAGAAGACGTGTTTCTGGAACAATGATTTTCAGTCTGAGGATGCGCAGGTGGCTTTTAGGAGATCTACAAAAGATCACTTCTTGAAAATAAATTCCATATTCTGTAGGGTCATGTGTGTATATGAAATCTGGGAAGGGATCTCAAAAATTTGTGTGGGATCCACAAACTGGAAAAAGTAGAAGGCTGCTAAATATTCTTTAATAAAGTGATGCGACTACAGTGAAATGAGAGAGAAGCTGTATATACCATCACTGCAAGTCTGAACTAGTCATACGCCAAGAGGGAAGACAATGTCATCATCACCCACGTGCTCCTTGTGAGGGTAGGGAATTAGCGTCTGTCCTATCTGGGAAATGCAGGAACCTGTCCCTGGGAAGCACTGGGCTGTACAGCTCTGGAAAACGCTTTTAAAACATTAGGCAAAGTTCTCATCCACATGTACGGAGATGAAGCTAATGTTCTCTTCAGTCTTTAGAAATTCAAATATAAGTGTAGAAATTCTCAAATTTGATAGTTGTCCAGTGAGGGTTAATGCACTGTCGGTTTTGCCTCTTGGTTTTTGCCCTGCTCCTGGGAGGCACAGGAGGTTACGTGTCCGCTGGTTCTGTTACCTTCATCTCTGGGAATACAAAGGCAAAGCCGCCCTCCGGGGAGCCCCGCGGAGCCCCCTCCCGCAGCGCTGGCCGTTAGGTGGCAGCACAGCTATACTCAATAGCCATCGCTGCCCGGTGCTGCTCCACCGAAACCCCGCCATTGCGCTCAGCATCCCCACGGTATCTTGTGGCTGAAGGATTTTCACATTACTTAACGCAAAATTAATTAAAACTTGTAAATGGGGAATTTAGTATTATATTACAGCAGATTAAAAAAAAAAAAAAAAACAACCAATCAAACAACCCACAACATAAAACCCCACAGCAGTGATATGTATTAAGCTGGAAGCTCTTTCAGAATTTCTGAATGATTTTATTCCTTATCCTTCTGAAGCATACACGGAATTCAGCTATACTGACTAAACCAGCTCCTTCCTTGATGCCAGATATAGCAGCTGATAGCCTAAAAGCTCTTCCAGAAAACTTCTTTGGTTTGATGCCACCGACCACCTCAGCTCATTGCCTGAAGCATGTAACATTTTACATTATTTTCAATTGCCATTTGAGAAACTCAACAAATACAGCAAGTGCTTAATTGAGCCTCAGAATATTCCAGTGGCACTACAACTAATTTCATTTTATTAATGGAAAAAAAAAATTAAGCAAACAGAGAGGACTCTCACCTAGCTCATTACTAATTTTGCAGTGTGTTGGCATAAAGCCAGATAAAGGAGAATCAAGGTGCTAATTGCATGCCTGTAAGCCTAATATTTGTGCTGACATCCCAGTGCTTTACCTGGTACATTGCAAGAAGGCCATGTTTGAGAATCGTCAAAGTAATGAGGTGCCTGATCTTCTCTACGGCAGAGCCAAACTTACACCTTTCTGTGTTAAAACCCAAAGGCCAGATCCTAAGTCTGTATAACTGGTAATGTAACTGACATTCCAGAGCATCTTCTGGAGTTAAACTGATAGGATTACTACATGTTTAAAAAAAAACAATCCCACGAAGAGACATCAGTCTAGCATATAGGATTTTGGCAATCTTTATTTCAGTTTTTTCCCTAAGAAAAAGCAAGGTAATAGATTAAAAATTATTATTAACAATTATGAATACATAATTCATTTTCCTTATTAACAATTCTTACAGCTATATTGGGTTAATATAAAGCTAACTTGTGCTTGACAAAACCAGGAGTAATAATCCATATTGTTACGCTAATTTGAAACCAGTTTGTGGAGGTAAATTCAGCCCCAGCTCCTAGCTTTTTGGAGCATCTTTCCTTCCAGGCTGTTTTCCCAGGTGACTGAGCTGATGTTCAAACTTGGAGGCTCGTCTTACACCAGTGGTCTTGGGAAATGTTTTGCAGCAATTTTTGGAACCGCTTCAAAAGGAGGGGAGCTTTTTAGTGTCTCGGAGGCCATTAGGGGCCACAACTCCTCCGGGGAGCTGGTGAGCACAGTGTGCCTGCTCACACTTTATTCCCCAGAAATTTGTCTCTTGCACAGGCAATACTTCCCTCATCACCTTGTGAAGTGGAAAAGCTATGTAACTGCCCACAGCGGTGTTACAAGACTATCTGAAAGAAGGGAAGGATATAGCAGTTTACTTTTTAAAATGCAAAAGGCATTTCAGAAGGCAGTATGAAGTAACACAAAGCAAAAATTTAAGAGAGGCAGATGGGTAATAGAAAGTGTCACGGTAGTATCTGATCACTGCAAGCCTTGGCTTTTTGTATTTGGCAGCATGGGACTAACGTTGTTTGATATAAAGGGTAGAGCATGAATTTTTAAAGTACATATTCTACTTTCTGCAGAATTTTGAGTCTTCCATGAAAGTCTGTTCTCAAAATATTAATGTAAGCCAATGAGGATCACAGATCAAGGTGGAATGGCTGCAATGCGTGCAGGTACTGCATGCTACTCCAACAGCAGGCAAGGATGCTCCCTTCTGCACAGAGCTCCTTGGAAAGGAGAAATGTGTAAACCACTAGAGTTTAGCACATGGGGAAAAAACCTGTGTTGCTTTCTGGCACTGCCTGAGAAGCTACTCAGCATATGGCTGGCTTTCCAATGTATAAACTAGTCAGGACAAATGTGGTGTTGTGGTGTTTTTTTTTTTTTTTTTTGTTTTTTGTTTTTGTTTGTTTGTTTGTTTGTTTTGTTTTTTGTTTTTTTTTTTGTTGTTTTTTTTGTTTGTTTGTTTGTTTTGTTTTCTTTCTTTTTTTAATTTAATTTTTCTAGTTCTTACTGCATTTCAAATCCTCAGAATACTCAGAATATCAGCTGAAACTACTAAAACTTTTAAATGTTTGAAGGACATCAGACTAGAGTGAAAATGGACAGAAAGCTGCTGGGCCCAGCATTACCTTTTCCTACCTAGAAGAGGGGAAGCTGGATGGTGTGAGGGAAGCTGATCTGTTATCAAAATATAGCAGATTTGCCTGGGAGTTTGGGAATAATTAGACCCTGGTCACAATCATTTCTAGTTCATCACCAAACACGGATACCACTGCATCAGCATCACGGAGGCAAATCCAGCGTCTATTTGACAAGAAAGTACTTACCTCTTGTTGGTGCAAGCTCTGGGATGATGCACATCTGTGACAGCCCCTGACAGCTCCAGTGTAACTTCATGCAGTGAAATTAGGGGGAATCAGTTCCTGAGCTTTACTGTGTCCACTTGAGATATTTAGGAATAACTGAAAGGCATTGCCTATAAAAATGAACAGGACTTCAGCATCCTACAAACCCAGCAGTTCTCTATTTAACTATAATTAATTCCTAAATAATTTACACTTTTCTCTTACTATAAACTAAGTTTTATAAAAAAAATAAAAAGTGATCAGGAACTTTATCTTGTCGCCTATATATGTGTGTATATATATATATATATATATATATATATATATATATATAGTCAGGTTTGAGAGGGCGGAGATGACTTACCAACAAAGTTCTTACACTGTGAATTTGATCCATGCATACAAATCCCTGCATACATTAAGGCATCAGATTTTCCTTGGACTTTACATACCTCAGGGATCTGTGTAGGTACAAGTGTATAGGAGGTGGCCAGGCTTGTGTTTAGGAGGAGGACAGTAATCCCAATAACAGCAGCTGTTACCACAGATGAGCTGGAGAAAAGCACTATCACACTTTATTTTAGTATGCTACAAAATTCATTGTTGAACTTTATTAGGTACTTTAATACCAAGCATACTTTAAAGTAACAAAAATTATTGTTGTTATTACTTTTTACAGAAAATCAAGTATTTCAACAGTTTTCTTTACAGTTTGTTGACTTAAAAAAAATTACAGTTGACAAGTTACAATGGAGTGGGATGGGAAAGCGGTAACATTTAAAAAGGTAAAACATACTGTTCATACTGAGTCAACATTTAGTGATGTACATCCTGGTATGTCTTTCCTTCTGACTGTGTACATATTCACTGAGCTGCCCTGGCAGGGTTGCAAGGTCTTGTGATGACACTTTTTTTGCAACGTTTGTGTATATTTAGAAAGGGATTTTACATTACACAGTCACCATGACGCAAAACTTAGTGTCCGTAATAAAATAATACCATACAGAGAAACCCTGTTTCAGTGATTTCTGTTGCAGCAAAAGTGCCATGACTGCAATAATGTGGAATAGGGGTAAACCTAAGGAGCAAATGAAGAGGGTGATAAGATAGCACATCCAGATAGCAAACCCTTTCACAGGCTTTTGAGGTGAGAGTGTGGCAGTGAATGGAGACAGGCTTCACTGAGACGTGATTTAACAGGGACTCCTGAAGGCATCTGGCCCTTAAGGATGTGCATTTTCCAGCTGACACTGGCTGGACTAATGACAGATTTAAAAACCTGTCTGAAGTGGGACCTTAATGAGTTTATGAAGCCTCATGTGTAAACTACTTCCACCCCCTTTAGGTCAGTAGCAGGTACTGGGAATATGTTTATGGTGGCTGATGATTTGGATGGGGTTTCTGACCAGCTCTAACACTGGTGTTGTAGAAGTCAGGGGAGTCTCCTAGACACAGTGACAAGGACAGACTTGTATTAAAACAACGTATTTGTTTAAAAAATGCTGCCCAGATTCACACATAAGTTTACTTGGTAGATACCCATATCAGCGTTCAGTCCCTAAGACAAGCAGTGCCACACTGGGACCTTGGTAGCTAGGTAGAAGAGTCATCTAGTTCCCTGTATTTATTTATTGACAGTTTGCTTAAAGATAATTTTTTTTTTTCAAAAATAAAATAAATTTTCTGAGATTCATGCACTAAAATCTGGAATAATTTGTACTGTACAGCCAATGGTTAAAGAACAGTTTTAACTCATATTTTGCTCATGTCTTCAGCATATTGTGTTATTTGGGATCAACATTAGCATTGAATTACTATTTTAGCCATTTTCCTCACAAGCCAAAGAATGAAGCAACAGGCTTAAAAAAATCCGAAGAAAATAGCGTTGCAGGGTCCGTTTGGGCTGGATTCAGCTGCAATACGCAGAAGAGGGCAGAAAAAATGTGGGGAGCAGCGTGCTCCTGCCCAGTCCTGAGCCAGGAGGAGACCCATGCCATGCTGAGAGGTATCGGAGTGGAGCAGAGGACCTGGGGTCCCTGCTTCCCTCCGTTGCTCTGTGCCTGGCACTTGGCATCCAGGCCTTTTGCTGTGGGGTCTTTCTTGGAAACTCTCGGCCTCCCCCTGTTTTGCTGCTCAGGGGCTTCTGGAAATGAGGCTGTCCTCTGGGGAGCAGCCCACCGAGCCCTGCAAAGGGAAGCACCAGCCCCACCGGTGCTCCGGGGCTCTGTGCACCCAGACCTCACATAGCTATTTGCAATGTGTATTTGCTTATGAGTCTCTTCATTTATGTATTGAATTTAAGGCCTAAAGGGATCCTTGGATCACCTCGCCTGATTGGCATTAGCACGGACCAGAGGGTGTCACTCAGCGGTTAGATGGCAGAACAAGGGAAAAAAACCAGAAATGCCCTTGCAGTGAGCAGCTCTGTATTATATTTAAGGGGTAAATTACTTTCTCCTATTAAAAAAGAGAAATTGAGTGCTTTTATTTTGTCACTTCAAAAACTAACAATTCTATGTGCCTTGGGAAATTATAGTACTATGATATTCAGTCAGACGTACCTTACAGTTTATATGCTTCATAGAACTAGAATATAGGTCAGAAATAATTTTTCAGTGTTAAGTTTGTTACAGACATAGATTAATTGGAACACATATGCAGTAAAAATTGAGAAGCTTTACAGTTTTAGTCAACTTATTATACAGTGAAGTAAATGAAGTGCAGCAATGTAGCAGTAGAAGTTATGCTTTTTCCACTAGGTGATGGAAACATTCAGAGTCTATTTATAAATGCTAATTTAAGAGAGATGTTCTATCAGCTTCTTGGCTACTGGTATAGGAATAGCCTGGAGTTAACTGCCTCTCTACTGTGAAAGGTTTTAAAGCTTTTTGCTTTCCATCAGAATAAAAAAAATGACATTTACAAACCTCTTCAATGCATATATATTACATATGTTTATCTAGCAACAACTACACCCCTTTTAATTTATTCCCCAAATGTGACTTTTCATGCATGTCTTCTGGATGCTGTATTCAGCAACAGTTTCTAATGAGCTGGTGTGTAATCCATGATTGCATTTCTCTTCTGAAAATCACTTCCATGTCTGGTTGATCTACGTTTAGAAGGTGGTGCTTACCCATCACGCGTTTTTGCACTCATCAGCGTTCTTCTCTGTTAGAGGCCCTTTCCCAAGCTTCTTCTCATTTTAATGTTGATGTACAAAAGCTGTTATTCGTTTTGTTTTGTGCTCATTCTAGTGAGGATTGGCTTAGTAGGACTGTGCAAAACAGAGAGAAGAAAGAAGCTGGTTTACTGCCAGCAAACATAAAGTTGTTCATGCTGTGCTTGGCTCAGGGCAAGACTCTGATCAATATTCTAATACACTTCATTATTTGCATTTCCATTTATCATGAAAAATGACAAGTTTAATCTTTGGATATGACGAAGATTTGTAATCTGGAATTCTTAAAAATCAGGTTTCATCAGCTATTTGACATGAGAAGTCAAAAATAATGAGATTATTTCATCTAAAGTTCGAACAATATGAAAATAAAGCTACAATGTGTGTGGGGCAAGAACGACATTTGCTACGTGAGTACCATGAATTGAGTTAAAATCCTGACATTTCTGTTCCATATTAATAACTTTTTTCATTTTGCTGACCACACAATCCACATTTGTAAACAGCATGAAATAACACCTTGTGTTACTTTTCGCAGGAGCAGCCCCCAATGAGGACAGAGATGTTTTCAATGCAAACGCTTCCTTAAAAACTAATTTTCACCCATCCAGTTTCCATGTACCGTAAACAGGCGCGTACGCAGGAGAGTGGACACCAGCTGCGGTGGCACTGCAAACGGGGCGACCAAGGCTCCCCTCTCCTCACCGGAGGGCACTGCCCATAAGTTGGTGCCGCAGAGGGCAATGCACCGGAACAGGAGCTTAATGAGAATGTATATGTGCAAGTACCTATGTATACAGAAATATAAAAACCTGACTGGTCCAGCGTTTGGCATTGATCAGAAGGCTTTTGCACCAAATGACATCTTCGAATTCACCGTTAGCTGAACTCTCCTGGATCACTCAGACCAAACGGTGAAGTCATTTGGCAGGCAGCCTCCCCACTGTGTCCTGTGAAAGGCTCCCTCGTCAGAGGTCCCACAAGCCCGAAGACTGGGGGAGAAGACAGCCACCCTCATCACAACCCCACTGCCTTCATTGTAATGCAGAGGCCTCTGCAGGAGACTGCTGGAATGCAGAACTCAGGGGAAATCACAATTTTTGTGAAAATGAAAGAAAAAGAATGAATTTCATTCTGAAATGGTGGTGAACTAAGAGTTTCAGCACTAGAAACTCTTAAAAATGTTACTGTAAGAAGACTGAAATATTGAATCCCCCCCTCCGTTAGATGGAGCAGCCACCTTCTCCCATTCCCACCAATTCCTCACCCGCCTTGACACTCACGGTCACCTTGTCCTTCTGCTGATTCACTTGCAGATGTCAGGGAAAGTGACACCCCAGAGCAGGATGCCCAGACCTGAGAGCTCAGGATGGTGGTACCATGACCCAAGGAGCGCACTGGTGGCTAATCCTTCTGCCACGGACCCTGGATGCCTGCTTCCCCCATCAACTTCCAACAAATCAACGCTTTCCAAGCAAAGTTTGTTTTAGAAAAAAATTCCTGACTTGTTATGGCCCACAAGCGTTCAGCACGTATCTGTAGTCCACATACATTTTACAAAGAAGGCACTTTTAGTCGATGTTGCTGAGATTAGAAAGTAGCAAATAAGCTATGCGAGAAACAGAAGGTGAGCTAAGGGGGGCCCTGCAGAACACAAATGGATCAGTTTTGCTTTCGTCAGGAAATGAATATGCAATACGGCATTGACTGTGGTAAAAACACTTTTATGACACAAGTATGTAATAGGGATGGTAGTTTCCAACTGAAAAGAAAACTCGCCACTGAGAGCTCCATGAGCTTTCTTTATCCTTTTGAAATGTGGCAAAAATGAAGGACAACGAATGGATGAGAAATGCACATATTTGTGATAAATATAATCTATTAAAAATGGTCTGTTGGGAATTTTGTGCATTTTATTAATATGATTACTAATTTAATTGATATGGTAATTATTAATATAGGTAAGTAGTGCTACTAAATAAAAGAAAGAAAAAGTGCTTAAGCCTCCAATCTGTGTATTTGCTAAGTGAGATATTTTGTGAGCCTCTTAAAGAATGGTTGGTGAGACTGAAATCCAGGGAAAGCCAAAGTTGCATGGTGAGGAGCACGTGCCCTGATACTCCTAGGAACAATTTATAGTTAATAGAACTGAATGAGCCATTTCTTTCAATTATTTTTAATCATAATCTCAAGTACCTGTGTTATTCAAATCCTTAACAGTGCTTACTGGATTTCCAGTGGTACTCAGTGTTTCAGTTGTAACATACTAAAACCTCTTGGTTTTTTTGACAAATTTGCACACAGGTGTTGTACACACGGAAATGAAAATTAATAAATGCCAGAGATGCCTAGCTGATAAGGCAGAAATAAGTCATTCACATCCAACATCCCTCAGTCTGCTTTGTATCACATCATAGGCTTTTGACTCCTTGAAGTTTCTTTTCTCAGAGCTACTTTACAACCCTTTTCTAGTGCTGTTGCCTAGTAATCAGTTAATGAAAGCAGTTTTCGTGAAAGCTGTATTACCCAAACCATCTAGGTGCTCTGCTGTTAAGTTCTCTATTTAAAGCCTTGAAAGGCTGCCTGTTGGGCTGACATCCTGACAACATGGTTATTATTGGTATTTGACCTGTTCAATTAGGGCAGTCTCTTCTGTTTGACTGCAGAGCTGGGGTACAGTCAACCTGGAGGCATTTGCAGCATTTTTGTGTTTATGTACATCAGCAGAGAGAGGCCATTGATAGTTCTTTGTTTTGAAGATGAATCATGGGAGACTTCCAGGTTGCTCCCTGCCAAGGTATAAAGCACGTACCAAATTTCAGATAGTCCCTTACCTGCTGTTACTGTAAAGGCAGTCAGATGGGTAGTAAATATACAGAAAAAGGCAGACCCTCTAGGTCTGAATATACAGTCTCTCTGAAAGTCTTAACACTTTATACCATTAATTGTCACCAGCTATATTTATGCAACTTTCTTTACCATTTACTTGACTAGCACCTAGAAAATAACACCTTTCCAAGAGTTAATCTTTTGTCGCTGTCTCCAAACACACACAAACACCAAACTAGGGAGCAACATTCATGGTCACACCACAGCTGGTGCTATTCTCAAACCACATCAGCTGGCAGAAACCCATGGGCTAATGAAGCACCAGAGATTTCTTCCCAGTGTCTCCACAGTATTCCTCTAGCCTAGAGAGTGACATCTCTTCTCTTGAATGCTGGCGCTGGGTTTGGTGCGTGGGAGGAGATGAAGGAGGAGGGAAACATTGTGCTGAAGGTCTGCAATTGAAAACAGACTTCTGATGCACCCTGGATAACACTGCTGCCCAGGCAGCAGGCCAAAAATTTTGGACAAGTTCCGTTTTAATGAGGTGCTTGGAGTTTTCGCCTTTCTGCTTGTGAGCTGGGTCAGCCCCTCATAACCACAGGTAGATGGTTTTGTTGTTTATGTTAGGGTTGGTGCAATGCTAAGTGTGTTAAAGCTCCACTTCTCGCTATTGCACCCCAAAATTCAAATAGCAACATACATTCAGGGCCTGGGCAATATCCAGATGCGTGTAATTAAAAGGCATGAAAGTAGGTAGATGCCCAGTTGCATGAGGCAATTCATGTTCCTGTCTTCTCTTATTTCTTAGGATATTCCCTTTACACATATAAAACCTATCTGAGTGGCTTGGAGGAATGATTTTGTTTTCCATGTGATGAGACAGGAATAATCCATATTCCCATTTGCCTCTGAATATGTATTTCCACTTGCCTACCTGCCATGGGTGCCTTTTCCCCTCTGGATGCACTACACATCCTTTGCCCTGGCTTCATTGAGGGCTGCTTGTGGAGAGCCATCCTGGGGCAAATACTGTGCTCTCAATAAACAGCCATATGCCAACTCAGGTCCTCTCGAAACTCTTAAGAGCCCTGGTGATCCAAGCTGAAAGTCTAGCATGTGTTTTGGAGATGCTGCCCACAGATCATCCTGGAAATAGCTGTGTGGCCAGGAGGTGGATGAGTTGTGCTCCCTGGTCCCTACCCCTGCACTGCTGTTCAAACACAGTAATGAGAGAACAAGGCTGCCTTATGGAGATGGAAGGAAGAATGGAGAGAAATTCCATAACTGTTTGGCTAGCAGCCCTCTTTCAGCGCTTTAATTGTTCAACATCTTCTCAAGACATGATAAATGACCTGCCCACACCAGCGCTGCCTGAGCACGTTTCCTTCTTCCTCCTGGCAAACCAGCGGGCAGGATCCGGCAACTGTCTGCTCTGCTGCCACTCACAGCTACCAAAGGTGACCTGAGAGGGGAAGGGTTAAAGAGAGTACACAGCAAACCTTGGGGAGTTAGGAAAACTTTTACAAAACTTTGGGGTGGAAATTAGGTGATGGTTTGGTCTTTATGGCATTAGAGGAGAAGCTCGTCTCAGCAGAAGAGTGTGCGAGCTGGCTCTTCTGCCGCAGCACTTCCTTGCAATAAAATAGAATTGCATCACATAAAAACCGACAAGGTTTTAACTGATTCGGTATGCAAGCCCCGTGAAACCAGAGCTGTGTGGAATGGTGGGGCTTATTCTATCTGTCAGGTGGTATTTCATGCACCCTGTTAGTGGCAGCAGCTGAACTCCTGGGCACGGGCTGTAGGAAGTGTTTTAGGGCTGTAGGAAATGGTTTCAAGAGCATTCAAGAATTTTCTGGATGTCTGTCAAAAGGTGGCCCAGGCTGTTTTGAGGGCAGGAGGCTCAGTTCATGCCTGCACAAGGGCATTTCTAGCATCTGGGAGGGCAGTTTCAGGGCTGCAAAGGTGGTGATGGTCCCAGTTAATCATGGAACAGACAGAATGCTCTATTATTGGACATCTTCCACAAAGAAACAGAAAAATTGCTGAAGGTTCCAGTCAGATCAATTTTGCCAGGTTTCCAGTATCCCTGTATGACATACAGACGGACAGATCTTTGCCATCAACAACTCATATACTGTCATTCACAAGAAAAAACCCATCGCTTTGGCAGACCTAAAGCTACACTCCTTGCACACTTCATGCTTCTCATGACTGCCCTGCTGTCTAGGTCCTGCTTTTCTCTGCCACACTCTGGCCAATTCTTGTAGTTTTAAAATCCAATTTATTCTTACATTGCTTTTCCCACCTTTTTCTGTTGCTCTGTGTGGAGACTGACACATGGCAGGAAGAAACGGCTGTCAGTTCAGAGGCTGTTTGGTTCTAGGCAGTTTGCTATGGGAGGAGAAGAGCGACACAGCAGGGAAACATTATCTTCTATGTTTTCTTTTATTTCTCCAGACAGAAATTTTTTTGAAGCTGTTATGCGAGTAAGAAAAAGTCTTACTTTTTCTTGACAACTTGTGGTTGCCAAGACAAATCAATTAAAAAAAAAAAAAAAAAAAAAGGACTAAGCAATGAAGTCTGATCACCTTGTGTGGAGTAGGGAAAGGAGAGATTTATTTGGAAATTAAGTCTGGAGCCCAGGGCATGTCAGGACAGTGAACCCATTTGTGGTCTTGACTTCTTCAAGTTCCTATTCTCTTCCAGGTGGAAATTTTGAGAAAGGTGAGGAGATTTTGTGGGAGGAGATAGAAGATGGAGGATGGGTTTGGAGAGGCATCACGTCAGTTCTCTCAAGAGTCAGGCGTCGGCTGTGTGGCTTTGGGTAATCCTTGGAGAGGGCCAGGGCCCTCCTGGGGTGACTCATTTCATCTTGGGATGGTTCCCACCACCATTCCAGGGTGGATGAGTGCTCTTGGCTCCTGTGGGACCATAGACTTGGGTGAGAGTGGAGGCCTAAGTCTGAGATGGGCAAAGTGTTGTGTGTGAATCCTGGAGTTATAATTATCCTGCACAAAGTGATGAACAGCAGGCACGGAGATACGAAGGGAGAAGCTACTGCTCATGCATAGAAGATAATCTTCAACCTGAAATATCAGATTATTAGGCAGTTTGGATTAGTTGTTTGTAACAGACTGTCAAAGATCTCGCCTGAGCACAGCTTGAGGATGGGTATTTTTAGTTCTGTTGGGGTGTGCAGTTGTGTACTAGGACTGCCTTCATGGACGAGCAAATGGCTTTGCAGAAGGTGGGTCTAAGATTTCAACCCCAGCCTGGGAGGGGTCAGTAAAACAAGCTGAACAGCTTAAAGGCTCACCAGCCTGGGTGTAGGAATGCAAAGAGTGGGCCAGCCTGGTGGGAAGGCGTGAGCCAAGCTATGTGTGGCAGTCAGCTTGGCTGCTCTTGCCAGCGACACCATGCCTGGGGGAGCAGGTGAATTTCGACTGCAAACCCTGAGAACCAGGGTTAGAGCAGCCTAAAGAAGGCAGTACATCAGAGCCTGGCAATTTTCTTATTTCTGCAAGATCCTCCTTCAGCTGCACCTAAATATAACCTGGTGGCACTGACGGGCTCCGAAACGCCAAATCTGGGCAGGATTCAAGCTTCCCTGCCACCCTTCCTAATCCCTGGCTCAGGTGGCTTTCCTCTGGTTTGAATGTGGCTCCAAGAAGAGAACATATGTGTATGTGTTGGTGAGAAAGGCAGGAGGAGAGTGACAGGCAGAGGGAAGAGAGACCTATCCAAGGATGGAGCAAGTCATCATCCCCGTCATCTGCTGGCACCAGTCTGGGTTGATGGGAACAGGGCTCCCTCAGGTGATGGCTCTACTACCCACGTCTTGCCACCAACAGCTTTTGGGTCCCTCAGCTGCACAGCTTGGTGTACCTCCGGAGAAGGCACAACTGCCCCTCTGCTACCATCACACACAGCACAGCGTGCCCTGAACGAGGGAGGAGGTTGTGTATCTGCTCAAGGTGGGTACTGAAACACTGAAATGTAGTGATGAGATCCCAGAACAGTGGGCAGTATTTTCTTCCATTTCAGTATTTGCTCTGTGCCTGTCAGGAAAAGAAAGATTTTTATCATAGTGAGCAAACACAGCAAAAAGCCTCCTATTCTTTCTTCTAAAGAGTCTTCTTTTACTGTGGAGCACCACAGAGATGCTCCTTCCTCCGGTGGTCCCTTTCCAGAAGGCTCATCAATTTGTCTTTTGTACTTGGTGATGTTTCTGGCAAGTTTGGGATGGGAGTCACGTCTCAGGATAGGTTTGCTGGCATGGGAGATCTAGTATGTTGTTGGAAGGACTGGAGGGAGACTGAAATGCCTTCATCAATAACGTCTTTCACATGAAGTAGCTTCCTGCTCCACAGAGTTGTAGGCTCGAGTCAAGCAAAATCAGTTACTTGTTGTTCATTTGTTTTTATTTCCTCCGTGTGGTTTGCTGCAGTCTTTCTTTACCCAGATGGTCTAATAAATTGCTGTCACTAAACAGGAGTCCCTGAACAGCGATTCCTAAACTCTTCCTGTTCTTTAACTGTTTAATGAGAAAATATTTTACTTTCTTTATATTCTGCACATTTGCTGGAGTTGTTTTTCAGTTTCTCCCCTGGAACCCAGAGGATCCATAGATATTTTTGTTTGTTTCACCAGCCTTCAAGCTGCGTGATCAGACTGCTCAGAAAGGTCTCCATCGTCTTTAAAAACTGTTACTAACTTTGATCTGTGTGTGTTTGCTGAGAGCCCCTCTGAGGGTCCAGCCATGTCAGTGGAGGTAACTTGAAAAGTCCTGGGCAGATTGGCCAGACAATGTTTGCATTATCATTGTGTCCTCTTACCTTTTTTCATTTTGTTAATAAGGGTTTGTATCTAGCTTTATTAGCTTTACATCTTCCAGGAGTTTTCTTGTGCTGGGCAATGTCAGAAGTTGACATCGGCACATCTTTGGTCTGGGAAAACAGATCTTGTTGATCCATAGATCCAAAGCTCTGCTTGTCCAGGCTGTGCCACGCGGGCCAGCGTGGGCTGCAGGGGGCTATGAGCACGCCCGAGCTGGGGACAGCCCGCCACCGATGGAAGCGCTGATGGAAGCGTGGTGCTCAGGCGTCACGTTGGTTCCAGCCTGCATTTCTGTGCAGCAGAGAGTAGGAGTTTGGCCCTGGGAGAAAGCCAAGATATTGAGGCAGATTCTTGAAGGTGCCAGCCAGGATGTCTGCATAAGGAAACTGCTACGATGGGGCTTATTTTAGCAATGTGACAGAAACAGAGTTCTGCTCTTTTTTTTCAACAGATTGGATTTCTCCAAATGATTTCCTGATTCATATAATGTGATTTTACTCCTAACAGAAAGAACAAGAGCCACGACAGTTCTCTGGCCATTCTGGCATGTTACAGTGGCATTTCTGTGAACGGAATTTCCTGAAATAATTTGCTGATTTTTAATTATAACATAATAACTAAAACATCTACAACAAGTTCAATTTAAACATCTCAGAAAATGTAAAAAATATCAATGCTGGTGAACCTTAAATGCTGCAGAATAATGAAAACTTTTGAACTTTCTTTGTGTGAAATGAATTTCCCTGTTCTCCAGCCAGTGCCAAAGCTGTGTGACCTGGGAGCATGGCACAAATCCCACCTGATTCCCTGCTGTACAAAGGCACATGCAGGGTTTTCCAGAAGTTTTCCAGACTTTCTGTTTGTAGGGACTTGTGCTGGTGGGAAGAGAAAATCTGGTAAGTGGGCTGGGCTGGGGCTGGGAGTGTGGGGAAAGGGTTCCAGGGCTGGAGGCCTTCATCCAGAGCGCCTCTGGGGCAGGGGCTGACCAAACCAAGGCGGTGGGTCCTTCGCCCTGACCACAAACTCTTCATGGAATGGGTGGCTGCTGTTAATGTTGGGTCTCAATCAAAACCTGCTAATTAGCTGCAAACATTGGTCTCATTTTTGCCTCTGAGAAAGATACAGGTGCCAAGTTACATGTTTATGGGAAACAGAAAGATGACAATCTGGAGAAGCTTTTTAGTCTGAGATTTCAAAACTGTGGATTACCTTACCTGAGCACAAGAATATAAATTAACTGGCTATATACTCTCTAGGAAAATAGGAAATATTTGGGACTGTGCCTAAGGCCCGTGATAATTCCCAAGGCTATAAGTTTACATGTCAAACTACTGAAAAAAAATCTCTTGTATTTAGGTGATACTCAGCTAGAACAGAGGCTAGATTTTGGACATGGCAAAGCCAGGGTCTAAGGAGAGGGCGAGGTTTTTGGTGACCACCATCCATCATGGAAACCTGCCTGATGGGTGGCAAGGAGTGTGTTGGATGCTTATGGTTCTAAAGGCATTGTTTCAGACATCTTCCCTTTCCAGCTGTCCCACAGGATTACTGCAAAACTGATTTATGCAGGCTTTGGACAAGATATAAGGATTTATTATTGCTATTAATATATATTATTCCCTTAAACATTTTTCTGAGTTGCTGTAGAAGTGTTAAGTGCACTCTTGCAAAAGAAGAAGAGGAGATTCCTTCCCTGAAGAGCTTTCAGCACAGAAGGCAGACTGTGATTAGCAGTGCAGAGAAAAAAAACCACAAACATCACAGAGAAGAAAGTGGAAAGCTGTGTTATGAAATTGCCAGCCGAAAAGCATGCAGGAAGACAGGCTGGTTAGCAGCAGCCCTGAATGACAGGTGTGGTACAGTGTCCTGCTTGTGCTCTTTCTCCTCTGGGTTAGAACAGGAAGGTGATGACCTGGTGTATTCAGCAAGCCCTGAAGCTTTAGCCATACGAGGCTCAGCAACTGCTGCGCACAGGAAACGACAATGCCAACAAAAAGAGCATCACTCCTAGCACTGCCTTCCTCCTGTCTGAGGGAGCCAGTCCTCGGAGCGAAGCTGTTGGCTCCCACCTCTTCCCACTTCCCACAGGAGCCCTGCGGACGCAGGTGTTCCCTGTATGCCACCCTCTGCATCCAGAATGGCTTCATCTCCCTAGTGCCATGTCACAGCTGTTTTCTGCTCTTCCCACTGTCCCATTTCTGCATGCTGCTGCACTCCCCACACACAGTCCCTCCTGGTGATGGCTCTGGTACGTAATGCCCTCACAAAAGGGACTAAGTAAATAACTCTTTGGGTAATCAGTCTGTAAGCATCTCAATACATCCAGTGTTTTCTGGCCCTGTCCTTGAGGCCTGTCAATATGAAGGTGTGAATACAGAAGCCTTAACCATATGAACTTCACTTGTAACCTGTGGTGTCTCTTGCAGGAGTGAGAAGACCATCAGTGGTCTGAAGGGCAGCTCTTTCTACAAGCTCCAGCTCTCCAGCAGAGCCTTCTCTAACACTCAGATGTGGCATCCATGTGGCACTATAAATAACCCATCTTATTGCCTCCTCTGGAATGATCACACCTCATACAGTGTAAGATCAGCTCCAGAGTTTAGGAGCTTTGGTGGCTTCTTCATCCATCCCAGTAACGAATGGGCTGGATGGTCACACTCGAAGAGTTGCAGTCAGTGGCTCAATGTCCAAGTGGAGACTGGTGATGAGTGGTATTTCTCAGGGGTCCCTACTGGGATAGATGCTGCTCAACACCTTTGTTGGTGACGTGGTCAGTGAGATTGAGTGCACCCTCAGCAAGTTTGCAGACGACACCAGGCTGAGTGTTGCTATCGGCACACCTGAGGGACATGATGCCATGCAGAGGGATCTGGACAAGCTGAGGAAGTGGGCCCATGTGAACATCAAGAGGTTCAACAAGGCCACGTGCAAGGTCCTGCACCTGGGTTGGGACAACCCCCAGTATCAAAGCAGGCTGGGCATAGAATGGATTGAGAGCAGCCCTGAGGAGAAGGACCTGGGGGTGCTGGTGGACGAAAAGCTCAACATGGCCTGACAATGTGCGCTTGCTGCCCAGAGAGCCAGCCATAGCCTGGGCTGCATCACAAGAAGTGTGGCCAGCAGGTCGAGGAAGGCCCACCTGGAGCACTGTGCTCAGCTCTGAGGCCCCCAGCACAGGGACATGGACATGTTGGACCAAGTCCAGAGGAGGCCACAAATATTATCAGAGGGCTGGAGCATCTCTCCTGTGGAGACAGGCTGAGAGCTGGGGTTGTTCAGCCTGGAGAAGAGAAGGCTCCGGGGAGACCTTATAGTGGCCTTCAGTACCTAAAGGGGCCAACAAGAAAGGTAAAGAGGGACTTTTTACAAGGGCCTGTAGTGACAGGGCAAGGGGGAATGGCTTTAACCTAAAAGAAGGTTGATTCAGAGTAGATATAAGGCAGACATTCTGCACTGTGGGGCTCCCGAGGCACTGGCACAGGCTGCCCCGAGAAGCTGTGAATGCCCCATCCCTGGCAGTGTTCCAGGCCAGGCTGGATGGGGCTTGGAGCAACCTGGTCCAGTGGCAGGTGTCCCTGCCCATGGCATGGGGGTTGGAACTGGATGGTCTTTATGGTCCCTTCCAACCCAAACCATTCCATGATGCTTTCCCCCTTCCCACCTACACCTAATTCACACACAGTGCACATGAATGCACACTTTTCCATTATTTTGGAAATTCCCACCAATAATGATAAGGCAATTCTTGTGTAAATGCCACCTTTCTATGTGAGGACGGCATTGTAAGAGCAAGAGACAGCAGGGTGGTCTCAAGAAGGAACCAGTCTGGAGGAAAACACTAATGGGGTTGTGGGGTGGGGGTGGGGAACCCCACCCCACGCCCTCAAACCAAAAAAGTTTCCTGAGGATCCCTCAAAGCTCAGTCACCCCTTCCTCAGAGACAGTAACATTTCAGAACAACCCATTAGATAAAGAACAGACCGATACAGATCTACTCAGAAATGAAACTCACCTGTAAAAAAGCAGGGAGTTAGACAAAGGGAAACCCAGTGTGGCCTGCGCAGTGACACCTGCAGCAGCACTCCCCGAGGAGCCGAGCAGCGATGCCTTTCGCTCCACCTACAGCCTTCAGGGACGTGTGTGCGGGGAGGTTAATGCACTGTCCTGCTGCGCAGCTCTAGCAAAGCTCTAATAAAGGCTCCTACCCTCCCACCCCCTTATCAAATGATTTTTGTCCATCCTTCCCTCTCATTTTCTGCCATCACGGTATGGCCAGGTCAGTGGCGGGAGCACAGGGGACCCTGCACGTACCCTCAGCGCTGGCATGCTCAGGGACCTGTTGCTGGCCATGCTGGGCTACCAGGGCTCGGGGCTGTGCTGGGAGCCCCTTGCCTCCGACAGACCCCAGCAGCGTCAACTTTTCAATGCAGGTGCCGCCTGTGTTTGGTATCCGGCACCAACTGAGACACCCCCTTGGTGCTTAAATAATAATGATGGATTTCTGCTCTGGAGTGATAGCTTGTGTTGTGCGGCTGGGTTAATGCATGTCAGCTGTCATCGTCCTTGTCAGCCACTGCTGTCAGTGAGCTGAGATAAGTAAATCTGT
Source organism: Falco punctatus (assembly GCF_963210335.1). NCBI lineage: Eukaryota > Metazoa > Chordata > Aves > Falconiformes > Falconidae > Falco > Falco punctatus. Next base: position 76,607,731 of record NC_137585.1, on the reverse strand, counting down.
GATGATGCATATCCCAGAGAGAGCAGGGATTAAATATTTCATCGTTTCAGACACTGAAACGTCTCCTAATTTGCAGTCCTTTTCTAGTGGTCACATCCTCTCAGATCGCTGCAGCCCTGGGGGAGAGCGCAGGCTGCCTGGCTTCTGGGACTGCAGGGCAGGGGATTGCCGGCAGCAAAGTCCGTGCAGCTGGGGCGAGCCAAGCTGCTGCTTCAGTCCTGGCAAATTTAACAATAAGCAGAAACTCAAGGAAAAATAAAAACCTCTTTTTTTTCCTGATGTGCCTGATTAAGGCAGTTGAGCTTTTGTTACGCAGAGCAGGGAGAGGTGGCCAAGCACCCACCTTGGGCTGTCTCTGGGACATGCTGCTGAGCATCTGGTGCCATGGGCTGAGCATCTGCTGTGGTGGGGTGGCTCACTCCATGTGGGCAACACTATGGAGAGCATCAGCCATGGTTGTAGTTAGGTAAAGGTGGTTGTTTCATGGTGTTCCCAAAGTGGCGGGTCACCAAACCCTGGAGATGAGCTTGGTGGTCATTCCTACATCCTACGTCCCCTGCAGCACCATGTGTCTGTTCTGTTCTCCGAGGTTTTTCTCACAACCCATTGCTAGTAAAGTTCCATATTATTATTGACTGCTTGAAGACAGGGAAAAATGCCACCATTTAGATTTCTTCACTCTCCTGGGCTTTCCTGGTACTGCCTGTAGGAGCTTTATATTGGAGGGTTTTTCAGTGCAAAATACCAATTTATTGATACTGACGTTTTCTCAGGTCCTTCTTGTTTTTATCACATCAAATCAGTTATTCTAGGGGGATGTGGAAAATGAAAGAAAGTGCTCTGGTAAACAAGGTCTTGCCTACTTTGGAAACTGGCTTTTTTAGAGTAACTACCTACAGAACCAAATAAAAATGAAAATGTCTCCTTCTCCGTTCCACACCAGAAGGGAGAGAAGACCTGTCCTGTCAATGCTGCTCATGAAATGAAGTCCTTGTTTTCCAGAAAGCCTTAATGAGCCACAAACCTTCACAAACCAGGGAGACATACAAACACGAGCTTCTGAAAAGCCTGATTTCTTTCTTATTTCCTTCACATTTCCTGAGAGCTAGGGGTTTTCTTTGCAATTATGAGGAACAGAAGGGTTTTGGTGGTTGGTTTGTTGTTGGTTTTGGGTTTTTTTTTCTTGAAAGCTGAGATTCAAGTGTAGCATGTGACTCAGAGTTGGGACTTGGGAAAAAAAAAATAGCATGAGCAGTTGTGACAGTTCTAAACCTGTAGGTAACTGCACAGGCATTTCATCTTCATCCTTTCCTCCTCTTTATATAATCTAATCTCCTCCCTTTGCTGTGCTTCTTATCTGGACAACAGATACACAGTATCTTCCATATGGGTACGTTCCTAGGTCTGTGGTTCTGCTGACTCTGGTATCTGAGGTCTGAGTAGCTGGAGCCCACCAGAAAACAAGAAGACAAGTGTTGAGGCTTTGCAAGTGGACCTTTCTGCTTCCCTGTTATGTGAAGTGACCAAATCAGTATTCTTCTGCGCATTGCTAAGTAGCAGCATTTCTGTGGGTTTTTTTTTTTTCATGCAAGAAAAATGTAGTTTGTGCTGTCTTAGATAAAACCAGCATATTTTATGAGATGCATTTCCCTCAGGCCCCAGGGAATAGAATTTGTTCTGTAATAAGAGACCAATGTGCTTTAATTGCTTGTTGTAGACTATTACCTGTTAAATTTGTCTGAGACTGTGACACCAGCAAAAACCTTCTTTTCTGTTTTGCTTCTTTCTACTTCAGAGCTGTCAAATAATTTCAATATCTAAGGATAAAACATGACAGATGACTCAAATATGTGGCAGGTCATAAAATACTGATCCTTCATGTTACCTGCTAATGGAACACACACTACCATGGGTAAATCTTTAACTGGGATTCCTGACTTCTGGTTGTTATAACAGTAGTTTAGCTTGCAGTCTAAAATTATGAAGTAATGGGTTTTGTCCCAGAAAATGTTAAAGCCTGTCAATAAGGCATCAGATTTACTTGTCTTAAACTAGTGTTTTTTATCTAGACTCCCAGCCATGTTTTCTGTTACAAACTACATCTGCTGGAAACCCTTTTGGACCTTTCTATTTCCTTTTTGACTCGGCAGAGCCAACTCGGCTTGTAAGTTCATACGATAATGAGAAGCACTGTGGATCTGTCAAGGATTTCCCATTGGGATTTTCTTTCCCAAGATAAGAACCTTCTCTTGATTACATATGAAAGAAATAAATGATGTTTACTAGATTATCTTTCAGGACTTTGGAATTTTCTGCTAAGCTTATAATTATCAGCTTTTTTGGGGTAATTTTCAACTAGCAATGACTCAGACTTTCTTGTCTGGTCCTCCATGAAAACTGTGTCCTTTTTGCTAAATGAAGGCAGCATTTGCTGACTAGAGCTCAGTGGATAAGATCTTTTGGCAGCAAGAAGGAGACAGTGCCCTACTTGAACCTACCTTTCAAGCAAAATGCTGGAAAATAGTGTTCAAAATTAGATTTGTAATCTCTGTTGAGCAGGGGCTGTGTCTCACACTAGTTTAGGAGCCAGAAAACAACCTCAATGCTTCTGGAGTGGAATGGTGGCAGCTGCCAGCCCTCCTGACTTGAGCCTGTAAGAGCAGATTTGTGTCACACCTTCTCTTCTAAAGCACTTCCTTGTCTGTGACTTCAAACTTCTCACAGGAAGGTTAACATTGTTCCTCTTACAAGGAGCCCTTTCTAGTGTGGTTACCATGTGACTGTGTGCTTTCAATGCAAAAGTATCCAGGGCCAGGTGAGCCCCAGTGCAAGGACCCATCGGAGACCAGCAGACATTCAGCCCTGAGAGCAGGAGGTCTTGGAGTCTGCCACTGCCTCTGCTGTTGTTGAGGAGAAGATCCCTCCTCTCCGTAAATCCTATGTCTGAGAAACTCACTGGCCCACAGGTGCCAAACTGGGTCCCTGCTCCAGGTGGGATGAACGGTGCAGAGCAGCAGATGTGCTTTAGGCTATTTTATTGGAAGCTGAAGGACATATCCTCTGTGTGGCTTGGGAGGGCTGGGCGAGCTCTTCCATGCTGCACCGTGAAACTATTCCCAGGGCAAATCCCGCCCCAGGAGTGCTGAGAATCACAGGACAACACCTGCAAGCAAAAATACAACGCCTTGGAGGGGACAGCAGGAGTCCAGCGCAGCTTTGCAGCTGGGTTGCTCCCAGGCATCATTTGCCACACCTAGGAGATTTTGATGGTGCAGTTAGACCTTGTGAGCATGTCTCTCTGGTTTTAGGGCATCTTTGTGTAACCAAATTATCACTAGAATCAGCACTTTCACAATACTTCACCCACAAATTAAAATCAGGTGAGAAGACCAGCCCCTGTATCACAGCGGCCTTGTCAATGCTGGATGAAGTGAAAGAAAATCTACTGAAAGTATAGCACAAGTGTTTGATGCACACTGGTTGGTGTAGCTCCTGTGTGCTTGGAAGGTTATCTGTTTTCCACTTCTTATATGAGCCTGTTTACTAAAAGACTTGAACCGTCCCTGCAAATCTTGTCTGTGGTATTCACCTTTGAGGCTACGATCTGAAAAACATTCTCACAGCATTTAGGAAACACTATTTAAGTAGACTGCTAAGAAAATACATGAAAAACTTGATGGAAAAACATATTGTTAGAGTGGTGATTAGCAACTCACTGTCCAGCTGAACGACTGCATTTATTAGTTTCATAGGAATCTCTCTTAGGTCTGATGTTGTTAAAATATTTTAATTAACCATTTGGATAGTGGAATAGAGGATCTCCAATGGAATAGAGGATGTCGTCTGCCATTTGTAGCCCACAGTTCTCCAGGAGGGGCTGCAAGTGTGTTGTAACAGAAACAGTATTCAACATATATAATGAATTAGAGAAATGGCCTTAAAAAATAGGACACATTAAATAGCAATATGTACATGGGCAGAAGAAGGAGTTGTACCAAATATAAGTTAGGGACCAACTGGCCACATGAGTCCATGGGGCCCCTTCTGTTGTGAAAAAGGACAAATGAGCAAGCAGGAAAATGTATCTGCAAGATGTGCAAAGCAGCTCTGCCAGGCTACTCAGCAAGGGCTCAGCTGTGTGGTTCGATTTTTGGCACTAGACTATGAGAGAGAAGTGGACCTACTGGGTAAAGACAAGAGCAGAGTGACAAGAGTGATCAGAAGCCTTGGAAATCTTAATGCAAGAGAAAATATGGGCAATTGAACTGTTTAGTCTAGAGGAAAGCAGACTTACCAGACATAACACTCTGAACTATGAAAAAAAGCTGCTGCAAAAGGGAAGGGAATAAATCATTCTCTCTGGGGATGTGACAAGTAATGGGTTTAAAGTGCAGCCAGGGAAATTTCACTTAGACAATAGGAAAAGCCTGCCTGGGATAAAGCCTGCTGGCCAGCAGAGCAGCTACTGGGAGAGGAGTGGGAGCCCCAGAGTGCTCCCCCCACCAAAATGCCCCCACTCCCTGCAGCCAGGCACAGCTGGAGGCACATAAAAAACCTGTATTGCACCCACTGACATCCCACAGGGAGAGAGGAGAAGAAAAATGCCGTCTCCATCTTACAACCCTTGCCCCACAGGAGGTACGACAGCCCCTTGGAGAGGCTGCAGTGCAGAGGCTATTTGTAAGCCAGGGCTCAGGTGGCAAGGGGTGACTTGCTGTTTGCAGTTCCCCCAGCTGGAGGGACTAACCTCCACAGGGACATCACTTTTTCTCCCCAGGTGACTTACACAAAGGGCATTTCCACTGATCAGGGAAAGAAAGATTCCCCAGCCCTTATGTCTGTGCCAACTGATCAGTTTATTTTTAACAGCAAGCTGCCATTAGCATTTGTTTGCTAAAAATAAACGTATTTCAAATGCAATTCATTACCTAGCGCATTAGGGTAAAGGCAATTTATGCTTCAGTCAAGAAGAAATATTTTTAAGAGCTAAATTGGTTCATGCAAATATCTGTGGCTTGTACTCAGCGTGTGTGGTACCGGCGGAGATGGGGCTCGGATTTCAGTCGATTGACGGGATAGATCACAAAATTCAGAAAGCTGTTGAGAAGCTCGGTGCAGTATCCTATTTTAACTTAATTAAAAACATGATCACAATTATGTAACAGAAAAACAAAAGAGAGGTGTGGGGTGTTAGAAACAGTTCTCCCTTACAGCTGCACCACAGCAGAATTGTAACAAATGGGCAGACATGTTTTTTGGGGAAGGGTATTCTTTATTATATTGACCATAACGGCTTCCTAAAACCTAAACATAATTGCTTCTTGCTCACAGAACGGGGCAATATTACAAGGACATAGTTTTGAATCAGAATATGCCAGTGCCTAAGGATTTTGAAGTGGGTTTAGATGAGCTGCTGAGCCAGGAGCTGGACGGTGAAGTCTGTTGAACCTGTCCTTCATGAAGCGCCTAGTCCCCTTTTGATATTTAAGAAATAATTTCAGCTCCCAGAATGTTTTGTGGAAATAAAGTATTTCACGCAAAGCTTGCTAGTTTTGATGACACTTTTAGCAGGATTTCTAGGGCATGTGGGGAATTACTGCTGTGAACCAAGGTTCACAAGTACGAACTGAACCTGAGGCTCACATGTCCCTCCTTTCCGTTAGAATTCAGAACAGAAATAACATACCATAAACAAATAAAAAAAATCATAAAAAGACAAAATCAACTCAAAGTCTTCAGGTTATCTGGGGGAAAAGCAAAGCTTTTCTTTCCAGCCAGTGCTAATGAGCAGGAGGCAGCAGGTCATGCAAAATCGGGACGGTGTGATTTTACCCACTAGAGGGGACTGCTGCACCTAGAGTTACCCGCTCACTCCCACCAGTACTGGTAATTTCAAAATCACTGGCATTACCAAGAAAATTAATTAGTGTTACTTGTAACATAATGCAAAACAGTGTAAAATTGGAAGAGGCCTGAAACCATTACTAAATGTTCAAAATGAAAAAATATTAACTTCTTCGGTTTAGGATCCTTCATTAAACAGTATTTTGAAGTTACCAGACTTCGCTTAAAAAGCGATTAAAATCTACTAGTTTATCTGAAAATTGTGAGCTTTTTTCCTACAGTTTTGCAACACACAGATGAAATACTTCAAACTAAAGCCCAGTCTGTTTAACCTCAGAAACTTTATCTATAAAACACTCGTGATGATTCACAGTAATTTGTGTTAAATGTGAAAAAGCCAACATCTTGCTGTCCCAACAGAGTTTGGTGGCATGATCCTTAGCTAATTGCAATCACCTGAAACAAAATGCAGAGAGGCAGGTAAGAGCCCAGGTGTGCTTCCCACCTCCGAAGTGCTGCTGGGGGAATGCCACAGCTGATGGGACAAAGGAAGCTCTGAACGTGGGAGGAAAGCAAGCTCCGATTTCTTCTCATGGACTCTGATTTATACGGTTTTGGCACTTCAGCAGTTCATAGGTGCTTTTTTCACCAGAAACATCCACCAAAGTAGCACAAGTTACAGCACATGTGCAGTTATTGAGGTTTTAGATTCCAGGGATGGGGAGTGAGTTAGCACTGGTTCCCACTGGCAAGGGTGGTTTGGGGATTGGTGGTCCCAAGACTCGGGTTTGAAGCTGGCTGCTCCTGCCACTAGGCTTTGTTTTACACAGCTTTAATTGTACCAGCTCTTATTGAGGGACTAAGACAGCATTGCTGAGAGATGCTCCCCTCCCACTGCGATGCAGCCATAGGTGGGGTGTGCTGCAACACCTCCCCTGCCGCAGTGCTGACCCCGCGGGGGGACCAGTTTGCACCCCTGCCCACCACTGCACCACCTCTCTGGCAATTCCAACCCACTGGAGAGACAGACATTGATTCTTGATCCTGAAGTAACTCCTGTGGGCCCAACTGGACGGCAGGTTGCTGCTGTCAGAAACCTCTTCTTCCTCCCTTTACCCCTTATTTTCTTCCCTCCCTCCACAGGCAACAGGCACTTTTCTCCCACTCTTAAGGTTTTTGCTTCCTATACTCATCACAAGTTTCAATCTCCTCTGCCCTTTTCTACTTTCCATTCTCTTGTTTTTTATTCCAAGAAGAGAAAAGGAGGGAGCACTGGCATCCCAATTATTTATATGTAAATATTTTCTCTACTTTTGTCCTGATTTAGCAAAACTTGGAGTCCTCCAGGAGCAGGCAAGAGTCCCTTCTATTCCCATCAGGCATCCTTGCAACTTCATTCCTGGCTAGCAAAGCAGTTTACAAGACCAATGGAAAACTGACATTCTTTTATCCCTGCTGCAAAACTTGTTTCTTAATTATGTCCCCTATTCTAAAATGTTTATGCGGCCTTAATCCTCCTAATATGTAGCATTTAATATGTATAAAAAGCCTCCTATGTACATCATCTCAGCACAGAATTTCAATTGCTGGAAAGGCTGAGAATGAATTAAAAAGGGAGCCCTGTGCATGGCAATGAGCTCATTTTGACAGGCTGACTTAATTTTAAATAATAAGGAAGTAATTTCCACCCCACTAAATGCCTGCATTTTCCTGCAAAAATAAACCACTATAGTCAGAAAGATACTCTTGAGAAATGTCTCTCATAGAGATAAGTAAACCAGATAGCAATTAAAAAAGTAAATAAATCATAATTACAATAGTAAAAGGTAGTACTAAGTATTAACGCACTTCAAGCCCAGCTGCTTTGATTGAGTTCTGCTTTATTTCATTAGCTTTATAATCAGAAAAATATCATCATCTGAAGATACGTAGATTTGAGCACAAATACCTCCAGCAGCTAGATATAGCTGTTGTAAGGACACAGTCACAACTGCCTGATGCAAAGAAAAGACCATGAGGAAATAAAAGACATGGGAAGATGTAGAGAAAGAGATCCCTACACCACCACCACTGCCCCAAAACTTCGCGGCTTGAAAATGTAATGTGCTCTGGATGGTCATGTGGAGGACGTGGTTTGCTTTTGTTGAAGCACGTCCAGAAGAATCGATGGTGCTCCCTGTGAGAATCAAGACACTATAATACTCATCAAGAACCGAGAGGGTGATGTTCATCTCTCTCTTCTAGAAGGGAGGATTCATTTCTGTACCCCAGACCAGCCAGGAAAGTTTTCCCATCACCAGCCTGGGAACACAACAGGGCACATGGCACTCCAGTGAGGAAGGTTTGCACCAGGGCATCTGGGTCCACCCTAGCACCAGACTGTAGACTTCACTGTTTAATGAACTATGCACAGGCAGACCTGGTGGAGCCATGACCAGTGCTCCCATACCCTGGGGAGGGCTCTAACCAACAGACACCTTCCACATCTCTCCTGCACAGCATCGGCAGGGGATCTAGGTCATGGGTGTCTGTGTTTGTATCCATTCCCCTCTTCTCCACCTCTGGGCTGGGGTGTAGGGACCTCTCCTGGGATCTGGACAAAAAAGACCACCTTTTCATCCAACAGCGTGGTGGTTTGAACATCCACCCACAAGGTGGGAGATCCTGGTAGAGCTCTAATCCTTGCAATAGCTGCTTGACTGCAAAGTCTTCTCTAAACTGCAGCTTGCTTTGTCCTATAAGTGAAACTGGGAGAAATGGAATAAAAAAACAAGATCAAGGATGACATTGTAGCCTGGTGATGGGGGCACTAAGCTGTTGAAAAGGTGATCTGACTTCCACTCTCTTCTTCCATTAATATTTAATAGTCATTAAATTAAAAGTCAGGGATGTGTAGGATTAACTACAGGTCAGCATCCTCATACTTATATCTGAATGAATGAGATAGTGTTAGTATGGATGGAAATAAGCTATTAGCAATGAGTGCGGCCAGTATGTCATTAACAGGCATGAATTTAAATGATTTAAACCCTGTCCCTGAGAAACCAAAACAATGAAATTGCTGCTCCAGTCCAGAGACCCACACAAACGTTGCACCAGTGCCGAAACCTCCTCCAGCACAGATGCTCACCGAGATCTGAAACAGTTTGGCACAAATCAGCCCTTTCTGTGGATTTGCTCAAGGGACTTGCGAGAGACTGACACTGCTGATCACTGAGAAAACAGCTGTAAACAGCTTTTCATGCACTCAGAGCAGCGATCACAAAACAGCAGCCTTTGAAGGATGCTGTAACTGAGCCACCTGCACTGCCAGCAGAGGAGGTGAGTGCCTTGCGCAGGAGGATGCCAGGCTCCTGCTGCACCAAGCTGTCAGGCTCAGGTTAAGTTTGCAGAGTCTAATAGGCTGATGGCCAAAGCCACGGGAGTGTCCTCCTGCCTGCCCCCAGCCCGACCCTGTCACCAAGGCATGGAAAAGCCGCAGCCCAACTTCTCTGCTGCAGTTCCGATTTCAGGTGCAACCTGGGAACGTCATTGATTGCAGCTGTTAGTGCAGGATTTCCTCATCCTTTCCATGCTCATTAAAATGAAAAGCAGTCTGATCCCAAGCAGCCCTCCCACATCTGGAGGAACCACACGTGAAGGCTCTGATGGGCAGCTTGTCCCCTCATCCCATGGGCAGATTGCCCCCTTATCCCTCAGCGGAGGGAGGTGGGCTTGTTTGCCATCTTCCCTGGTGCAGGAAGGGCTTCCCTCCAGAGGGATGCCTGCTGCACTTGACCGGGCAGCTCAGATCTCAAGCACCTTCTTTTCCCACAGTTGCTAAGAAACCACAACAGTCGTCTCAGCTGCTGAAACAACTGTTTAGTATATTTTTTCCTCTGTTTGTCTCATTGTGGGCAACAACAGCTTTAAGCCTCTCAGGACATTCCCTGCGCTCCTCGTGAAGAGCTGGGCAAGCACGATGCTGGGGAGGAGGGTTTGTCCTCAGTAGCTTTTGCAGGAGGACTCCAATTGCACTGGTTGGTTCCATATGTGGCCATCAGGAAGTTCTTAAACTGTCTGCAGGAGTCTCAGAGAAGCTTATTCACAGGAGTCATTCAAGAGCTGTTTCAGCTGCCCTTACAGCTGGTGTTGGTGCATCCACCTGAGCCACCAGTAGCTCCAGCTACGGCTTTGATGAAACCTGTTGTCCAGCTCCTGCCCTACATCAGTGTTGCAAATGACCCTGTTTATCCCTTTGTAGGCCTGGCTCTGGCTAGTGTTTTACCCATGGCCACCTGCAGGGTCCCGGGCAGAAGGGACGATGCCAACTGTCCTGCAGAATTATGGCTCTCCTTGCTGGAGCGCCATCAGGGAAAAGACCATGTGCACACCCTTTACAGCTGAGAGCCAGCCAGGGAGCCACTGAAGAACATAACCCCACAGGAGGTTATACCTGCTGGGAACACCACCCGGGAGGAAACTCCCACCTGCATTTAGCTGCAAGAACAGAAACAAGTGAGAAAAGAGTCTTGGGCAAAGGGCAGGGAGCTGACCTCCGGTCAAGGCAAAGGTAGGTTTCCAGATCCACTTTGTGTAGTAGTAGCTCAAGGCATTTGCCTCTGGTTGAACGGGACCAGGAGGCTGATGGTAAACCTCAGGGAATAATCTCCCCGGCAGAAATGACTCCGAGAACTTCACTTCTTTATTTCTCTGTCATGTAAGGATTTTTCAAAGTTCAGCTGCACGCTCAATATCAATAGTAGGTCCAACTCTGCAGAGACCTGCGGTGTCTTGGAAATGTCACCTATCAAGATACACAAATAAAGCTAAACCAACCTCAAAATATTAACTACTCTGTGTATTTTCTAATGGATTGCCATTCAACTGGATTCCCATTCCTGCACAACGCCTGTACATTCTGCTGGTTCCCCAGTGGGCTCGGGTTGTTTTTATGAAGTGGTTACGTGTTGTACTTCGCTCATGTGAAACCTCCTCCTTCCTGATGGAGCTGTGGCTCTGGTAGAGAGTTATAACCTTTTGTCCTGCAGCCTTGGTGGAAACTGGTTGTTGTATCAGCTTGTATATTTTGTAACTCCAGCAAATAAATCTGGATGTTGTGCACCTCAGTAAAACAGAGATCTCTACTGCGTGAGAAAAAAGTGACACAGTGCTGGCAGCAGGAGGGACCTGGGCTGAGCTTTTGAACTAAGGATGCTCTGCTGAGCCAGCACTCCGGGGAGCTCCTGCTCTGTGATGGGGGGGTGGGGAGCTAAGGAGGCGTTATTGTAATTGCATAAATATTGTAATGAGATAAATACAGGGTTGGTGGGAACATGAGGGCATGCGAAGGGCAGGTTGCATAGGAGCCAGGGTGGCAGTGCTCCCCGGGGGAACAGGCATTCCTCAGGAGCAGGTAGGTGGGAAAACACAGTTCTCCCTCTTCTGTGTCAGGTCAGACCAGAGGTCTGCTCACCCTGTTCCTTTTTTCTGACAGTGGCCAGCAGTGGATATGCAGGGCAGCGCGGGATGGGGAAAGACATAGGGATGTTTCCCCAGAATATTGTACCATTCACCAAAATTTGCAGTGGGGGGCCTTCAGGAGCCCAACAGGCGTCATTGCACATAAGCGCCTTGCAAGCCTTTCTTCCATGAATATATCCAGCTGTTTCGTGAACCCTTGTAGCAGCACGTACAGTCTCAGAGGGGCAACTACAGGCAAGTGAAGTCCAGGTCACACAGACATTGCTGCTTGCCTGGCCTGAACCCTCAGCCCAAGGCACTGTGCCAACCCCTAAACCACCTTCGTCTCCTGAGGGTGAATCAGCATTGACCTCACTTCAAACTCCCCAGCAGGCAACGTTCACCCAGTCAGTCATTAATTTTTCAAGTGGGGTGTGTGGCTTCGGATTTAAAAGGAAAAAAAGGCTGTTCCCTCAATCCCAACAGCATGGCTGACAGTGATCTTGTGCGTGCCCCACGCTAAAGCAGAGAGGGAGGGTGTCTGCGGGTCATGGAAACAGTTTGCTGCACCTTCTGGTAGTATCACTGATGGTGAGGAAAAACAGGAACATGAGGATTTCTGATTAGCTGGGTAAATGGCCAAGTTGCCTAATTGGGTTCCTCCAGACAGCTGCTATCCTTAGCAAGAAACATGACTGTATTATTCTATAATGGCACAGTGTTTAACAAATCCTGCCAAAGGAATATACGGTCCCTGTTTTTCTATTCCTTTGAGCAAAATATTCCTGTTTTTTCCAAGATGTTTCTATCAGACAATGTTTAAAAACATATTTGACTGACTGACTGAGTTTATTGTTCCTGAAAAGAGGCTGGAACAAGCCTTCAGGATGCTCTAATTAGAAAACCAGCTTCTATCCCAACAGGTGGTAAGAGGAGACTGCCATACCCTGCACATCGCTAGGATGAAGTGTTTTAAACCAACTTGGATGATTTTTTTGTGTTACATTTTCTACCTGGGAAATGACATCGGCTATTTGCTGCACTGATTCGAACCCCCAGACCAGCACTGGGATGTTACTACCTGGTTCACAGGTTTTTCAAGGGAGTCTGAGTGCAACCTGTGCTTTTGTTGATGCAGGTAGTCTATAAATACTGCCTGTTGCCTTTCATACAACATGGTCAACAAAGGTTATGTGAAGGAGGCAGTTTTTGTAGGACTCAGTAAACTTTACTATTGTCAGTGACAGAGTTGCCTTTAAAGCTGATGAAAAGCTGTGCACTTTTGTAAGCCTCTGGACCAAGATCACGGATCCTGGGCATGTAAACTACAAGTTAATTAAATTCTAAGCATGTGAATGGAGCATCATAATATTTTATACAGGCTATAATTAATTAGACATAAAATGTACAAGCAATGCAGTTAAGTTACGACTTGCACATATTTGGCAACATTATTGAAAACCTATTACAAATGGCTTGACAACTGGCAAAATGGAATTAGCCCTTTCAAACCCTCTAATTTTGGATGTCATTTCTGTAGCAACTTCATCTTTCAGAAAAAAGCCCAAATATCCAGACTTTAAAAACTTAACCCTTTTAAGTCTAGTGCGGGGTACCCAAAATCATGAACCACCGACACCTGTAAGTACTCTGGGTCACAGGCTTGAACGAACCACTCTTGTGCATGCTTCCTTAAATCATCAGTACAAAATAGCTGTACTCATTTTTTGTGTATTAACTTTGATATGTAATTGAGAAGTCTATTCACCACTCTACAGTGATCTATTTAATCACAACTAATTATTGCTATTTAGAAATCTTTGTGGCATCTCTGATCTTTCTAACTTATTATGAACATTGTCTTTAATCTGAAAATGCACATATTAATTACAAACTACTTCAGAGATGGCTGCTGTCAGGCAAATAATTTTTTGTAAACCGGCTGAAATAAGCTGCTCAGGGAAATTGTGGGGGTTACAGTAAATATTTTTAAGCCTCATATCTGGCTTAAGAACCAAATACAAGGTAGAGATGAATGCATATCCTCTGGATGGAGGGTACTAAACTCTGCTCAATACAGTCTACTCAGTATCTTATGGTTATACTGTCACTTTCTTTTAATTTTCCCTCTGGGAAAAAAAAAAAAATTATCTGGACATAGACATCCTGAGACACTTTCCTGATCCAAATTTCATTCATAAATTCCTTTTCATTTTCGAGAGGGATCTTTTCTTCAATATAATTTTAATGTATTGCTAGGTCTTTTAGAGACATTTGAAATACTCTCCATTCCACATAATTTAGAATGGAGGCAGGAAACACGCAGGGCCTGTGTCTCCCCCCCCCCCCAAAAAAAAAAAAAAAAAAAGGATGTTTTCAAGCCAATATGAGCTGTGGGTCCCCTGCTACAAAAACAAATGACAGGTGAAGGCTGGCTCTTGTTTACTTCGAGGTAAATTCAAGCAAGGCTAACTTTGGCAGGAGCATGGCATTGATTTCTCCTCCAGCTGCTCCACACATATTTTGTCTCCACAGAGGACCGTAGAGCAAGGGAGTTATTGCATGTGTGCCATCAAAGGCAGTACCTCAACGCCAGAGGCAGGAGTAGGTGGGAGTCCAAAGATGACTTAAATATAGCACAGACAAGCCGGATTTCCCGAAAATGGCTCAAACCCATGGAAAACTTGAAGATTGGTATGGTTTGAAAGTCTCTCTGGTGTCACTGCGGGAGGAGGTTTTGTGTTGCAGGAGGCCTGAGATGGGAGAAGGAGGGACCGTGAAGAGGAAAGGGAAATGAGTAATCTGGAGGAAAGGAGGAGATAATCAGGAAAAGCCATAGGAGTAGTTTTATGGGAACTTTCGAAAGGTTGGACCATGATCTTGACAAAGAGGAGGAAGGTGAAGCAGTGAAAGGATTTAGTGTGGTTTGCTAAGGAATCGAAGCAAGGAATTGATTTGAGCTGTGACATTTTGAGGGAAGACATGGTGAGGACCAAGAGGGCCAGAACAGAGAAGGTCACAGATGGTGAGGATGAAGCTATCAGGGACTTACTGTGGGAACAAATAATAATAGATAGTTTTGCAGGACAATCTTGAGGGAATGTCAGCAGGATTAAATAACAGCATCAGTCTGGAAAGAACAGGGAAGATGGTGATAATGTTTAAAATAACACTGAGGGTGTGTGCTGCCTGGATGCAGAAGCTAATAGGCTTCCCAACTACAATCAGACAGGGTAGGCATGCGAGGTAAGATATGGGGGTCAGTTTTAACTACAGCTGTATAGTTAAATGAAACTAACTGGCATTACTGTTCTGGAAAGTGGAGATCTGCCTGCAGAAGAGAGAGGGAGGTATTTTTTAAAAAAAAAGAGGCAAAGAAGGAGACTCCAGGGGAATGAATGATGTTTCCAGAAGCTGGCATTGCTAAGGAGAAGGATTTAAAAAGAGCATGGACAACAGCTGCACTGAAACATGTAAGGGAAGAAAGGCACAAAATAGACTTTGGCAGTATAAAGGACAGAGGTGAGGGATGTAGGGATAAGGCAAGGCTGTCTGGAAAGCTATCCAGCATCCTGATTTTCAGCCTGGTTGTGTTGGGTCTGGCTGAGCCCTGTAGCAGCCCTCCTAGTGCTGTGCTTTGATTCGGTAGCTAAAAAGGTGGTGCTAAAACTCCAGGGTTCTGGCTGCTGCTGAGCAGGGCTCGCACAGCACCAAGGCTGCCTCTCCAGCCTTCCCCCCCTCAGCAGCAGGACGGGGGTGGGAAAGATCTTGGGAGGGGACACAGCCAGGACAGATGGCCCAAACTGACCAAAGGATTCCATACCATATGACATCCGCTTAGATATAAAAGCTAAAAGAAAGGAGGAGGGAGAAGGAGCATTAACTATTTATGACATTTGTCTTCCAGAGCAACCACTACGCGTACTGAAGCCCTGCTTCCCGGGAAGTGGCTGAACATCGCCTGCTGATGAGAAGTAGAGAATAACAGATTTTGGGTTTTTTTTGCTTCTGTATGCGTGACTTCTGCTATCGTTTCATTAAACTGTCTTTATCCTGATCCACAACATTTTTTTAATCTTATTTTCTCCCCCTCGACCTTCTCCCATTCTGCTGAGGAGTGGAGTGCTGGAACAGCTTGGTGGGCACCTAGCATCCAGCCAAGGTCAACCCACCACACTGGTGCAGCTCCCCCATGTACAGGTACTCTTGCCCTGCTCAGAAATGTTGCCTAGGCAGCATTTGAGTATTTTTGATATTTGCTGCAAAAGTTTTTCAGGTTGGAGGTGCACGTGGGCAGATCCACTCACTGTGAGATGCATGCTCCCTTGGTCCAATCTGTATCGCACACTGATGCCATGAGTACGTGCCTGGGATGTGTCAGACCTGGAGGTCACAGTGCCTGTGAACACGCCTGTATCCAGGAGAAACATCCCCTTTCTCTGCTCTTAACAAATGTCCCTTTCCCACATATCTGGGCAGAATCAAATTTTACAAACCAAAAGGATTATGTGCTGGATGTTGCACGTACCATTGATTGTACGTAACTATGCACCTCTGATCTCAACCAGGGACCATCTGACCCACTGATTTTGGGGTGGTTGGGTGTGCCATGTCCTTGAATCAGGCATCTAAAGTCTGTTCCACAGGGTTTATATGATATTCAGCCAGAGGCGAGCATGCTCCACACAGAGATACGCTATTGATAGCGAGATGTAATGACTTAGATGAAATCATTACTTATCCTTCCAGTAAGTTGTGTCCTGATTTAGTAACAAATTCCATTTGTAGATCATATTGTCTCCGGTGAGTCTGCTTTACAACAGCAGTGCAAACAAATTAAAAAAGTTTTGATACGCTTTTATCAAAGATCTGTCCCTAGTGTCCTTTGATTTACTTCTTGAGATCTCCTCTGGCACGAACTGGATGGAAGCAATATTTTCTCCCCCTCAAAGCTGATCTGAGCTTAAGCACCTCTGAGAATATATCAGCTTTGCCTTCAGAGCTGGCTTCAGGCATTCTGGAGAATGACTGCCCTCCCCTTAATATATAACGGGCTGAGGATAGCTGTATGCCTTCATTTCAGGAAATTGCTTTTTTTATGCATTTCCTTGGCATCCAGATGGTGGTGCTCTGTGTGTCCTGAGCCAACACCAAAATGAAAAAAACCCTGCTGCCCTTTCTTGCTGGTTGACAAAGGGCGCTACAGAGGTACCTGCTCTCCTTGCCTTTAACCACCCTTCCCTCTCTGGTGAGTACCAAAATCAACAACAGATCTCATTTGTCAGCAGGGAAAGATTTTTGCATTTTGCGATTTTTATAATTCTGTCACAGAGATTAGGGATGGGAATAACCTCGTAATTACCCTTTACACCACTCCAAGTCCATTGAAGATGGTTCTCTACAGCAGGAGGTATGGTTTCCAGTGCACATTTTGGTATGAAACAAATCTGGAATGGGAAAATCACTGGTTCCATGGGCACCAGTATAGTCTTTTCTATCTCTAGTCTTCCAGAGGATCACTTTCTGCTGAAAATGCTGTCATGAAGAAGATGAGCATTTGTGCTTATAGTGCCAACATGATTATCAGTGGGACTACAAAAGGGAAATGTATCTTAAGAAATAAGAAAATGCTCCTAAAGATGAGCATGTAGAATGACTGGAAAATCCAGAATAGCCATTTGTCAGGAAGACAAGTAAAGGGGCGTGTACAACAGCATCAGTCAGTTCTAGCTCAGCTCACGGATAATAACTTCCCAGGTTAATACATTGACGGGTTGTAAAATGCTACTACAGGTTTCTGCCTGCTAAATTCTTTAGGTAGTCTGAATGCCAACAACACACAGCAAATGCAACCCTTAAGACAGTGAATGACTTCTGATCCTTTGGGTAGGTTTGAGGATGAGTCATTCGGACCTGGTCCCAAGGCACAGTGGTTCCCATGGGACTGAGAGCATCCACTTGATGCAGGAGTCCCTGGGGTAGGGCAGGCTTTAGGGTTGCAGATACCAGCACAGCCAGAACATGTGGGGTTCAGACACAAGCCCAGCCAAGCTGTCTTCCATGGCGAGCATGGGAGACCCTGTTCTTGTCTATGAACAACCCCAGGATCTTTGTCCTGCTTCAGGTCTTCATGGTCTGCCTGATGGCTGTTGGCCAGCCTTGGAAAAGATTGGCATTTTGGGGCCTCGTGATGCAGAAAGGTTGGCCAGCCCTAGTGAAGGATTGTAACTGTGCTCTGCTGAAGGAAGGAAAGTTTGAGGTTGGCTGAGCTTTTCAATGTCTTTGATAAAGACCCTACAATTTTCACACGTCAGCAAGTTGGATAGTCTTTGGGCAAGGGAGGCATTGGTATTCCACTGGGCAGATTTCGCTTTCTCAGTCGTCCCATGGGCTTTCAGGAGCAAGTTGGTCTGTGGCCATCAGCCAGCAAAACACTTAGATGAGAGCACACCTCTCAGTCCATGGATCATCCTGCTGAATTTGTTAGGGCTCCTTACACACTTCCAGGAAACAATGTGCTTTGCTGGGTTGGGTCCAGCTTCTCTCTCATGTCCCCATTTGTGTAAAACTCCTTCATATCCCTTGAAGCCATATTGATATGCTGGATGAGCTATGGACACTGCCTGGGAATGCACTGCTTGCTTAAGTCACAGCCACACTTCTGAAAATGAGTAAGTAGGGTATGCTTTTGCTTAAAGGTAAAAAGCACTGTTCTGGGTTGCAAGCAATATGAGCATCAGGAAAAGGAGAGCTGTGCCTACGCACTGTTCTGGTGAGAAACACATGTACTCGTCTTTACTCCCCAAATAGTAGCACTTTGAGCTCAAAGTTGGCAATGCTGGAAGTGATCACACATGGCTGAAAACAGCAGGTGGGAGCAGAAGAAGATAGGGAGTGTGTACCTTTTTTGTCATGGAGGGATCACAGAACCCCAAAGGTGGCACTGCAACAGCAGCTTGGGCAAGCATGACGGGATGAGGCAAGTGGAAATGTTGGGATAGAAGACCTTGTGGAGATGACAGAGACCAGCATACATATCTAGCAGCAAAGGACTGCCAGGGTTTAGGGCATGAGACAAAAAACGTCCTGATGAGGGCATGGCTAGCTTCACGGTGCAGAGAATATCTAAACACAGGGAACAGAGGAACCCAAACAGTAGGCAAGTGAGCTGGCAGTGATAATTTCAGAGAGCACTGGCTTTTGCTTAGTGCTGCTGTTGGGCAGATGAAGCAGCAGGCAGTAGCAGTGTTGACAGATTCACAGCCACCCAGCATCACTGTGAGGAGCTATGTCCCTGCCTGGGAAGCGCAGAGGGTTTCATGGTAAATCCCAAGGCATGTGTTCCTGTTAATGAAACAGGAGAGATGTTGGAAATAAGTCTCCTAATCAGACATGGTCAGAGATGGGTGTGGCTGAAGGTTGAATGAAATTGTAGGAGACCATTTTGATCAATGATGGCAATCTGTGAATAATTTTCTGAGGATTTAACCTTCATGGGAGGGATAAAACTGCACCGTAGGTCATTAGAAAAACTAGTCCCATCATTTGCTCAGAACGATATAAGTGGAGAAAGTAACTTGCAGGATTTGGTGAAGGATGGATGCTCTGAGGCTCAAAGAGGAAGGCAGCCAAGACAACATGGTTTGCAGAAGGACACATGAGAGCATGATCCAGCGGGCCATGGCAGCTGGCTCTGTGGCTAGTGCTGGAGTTGGCTGAGTATGTAATAGCTTACGCTAACAGGCAGGAGCAGTGTGTGTGGACTTACACCCTTGTGTGCATGTGTGCAAGAGGGAGATGGTGACCTGCAGTGGTTCTTCAAGTCTGTCTTCTCTTACCGGCAGATTTGTGTCCTGGTGTCAGCCACTTACACATGCGCATAATTTAGAACAGTGATTAAATTTTGTGGCTGAGGCTGTTAACATCATTTAAAATAACAGAATCATATGAAAACACGGCAGGAGATAACTTCAGGAGGTCATGCAGACCACTGCTTGTCCCAAGGTAGGCTAATTGCACCAGTGTCACTTCCGATGTGTTTGAATAATTTGTCCCTGAGGCTCTCCAACACTGGAAACTCACAGTACCCTTAGGGAATTGTTTCTGGGTTCACTTTCCTCACTGCTGAAAAGGCTGTGGGATTTTTGTTTGTCATATCTGATTTGAATATTTCTTTCTGGAATTTGAAACATGCTTGCAGGTGCTATTATCCATATACAGGCACTGAAAACCAAGAACAGTCACTTGTTTACGGACTGCTCCCTCACACTTGTAAACTAAGAGAGCTGAGCTGGAGATGTCCCTGCCATGCAAGGGAAATCAGTGGGGAAAACAGGCTTCTTCCAGCAGCACCAGCCTGGCAGAGACCAGAGATGGTTAAGTAAGGACATCAGCGTGAAACACCAGGTTATACAAGTGAATAGACTGAAACATTGCATGGCTCAGCAGTTCTCTGCCAGATACAAGGGTCTGAGAGACGGCTGGTTGCAGCAGTGGGGGTCAGAGAGTTGAGAGGAGGGAGTAGCAACCTGGGGAATTAGCCCAATTCAGGGAATCTGAACTTTGGACTAAGAGTAGTTTAGGGGAAGAAAACAGGAGCAAAAATGCTTAATTGGGTGCTTTGGGAGGATGGACTATTTCTTGTCACAGTGGCACAGTGCAGCAAGACTCAGGCAAATTCAGGATCCTTAAGTGGTGCTAGAGATGGATCTGTGAGTTGGCCCCTATCAAAAATGATCTGTGGGACATCCATTTACCATGCGCAATGGGACGTCCATTTACCATGCACAACAACTGTGGGTAGATGTTGGCTGTGGTTTTGTTTTGCTGTGCAGGAATGCAGAAGGTGGGTCTTCTAACAGCAAGGGGAGGAGGTGGGAGGCTATGGGGTGGTCCAGCTCTGCGTGTCTGTCATGGCTCCAGCTTCCCTGAGGAGACGTATTTCTCGGGGAGTGAAGGGGCTCAGCTTAAGAAGGAGCACGGTGACTTTTTGGCAGGTGGGAACAGCGATCTGTGGTGGTGCTCCTGCCTCGGGGCGTCAGTTGAGTATCAGAGGCTCTGAGTGCTGGTGGGAACTCACCAAGGAGGAGGAGGCAGGAAAATCACAAACCCATTACTGACTCCCTTTCTTTTCAGCAACCCATCCCCAGCACTAACCGTATTTGAAAATACAGCTTCCAGGCTTCCTTTGCAAGGAAAGCTTCTTTCAAAAAACAACCTTGCTCTGTAGAGACTTATTTTGCCAGCCCTATTTTTCCCTAGCTTTGAGTTCACCATTGATGTTAATTAGGACTTCCTTAGCCTCATTAGCCTGGTGTTTTCCTTTGTTACTGAGAACGG
Organism: Falco punctatus; assembly: GCF_963210335.1. Lineage (NCBI taxonomy): Eukaryota > Metazoa > Chordata > Aves > Falconiformes > Falconidae > Falco > Falco punctatus. The sequence goes on along the minus strand of NC_137585.1, from coordinate 76,587,106 downwards.
TGAAGGTGACCTTGCTTGCCATGTGGATTTTCTCAGCTCTGACAGTCTAATCATTAATGTCTTAGGAACAGAGGTAGGGTTCTTACACGGGAAACTTGAGAACAGCTATAAAAACATCATGTAGACAGCTGTCAGTGTCAGCTGGCGTAGTTCCAGTAATTCAGAACTAGATGTGTTTCTGATAAACCATCCTGTTCTCACACAACACATGCTGTAACTCCACACGTATTACACACATTGGGTGCAATGGAGTAAAGTGATATTTTTGATGCATGACAAGAAAATACAACAAATACCTACACATGTAGCTCCGTTGCACGTGGCTGAACTGGGTATACTGAGACTAACAACCAGCATTTGATAATCTCCATTTTATTATCCAGAAAAGTGGAACAGTGACCAGCGCACTGATCTCTGGTGATCTGGTTTCAAATCATAGCTTACAGCATAGCAAAAGATATCTTGGTGGCTTCATGCTACTCCCCACCCATACAGCCAGGAAATCACAGAATCATTGACAACTCTAAGTAGGAAGGGACTTCTGGAAGTCATGTATTCCAATTCCCTGCTCAGAGCAGATCCAACCAAAGCAGGTTGCTCAGAGTAATGTCCAGGGTAAAGTTCTGAGTACCTCCAAGGAGGGAGATGACACTACTTTGCTGGGCAATCTGGTCAATATCTGACCAGCCTCATATAGCAAAACCTACAGTGTGCTTAAAATATGAGTGGCAATCCCAGGTGAACAGAAATCCAGGCAGGGAATAACTGAGCTCTGCCTCCCAACACCAGGCAGCAGCAGAAGACCTCTATGTTTCAAGATGCTGTGATTGGTCTCACCTTCATAAGCATTACATACACTACGGTTAAAAGAAGTATATAAACACAGGAGAACATCGCATTTGCCCATAGTAGTCTCTTTTAAACAGTACTGTGAAACATAACATTTTTAATTCCAATGTGTCATCTGTCACACGAAGTTTGAGAACAGAAGAGTTGTCACAAAGCATTCCCATTGCAAAGGCACAGAGGTGGGTAGCAGAGCCATACGCAGCAGCCAGCTGCACCGGTGCCAGGCTTGACTTCTAAACAAGGCAGACGGGGAGCTGATGCTTTCCACCGGCAAGCACAGAAGAAGGGTCGAGACTGTTTTTGACCCATCTGAATTGCACACTTCAACATTTCTACAGTGTATTTCTAAACAGCCGTATCCAATGGGGCCCTGATCCTCGTAGGTACTTCTGAACATAAGAATAACATATACAGCTTGCAGATTTGCCACTAGCAGCTGCCACAAGCTCCTGAAAAACGTGGACTATTAAGACTATACAAAACCAAAGCTGGGAATATAAATATCAAACGAAATGCTTACATGTTGCTGAACATGCTGCCTAACATCAGAAACACGAGACAACAGCAGAAAGCCATGCAACAATCTATTTTGGCAGAAGCGCGCAAACATTTCACAGCTTGTCTCCTGGATGCCATGCGCACACTTACATTAGTCAGTGTCACACTACCTTAACTTGTTTTAAGCATTTCCATCATCTGTGAGGTAGCGAGGGAAAAACAAAATAGTTAAGGTAAAATCAAATGAGATCTTGCACATCGTAGTATAATTTGTAAACAATTTCATTATTGGCTGTAGTGTGGAGAGTGCCAATGGTTCAGGCTTCTGCCTCAATGTATCCAAAAGGGAACTTTCTAAAAGCCAGGTGAGTGATTCGATGGGTTACTAAGAGATAGATGAAAAAACCAGGATTAACAGAGGAGAAGGAGTGACAGAACATGAATAAACACATAAAAAAGCAAAGAATTTTTGTTTTACTGTGTTTTTTTTGCTGTCACGACAGAATCAAAACTCCCAGTAGCACCTTTTGATCAGTGGGCAATTTTAAACACTACATTAATCTGGCTACTTCAAAAACATTTGAAAACAGATGCAAAATCAAAAAACAAACAACCACAGATCAGAACAATCAATGAGATCAGAGATAAAACTACATCAGTTATCATCTCAGTATGTATGGATCTACAGAGGTCTTTCTTCTAGGTAAGAAATTACAGTAATAAAATGAAAATAACACATGCACACCTTGTTGACACATTGCTCCTCATTTTTGATCATCCTTCCGGAATCATAGGTATCCTTTGAAAGACCCAGTCTACAAATCCTTATACACACAAACTGTCCTAATAGCTTAGATGTGAAAGGCAGCCACGTGTTGCGCTTTTAATTACGTACCCACAGAAGCCTGCTCTGGTGAGACCTTATGCCCATGATGCCCTGAGAAAGCCCAGGGGAACCTAAAGGTACTTTGGATCTCAAAGGGCTGTATCTTCAGTCACCCACTCCTATAATTTATTGTGAATTTACAGTACTTTGTGTAAGTGTATAAACCTTTCATGTCTGATGAGGACAGATACTGAAAGTCACCTGCAAGCTGAAAAATTTGTATCAAGAAAAAATCTTTACTTGCACATCTGTATGTTATACTGCTGAACAGCTAAAAATCCATAACAAGCATGGAAGGAACAAGAGTCTCTCCTGAGGGAGTGGCAGAGTAATCAATTGGTCTAAACTTGTGCTCTGCCAGAGAAGCCTCAAAGGAGATGCTAAAATAGATACAATTTGAGACACTACCTTAAAGCAGTAATTTCTTAACTAAGAACACAGAGCAATGGTTCCATTATTGCTTGAAAACTGTTTTGTAAAGAATTTAAGAACTTCAAAGCGGATTTGATGTATAAATCACAAACAGCCAAAATAACATCAGAGTTGTGTTTTCTAGCTAGGTCTAATGTAGAAGCACTGTAAAATACAGCAGAGAAATTAGACACAGTAGCTGGAAATATTTAACTGCATTGATTAACTGATTGGCATGTCAGTGTTGAAAATATATTACCTTTTCTAAAGATTCACAGTAGGCAGTAAGAAAAACAGATATAAGTTGGTATCTCTGTGTGTGTGTGTGTATATACATTTTTTTTAAAAAAAGAATTTGCTGCGTTTCTGTTTTTCTTGGAAGCTGCGACTATTTGTATCCTGGTACTGGAGTGCCTCCATGGACTTGCCTCCTACCGTTATTTCAGCAATGAAACATGGAACAGAAGTGCTGAAGAACACGCACACTGGTTGAGTACTGAGATACGAAGCAAAGCGGCTGTCTTACAATGCTGGGGGAAAATGAAGTAAAATAGCTTATTAAACAAGTGATACTGACATAATTTTACTTTTCCCCCCTATTTTATTTTGATCCTTCTGCATTGCACGAGCCAACGATCAGAAATTTGTAGCGACGTAATTGTGCTTGGCTCCCTGCCTCCCTCTGGCACATTGCGGCTACGTGGAACCGATGCTGTTTCGTGTGGATTAGGCGGCAGTCGCTACATTTCAGCAGCATTACACCAACTGGAGACACTTGCGAAATACCCTAGGAAAACTGAGACCCTATTCAAGCGCTGACGAAGGCTTCCACGCTCCCCATGCTCTGCCTTTCCTCGGACAAGGGAGCTTTCCCCAGCATCGCCTGAGGATGTCCCTGCCTGCCCTGCCCCCCAGCCATGCCATCCCTGCAGCCACCAAGGGCTGAGGGACATGCACTCCCACCCCTGGGATGCTGGGGAGAAGACCCAGGCGAGCTCAAGTGCTTGTCACCTGTCCCATGGGCCTTGGTTTAGGCTCACCATCCCCAAGGAGATGAAGGGTTCGTTATCACCCAGTTAGTGTAAAACATACAGAAGTAAAGCCAATCTCCCCATTCAAACCTCTTGGGGAATCTGCACCAGTTTATTGTCCTGGGCAACACCTCCTCTCCACAGGAGACTCTCCTGCCATCCTCTTTGGTCAAGGACCGTTTCCCCTCCATACAAAAGTAAGTATCATGTAGCCATAGTAGGAATAGTTTCTGGCCCTCAACTGGTTAATAAGCAATGGTTTCCTTTGGTCAGAGGTAAAACTCTTGTCCTTCCTTGAGTTCCCCCTTGGCATCTTTCCTTGAGGGACATACCTTTCATGAACCTTACTTTCTTCACCCCAAAATACACATACAATATAGGTTTCTAAGCAGGTGAAGTGTATGTAGCTGGTGGCTGTCTCCTTGTTGTGGTTTAACCCCAGCCAGCAACTAAGTACCACACAGCTGCTTGCTCACAGCCCTCCCCCAGAGGAATGAGGAGGAGATTTGGGGAAAAAGGTAGAACCTTTTCTGAGATAAGAACAGCTTAATAATTAAAACAAAAAGCAAGGAGAAGGAGAGGGAGAGAGAAATGAATCCAAAAGGGAAAAACTCCAAGCGATGCCCAGTACAATTGCTCACCACTCACTGACCGATGCCCAGCCAGTCCCCGAGCAGTGATCAGCACCTCCCTGCTAACCCCTCTCCCACTTTATGTACTAAGCATGGCATTCTATGGTATGGAATATCCCTTTGGCTAGTTCGGGTCAGCTGTCCTGGCTGTGTCCCCTCCAACCTTCTTGAGCACCTGCTCACTGCCAGAGCATGGGAAACTTGACAAGTCCTTGATTTAAAGTAAGCACTACTTAGCAACAACTAAAACATCAGTGTGTTATCGAGACTGTTCTCATACTAAATCCAAAACAAAGCACTGTACCAGTTATGAGGAAGAAGGTTAACTCTATTCCAGTCAAAACCAGGATGCTCCTGAACAAGACCAGCCATTAGAATGACCTAGCACTTCATGGTGAACTGGGAAGACCAATCCCCAACCTATTTCCCTTGGTAAATCGTGACAATGTGCATGAGACACTGGCAGGCCTGGGGCCATCTGGGTTTATGCCCACATCCATGTTCCAGTTGGGATCAGGAGAACATTTCTGAGGTGAATTTCCCATTTACTCTGCTTGTTGCAGCTGACAATGGGCAATTGTGGGGCCAAGCGGGAGCTTGGCTGGAATAACATCCTCTTTCCACCACGCCACTGGCACGGACATTGGGCCCCCGCACAAGCCGGGTCACCCTTGCAGCCCTGCTCCGACTCTTAATGCAGACATTGCCTGAGTAAATCCCGCTGACTTGATTGATCCTGTTTAAATCAATGCAATTGTTTGTACAAGCAAAGTTGATAGATCCGGCCCTCAGTGGCATTTATCCACCATATTATCTGACATACAAATCAGCTGCTTGGGGCAGCAGTAACTGCTTTGTTACCACTGTGAATTTAGGAAAAATCTATTAAAGTCAATGAAGAAAGTACATATTTACAGTGGAATAACTGGTATCAGCATTTGACTGGTTTTATTTAGATGTGTAGAGCAGCATTGCTCTGGAGGTGGTTTAAAGAGGTTCTTCTGTCTTTTGGCCTCCTCGAATTCTGGGCTATAGGAAGAAATAATCAAGTCCATTATAATCCCTTTCTTCCAAAATACCATATACATGGGTGAATGATGCATTTGGTTATATAGCTGCAAATCTGCATATTGCTGTTTGTGCCCAGTGACAAAATATTCTTTTAGATTTTGTAACGATTACAGTAAAATTCTCAATGATGTATATCTCCAGAAGTAGTATTTTAATCTAAAAAATATTGATGACATCTTGTCTATGGCAATGAACAGGTGTTAATACAACAGTAAAGTGTGTCCTGTATTCTTAATTAGTCTCCATTGATTAAACATGCAGATTATTTACAAAAAGTGTAACGCAACAGAAAGGAAGAATAATAACTAATGCAATGGCTGTATTCCCAGGATCACATGCAATTCATCTTTACTAAGCTAGCTGAGCCTCTGTAATCTCAAGGCATTTATGAAATAATAGGGAGAGAGCTTTAGGTTAAGCATATTTAGTATAAAAAGTATTTGATTAATTTGTTTCTTATGATGAAATTCTCCTGTTCTTGAGGGAAAAGGAAAGTGCTCGCTCAATGAATTAAAGCCACAGAGACATCTTGCAGTAAGATGCAAGAAGCCTTGTCAGATCACTAATAGAAACAATCTTTATGACACTGAGATGTTGTAGCTTATAATTAAACATCACAGTCCAGCCCCTGTAACCTGTATCATGCTTACATGCCCTATTTTACATGTCACAGCAATTAGTGAAACATAAAGTATATATTTAGACAAAGGCTTCCGTCTGGAGCTGGTGATGTAGTGACTCAGCAAGGCATCATCAGAAGGTATTTGCTAGCGCTAAGGCTTTGCACACCTCTGTGGGGGCTAGACCTGTCAGATTAATACAAGGGGCTATTTTTGTAACATCCAGAAAATTTCTGCTGTACATCAAACTGCACTAGCTGCTTATTTTAGATGACAGCAATTCATACATTTGTCTTGAACAATATAGTCTTTAGCACTTTTTGGGTACGTACATCTCCTAAAAAAAGAGACTTTCCTGTGAAGCATTTTGTAGAAGAAGGGCTTCCAAATTGAGATCATCAGAGAGATTTTCATCGGGTGCTTCAAATGTGCCAGTGAATTAAGAGCGCCTGTACCGAAGGTAAGTAGCAGTCATGGCGACAGGCTGCCTGGGTATCAAGGAGTACTCCGAGCACATAATTTGGGACAACATGAGCATCTGGATTCATGACCTGCTCTCTTCTGCCGAGCTGGGGTTTGGCCCTGGGCACTGCTGAGTGCCCCCTGAAAGAAGCCATGCTCTTCAGCCAATCTAGTCTTTTATTTATAGCGTTTATTTTTTTCTCCCAGCAATGGAAATCTCACTTCCCTCCTTCCCATCCACTCAGTTGTTTTTGTTCTGGAAAATAACTTTCCTGAAAGCCGCTGTTTCCCCTGCAGGTGTTGATGCTGGATCACATGAATGTGTCACACACAGCCTGCTGCTAGCAGAGGGGCTCTATTTACTTTCTCTCGGCTGCCCTTAAATCTGCCCATGGTGTTTGGAGGGCTAGTCTGAGCCCATGAGCTGAGCAGTTTGCCCTGACTTGTGTCCCCTTCCATGTCCCTGAGCTGACGGGGCAGATCCTAACTGAGACTGTGTGAAGCAGTGGGAAACATCTGTGAGATCCCAGCTGTATCCCCAAGGTCAGAATCAAGGACTTCGAGCAGCTTCTAGAGAGATAATGGAACTTATACCAAAGCCAGGTGATTTCACCAAAGATGTCATCATTAACACTTGGCTTTCACAGTGTGCTCCTCGTGTGTGTAAATCTCAGAAGGATATTGTCAAGGAGGTCGCTGTTATTAACTCTAATGGCACAGTGAAGTGACTTGGAAAAGGTGACACCAGAGTCAACAAAGGCACTGAAATAGAAGTGGGCTTTCCTGAGTCATGGTCTGACTCTCAGCCCTCCTTGCTCCTGCTGCTCCGATGCCACCAGAGCTGCCCTCCCTCTATCGTTTGCTGTTGCCCTTCTGCGGTCCCCGATCAGCTGCCCAGCCTCGCTCACCAAAGCACTTACCAAAGTGCCTTAATTGGCATATGCTCCCAGGTCTTGCTTGGCAAAATGTAGCTGTGTCTGTATTTTTCTAAATGGGGATGGATTAATTGCATGCTTAAAAGCTTTTCTGGATGGAGACCTGCACTCTAGAGCCAGACCTACCTTCATTGCTGGAGCCTGCAGGGAAGAGGAGAAGACATTTTTCTCCTTCTCACATGCTGGCTGGGAAAGGTACAGGCAAGAGAAGCACAGAAAGCACTGACTTGGTTTCTGCAGCAGAGCAGGCAGTACGCTGCTGTCAGCACAGCAGGAACTGGAGCGTGAGGCCCTGAGCACCTGCCTGGATCCCGGAGCACCCCAGGGGAGGCTAATAGCAAGGCTGAGCAGAGAAGTGTACCACATCTTAGTAGTTCTGTCATATTTTCTAATAAAAATATTTGGAGAAAAGGTTTCCCTATTGATTTTGGCAAAAAAAACTCACCCAAACCCCAACATTTTTTTATACAGGCAGCTATTAATAGTAGTGATAATATTAGTTGTACACTAGGATAACTAGTAGTAATAATAATAATAGCCTGTATAAAAAACACTGTTGGGTTTCTAGTAAGAATTGGGTATTAGTAATAATAATACTTCCCTTTAAGTAGCGCTTTTGTGTGCAAAACATATTAGGGATGGTATCTAAGTTGCAAAACACAGGGGTGCTAGAACCCCCATTACCTAAGCCATTAAACATTTTTAAACTATGGAACAAAAGCACCACATTGTGCCTATTATTATAAGAACACAGCATTTAACACCCTATTGAAAATAAAACCCATACTTCCTTCATCTTTTCCTGACTGAAGCTTACTTCCATTGTCTTCTCAGAGAAGCAATGAAGTTTGGACTTAATCTGTTTAATTCCACCTTTAGTTTTCATCCCTTTACGTTATTATTGTCAATGCATGATTTTTAAAAGATCTGTCCCCAAAGTTATTTCCCCCATCCAAAGGTTTGGTTTTGCTTCTGAGGTGTATATCATGTATAGTAAAGTTACCTGTGTAATCGAGGAGAAAGATCTCTTTGCTGAATCACTATAGTCAGTGGGAGTTTTAATATTTATCTCTACGGCAGCTGAGTGAGGTCCCTTTTAGTTTCTTTCCCTATTAAGTTGCTGCTTTTGTTTTGGGTCTCCCTAGACTCCCAGCATCACTTATGGCAGCAAGCAGAGGGTTCTCACCGTGTCAGCTGTAACAATCACTGGGCTTTTTTTGGTTCAGCAGCAGAACCAGGAAAAAAAAGATTTCTGTCAACCTTCCAAAATGCAATGCTGAAAAATTTAATTTCAGATCAGCAAAATACAATTTGAGGGACGTGGTATGAAAGTAGAGGAAAAAAAGCCTGGTATCACAAAGTGGGAGAGGCAGGCATGGCAGCTATTTGTCCCTGACCTGGTACTCAAAGGAAAAGACAATCACTGAGGTCAAACCCACACTCTGCTACATGCAGGGATTTGAGCCAAAGCCCTTCTTTTAGTAGAGATGTTCCCTAGCTCCAGCCAGAGGTCACCAGAAATAAGATGTTCTCCAGCTCTCCTGGTGTGGCTATTTTACTTTTCATTGCAACTGCACAAATGCTCAGCAGTCGAGAGAGGGGAAGAATGTGTGTTTGAATGACTGCAGCCTGGTACAGCCTTTGGTTGAGGCACAGCACCATTGGGATTTAGCTTGGTGGGAATGGCCATTGAAGCCATTTAAATCCAATTAAACTGTATTGAAAGAAGAGATTTCAGACACATTCCCCAAAAATTCTGTGCAGTGTGATGGATGAGCACTGAAGAAGGGCAGAGGTGGCTCCTCGCTCCCAGGGAAGGGAGGGCTGGAGCCACATCCTCCATCAACATCAGTATACCGGGGAAGGAAGAGGGAAACTGCCACCAAGGTCCAAACTATCAGATAAAACTAGTGCTGAATTTGACCAAATTAATAAAGAACTGTTATGACCCCAAATTGCATTTCTTAACTAATAACTAAAAATGTTGCTGCTAAATACTGCTCACCACCTCTGAGCAATAGCCATGCACATTGAAACCACCACTTTCCATGACAGCCCATGCCCGTGAGCTCTCCCTGCACGTGCAGGAGGGCTGCTGGTGAATCCTGCGGCTCCACCAGCACGGTGGTCAAGACAGTATCACAATCTCAACAGCCTCCCTGCAATCTCCTCGCCACTGGGAGCCAGCCCCAGCCTAAAGGATCTGTACATCAGTGCTACTTCACTAAGCCTGCTGGTTTAGGTTAGAAGGTCCCAGGGCTGTACGTCAGCTCTCTTGTACATGTTATTATTTTTCTATCTAAATCTTCTTTAAATTATGGGCACTTATTTCAGTAAGTGTGGCTGTTGATTTACAGTTTGTACTTTGTACACTTTCTGTAGTGAAGCATAAAATTGAAAGGCTTATGTCAAATTCATTCATACATGGACATGTTCAAGAACAAATTAATTTTAAAGCACTTAGAGGGTATATAATGTTTCTATGCCATGCTTTACAAATCTATAGAGTAATTTATTAACATAAAGTCTATTTTAGAAGAGAGCTACAGCAGAACAGATAGCAGAGCTATTTCAATCTAAAATATCCCAGTGCTACACTCCCCCAGATATCTGCAATTCAGATCTGATCAGAATCGTGAGTAATCAGTTTCTAAAGCAAAATTATTATACAAGGAAAAGCTCTCAGTGCGATGCCCTCTTGCAAAACCAGGCTATTCTAGGACAAATTAATTTTTCTAACCATCAGTATGCAACACACTAGATAAGGGGTCAGATTTGGATCTCAAACTAGTATAAATCAGGAATCACAGTTATGCAGGACCAGAATAAACTCATTTAGATGAATATTGGATAAATGCCATGTGTAACTGTAGTACCAGGGCCATTGTAATTAACTTCAAGAGTTTCCAACCCATGAGAACAGCTGTCTTCCAGCTGACTTTACTGTTGCCGTCCTTCTCCTCCGGATGGCACAGCTAATGGAGCGTGCCCCTGCACAGGGCAAGTGCATTCCCTGTGCCATCTGAGTCCAGGTTCTTTGAACATCCTTCCAGCGCTTTGTGTTTCAGAGGGTCACCAGCTTTTTGTGTGTTTTCTTCAGCAGCAGCTGGGAACTGCCAACACTGCTCAGCACCTTGCTGCACAGGGCCAGGGGACCCAGAAACCATGTGGACCACCTCCCTTTTGTCACAGCCAAGCTCCTTCTCCCCTTACAGCATCACCCCTGCAAATTCCCCCACACCGAGCACTTATCACTAGCAAATGTGCTAGGCAATCATCAAAAATGCTCAAAGAGAAGTGGTGACCCAAATTCAACCCTGGGATGAGCAGCTTCAGTTCCTCTGAAATTGCAGGCTGGCACAGACAGGAACAAGTGCTGAGTCTAACGAGCTGACAGCCAGCTGGTGTATCACAGCTACTCCTGCTCCATCCTGGCATCCTCGTGTCTGCATTTTTTCAGGGGCATTCCTGCTCTCTCTGCAAGCAGCAATTTACTGTACTAAGAGTACAAGGAGTAAAATACACAGCGATGGCTGCAAAGTGCTGCCATGCTCCTTTTCCCACTACTCATCCTGCTTGGCTTGTGTATGGCACCTGGGTAGCTAACTATATAATTTGGACACAGGTAGTGCATTGCCTCATCTCCTCAGGAGAAATGGAGACACAATCAGAATTTAGAGTGACTTCTAAAAGGTGCATATTTCAAAGGCAAAATTGCAACATAAAGCATTCGGAGAAACCATAAACCAAGTACCACCTATGTGCAGAAGAGGGAAGGAAAATGTCATTCTTTGTTAACAGCCGGTAGCTGCAGACCAAAGGGTCTAACTCAAAGCATCCGTTCCTGCTCCTCTCATCAGAGGGAGGAAGCCCTAGTTTCAGTTCCCCCATGCAGTGAACTTGGAGACATTTATAAAAAGTGGAACAGCTTCCACAGCGCAGGGTGATAAAGGTCACCCCAGCACAGCTGGGCAGGTAACTGGTCAGGACAGCACAGCCATGGTAATCCCGGGGAGAAACCTGCCTGTGGGTGACGGGACCGTCCTTCCACACAGACAGGCAGGCCAGGGCATCACCCTGGGGCTGCGCGGATGCTGTCGCAGGACGGAGGAGCTGCACCTTGCCCTCCTTCTGCTGAATGCTGGGACCAGGTTTCTCAAAAGTAGCTAGTGATACTGGGTGCATTACACCCCTCGCACAGGAATGGATTTTGTTGGACATTCATTTTCTGAAAGTCAGTTGAAACTGAGCCCCCCAGAAGTCCTTTGGATAAGGTTAGTCACCGCCAGCCTCCTGCACCGCCTCCTTCCCCGCAGCCCCACAGCAGTCGCGTCGCTGGCACGGGTGAAGGGATAAAAGCTCTTATTCCAGCAGGAAAGGCTGAAAAAGGAAGAGCTGTTAGTCTGAAATTCTGCAGTGAAAGAGGATGATTTCAAAGGAACTCAAGGAAAACTTGCACCCAGCTCGCTGGGAATGCCTTAGGTCTAGACTTCACCTATTTCTTTGCAGAAAGCCAGTTAGTGCTGCAGCCTTACAACTGCTTTAAATGAAGGGACTCCTATAATTTGCTTTATCATTGGAGGGCAATGGCTGGCAGCCAGGGAGTGCGGGAAGCAGTGGGGTGCTGGAGGAGACCCTGGTACAGCCCCGTTGGAGCCACTGCCCCGCTGCATCAGGGAGGCAGTGGTACCGACTACTGGGCTGCCTGCCATGCTGTTCGCTGGGTGTTTTGCACACTCCTGTTTGCAGTTGCTAATAAATGCCCTCAATGTTAATAATTTGGGCTGGAATCTTCTGTGACTTCTTTCTGCCTCAGGTTGCATTATTTTGTGGGGTTTTTTTTCCTTTAAAGTTTCAGCACAGCAGTTCAGCAGTTTTTGAGAACCTGTACCATTGCCTAAAGGAGTTCCTGACTCTGAGAGGAGACAAAATACATCAGCTTTCCTGTGGCTGTCACAGTAATACTCAAACATTAAATAAATGGTATTCGGATGCAGTTTTTCTGAATTTGATTGTGAAAATCACTCATGAAGACCTTTACAACTAAATGTCAGTATACACCTATCCCACCATTGCTGTGCTGGTGCAGAGTGCCCTGGGGCTGTTCGTGCCCTGTGGGTTAGATTCACAGAGTGGTCATACTATCATGTAACGATACTATAGCACCCACTTTTCAGAGATCACACTCCTCAAGCATTCACAAAGCAGGATATAAAAGGTAGGCAGCTTGCAGTGTGAGGGAAGAGATAGGTTCCTTAGCTTGGGATGCAGAAAAGCCAATACAGCACAGAAGGACTGTCTGTGCTAGAAGACAGAAAACATAAAAGCCAGGATGCATTTGAAATGCAAGCCTGCTGAGCTCTGCACAAAATGCAGAGGAAATACTCAGCTTTTCCTTGCTGGTAGAAAGCTTCTACTCAAGAGCATTTCTATGGACCCCTGCTGTTTCCTACCCTTGTACTCCAGGAAGGCACTTATTGTTTGTCTTCCCTTCTACTGTACTAAATCTTCCCAGCTGGCTCTCACAAAATCTGCTGGGACATCTCACAGCTCCCCTGGGACCTCTGCAGGGCCAGGAGGGGATGAAGCCTTGATCCTTGGCGGTGGTACTCATTCCTAGCCCAGGTCGCTTCCTTTAGCCATGTGCATCTTCAGATTTCCAGTGTGCTGGCTGGGATTTTGGATAGGAGGGAATGCTCCCTGGACATCGCCAAGTCTCCCTCCCACACCTCAATAAATATCTCCTACAGGTAGGTCCTCCCTCCGTGTGTGTAAGGGAATCATTATTAAGTAAATGCTGTGTTTGCCCAGAAAAATGCTCATTAACAAATTACAGTTGTTTCTCTCTAACACTGTCATAACTTTCTCAGTGAATTGATGTGGAGGAGTTCCTTGAACTGCCTCTTTAATTGCGCTGCTAATGAGATAGGTAGGGCGCCAGGGTAAATAAGCATCTCTGCTACTATGGCTGGAGATTGCCTCCAGCTGCCGAACTAACAGCCACAGTGAAGTCCGCAGCACAGACAAACATTTTGCTACTGCACCAGATTTCAAGATGGCTTATAAAAAGCACGGATTTACACAATACAAAAGACTTTTTAAGGTGTTTGGCTTGATATTGCAGGGTATAACATTAGCACTATGTAGATTTAATAAAGCGTGTAGGACAGAGATATGAAGAACTGCTTTCCCTGAGTGTTTGACAACGAGCCACCATCATTAAACAGGGGTGTTCCTAGTAGGGATGTGCAGAGCTTGTTCCTAAACCTTAAACTGTTCAACAACAGTGCAGACACTGCATCAGATCACAGCTGATGCAATCTGTAGCTTGCACAAGAACTGATGTTATGTTTAAACCGTGAAGAGAAGGCAGCCATACATACAAGACCTGTTGCTTGGTCAGTCGTGTAGAGGAATGAAGGTGGGTTAATTATCATTGATAATATACAGCTGTGGGCTGGCTTCAGGGGCGGTGGCTTGGCCGATGTAGATAAGGTGCAGCTGTGGCTGGTTCTGTTAAGTGGTTGAGAGCCAATGAAGGGAGAGCAGCTGAGGAAGAGAGAGGAAGAAGAAGAGAGACAGAGGGCTCTGAATGAGGTAAGACTAGGAGAAAACAGCAGAGGGACTGGTGTGAAGAGTATGTTGGTATGTGATGGTAAAAGACCTTGTTGTAGCTGGCTAGTTTGGAGAGTGCCATGACAAATTGGTTCTGCTGTTTTTAAGTACAGCCACCTTTTAAGAGCTTAAGTCTGCAGAAGAAGAAATAATGGCTGCTCTAGTTAAGTGGTTTGTTTTTTTTTTTTTCCCTCTAAAGGATTTAGAGGCCAAACAAGAAGAAACCTCAAGTTCTCTAATAGCTGAGAAGGCTAGAGACTTTGGGTGGCTAACCAGGGGATGACTGAGACAGAGGCAGGAGCTGAGGCTGGCAGGCGTGTACTATCTGCGTTCTCAGTATCCACCTATCACCGAGGATGCTGAAAAACTGGGAAAGATGCAGAGAAGACCTGCAAAAGTGGCTAAGGAATAGAGAAGGCACCTAATAGGGAGAGAGAGCGCTATTTGTCTAGCTCATCAAAAAGAGGATTGAAAGGTTTTCACAGGGAGGAAAAAGCTTTTTAATCTGGTGGAAAAGGATGAATGGCTGAAAGCTGAAACCAGATATATCTGAAGAGGAAATCAGGCAAAACATGTTCATAGTGAGGGTTGGAAACAAGCTGCTGAGGGGTCTGCAGTGCTGATGAATATGTCACAATGCTTTTCTGAGAGAGAAAATTGTACACGTGCTATGTTTTGTTTCTGCCCATCCCCATGCAGGCAGAATAGGGTGAGATTTCAAGGGCTGTGATAAAGCCTGGTTGTCTCTTCCAGCTTTGAGCTCTGGGACCCTGTACATCTGGAGGTGCATAGTGGTGTGCATGTCAGCTGGGGGTCTGTGCAGGGAGAAGGAGCCCCTGTTGTCACTCTCTCCCCTTCCAACAGGATCATCATGCCAGGAACCAGTGCTGGAACTTAATCCTAAAAGCCTGCCTGGCTGTTTCCAAAATCCCTTGCAGCACAAACCCCTTGCTTGTCTGACCTCACTGAAACTCTTCCTAACAAGCAGAGGGGACAGCAGGGCGTTGCAGGGGTGACTACACCGGCTCGCACCTGTCCCCAGCAGGGAAGGTGGCTTGGGGTGCTGAGCCAGGCTGACATGACTCTGGTGGGTGATGCCTTCCTCAGGGGGATTATTCAGGAGAACAACCCGTCTCCTCATTCTGAAAGAGTTTTCTGTCTGAAACTCAATACTTTTTCTTAACTGAAACTGTATCTTCCCCCCGCCTCCTCTCTCCATTTCTCCATCTTCCACAGAGAGAAACAATTTTTTCCCCAGTGGAGCAACAACATCCTTCAAATGCCTACTGGAAAGCTTCACTTTCACTTAGTTGGTGAACTTAGCTGTGCACACTCTGTGAATCAGCCCTGCACCCTGTTCTAGCTATGCTCTGCTGCAGCTCTGCCTTTGCATCTAGCAAATGGCTTTCTATATAATTATAATATTTTTCAGTCCATGGCAGGATTGAAATCAACAGGGCTAAAAGGCTCAAAATAAGGTGGGTATGATGTCACCTGTGGCAAAACAATAACCCCCACCTTCTTCGAAGTGGACTGCAGCAATTTTTTATGCCTTTAAGTTGTCAGTCTTGTGGCAAGATGCTGGCAAAAATTAACTCCCACACTTGGCTTTGCAAGAGGAAGGTGACTGCATCATGGACAGTGTCTCAGGCTTTCATAAATTTATCTTTGACAAAATGCATCTCTTTAGTGAGAGAAGAGCTATGCTGGAAATAAGCAGGGAATGCTAACACCCTGTCATGGTGCTTGTAGACTTTTTCAGGATGGAGACTCCTTTAGTCAACTAAAGAATTTATCAAAATGTCCATACACTTACTATAGAAGAGCAAAAATCTGAACAGTGCTAGTAATGGTGGAGCAGCCCTTGGAGAAGAAAGACATGTAGACTGTGGTTGAATTTGCAGTGCCTTGCAATATCCCGGACTGCATGTCTGGGACCCTTGAGGATTCAGCCCTTGGAAAGAGTAACTTTCCTTTGGCTCATGAACAGTTCCCTAATAGTAATCTCCACTGACAAGCTGCAGATCACCCAAGGATGCTCAGCAGAAAATTGCCTGGTCTCATAACGATATAGTAAGAAACTTAAGATCCTGCTCTCTTCCCAGCCCACACTCCTTCCTCCAGGATCCCTTGTATTTTCTTCCCATGACTTCCAGGAAATGTAGCTGCTCCTGGGAGTTACAAAGGAAAAAGCTCTTCCTTGAGCAGTATCACTCACTAATGTGTTTAGCACAGGAGTATTTCCTCTTTTTTTTTTTTTTTTTTTTTTTCTTTAGCAGGCAGAGAGGGGTAAGAGGGGTAACAAATGGCACAACTAATGAGTCAGTTATGTGTTTTCAAAAGGATGGAGAATGAGTTATTTGACAGAAAACTGAAAGGCTTGGTTGCAGACTCTATTGTGAGCCTCTACCAGTTTGGCTGTGGTATAATCCATTGACTTTTCAATAATTGTCTTAATTAAACAATAAGAACTGAGGGGCAAATTAGACCTAAAGTCCACATTTGCAGGGAATTAAAAGCATAGCATTCTGGCTGGTAGAGATGAACATTTAAATCAGCTGATTTAACAACAACTAAACAAAACCTTGCTAACTTGTACAATAAGAAAATCAATAGAGAGATCAGGATAAAATACCTCAAATTGACAAAGAGAGACAGAGAAGTGGAAATTAATGACAATTACCAAAAAAATCCAAACACAAATCCCAATAGTTTTCACATAAAAGAGGCTTCTAGGGCAGCCACTCCACAGTAGAGGAAAGCAAAACTTATGAAGACATTAATCAAGGAACAAGCGAAAAGAAAATGAGATGCTTCGGGGCACAGAGATGACAGAAAGCATATCTGTGGCAATAAGGGATGATGGAAATCACACAGAGGGAAATAAAACAAAGGATACATGAGGAAAGGATGCAAGAGCTGCAGAACACCTGCTCTGACAATACAGTCATTTGCTCTCACTAAAAGAGAAAATCAATAAACTCTGCGTAGGAAGAAAAGCTTATTAAATCATTGACTGTCCAACTGGATATTCTTGTTGGCAAACACATTGCTCTGTGTGATGGATGGACATCAGGGTCAAGAGGTCCTTCACTGAAGTGATCAGGCTTCGTAAAATCTAGATTTGCAAGCAGCCGGGGAGGTGGAGCCCCAGCGCCACTGCTGCTGGGTGATTTCTGTTTGCTGCAACATTGTGAGATTGGATTTCAATTGAGGGAGAAGCGGGAGGGACTCTTGCAGCGCTGGCCCAGGTATGCTGGATCCGCGCACGCCTGTGACCAGCCATGCTGCAGCGTCTGCCCCTGGAGCAGCGGTGGCCAGTGGCCACAGTGGTCTGCTCTGGGTCACCAGCGCTGGTGGCTCACTCCCTCACCCTGGTCTCCCAACATGAAGCCTGGCGGTAGAAACGGAATGAAACCACAACACTAATTCTTTGCGTGAAGACATGCCCTAGCCCATCATCACCGAAGGACTTGTGAACCCTACAGTCCCAAGGCTTTGGGTGGGAAGGGACCTTCAAAGACGATCCAGTCCAACCCCGCTGCCATGGGCAGGGACATGTTTCACCAGGTCAGGTTGCTGAAGGTTGCTTTGTTTGGCACATACTGAAGCAATGATAAAATGCCTTCTTCAAAGACACCCTGTGTTTCTCCCGCTGTCAGGCAGAGAGTTGTAGCTTGATTTGGTTTTTGCTCTCCCTTTGGCTGTTACTAGCAGGTCCCTGGTCCCATTAGCACCAGCCCATCGCTTCCCTATGCCCCCTACCCCATCACCTCCCCAGGCTTTCCCCATGGGTCAGTGGCTTCTCCTCTGCCCTGCGGCGTTACTGAAGATGAAATGCAGAGCTCGCTTGCTCACCTGATGAGAGCAAGAGAGGGAAAGCAAAGGGACTTCCCAGGGAGAGCAGCGGACTATAAGGCTTCAGGAATGTGTATTTCATCCACGACTGTGCAGCTGAGCAGACAAGCCTGAGGCACAAAGAAACCAAGGTCCTACAGGACGGGGTCACAGACCCAACGCCCCAGCCTCCCCTCCGACACAGCACCTTCTTCTGAACCGAGGTGACAGGATTGTACCCCAGGGGAGCTCACACATGTTCCAGTGTACCTGCAGCCCCCTCACTGCATGGCTCTGTGCATGGTGGCGTGGAGTCCGGTAGAGATCTGGAGATGGCAGCCATGGAAATGTCACTTCCCACAGCTACTCCTGTAGCTTCCCTCCTGCCGTGTTTCTTTGCCAGCATAACTTACACTGGCAGTCAGATTTCTGTGTCTAACCAACACAAAGCATTTGCATTTTATTAAGCACTTCTCACATTAAAAAATGCTTTCAGATTTTCTTTTTGGAGTAGTTACTTCTTTAATTTTCTAACCATACTAATTACTTTTTCCTTTTGCAGGGGAGATGTGTGTGTTCTGCCTCTCAGGGGCGAGGCTGAGGTCCTGGATGCTCATTTTAGATGGCCCTTGAGGACCGGCTGTCAGTGTCTGTAAATCCCAAGCTCCCAAACACTGTAAGTTTACTGCTTGGATTGGGATCTACCCAATTTGACCTTGATGAGCAAAATGTTTTTCTGCTTTTTTTTTTTAGAGCTTTGGGTTGGAGAAAGCACAAAGTGGTTTTCTTTCTTTTCCTGGAATATGAAGTGCTGGATCAGGCTTATTATCACTTGGGGTGACTCCTGCTTCAGTTTGGTCTGAGGAACACCAGAGGATCAAAGTAAGCGTTGGCTCTTTGATTATTAAAAAATTATTTAGAGATGTTTTCTCCTTCCCAAATTCATGTCAAGAAAGTCTTGTTTGTTGCCTGTAAATTGTGGAGAATTTTTACATTCCAGTGCATTTTCTTCTGAATCCTGACAGATTAGAAGAAAATCAAAATGATTATGTACATTAATAATAGAATACACACATAAAGATAACCTTGAGGTGTCTAAACTTTATCCATATTCCTCTATCTTGCTGTTAGCTTTTGTATGTGAATGGATTAAAAACAAGAAAAATATTGTGAACTAAATTTACATGTAAATCTTTTTGTCTAAAAAAGAAAAATAGTTCGTATCAATGAATCACTGATGATTTGTAAGGAGTCTTTGTTTTCCACCATAAAAAAAAAATATATATCTGCAAGGAATGAATTTCTAACCTTAAATAGTTGATACTATTCAAATTAGTTACAGCTTAGCAAAACTCTTTCTTCCTCAAGTCATAAATTATTTGTTTTTCTAACAGAAAGCAAAGCTTGATTTTATTTTACTGTGCTCACACAGTATCATCCCCTTGATATTACATTATGTTTATTTAGAAAAAGAAATGAAAATTTTTCTTTTGGTTCTTCTGGAAAAAAACATATTTGGGGAAAAGAGAAAACCAACAATGCTTGTATCACAGTTGGCAGGAGTCGCAACAGGAAAAAATATCTCCATTTACCATTTTTTCATTTCTTCTGCATTTTTAGTTGTGTTTAAAAGCAATGCTAACTATGATCTGAGCATACGTTGAACCATGAAAACCAGTGAAAAGCAGAAAGGTCAGTGGTGGGCTGTCTCCTATATCAGGCAGCCTTGCCAATGTCTGCTGTGAGATTTAATGGTCAGCTTGCTCAAGTACCAAATTTCCTCAGCTATATTCAGCCATCTGGAGCTTTCTACAAGAGTCACACACTGAGAAAGCACATCACATGCAGTGGAGTGGCTGGGAACTCTGTCTGAGGTAACCTGTTGAAACCAAACCAAGTGCCAGACATGTGGTTTTGAGGAACCTGTTTTCCAAATTTATTTATGTGACTGAGATGCACAAAATCTATCCACAGGGTGCCAGAATTTTTCCAATTATTTGCCTACTGATACAGGTAAAATCAATTAGGGTTGTATTAAACTACCTTAGTTAGTAGGTGGAATATATCGGGGGGGGGGGGGGGCAATTTCTCTGGAATTTGATTGATGTGATGCCAGGTAGGAAGTTTGCTTTGTAAAGCTATGGGAAGCTTAACTGTTCAGCTTGCTATCTGGTCTAGTTATAGATACAGAATATTTAGTAGATTATTTGAACCTTTGAAGAAATTGTACTGGGGTTCTCAGGAACTAAAAAGGTCAAGAATCTCATTGTAATGTAATCAGTGCAATCACACAGATGGATCTCGTCTGATCTCAGCCTGCTGTAGTTGCTGCCCCCTATGCAGGGTACAGTAAGTCAGTGGAGAAAGAAGTTCTTCAGACCATTTCTTTGCAGCAATACTGTATGAAAATAATTTGAGCTATCACTTCCAGAATGAAAAATAATCTAATTTTGGGGGGAAAGCAGAACTGACACTGATGGACGAACAGGTGGCGGGGGGGGGGGCGAGAACGGGTGTTAATCCTATTGCTGCATCCAAGCCGAGAGAGAACCTTATCCTCCAGCACTGATGACTCAGCAGAGGGCAGATATTTAAGGAAAGGTCCTGCTCCGTTTACTTAAAAAATTGGCTCTAGGAATTCAGTTTGCATGAGGGATGCAGGATTGAGCCCTTGGTTACGGCTGCAAGGTGTTATAAACTCCCCTAATCCCTCTCCTGCCCCCTGGAAAAACCCCACAGCAAACAGGAATCCCCAAACGAAGCACTGCATTTCTCATTTGAAGAACTGCTATTTGAAATCTTTAATTTTTCAGGGTTTTTTTTGTAACAATATATTATCAGATATATTTGATGTCTAATTTAACTTGGTTTCTACACGTCAATAAGTATATGAAATGTCTTTGTCTTTCAGTGAGGCAGATGCAACCACAAAATCTTGCTCTTTGGCTTGATTTCCAACTACCTGTCACATTTGTTTTTCTAAATCAAGGCCAGCCTGCTAAAAATGCTTAATAATTCAATTTTCAATGCCTATTGCCCTTGCCCAAAAGGCTAACTTCTTCATCTCACTAGGAGCCCTGCAGAGGAAAAGACTCTGAAAACTGCCAAGGTCAAGAGGAATTCCAGATTAAGGTTTATGTTGTGCTGATATTTAAGTAAACAAAGGTAAATTCCAGCAAGAGGGATGAATTTAGAGCACATGCAGTGTGTATTTACTGCAGTGAGGTAGAGCTGGAATGGAAATCTTCTCCTCCTATTGCCAGGAGGGACTGAGCAGGAGCAATGCAAGAGGATGTGGAGGAAGCTTTAGCAGAAGGTGCTGGCATGGGTGATGAAACAGCAAAGCAGGAAAAGCCCCAGTAGCAGAGACTACTGCAGTGTGTGGAGCATTCACAGAACCTGCCAGAGCCTGTCTTCAAGCTGGGGTCCATCTACATCTCCTGGGTTACATCTACTCCAGTAAACGAAAACTATTGTCCTCTCCAGTCCTGAGGGCAAGAAGCATAGCAGGGTGTCCTCAGCCCTGCCTCTCTCCAATCCTCTCCAATTCCCAAAATGACCTCCTCCCTAACACTTAAGGGCTCTAGGCAATGTTATCTCCCAAAGCTTGTCCCAGATATTACTATCCAGAGCAAATCAAAGCTGGGTCAGAGAATGCACCC
This sequence comes from Falco punctatus, assembly GCF_963210335.1. Classification (NCBI taxonomy): domain Eukaryota; kingdom Metazoa; phylum Chordata; class Aves; order Falconiformes; family Falconidae; genus Falco; species Falco punctatus. The sequence continues at coordinate 76,565,597 of NC_137585.1, read as the reverse complement.
ACAGTATGCTAACAGCCTGGACAGTAGCAGACAGTGCTTCAGCCCTTGTTCGTGTACAAATGATTAATACAGATGTAGCCAGGGAGCCCAAACTGGATGTGGAGGATGTGTCTGCCCTTCACTGTTGGAAGAGTTGGATGATACACTTTTGTATTTCAGTTTCATTTACACTGGGAGGAAGGTTGTAATGTTTATTAACTGTTTAAAAAACAGGAATCTAATCAAAATCAGCCCTCCAGGCCCCTTTAAAAGTCACTGGGTGAAAATAGGTATATCCAGATTGTAGTTCATCCCCAGAACACTGTGGATATCTCGTATCCACTTGGAAATCTCAAATGGCCGTGGGCACTTAAACATGGGCACCTGATGCGCATCCCATGAAGGATGAGTTGACTCTGCACTCTGCTCTCCATTGACAAGTGCTGACTACACCTCCCCTGATACAAGAGCTCAGCATCTCACACATGCGGGCATCTACGTACAGGTGTCTTCTGAATCTGAATCCCACCCAAACTGTGCTAGTGGCTGTGTTGTCACTGGCCATGCTATTGCAGAACAGACATACTGGGGATGCAAGGCAAAACCAAACGAAGATATGTCTATGCTGCAGCTATCTGATAATGTGATTGCAGCTTGTAATCAAAGATAAACAGGGATAGCTGTGGCCTATCTGTTACCTAGCAAGGCTTACAGCAGTGGCAGGTGCAATGATGTAGGCATCATTCACTAGTATTATGCAGCATCCAGGTGCTTTAATTTATGGGTACATTTAGCCTGTGCTACCACTTCTCCATTGCTGTGCCTGTACAAGCTAGCCTGATGCTAGCTCTGCCCTGCTGTGCGGAGTTTGCTTGCAGCTCTGCTCAGGTCAAACAGGGAAAGCAGCAGAGCTGACCATGCTGGATGTGTGAAGCAATGGCCAAGAGACATACAGCTTTAATCAGCTTGCTAGTGTGATGTGCTTGAAACCAGCGTACTGGTTCTGTATCTATACCATGTCACGTTTTGCCCTCTGAGCCTTGCCTGAACTTACAGGGGATGTACCTTAGTCATTGTGAGAAAAATACTGGAGTGTCTTCTGAAGTTCATTAAAATGTGATTGAACTGTGAGAACTGAACAGGAAAAAGGAACAGCTTCTTGAACAGAGCAGCCCTGCTGTTCAGGGAAATAGAAGTAAAGCCCTGAAAGGAGTGGGAGATACATACAGGGAGACACCGATAGAGATATTTTAAAATAACCATATGGAATGAATGGAGAACGAAACTGCAAACAGAACACATTTACATGAAGCTGAACAAAACCAGGGAAGTTCGACTCACTATCTTTATCTTGTGTGAAGGTTTTATTGTGCCTTCAGGATAAAAAGGAGCTCGAAAGGGTTATATATCTCATGAAACACATCTGCTGAGCTTCTAATGGTTATGCTGCAGGTAGAAGATGTTGCTTATCAAAGCCTAAATAATGTTCTCGCTTTCACGTATAAAGAGGAACTGTAAAGTCTGGGAGTGGGATTTCCCAAAGCAGGCTCATGCCAGAAAAATACCTACTCATTCCCTGCTGGCAGGGCTGGCAGCCTATGACTAATTCTGCATCAGTCAGGCTACTGATCTGCTGTTAATCTACACACAAATTCTGTCAGTGCATTAATATCCCTTAGTGCTTACACAGAAAGAAAGCAAAATATAGACAAACCAAATAAATTATTGTCTTCTACGCATTGTCTATGGTAGTGATCATAATGAGACTGTTCCTTGGCAATGTTTGGGATAAATGAGCCGGTCACATTCCTTTTCATTTTGGGAATGTCCTAGGGCCTGGAATAGTTTCAGGTGAGTTTAGTGCTTACAGAAAATAGTACATTGACAGCCTTGAAAAATTAAGTCTTTTTCCAAAGAGCAGAAGCATGCCCAGTAGAAACAGATTTCTCTGCAATTTTCCACCAATAGGCTGCCAGATGTTCTCTGGAAAGTGGGATTTTCCATGCAGGACAGATCCCGTGCCTCTTGTTAACAGCAGAAGGGACATCCTTGTGCCTTCTGCTGACCTCCCCCAACAGTGCAAGGTGGTCGCCACACTTCTCACCGTAGGGCACCCAGGCAGCTCACGACAGAGTGGATGTACATGCATACCTGTGCTTGTGCCCTGTCACCCACGCAATGGCCTCCAGCATGTTCCCTTGCCAAACCCAACTGCAGCGGAGCTGCCACCAGCACCCCAGCCTTGTCTCTGTCTTCCCCATCTCCTCTGGTGGCCCTGAACCCCACAGACTCTCTGTTTTCTGTCCAGATCTCTCGGTACAGCCCTGCTCTCTGTACATGTTCACAACCATCCTATTTGGTTCCACCCCGTGAAGATAGGGCTGGATTCAATCCGGTGAATCAGCAGCCTGACTCGCCATTAACAACACACCTTTTCCAGGTTCTCAAGACACTGGCACCACATCTTGGCTGTAATTCTTTTGCTGTAGAGCAACCACGCTAGAAGGCATTACAAAATTCTGCTCCAGGTACATGGAGCACAAAATGGTTCTTTTTTTAACATTTACCCGTGCTGTTCCACTTCCCATTCATCCAAGAGTAAAACAGCTCTGAGGGGGTTCTCAGAGGACCCAGTGGGGTATCCTACCATGAATTTGGCAGGTTTGCCTGCTACCCCTAGATGGTTTGTTGTTAGTCAGTTGCCTCAGTGGGTTTAAAAATATTTTAATTGATTCAAATATATTCACAACATTTCTGTAATGGTTTTTAATTGTGTAATTAGTGTAAAGACATATAATCATGTAATGAGGCTGTGTAATTACAACATGTAATAATGTAGTGCTGTTACACACATCCTTTTTAAACAAAGTGGGGAAAAAGCATGCTTGTAACTCCAACATCATAACTGTGAGTCCCAGAGTGTCTGTATATATTTCCTTACATATATCCTGGCTTTCCTTGTGCAATCACGGAAGTTTAAATACAGAAATATATGCTATTATAAGGCTGCCAGGCAGACACCAAATATTTTTGGAAATCAGCTCAATTAAATTGTGTGGTGCCAACATTAAACGGTTGTGCTCAGGCTGGCATATCTAAAGGCAGCTGTTGAGGAAAGAGGAGGTAAATTAGCAGAAGATGTGATTGCAAAGCGCACTTAATTCCTGCATGGATGCCCTCGCTGCAAAGGATAACAGTGCTTTTATCACGTGGCCTAACTCTCCTTACAGTGGAATTGCATGATGGCCTGATCCATCTCTCCTTGAGGTCAGTGGAAAAGCTCCCAGTGGCTTCAGCAGGGCAGGCTCACACTCCCTGCGAGGCTGATCCCACTCCGTGAAAGGCTTTAAGGCTCCTTGTGTACATGGGAAATCGGTGCCTTATTCTGCTCCCCTCTGCCCCTGCTCTGGTAAAGTCATCCTTAGTTTCAGGGGTGTAAGGCACTTGGATTCATGTACTTTTCTAAACAAGGCAACATGTCTCAAAAAGAAAGAGTTTGCTGCTGTTAAGTTTCATCAGCTCCCAAGTAGATCAGACATGCTGTTCCATCACAATGAAAAGCGGTTTACAATCCACAGAATTAAAGTACAATAGGATTAATAGTCAGTAATTACTGACTCGTGTCAGGTGAATGACTCCAGTGTTCATCTATATTTTACTCATTTTAAGAAAAGGATTGTAAATCCCCAAGCCAGGCAGATGTTGCAGGTTTGCACATGAGACATCCTTCACCCCCAGCTGTGGAAACAATACCGTACCTGTCACTGTTTTTGTATAGAATTAATGAACAGTTTGCAAAATGTATCACATCCTCAATAGTTGATGGACATGTTAATAATGCCTTATTTATATTTTGCAGAATCATGACCCAATTTCATTCACACATTGGCACTGCAGTTAACTAGAGTGAATACAGCATTTAATGCAAACAGGTGCCAATGCTGGAAGGCTTCTGTGTGGTTACCTGAGCGGAAAACCCCTCCTAATGGTGCTTCGGATGAAATAGCACAGCTGGCTAATACCTCCTTTACAGTATGTACAGATCACTTCAGGATGCACCAGTCTTTTCAAAGGGTCTGAGGTACTTCAAGGCCAGCAAGCAGCCATGTCAATCTAACAGCTTGTTGCCATCCAGAGGTGGTTTGACTTTCCCTCCCTCCTCTCCTTCCTGAACCCGCAGATTCTGTGTTGTGCAGCAACAGTGTGGGTGCTGCTGGAGCTTGTGGGACATCCCTGTGATCTGATCTGATCACTAACACAACAGGAATTTTTCTTCCTCTGAGCTCCAGCAGGCAGCCTGGCAGCCATAAGGCAGAAGGATGGAGCTTGCCCCTGGGGGCAGAGGCTCAAAGTGAGGAAGGCAACTGGATCGCCTTCATCTGGCAGTGATGAGCTGTTGGATCAGCTCCCATACAATGCACATCATGTGTATGTGCATCCAAGGAGAGCATCCAAAACACCCTACTGTGCCACAACACACTATATATTCTAATGGAGACTAAAAGTGCGTATACAAAAGATAAACAGACTTACCATCAAATACCCTTATTTTAGTTCGATTACTACAATTGAAATCTTACTTTTGTGTTGCTACTATGTTGGAAAAAAGCTGCTTCTCTCCCCAAGGTGACAGTAATAGTGGTTTAGATAAAAAGCCAGGCTGCCATACATTGCAAATGATCTGTTTCTAACCATTTCATACTTTTTTGTTACTTAGGAAGATGTGGATGGAATGATACATATTATAATGCTCTTTCAGACCCTTAAAGATTGAGTTTTCCAGTGCTACTAAAATGTTACCCATGCAGACAACCTGCAAGGAAATCCAGGTGAATACCTTTGCAGGGAACTCTACTAGCACAAGATGCTCATGCCCCTCCGCTCATGGAGCATGAGCATCCCTAGGGCTGCGTGGTGGTTTAACCCCGGCTGGTGTCCGTGCCCCCCAGGCGGGCAGGGGAGCCCCCCCCAGCCAGGCCCGCGGGGGTCCGGGCAGGGAGATCGCTCTGGGGGCCGGGGCCGGGGCCGCGGCCGGTCCCTCCCCCGCCGCCTCTGCCGCCCCGGCCCCCTCCGGGGGAGGCTCCTCACACGCCGCCCGGCTCCAGCCCGCGCCCTCCCGCGGGAGACGCTGCTCCAGGCCCTTCTCCAGCGGGAGCCCTTCCCGCGGGGGGGCTGCAGCTCTGCCCGGGCCGCTCCTGCGCGGGGCCCTCCCGCGGGGCGCAGCCCCTCGGGCACAGGCTGCTCCAGCCCGGGCCCCCCGCCCCCGGGGGCACCGGCCCTGCCCGCAGCCCGGCCCCGGCCGGGGCTCCGCTCCCCGCTGCCGGGAGCTGCTCCGGCGCGGCGCGGCGCGGGCTGCCCGCCCCCGGGGGCACGGCCCCCTCCGGGCACCCCCTGCCCCGGCCCGGGGTCCCCCCCGCTGCGATCTGTCCCCCCGGGGGCGCCGCCGCCGTGGCTGAGGGCTCGGCCTTGCCCAGCGGCGGGGCCGCCTTGGAGCCGGCTGGCACGGGCTGGCGGGCGGGGGGGGCTGCGGGCACCTGCGCACAGCGGCCGCCCCGCCGCCGCCGCACACGCCTGGCGCCCCAACGCCGTGCAGGCTGGAGGCACCTCCTGGTGGTGCAGCTCCATCCCTAACTGATCTGGGGGCAGAAGCAGCTGCTTGTGGAGAAACCCAGCCATTTCTCCATCTGACAAACTGGCTTGGACCAAATACCTGCTGGAAAACTGCATGGAAACCACTGCACAGTCAATTGGGAGAGTGGGGAAAACTTCTGCAAACAAATGTTTTATTCAGCGAATTTAACTCCCTGTTTTCCACTAGTGTTTTCTGTGGTAACAGGGTTTGGTTTCCACACATTTGCTGTTCACAGCTCAACCTGCTTGTTCTGCTTGTGCCGTTCTGAGCTGCTTCGTCTTCTGCTCACTGCTCGTTTGTTCTGGGAGGATGGTTCATAAATTCATGTGGTATCTTCTTCCTGATCAAATATCTGAAACTTTTGGAGAGAGGAGGAAAAAATCAAAGATTCCTAACAAGCGAGGTGAAGCCACACGGAGAAATCCTCTGCAGGACATGCAACTTCTTTGGTCACACTTTCTTGGAATTTGCTGTGAGTTAGCCAGTTGCTGATATGAATGCTTGTAGCAAACAAAGACCGAGATATCAAAGCAACTGCATGAGTTTTATTTGTATGTATCTTGGTGAAAGCTTCTTACTGCCAATCTCCAGCAACTCAGCCAGAACAGTTGCTACAGCAGCTGAAGTTTCTCCTGGCAATAACTCAATGCACATGGGTCCTGCTGAACCTGCTGATCAATGAGACAGTTTTTTTCCCTGTACAGTACAGATTTGGGGGCCGCTGCTTGCATAAGCAAAAAAAGCAAAAGCCCTGAGCCGACCAGAGCGCAGAGGAGCCTGGTGCAGCATTAATGAGAGCGTGGCATTAATGAGAGCAGCGCTCAGCTCTGGCTGGATCCTGCCTGGCAGCCAGGAGCATGGCAGCCGCCTGCCAAGCTGCTCGGCACCGCGAGGAGCAGATGTCACCTTGTCCCCCCCAGCATCGTTGCCCTTCCATCACATCCTGCCCTGCTCGCTATATATAGACACACCTCACCCGCTGCATTTGCCAGAGAAATGCAAGTTGGTTTGGGACATACAGCTGCGCCGTGCAGACGCAATGCCTGCAATGCCACTTGGTCTTCTCCATCTGAGTAGGATGAGATTTGTGCTGTTCCCTCTCTGGCTCTCCCTTACGTTGTTTGAACAAAACAGCACCTTCTTTCAACTTCCTCAGTTTGATGAAAGTTATTTTTAGCAAATTCTTTTTTACAGTAATATGCACTTTTATTGATCCTTATGAGGAACTCCAACCATTTTAGATGTGTTAATTGAAAAAGCCTTATAGAAGATGCTGGAGGCAAGCAACAGTGCTGGAGCCTCTGCAGAACAGATGGGGAAACTGAGGCACAGAATAGTTATGTGCTTTTTCCAAAGTCATACAGAACTGGAAACAGTCTTTTCACTGTCCACGCCTCTCTTCTGGCCTCAAGGTGAGGACAGATTCTAGCCTCATCTTGTTCTGCTTTTTGGGTGCTTTTGAGCAAAAATACCGTGCTCATTTTGAATCCAGCCAACTGTAGTTATTCCAGCACTGAATTACTTCTTCCTTTCCTGCACCTAACTGTACTTATTTTGATTGCAGAGGGTGAGACAAGCCCTTGATGAGGCAGACTGGGTAGTGATGCTGGGGGACACTTGGTGTTTGTTCATCACACAAAATGACACAACTCAGAGCACCCTGTGCAGCTGCCTCTGCCTGAAAGGGGGGATGCAGCTGTGACGGGGCTATTTCTCTGCTCAAGGCCATAAATTCTGCACACCAACAGGGTTTCTTATCTTGGGCAGTACTGCAATAACACAGCTATGAGACTGTGAAGACCTGAGCCAGGCTCTGCCCTGTGTCTGCGTGGGTTGTTGTGAGCTTAGGGAATTTGTGCATTGTGCTCCATTAGGCGATACACACACGGCCAAAGACAAAAATACCTAAAATGCTCCTTTCCAGATGGAAACAGCATCTCAGCAACATCCAGAGGGAAATGACCAACAGAAATTGACATGCAGAGACCAAACCAGCAGCTCAAAGCACATTCTCTTGGCACGAGGTGCTGTGTGGATATTAGCTGAGTCCTAAACCCAATACGGCTGTGTCAGCTCAACCCTGTGCTGACGTGCGTCGCCTCTGGGCTCAGTGCTGGTATGGAGCCATGCTGCTGCAGCTGCTTCCAGGCCTGGAGTGAACAGTGTCCCTTAAGGGCCAGTACCTCCAAACCCATCACGTTGCCACAGTGATGCTGTGACCTCCTTCCCTCCCAAGCTAAGGGAGGCACGTGCATGGAAGAATATGCTGCCACAGGCCAAGTTTAGATGTACCTAACGCTCTCCTAAAACTGTCTCAGCATGCAAAGTAACTGAATTAAGATTTTTCCGTTGGGTACCATCAACTTTGCATTCTACCCATCTTTTTTTTTTGGATGTTTTGAACTGGCAGTTACAATCTGGCTCCGGGTTGATCTCTAGGTTTAGCCAGCTGGACAGAGGATAATGAGGTTCTTGTTTCAGGAGAACAAAACTGTCTTCAGTTTTGTTAGAACAAAGATTACAGACTTGATTCAGATCTTGCTCACACTGCTGTGAGAGTTGCAGTAGTTTGTTGCAGCCACAGCAGAGATCAGGAGATGGAGGTTTATCTTAGGCGTTCACTCCACTGGCAAAAGTCCCCTCATGCCCCACACTGTCTGTTGGAGGTGCTGGGTGTGGGTTCAGCCTAAAAGGTGACCGAAGCTGGGGTGGAGCTGCCAGATGTAGTATACCCTTGTGCAGTGCCGGTGAGGCTGCATGCTAATGGCACATGCTTATATCCCACGTTTTCATCAGTCATAACAAGAGAAACACTGCATCTTCAAAACGCTGAATTTCCCAGACCAGCTCTTCTCTCTCTTTTTAAAGGAAATTGCTGCAAAGTGTTGATCAACAGTTATTTGTGAATATAGCTTTTTGCTTATCTACAGACCACTTGTACTGTGGGCATCGCTTGCCTGCTGCTCATTAGAAGTAGTTAGTATGTGTTTTCTGGAAGCTAGAAGAATTTCCCCAGACATGGCCCGTGGTCCATTCAGTTTGTCAGCTGCAGCAAATGTCATGTCTTCAATCAGTATTGTAGACTTCCTCTCACGAACCAGGTATCATAAGCCCTGGTAGCATTTGGCACATTCAAACTGTAATCTGTAGATGAGAATTGATTATTTTGTATGCGCCGACCTTCAGGAAAGTTTCTTACAGAGGCTGCTGAAATGATAGCATCTTCTAGGAAGATTATCATCAGTGGAGGCAGGTTGGTTGGTTCTACCTTGTTTATCTTTGGCTGAACAAGGGAACAAATTCTCCGAAGCACAGCCTGAGATCTTATCAGCCAGAACTTAATAGGGAGCACCGGTTCCCCAGCACGTTTTGTGAGCTGTCCCCACAGCAAAGCTCTGAATGAAAGGTACTGGCCATGCCTGCGTTGCAAATATTTTTAAGTATGGCTGTTCGGTAAATAACCAATTTTTCAGTTCAATGGCTGAAGCAAGCAGTGGAAAAAAATAGTTTGGGGCTAAACTGAAACAGAACTTTTCAGTTTCTTTTGAAAAAATGGGGTTCCCATTACTTCCTATGGTATCTTTTTTTCTAAAGTTAAACCAAAATATTTCATTAAATACTTTGTGAGTTATTTAGATACTTGAATAACCTTTTTCTTGGTCAGTTTTAAATAAGCCTAATGTTGCACGAGTGGTACAAGGAATCAGCGAAGCCCGGCTTTCAGTGCCCCCCTCCTCCTACACGGCCAGAGTACAACGACCCAGCTCCTTTGGCACAGCCCCATGACACCTCCATAGCAATACCCTGTCTGCTTTTCCATTCATGCACCTTCTGTCTATGATACCTGTGTTTCTCATGTCCTCGGTTCCTTCACTAGTACTTCCAGCTCCCTTCACACCCCAGACCTTTCCAAATTCCCATGCTTCCCACATGCTCCCAGATGTCTCTTACAGCTTCTCTCCTACTGGACTCTTGGCTTCATTCCACTTTCCCTACACTTTTTTATATATCTCTCTATATATCTATATATATACACACACACGAACATATATGTACAGAAATACCGCTTGCCTTGTTTCCTATGTACTCTAGCTGACTTTACTGAGCATGACAGATGATCAAGAAAAGGCCGACAGTGCAGAATATCTGAAATGAGATTTGTGCTGACTTGGTCAGCTAAAGTGCTGTTAAGCACTGAATCTCCTGGCTTTCTCTTAGTGAGTTCACTAGCTAATGCTCTCTTTTTATCCACCCACTGATCTTCAGAATACTTTGGGGAGTTTGACATTTTTACAGTGTTAGCCTTTGTTAAATTTTGTTGAAATTGGACAACACGTTTGAAAGTTATTAGGGAGAAGAACTGATAAACAGGTGGGCAGATGAGCAATGTAGTTTCATAAAGAAATTATTTTGATGGAAAAGTAAGAAATTTTTGCCTTCAGTTATCAAAATAAGATGTATTAACATAAAAAAAAATCCAACTAAAGCAAAGCATTAAATTCAACAGCCATCCATTAAAAGGCTTTGTTTCTTGAAATACTCTTGCTCATTGCAATTGCAGTTTGTCAAAAAAGGCTCTTTAACTAGGTTTGGGTTGATTTGACATCAGCTGGTACACATCATGCCATAAGGAATCATGGCAACATTGCTGAAACTAAAGTCCAATTTCTGAATATATTGATTGTTGTTGAAAAAGTCCTTCTATTTCTTTGAGGACAGGAAAATACAACAATCAGAAATGTCATCCTCGCTACCAGCTCTGAAAGTATATGAATTTAACTCCAGGACTTGGACAAGTTGCAACTCTGAACAGTTGAACTCAGAACTCTGAACTACATGCAGTTCCTTTACTTGTGTTATCCAAATGTGTAGTGCAGCGTGCAAGCGCATGACCTGCCACTGTAGTGCCAAGACTGGTTTGCCTGTCATCATCTTTTTAAAAGCAACAATATTCATGCAGTCCTGGAAGGACGGGACGGCCATCTATTCATTGCTGTAAGGCAAAATTTCTTTCTTTAAATGAGAATGCAAGTTAAAAATCAGAGTATCCAAACTGGAGAGTGTAGCACAAAAGGAGGACTATTTTTATCTTAAATATCTCATTATGTTCCTTGGGAATTGGGAGCTAATCTTTCACCAGAAAATGGCAGACAAAGCAAAACCGTAATCACTGGAGACTGAATTTCTTAAAAACCTAGAGAAAGAAGTGTCAAATACTAGGTTAATTCACTTCACTAATTCAATAAGATTCAAATGGCAAAGTAGACTGGGAATGCCAAGAGACTGCTGTATTTTCCAAGGCAGACACAAACCATCCTTTTGACTTTTGGCTCTACCATATAGCCCTGCCAAAGTGCATCAGGTCTCTCCTAAGATATTCACACCGCACCCATCTCCATCATGTGCCCAGACTGAAGTCTGTAAGGACAGAGAGCTTTGGCTGGAACTCTTTTTTGGAGGAAAAGAAAAGTTTACCACCTCTGGAAGAAGGGTCAGGCAACTCAGGAGGCCTATAAGAATGTCATGAGGTTACACAGCGAGATTAGATAGGTGAAAGCCCAGCTAGAACTCAGGCTGGCTACTGACATAAAAGGTAACAAAAAATATTTTTACAAATGCACTAGAAACAAAAGGAGAGTCAAGGATAATCTCCATCCTTTATTGGATGCAGGGCGGTGCATGATATATACTAGATTGACAATCTGATTTTCAGAGATTTCAGAGGCATGTCTGGGTGAATTCCCATTCTGGAATTAGGTAACACATAGCTAAAGTTAGGAGTTCAGTGATGAAGGCATCCAAAAGTATGTTCTCCATTCATTTCTGAGTCTCCCTAGTTAGAACGTTTGCTAGGACAGGGTTAAGATATATGTATTTTTTTTTTGTTATTGGCATCCATCTACTATTAGTTGAGCAGAAACCAACATTTTTTTACATACTTCAGCCATCAGGCATCCTCCAAATTTAATTTTCAGTCAGTTTTCATCAAATATGCGCTATATTTTAGTCAATGATCTAGAAATGAAAAGTACCAAGTATCTCAAACTGTCAAAGCTAGCCAGTTCACAAATTCCACTCTTGGAAAAAAGGCCCAAAACATTAACTAGACTGGACAAGTGATACATTGCTGCATTCTTTTCCTGTAAAAAAAAATGGAATTGGTCAATGCAGCAGGCTTTGATCTGAGTGATAGCTATAACAGCCCATGTATACTTATTACATGATAACATTCACCTCCTCTCCCCAAGCAGGCTGAGTGACAATACCATTTCTAATGCTTTTACTGTTGAAGTTTAGAAAGTGATACTAGACATACGTTAAAAAAACCCAACCAACCAACCAAACAAAAATCCCTTTAACTTCTGGTTTTCATCTGCTTAAATGATGATATAATATTTTTTCTATAATTATGAACATATAAACTATGAACACCTTATCCTGGGATTATGAAAGCTGAAGGGCTGAAATAAAAGTAAAATAAAAGAGATTTGCTTAGCAAATGGGAAATAAATACATGCTCTATGAAAAGAGAGGGGAGAAAGGCAGGGAAAAGCAAGGAAGAAGAACCAAGGTGGAACTGAGGCACAGACCAGGAAACCTGACGGGAAAAGAAAATGGAACTTTTAATATTGTTTATAATAAAACCCTAGTTTGAAAGAGATTATACTTTCTCTCTGCAATGTTTTGGATAAAAGTCTTTAATTTATGTCAGAAAAAAACGTTAACTATAGGTCTAGACAAACACAGGCTGATAACTGTGATTTTGATGGAATGCAGAGCTTTAGAAAATATTCTGAAGAATAACGGGACAAAATGTAATGTGGGTTTAGCATGGATAGATGGTACTGGACTAACCTGTCAGGTTTTCGGTGTTATATTAAAAAAGAATCTAAGTAGTAAATACAGTGCCATAGCGGGGACTGACATCACTGGCTACCAGGATCTCTCCCAGTGCTTACCCCATTTCCCTACCGTGGTAACTGTTCCTGTGCTCCCAGTGCTCTGAAGGGTCCTGCATGTTCCCAATACTCATACATGTACAAATATCTGTGTTTCAAGGCTTGGAAGAGCACTCTACAGAAGGCACTCTGTGAAGTGATAAGCACAAAAGCTGAGAGGATGGCACCACTGAAAGCATGTGTGCTCACATTCATAGGCATAAAGTAACGATTTAGGTGGAAAGAGAAAGACTATGAAGATGCCACTAACCCTTTCAGGCAAACCAACAGGACCCAGACTGCTGGTTGTTCTGTTTTCCTGCTGGAACTCACAGCACCGTTCAGGACTCCCTTCCTGGACTTCTCTTTATATTTCTTTCTAAGTCAGATCTAGTCTTTGCCTAGAAATGGGGAGAATTGGTCCCTTCCAAAGCAGACAGCCTGTGAGAGCCAGAGACCCAAGCACTGGCCCTTGGACTTCCTCTCTGCACCCAGCTCCAGCTTCTCCAGCGGTTCCCAGGTTGTTCTTTCAAAAACACTTTCCATAGTACAGACGATAAAGGTCAATATTATCCTATCCACGGATGTTTTTTGAGGCTGAAATTGGGTGAGCACATATGCTGCGTCTACCTGCAAGGACATTAACTGCACTGAAAAGCAATGGATGGGCTTGAGCTGGACTTAGGGAAGAAGGTGGCACCTTGGCAAATTGTGATCAGGATCTTATATTTGTGTCTGAGTATGACTTTACTACCTCTAACCTTTGTGAGAACTGCTTGACAGATGAGCAGACACAGCCTCAGATGCCAGCTGCTCACTAGCATATAAATGATTGATCAGTGTATAAACCTGCTGATCTTCTGGCATCATTGTAAACACACAACTTCTAATCATTTCAGAGCCCTTTTAGGGATTTATTTAAGATAAGCTTGTCAGTCCTCTTCAGGACAACAGTTGGGCTGATGGTTATATGGGAAGATATATTGTATTTAATAACATGTCATCTTTGTCCATATGGGCTAAGAATTAACATCTACAGAGCAGGAGGAAGCATACTTCTAAAACTGCAGCAGAACAATGGAGGGCAGTTTTGCTCTTTAGATAGCTATTGCCTCTGCTGTCGAAGTGCTGAGGCCATGTGACACTAAAAGCTCAGAGGTTTTCAACTATCGTTTTAAATTCAACAATTAAATGCTGCAGGCTAGATCTGAAAGGGCACCGAAATGCAGCCTTAACGCTGATACAAATTTTTATTCTCCCAAGAAAAGTTGCTCCTTAACCATTTGGCATTACTTCTGTCCATGTTGCCAAATCCAGCATTTCCATTAAAGATGCAAGTACTGTGTTTTTGTCACTGTCTTCCTAAGTATGTCGCTTTTATACTTTGCCAGCATGGCTTCTGTACCAAATTCCAATCAACTCTTTGACGATGTTTTCTTCTCCTTAACATTTGAAACCCATCGAATGATTTCTAGTAGACTTGCACTTTTTCTAGTAGACCAATATTTGTCTCAGGATATATGATGCCTGAACTTTATTGCTTTTTCAGAGTTTTATTTGCAAAGGGTCAGCCACTTGTTATTGTCAGCGCTATGATAATTTTTCAAAGGAAATGTAAATGTATTTGATACATGACAAACATGAAAACACCTGACAAATTTTGCTTGAAACTGTGCTCAAGGATTAGCGTAAGATTCATAACAGTTTACAAAGCGTATGAGTTGCTCTAATGAATTCAATTTACTCCCACCCTCTAAAATTTTTACTGATTTCACAGGATGAAAAAAAAAACAACCACCACTGCATAATCATGTCCAACATGCCCAGTGGAAAAACTTTGAGGATTTTGGTTCAATAATCTATCAAAAAATTAAAAGAATAGTAGTAAACATTTTGTATAAGGTGAGCTGATTTTAGCTATGTCAATCTAATTTTGTTTCTGAATGTGGTCTTTTTGAAGTCACCACTAAATAAGCCAAGGAACTAAAATATGTGGGTGCCCTAGTCTGGGCCTGTCCCAGGGCCAGGGTTCCCAGGGATCCAGGGAGAGAGAGGTCAGCGGGAACGACAGACTAGAGTCCACCAAGCTTGTCATTCAGGAGAAGATGAGGGGCTCAACAGAAAGTACTTACCAACTGTGGAAGTGCTCCAGAAGTAACATGAACAGTTTTAAGGTTCTAGAATAAAGCCATATAATAATGACTGGCTAGAGAGAATCTACACTGCCAGCATCCAACAGGTTAACTTTTACTTGTTACTGTGTAAGTGGTCTTGGATGTCACTTGTAACAGAAACCAGGAAGAGACAGATATCTCAAATATCTCATTAGGTACGACTTACATGCCTCATTGAATATAACTTTGGGAAACAGGGCTGTTTGCCTTGCTGTCATTTGGATTTTTTGGTAGCTCCTTTATTCTAGAGCTACTGACAACATTGTTGTATGTCCAGAAAGGAAGAGGTTACCTGCATTTTTTTTCCAGGTGGTTTTTTTTTTTTTTTGGCAGATAGAAAATGATCCTGGCTTTATGAAACTGCTGAAGAAGAGTCACAAAAAATTCACTGTAGAGATGAGGTAATGAAAGTAATGACATTTTAAATCATGAGAAAGATTTCCAAGAAAATTACTGGAACTTGCTTCAAGAAGGAGCAGTTACACCTCAGTTCTACAGGCTTCCTCTGTGTGTGAGGACAAGGCAAGTTGGTATGAACAGCCCAGGCAGCTCTCTCAAGTGGCAGGATGGCTGGGCAGCAGAAATGTCCTCTAGATCAGCTGTTCCCAGTCACAGTCCAGATTCTTGGCGCAAACCTGCCTTCATTATTTAGTCTGCATTAACACTTTGCCCAAAAACATTCATGCAAGAGCTGCTGAGTCATGAGCTCACCCATTCTCTGCTGTTCCTCCTACAAACGTGGCTCCTGTCAGTAGGGAAGAAGGTGTGGATAGTGGGGTGTGATAATCTTTGTGTGTGACCAGCCCTACCTGGAATGAAACACGTCAGCTACTTCCCTTCTATACATCTATGTATTGTGAAATATCCTTTTTTTTTTTTTTTTTTTTTTTTTTGTCCAAACTTTAAAACACCGTTTCTAATGCAGCTACTGGCAATGACATAGTTGGACTTCTAACTCAGTAAATATGGTCTTGCTTGTAACAGGCCATAGGCTTCCTTTTAAGTAAACAACACGGGTCTCCAGATCTGTCCAGGCATTGTATGGACTTGTCTTGACCAGCCCGGAGAACTGTCTGTAGCTTGTAACAGCACTGTCTAATGACTTCATTCCCCATTCCCATGGATCATGCTACTCCACTTGGTAATGTTCAACCCCTCTGTGGCTTGCTGCCCTACAGAATTTTTGGCTGAGCACACAGCCCGTACAACGCACTGAGTTCCCTATACTGCTTAAGCAGCATTTTTTGAGGCTGCCTAGCTTTTTGCTACCAGCATGCCTTAATTCCCCATACTTGGTTCCTCAGATCATGAGCTCATTAAACAGAATGATAACTTCTTTCACCGAGATACTGCATGGCACTCCTCACAGAGTGTAACAGCAAGTGGGATCCATCTTTCTACGAGACAGAAAGCAGTTCACTATGTTTTTCCTTCATTAATCAGTGGGGAACTAGGACTCTTTATTCACGGTCTCCAACTTCTTCAGTTAAGTAATTAATGCATATGTTTATGACTAGTTTTACTTTCTCATTACAGAAAGTAGAGCTGGAAAGGAACTGTTGGATCAGCTGATGTATCAATCAGCTCTGCTGCAAGATTGACCTTTATTTAATAAGTTATTTTAATCAGCTTTAAACTTATAGTTTTGATGCCTCATTTGCCTTCCCTTAAGAGTATCATCATTTAGCACATTGCTAAAGTAGTTCCCTGATAAAATACTTTTATTAGGGTTTAGTCTTGGAATATATACTTTAATAATAATTCCACCACATTTACCTTTTCTAATTCACCTTTCATGGCTGAACCACAATATACCTTATCAACAAGGTTAGTCTCATTCCTCCCCATTTAAAAGACAGAGAAATGGAGAAATTAAATGTTAGATCCAAGCTCATTAAGAGAACCGGGAATCAAACTCAGCTATTCAGAACACCTCTCCAGGGCTTTTGCCTTACTGCCACTCAATACCAGTAGAAAAATCTAAGCACCTTCTCACATGCATATGCATGTGCTTCTCACATGCTTGTAAACATGAAAGTAGACATTTTCAAAAGGATGATCTGGAAGTGCCTTCTAAGTCTGTATCAAAGAACCTTGACTTGTGGTCTCACTTCTCAGTTTCTTCCCTTCAGTTTCTACTAAAATGTCCAAAATACTTTGATCTTCTGCCTGCCTTAGTTTGAGGATGTTCTCTCCTCAAGTTGGAGGTGCTCAGGCTTCCAGCCTTCTCTTAACAGCATGCTGTAGACGGCTGTGGAGGGGGGAGCCCAAAAATCCAGTGGCTGGAGCTGTTGGATAAAAGTTCATACCTTGGGCATAGATCCTACAGCAGTGCTCTGAGAATCTTCATCCTGGAGAGATTCAGTTTCCTCTGACACCAAACACAACAAAATCTCCATGATTATCTTTTGTGTTTTCTCTCTTAAAAATATTATTTATATAGTTGAAATCATAGGCAAATGGTTGCCATGATCTAAAGAAGGAAATTTTTGGGAAAAAATTTTATAAAAACATCTGCTATTTTGGCTTCTAGTTGCAGGTTTCTAGATTAAATGTGTCTTGTACTACCTGCCTACTGTTCTTGTACTCAGAGCTTCTTGTAGCTCATTGTGGAGGTGATACCTGGAGGAAAATAGGTTGCAATTAAACAAAGAAATAAACAACTGGAGCTAATTGCAGTGATGCTATGATAGATGAACGACTTGTCAGTTGAAACTGAAAGAGAACATGTGAGTGCTTCACAGCTGTGACAAGCTGTTCTTGGCTGACATGGCAGAGAATCATGTTTAGAAGCTAGAATTGAAGCCCAGGAATTCCCAGCCTGGAACCTATGGCTGTAGGCTTCAAAGAAGAGCCTGATTTTGCTTTTGAAAAGCAGGGTACTTAAATACTTCTCCCCTGAGGCAAGAACATAAACCTTTGACCCAGTTACACATTCCTCTGGCCAGCTGCAGCCTGGCAAGTGCATGTGGTGGGCTGTCTATAGCAATCCATCACAGAACACTCCCCAGTGAGTTTCTTCCACATTTCCCTTCTCAAATGGAAATGTAAGTGGCCAAGCTGGTTCTGAGTTCAAAGTCACCGTAAGTGATTTGAACATGGAGCCACACACCGAGGCAGCAGGAGGTTGAAGTGGGTGACTCTTGAACCCTTCAGAAAGGAAGGATCGGAGGAGAGTAGCAGACATGAAGAGCAATACCAGTCTGAATAAGGGGAGACAGTAACAAATCCTGCGGTTTTTTTTTGAAAGTATTTTTAGTTTTGAAAAGTACATGCTCACTGACATGAAAAGGTGCTTTTTGTGTTTCAGGAGGAGTCAGAGAGTACACAACTTTACAAAAAAGCGACTATATAAATTTATTGGTTAGAGAACATGGATATACATGGTGTTCTGACAGGATTTGTACTCTATTACTACTGGGGCTATATGTGAAAACTTAAATCAGGTATCAATATTCATGTTTATTTACCTAGCTTTGAACAACTTAGCCTGAATATTTGTGAGCGTATGCCAGGAGAATGACATGCTGATAAGCAGGGCTTTGCAATTTTGCAGCGGTTTTGCACGTGTTGTGGTCTGAGCTATTCTTTTGAAGAATGACAGCTGATGCACACTCTGTCATGTAGTTCTTTGAAGGAACAAGAGTGCTGCTGCCCCCCTGTCACTCAGCTTCAGATACTAGGGCTTTTGCAGATGGTTTTCTGTTGCAGCAGCAACCATGTGGGTAGACTGTTCTTGTTTACAGAAGATGTTTCTCTAGCCAAAGACGCACAAATCTCTGTGCAAGACTATTTTTTTTCTTTTACGGAAAACTGCTTTGTCACCAAGAAGCAACTTTACCTTAGCTTCTATCTTTAAATGTGTTTATTCTTCAGTGACTGCAGCTCAGGCAGATGTATGGAGCCAGCCTTCAGCAACCTGGATCAGGCCCTGACAATACTGCTATGGAGAATAATGAGGGTGTAAATGTCAACCAACTGTCAAGTCCCAGGTTGGGCAGCTTTCTGCAACATCATTGTTGGGAGCAATGTGGTATAGTTTGAGTCCACGTGAGCTGCAATCACTGCAAGGTAGATGAATCCTTCAAATCTCCTGTCTAGCTCCCAGCTCCTTTTATCTGTTTTGGCCCTGGGCTTGTAACTCCAGGAAATCTTTTGTGCAAATTGCTTATCTGTGACCATATGGGCCCCAACGATGAGTCAAATGTTAAACATAAACACCTTGTGAAGCTGTTCTACCTACCCATCAGAAAACCCACAGCTGTCCACAAAGTGCATCACCCACCTGCTCTGACTGCTAAGTACTTAACAGGATAGTTTCTTCTAAACTTGTATTTTTCACTCATAATGCAGACAATATTACCACTTTCTACCATAAAAGTAATTGTTTTGCACTCTCAATTTCTTTTGGAAACTTCTCATTTGGTCTCTTCATGCTTTGGCCAGAACTTTAATTCTATGTCATTAAGACATTACAGTTAAAAATGTTAAATTATGTCATTACACAGCACATCCAGGTTTATGTGTGATGTTGATGGCTCACTCAAAATGGCATTGATGAAGCTTAAAGCTAAGATGGATTCTAACTATTTGTTATCACCCTGCACGCCATTAGTTTAATAACATACAGGCCTTCAAAAGTCATTACCATTAGTTCCTATAAATTAAAGAAAACCATGTAATACTGTTCTCTCCCCTCCTTTTGCTAGTGGCATAAACATAATAGGAAAGTCTTTGTAAAATACCTTTTTTCTTCAAAAGATGATTTTTTAAATGAGAAAGGGACAGATTGTTGTGTAAAATTTGCATGATTAGGAAACTGCATTAAATAGATTATGACCTGAAGAAAGTCTGCTAAATTTGAATTATATTTCTCAGATGTGAAACCTGCATGGTAGTTTACTCTTACACCTAAGCAAGTAAGAAATGAGTAAGCACTATTTTTATCACGTAGTGAAAAAAGGAAACTTTCTTTTATGGCAAAAATACATCCATCTTCTGCCACGAATACTTTTAACAGTCAAATTCCTTACTTACAAGCATTCATTAACCTATGGAAAAATACAGAACTGTAATCATCAAAAGCACAGAGCAGGTGGACACTTCAGCATAGTAAGTCTACAGAGAAGTACAGCTTGCTCTTTTTCTGTCATCTTCTCACCTTTTTACCGTCTTGTTGCTGCTTATACTTTTAACTGTTTCCTTTCACCAATGCTCAGAAACAGCTGTGCCGGGTACTCGCACAGCCACCGCAGGCTCTCATTAATGAGCCTGTGGGAGCCGATCTGCAATGAAGCGTCCAGACAGAACTATTACCTGATTAAGAAAACATCTGCCCAGCTGATCATTGGCTAGTAATTTCTTGTTCTTGAAGGATTTTCCACATACATGAACTCTGTTGTGACTCTTATACTTAATTTATTGTCTCTTCCCCCCCGCTGAGCTACCGCATAATGATATCTACGTGCATGGGACTAATGCCCTTGCAGCAGAGGAAGAGCTGCCAGGGCAAGCGGAGGTTCCTCTCAGGTACAGTGTTGGTTGCTCCCCAGGCAGACTCTTCCAAAAAGCAATGATGGAGCCATGACTGTCCCTTAAAGGAACACCTTAGCCATCCCAGGCCATCCCTTGGCCATCCCAGGCCTGTGACCAAAGGGCATCCCCACCACCAAGGGGAAGGAGTCCCTGAGGTTCCACCCAACAGACAGCCCTGACAATCCAGCCACATTTTTTTGCCCCTTGGAAGACAGCAGCAGCACAGGCACTCCTCCTTGAGAAAGGGATGCTCCTCATCCACACCTGCCAATCTAGTAGCAGGAGCCAGCACAAGCCTGGAGACAGATCTCACATAGATGAGGAGGGGGAAGAAGTGATGGGGAGTGTTTAATCATCATGGTTACTGGTTATGAGGGCTTTGACTTCACATTGTAAGAGTAGCTTGGGAGGCTGAGGATGGTATTGCTTATATCCTTAGTCTTACTTTCTTGTCTATACGAGAGGCATGCTAGTGATATTTGCATATTTCAGTATTTTCCCATCCAGAGGCGCATGGATACCCTTCACGTGGACTAATGCTGCAGTATCTCTTAACCTGAAAGGGGATAAGGGGATGTAGTTTATGGGGTAAGTGTCAAAGCTCTCATGCATGTGCAGTGTGTGCCAGGGGTGCAGACTGGAGGTTGTTTGGTGCCAGCTCAAGGACAAGCATTGGCCCTAACATTCTACCAGCTTCTTCATCATTATGGTGTAAGTAATCAACACCTCCTCTAACCACAGACCACTGCCCCAAACTGATCACCTGAGCATGCAGCCAGTGACCACCAGGATTACAAAACTTGCCTCACCAATTCTGGCCACATGAACCCAAAATCTTCCTCCTAAACATCGTTAAATAACTTCCAACTGCAAAAATACATGAACACTACCTACACATTCCAGTGCATATTTCAGAGTGCAACCTTTTTGGCAGGAACCTCTCCTTGCTTTGCGGGGACCATGCTCCAGAGCCCTGCTCCATCAGCACGGTGTTGGGGATGGCAAACTGCAGCCTGGCCAGTAGAGATCAGAGACCACAGGAGGGAATTAAGTGTTCCTGCCTTGTTGCTTACTAGGTTGCACGCAGGCTTTTCTAGTGTCCAAAAGGCCAGAAGAAGGACTGATCTCTGGCCAGCAAAGGGGAGAGCTGGTGCTCTGCTGGCACTGGTACCTGCCATGTCCCCATGCCACCCCTGCCACCGCTGTATTCTCCTGGGACTCCTCTGGGGCTACAGCTGTGCCTGGCAGCAACACATGTAGGTGCAGAAAAGCCAGGGAGCTGCAGGGGAATTTAGACTTGCCCTGTCATTCCTTAGCAGAAGCTTTTTGGGACAAGAGGGCAGAGGATGTCTTTTTTAGAAGGCAAGTTGCCGTTTTCTCTTTTCATTTGAAAGATAAGTTTAAAAAGTGGTGAACATCAGGCTTGACTGGGCAGGGGAAAGTGGGGTGGGTCCCTTTTTGTTGAGTTCTGATTTGCTTTGTAGCTAGTGGTATGGTATGTTTCTGTGTTTAATCAAGGAAAATTAGCTGTTGAATGATTTTGTCTGACATGCTGAGGACCAAATGTTCTGGCAGGAGCTTGTGCCAGCGATGTGAGAGGTGATGAGTCTCCAGAAGCTGTTTTTTGCTCATAAGGTGCCAAAACAGATGAGGTTTTTTGATACAAGTAGTTGTCGGGTTCATGAGCTTTGTATGGTATAGACAAATCAGACATGGTGCTGATGCCAAAAACACTTGTGGCATAGCTGTGAATGCCCTTCTGGTAAGTATTTTAAGTTTCAAATGCAGATGAGTATTATCCTTACAGAAAAGGGCTACAGGGACAGTTCTTGAAACCGATGGCTTCAGTTTACCTGCAGAACAGATGTACACATGCAATTGCAAGCAACACACACTTTCTTTAACCCACAACGTTAGCAGGCTCTAACAAGGTCTGGAATTGTGTGTGAAGTTCAATCTTCAAGTCCATTTATCTTTGGGCTGAGTGTGCTGACTGTCTGCAATTCAGCAAGCTGGGGCCACTGTACTGGTGCTTTCAGATATACGGATAATGGTTCTTCTGGAGCAGGACTGAGGCCAGCTATTTTTGTACAACACAGGCTGCCAAACAGCTTTTGATTTCCAATCCAGTGGTGAAGGGCTCCTAATATCTTTGCTATTATTAGAAGCAGCCTACAAAATTGCATAGGTGGTGGATGTGCTGAATGCAGAATCCTGCACTAGAGGACACTCGGTGAAACTAGTAGGGGATCACTTTGAAACAGATAAAATAAAGTACTTCTTTAGCAGTCAGTAGTGAGCCTCAGGAACTTGCTGCCACACAGCACTGCAGAAGCCAACAGTTATCAGCAGCTTCAGAAAGGATTAGACAGATCCAGGGACAACAGGCCCATTACAGAGACAAGGCAATGTGCCCTCTGTGGTATCTGTCACATCAGGTACACAGCTGCGGGTGCTGGGGGAGCAAAAGGGGAAGGGGCCCCAGAAATCAGCCAGGCTTGCACACACTCACCCAACAGCATCTCCCCTCTCGCAACTGCATGACCAACTGCTGGCCTGAGCCAGTTTCATGTTCTTAATCTAGAAATGTGTTTTATCCCCAACTCACTGCATGAATATTCAGTTACTACAGCATCCTAGATTCCCATGAGCTGACTAATGAGCTCAAAGCAACACAATCAAACAAGAACTAGGATTCCTCTTCACTGCTGGCTCTGATCCTTAGTCCACTGGTGCTTGGCTGTATAGGCAGTCCCGTCACATAGCTCACAGCCCATCTCCCAAGTCAACACTCCCCCCCCCTTACTGTGTACTGTGCTAACACAAATGCCGTATTACAGCCATTCACATTTATAATGCAAAATCCTAAAGGAACCAAATGAACAAATTTTGCATGGGGTACAGAAAAAGATGGAAATTGTGAAACTTAAATGCTAATGAAATAATGTACAAGTGAGTAACACAAAACCAATACCATCTACAGCTCTAAATACTATTAAGAATGTCATGCATAGTACAGCAATTACGGCAATTTCGAGCATTCTTAGACTTTGGAGGCTGAAAAACAAAACTTCCTCTGCCCCTTGCACTTCTTCTTTCCCAGCAACTTAGGAAGCAAGCCAGCATGCCAACTTTGAAGCATAAAATAAAATGAAACCAATAATTGATTTTAAGCAAATGCCCCCTAGGCCACCCAATAATAGTGTTTCTAAAAGCAGTCCTACCTTTGTTTTCCAACTTGAGCTCCTCTGCTAGCAAGCTGTCTTGTCTGTTGCCAAGCACAAATGCCAGAAATGAGAGGATCAGGGCATCCAAGATTCCAATAATCGCCAGGATATATGCCCAGCGGACTGAACAAGCCCCCAGCGTGTACTTGTCTGTCTTTTCACCACACATCCGTTTTACCTCATCTGAATCCCAGCCATCAGGAAAAATCATACAACCCAGGACGAGACAGGCAGCTTGGAGAAAAAAGAAAAGGAGAACAATGGGATAATGAGACCAAACTTTCGTTTTGATGAGAACCTACAGAGTTATCATTAAAGCAACACACTTTTTCATTCTGAGCTTCAAAGCTAGGTTACTTAAAAACAAGTCACAGGATTATATGCTGTGATTAAGTATGTAATATAAAAACCTAAGATCCAACATCAATTGAGCACCTTGCTTAAAACCCCAGTCCTGAATCCCCAGCCAGCTTCTGTACTAGTGCAATCACATTTTCCTAGTGAGACTGATTTCTTCACTGTAATATGAAACACTCACACAAAACAAAAGGGGAAAACAATTAATAACCTGGATATTCAGAGGAAACACTGGTTACTAACAAACCAAAGAAAATAGAGGAAAAAACCTACTTTTCATTTCTGGTAAACAAAGTAACACAGATAGATAACACACGTAGGTAACAGCGTGAGGGTTTGGTTGGGTTTTTTTTGTCAATTGGCAGTACTCCTTTAACTGAAATACATTTTATGCATCAACGGGTTTGTACTCCTCAAAAACACAAGTAATGACATTGTTCTGCAAAGAAAAATAAGCTGTCAACATTGCTGTCAACTGCTGATCTGGTTTACCTGAGGAATCACCAGATGACATCTCAAACATGAAAAAGCACTGATCTTTTTAACACCAAGAGAAATGAAAAGCCTCTACCCGCATGGAGAGCCAGCCGACATCAACCATCAGCTGCTCTGGGTAGGGGCAGCCGTAGCATGGCGGGGACGGAGGCAGAGGGTGAACGTTCAGGTGCTCATCCATCAGCCTGTGTGACTGCTAAAAGGCTGAGCTTAATTTTTAAGTAGCAGAAATTTGGTTTTGCACTTGGTTCCCAGGGAAAATGCCCTGCTGTGGGACAGCAGGGAGTGTCACGGGCCAATGTGCTTCTTGTGGAGCAGGCAAGATGGTGTGACAAGGTTTGGTTTTTTTTTTTCAAAAGTAACGTGCTCCATCACCCGGAGCAGAGTCAATCTTGCCCACTGGTCAGCAGTTGCTGTGATGTCCCCTGCCTGGATGGTGCCAGTGTGAGGGCTGAGCACGCACGGCTACTTGTGCCTGGCTACTCACA
This sequence comes from Falco punctatus, assembly GCF_963210335.1. Classification (NCBI taxonomy): domain Eukaryota; kingdom Metazoa; phylum Chordata; class Aves; order Falconiformes; family Falconidae; genus Falco; species Falco punctatus. The sequence goes on along the minus strand of NC_137585.1, from coordinate 76,540,772 downwards.
TCTTGGGTGGGACATGTGTGCTCTTGGGCAAGAAGACCCCAAGTGTGGCCCCTGCTGGGTCCTGGGGCATGGTCATAGTCCAAACCCAGCCGGGATTTGGCCACAACCTTGGGCTAGCACATGACTTGCTGTTCAGACACGTCCTGTGGTCTGTGGGGAGCAGCCCTCTCTTCCTACTGGACTGTGTGCCTTGCAGTGGAGGGCACCATGACAGGGATGCAGCACCAGGGCTTCTGTCCCTGAGAGGATATGATGTGTCCTGAGGTGGTGATAGATTATTACAGAAACACACCCAAAAAAGCAAACCCATGCACTGAATGAATCTCCACTGACTTGGTCCCCACTGAGTCTCTACCTGAGAAAATCCACGGGCTGAGAAAACATGCCAATATGGCAATCTCATAGGACTGGACCAGATGTACTTCTGCACAGGACCTGGCTTCCCACTGCCTGCAGGGACTGTCACCAGGCACAGTTGAAGGAGCACAGAAAAGCACAACTTGTACCTTGTCATTTGCTTTTGGACAATGTCTTTCCCTGGGAAACCCCCATGTGGGTTGGCCCTCCTGTGAGGGGGGTGAGGGACCAGGTGGTCTCCAGAGGTCCCATCCAACCTGAACTGGTTTTCAGCAGGGAGGTGGCATGTTGGTAACAGGGGACCGAGCAGTTGGGTACCCACGGCACATTTCCTATCAGAGCAATGAGAACAGTGCACAGATACACTTCAGTGCAGCCCTTGGTCATGCTGACGGACTCGTTGCCTTCACTGAAGCAAACAACCTGAGTGCAGCACTAGCCAGGGAAATGGCAGAGGGTTGGCTTCAGTAGGGGGGGATAGGACATAAAAATTAAGTAGAACATGAACATTCTAAAAATAAACCAAGAAAATCCTAAAAATAAAGATGATGTTGAATGAGTTCATTGCTCAGGTTTTATTGCATTTAGGAGAATTAGAAAATCCATATGCTTTCAGTAACTGTCTGTACTGCCTTTTCTAACTTGGAACCAAGTGTATTTCCAGCATTAGCTCTTCTTTCTTAGTATAGCTGATGAGATACGAGGGATCCTAAACCATCTTTTATAAGTTTTAATGTTATATTGGTGCATTGTGCTCTAAATTGCAGGTATATGTGCTAATTGAAAAGAATACATTGTGTGACTTTTGGGCTTTTAAACAGTTGTTGAGCCAGACCTCTGTTTGGAAACCACAGTTTATACACCGAGTAGCCTGTGCAACCAACAGCTGCCATCGCTGTGGGAATTGCAACAAGCTCTTGTCTTTTCTGGACAAGCATAAGCACTGTAATTTTACATATCTCTAATGCCCACAAAACAAAACCACACCTGCACTGAATCAATATGATGAAATCCTGGAAGAAAGATGTGAAAACAGCTCAGGAATGGCAGTTTCTTTTCGACAGCTACACAATTGCTGTAGACAAAGCCTTGAAAGCAGGTCTGCAGAAAGCACCTGATGTAGAACAAAAGCTGCACCTGAGGCATTCGACAAATTCTTCCTAAGCAGTTCATTTTTGTGAAAATATAACAGCTTATAACACTTTCAAGGACAATAAGGCTTAGAAATAAGGACAATTAGATAAGGTCTGATTTACTCAGAACATGCAGGTTTGGCATATTGTAAGTTGCCTACTGCCTGCCTTAACTCATTTACACAATTTCACCAGATCTTCCAAAGATCTTAGAGACCAACTGTACAATAATTTGCTTTCTTGAGCTCACTACACACACTTCCAGAAAGAGTATTTCTCACAGTCAACACATTAGCATTGCCCTCACACTTGTGAGGGACTCCACTGAAACGGTGCAGCAAATCTGCGTATGTCTGGTGGTCATGAAAATGTCCACGTTTACCTAGGTAACCGGTGACAAAAGTTAGATTTACTATATAACAGCAACTACCAAAGCCAGTTTACTTTTATTAATTGTCCTCAAAATGAGAGGAAGCTTAACGCTCAGTTAATGAACAATAGATGTGGAATTTTTCTGCTAATTGTGCAAGAATAATTAGCAAATACCAACGTCTCTGTGTTTTTTTTTATTACATAGCACATCAGACATATGTTCTTAGTATTTCCTAAACATAATTTCACTTTGTTCTTTCCTACCTAGTTAACTAAAAATGTAAGTCCTTATTTCAGGAACTCAGTGTACAGCTTTCCAGCTGTATTCCTCAGATTTCCAACCAACTCATCTTTCCTGAATTCTGTTCCTGCACGCTTTGATATACTTGCTTAACTTTCTGGAGTCATTCTGTTGATTGCAGTTGGACTTCTCTCGGTAATAAGACACAGAGGTAAATGGTGGCTGAACTAGATCCCTTTGCATAAAGGCAGATATCAAAGAGGGGATATAATTATTTTCTCCTTTCTCTCTACAGTTTAGATACTTTCTACTAAACGACTGCTTGGTCAACATCTTCAGATGCAGGAATCGTAACTTACCCGTAGAGGTTAACAGAAGTAGGATTAGTCAGCCCCAAGTCTTGCCTTGCTGAGGGAATATTTTGCACTAATGCCTTTAAGAATACGGACTTGCTCAAAAATATAAAACAGGTAATGATTCATCTATCAGCTACCAGACCAAAAAGACAGATATAAAAACCACCTACAGATCTACTTTGTATTGCTAGAAATTTTTACCTTTTAATCCTTCTGAAAAGGATTAGATTTTTCTCTAGAAGGAAATTACTTCCAGTTTTATACAAATTTGAAAAATGGAAACCATTTTATGCAATTTCAGTGAAACTGCTAAGAGATGATTTTATAACACAGACATGGGTCCCATATCTTTTTCTGAACTTCCACTGTCCCTAATGGCAACGTGACTGAAATGGAAATGTAACAAAGGCTACCACTGTTTTACTACTACTATCCAATATATATATTCTAATAAACTGAGAAACTTTTGCATTTGGAAAGCTCACCTACTGAATGAAAAGCCTTAAATCATCAGTTCCTACAGTCTTTTTGATTCAAGTGAGGAAAAAGTTAAATCTATATTGGTCGAAGGCAGTCTTCTGTGTGTGAGCTGAATGCATTGGATTAACGCCGTCTCGCTGAGCCTGCAGACAGCCCAGCCTAGGACCTCTGCAGCTAATCAAGAGCTTTCATGAGAAGCAGCAGGAGGAAATTGATAAATGACTGATTAGTGTCACTGACACCATTCAGAACTATTCGGGCAACTGTAAAACTTACAAGAATCATATCCATATTGTTTTCCCTTTGGTTGCTTAGGAAAGCTCCTGGCAGGACTAGGGCTTTTGTAACGATGGCCCTGGGCATCCTCCAGTCCTGCCTCTAATTTTCTTACAATACATGGGGTAATAAATTGTTTCTCCTGCATACTGGGAGTCTGGTGAAGCTTTTCAAGCTTTTAAAAAAATGATTAATAAATAGTAGTTAAACATGCCTGATACATATTACTTCTCTTCTTTTTTCTCATATGAACAGCTAACAGAAACTGTCACATGGTTTTCCTTTAGGGCTCTGAGTGACAAGACAAATTATTCATACTAAGAGTGGGAGTCCAGGATTTTACCTCCTGGGACAAAAGGATGCAGATACAACACTTTTAGAAACTGGAAACAGACACTGAATTGTTGCTGGCAGTGACAGACTTGTGACTCTGACCAAGCTAATATTATCACAGCCTGTGCTCTGTGCATGAGCTCAAATGGTAATTAGCAAGCAAGTAGTTCATGATCCTATGGTTGTGCCAAATATGGTGACAGATTAATATTATATCATTGCATGGAATGAGGTTCTATTTATAAAAAGGCTGACTGTTATACAGGAAACCAGTGCTGAGAAATTCCTGCTGGCAAGACTCCTCTCTCGTCTTCATTCTTTTCCTGAAAACACACCCAATTTGCTTGAATGTAGAGCATGACGATGGCAGGTTTCCTGACAAAAGAGTCAAAAAACCTGTATGGGAATTGTACTGACCAGCCATTTTCTTTCCATACCCACAGGTGCAAGAGCCTCCAAATTTCCACAGTTCCAAAACCTGAAAGATTCTTTGCTTTCAGGTTTTTTTCTAAATGATATTTACAAAGCCAGTGACCCATTAACTCCAATAAATTGAACAGAGATTTTGCCAGCCATGTTGGTGGGGTGAACTTCTAGGACAGAGTGAAATGAAAGGTGAGTCTGGCAGGGGACATTCATCAGGACTACAGTCTTGTACCTGGGAAAGAAAGAATGAGGGGAGGTGGCTGAAGACACGGGGTCAAATACAGTCCTGAGTGAACACAGAGGCTGCACATCCATGCAGCTGAGACTGATCTGAGTGATGTGGACTGTGCTTATGAGTGGGATAATAATGCTCTGTGTTTACATTTATGTTCTGGCTTGGAGCAAATGTGCAGTTTTGAAGCAAATGCACTGATTCTCTCCATTTACTGCTTCCATTCACAGAAACAGTTCTCGTGCATATAAAACAGATCAGAAGTTCCTTTCCAAAAGTTCTTCAGTGCTGGATGAGGATCTTAACATTCTGACTCAATGTGTGGGCTTCATTACCACAAAACCTGTGCCTAGTCTCCTAGGCTCTCGAACCATGCAGGGCTTCCTTAACACCTGAAATGGTTCTTGTGAAATACAAAGAGGCAAATGCCATATGACTGACCTTTTGATGCCAAATCTGATAAGAATATATATATACACACATGTATCAAGAGATATGTGTATTTCCCACGCTGATTTTAAGAGAAAGAAAAAAAGACCAAATATTCAGTCACTGGACAGCAAAAAGAAAGAAAATAATTCTGTGAAAAGTGGTAGTGAGGTAGGTGCTACAATAAGGGAGAGATGACTCGCCATAACCTGGCTGAGCTGACAGATACCTGAAAGATTTTTATGCCTGCTAGTTATGCTTAGACAGCAAAATGGAAGTGTTTTATCAGCTGCTGCAAGGTGTGAAGCTGGATAACAGAAATACGGTTGACCAATAGCCACTCCCAAAGACAAGCACTAAAGAGCATGAATTGTTCAGAAAGATGGAAACAACTGGGAAAGTGAAGTTATATGTGAGGAATGTGTTAAGCTGTAAATATTTAGAAAAGAATCACCAAGACAGTGCAAGGTACTTCAGTTAAGATCGCTTGGGGGAAGAACTGTAAGAGAAATTTTACTGCACTAAGGGGACCTGTTTTAGACCTCAAGTGTTGGATTTACGTATGGGTAGAGATTTCTTTGATATGACAGAGACAGAAATTCCATGAGGGGTTGTATCATCATGGGAGCATTTAACTTCCAAGTGTTAATCATTAGCCACGGTAATTAAACTTTGAGATTAATGCAGTTCTATGAATAAATTAGTACAACAACTATCTTAAGCATAAAGATAATGTAAGAGTACCATAGATTTTTATGAGTGTGTGGCAGGTGACTCACAACGTGCATCCCTATGACTCCTTGCAAAAGACCACAACTTCTGCTGTTCCAACCATGGTTATATGCCATAGGTATTTATAGTGCCTTGTCCAGAAAAAATTTGGAAACCAGGGACTATTAACGGATGCAGGCCTAATCACTGTGTGGGCAAAAAATGTCTAGAAATGTCATGACAATGAATTGCTAACAGCTATAGCAGAGGTAGATGACTAACTGATGAAAAATGGGTAAACTGAAATTGTATATGACAAGAGATAAAAATACTTCTTCACAATGAAGCAGGTATGGGAGGTTGTATAGCTAGACCCCCACAGGAAAGTATGTGTCAAAAGTTACATTTACACTGTATCGCCTCCTGTGGTGTCCACTGGCCCTGGGATCTAAGAACTTTTTTTTTTTTCTTCTGATTTTTCTGTTTGAAATGTCTAAAATAACATGGAAACTGTGTCACAGCCCACCAGAGTTTTTCCTAACATGTCTTTGTATCACGGAATGTGTGTTACGAGCTCTGTGTGTCAGCTGAAGGTCCGTGCCCAGAGATCACAGATATGACAAAGGTGCTTGCGAACGCATGTGCTCAGAGGGAGACGACCTGGGAGTCAACTGACATGAAGCCAGGTTGTTTGATGATGTGGGGATATCCAAAAGCCACTCTCCTCATATGCTAGAGTCTCCTGAAAAAGAAATGTATAAGTAATGCGTGAACTCCTTGTTTATATTGCATCTTTGGTTTTTGCCAGATCACAGCCATCGAATGTAATTTTGGCTTGGCTTTGCTTGGTAACAATGCTTACCGTTGGAAGTGTTTGTTTTGAATGCTGTCACAGAGTGTTACAGCTTTCTAATGTAATGTTAACTTCTCTTTGTAGAACCTGCTCTTTAGCCAAGCGTTATCAAACCATAGCATACTGAAATGTACTGGATTTAGCTAATGAATAAACTCAATATAAACACAGCATCAGCTGCAGCAGACAGGCTGGAGAATAGGTGCTCTTTGTTATGAATGGCGTAGGCTAGACATTGCTTGAGATTTATACAGCTGATGTTTCATCACAAGTTACTGATCCGAGCAGTGAAGCTATTTTAAATACGGTTTTGGTAAAGAGAAGGAAGACCTGAAAATAATCTTACCATTGGTGGCCACGAGTCAATTCAGTTTAAATAAAATGAACAGGAATAAAAATGGTGCTGAAACTGGGTTTTAAAAAATGTATATTTCAGAGGGACAAACTTTGATAATCTAAAGAAACTAGTCAACTACACTGAAGAGGTCCATACTTAATTGTGGGGAATGCCTTGAATTTCTTTCAAAGATACACATTTTCTGAAGAAGCTTGACAAAGATGAATAAAATTCCAGGGGTACTTTCAAGTAGCAAATTCTGTTCCCTTCTACCCTCATTACCTATCTCCCCAGGAAAGATGTGCGCAAAGACCTTAGAAATGACAGGAAAAGGGACTAGTTAGCAAAGACAGACACATTTTGGAGATTAGATAATGCAGGTCTAAAAGCTTGCCAAAACTCAATCTGTGCTAAATCTTTCAAGACAAATTGAAACAAAAAGTCAAATAACCTTCAATTAGGTTAACAAAAAAAGAAGAAGAAAAGCAGACACAGAGTGAAGCTGGGTCTAGGACCTAATTCTTTATCTCATTTTTCAGTGAGGAGGATGACAGAGAACAGGGGGACAATGCCCTGACAGCTGGGCATGAACATTTGGAAACGGGAACTCCTGCCTCCAAGCCCATAGCAAACCTGAAATGATCATCATGTGCTCAAGGTGAAGGAATGGACCCTCCAATCCCAAATACTGAAATAACCAACCCATCAAACCGCAAAGCTGGTAGGAAGGTTTTAAAAACAAGTTTATTGTTGAGATACTGGCGAACAGTATGTGCTACATAATTTTTAGAAAAAAGAAAACAGAACAAATTTGAGAATTGAAAAGTAATTGGAGCAAACACTCACCTATCCATTCTTAGACCTCAGTTCTTTGAATAATTATTGAAGGAAAGAATAATTGAAGACATGGAAAAAAATACGAAGTGGGGTGATGGTTCTGACAGCTGGGAAGCAGTGACTTTATAAAAGAAAGCTAAGTAACACGCTATTCAGAAAGCATTAGATACTGTGTCTTATAGAAACATTTATTAACCTGGAGAATACAGAGATTAGCATGAGAATTTAAGGTGCTTGTTCATGGGGAGCTGACATTTTTTGCTTGAAGGAAAAGTCTTGAGTTGTTTTGAGTATACATTGGGCACCTCAAGGACCAGCCTGAGTATCAATCATTTAGTGTTTTCATTAGAAGCTTTGGCAAGAGTAGAGGTTTGGTAGTAAAATCCACTGACGGGAGGCACTAACAATGCAGAAGACTAGTGGGACAAATGGTAAAGAAGAGAAAACATGAAAGTATATTGATCAGCCTTTGGAGGACCTTGAGTCACTAGTAAAACGCACCCATGAAAAAGCTAAACATGAGAACTAGCAACACCAGGGAAAACTTTTTCAGCATAATGTAATCACTAGAGCCATCTGGTGCTGTTGGTTTCTAATCTTTAGAAGAGTGATGTTTGGAACAACCAGTTAATGAGAGCAAGATTATTTTAAGATGTAATGTGGTACTTTAGGAAAGGTATTGCATGATGCTGTAAGTGGCCATGATAAGGGGATTAGATCTGATGATTTAGTAGGTGGTTTCTAGGCCTATGTTCTTATGAGGGGGCTGAGAGATAAACATATTTGAAATTAATAAAGAAGGATATCTGAGGGAATAGCAGCCAAAGAACTAGGAGCTAGATAGCAATACAGAAAGCTAAGATCATAAATAGTGTTGCCTACATCAAACCAAGAAAATCTAGCAGAATAAATGAGGGTACGGGGCATAGAAGGAGGTCACTACTGGGGTCTCTCACTGTGGTCTTTACGGAAATTTGCCTTTTCTCATCTTTATTAAAGGTTTGACAGTGTGATGGCAATGAAAGAGGAGAGGCATGAAGTTATTTTCTTTTTTTTTTGCCAGTCCTCATCCAAGCTATCCTGACTTCCCTGCCAAACATCAAGCAAGTACAACAGCCTGGTTTTATACTTGGGAAGTAATGCCTCCGGCTTGTTTCTTTAGCTACTGCAACTGCAAGCAATTCTAAACATGCTGGTGAGCGGGGAGTCTGGAAATGCACCAGCCACCACTTTCAGGATAAACATGGGAGAGTTCTGCAGGCTTCCGAGGTAGAAGCAAGATGCAGAAGCAAAAGATATTCATAGAAAAAAGGGATTTCTACAACTAACTTTATAGTAGAGTCCACAATAAATATCACTGTGTAATCTTTTGCTTCTGAAATCTAGCAGCTTCACAGCCAGTAAGTACTCACTTGCAAAAAAGGAGTCAAAAACCTCTAAAACCCCATGTAATATCACCTAGAAAATAGATCTGCATGCCTTATAGTACTGGTGCACTGTGGAATTTTATGATTACTTTGTATAAACACAAGAGAATGGACCCAAAGAGGGAGAACAGCAATTTAACTGGAAGGGCAGTCTTGGCACTGGAACAAACGGATATAAAACGTCCAGGAATACATCTAGGCTATAAAGTAGAAGGCAGTTTTGAATTGTCAGGGGAGAGGTTCTGGCACAAAATCAGTAGCTGTAGCCAGGCCGAAAAGTTTTAAGTTGTCCAAGTTCATACTGTTAAATAGTAATTAAAGATGGAGTTTGGTCATTGTATTAAAAATGTATTAGGATATGTTTCTCTGTGAGGCTAAATTCAGCTACTTCGGGCCTTTAAGATAACTGCAGGAACTTAAAAGTCTTACACCATGTTTCTTCAGACTTCAGAAACCTGAGGTCAACACTGTTGTCAGCATAGGAACTTTGCAGTAGCTGCAGATCTGAACACGAGGACAACGCAAACAGCACCCAATTGAGCCTTAGGGAAGGAGCAACGCTGAGAGGCAAACTCCAGGCTTGAGCACCATGGCCATTTTGCTGAAAAGCTTCAGATTTATTTTCCTTTGACCACAGATTTATCAAAACTCTCTATCTGAATAAACCCTGCCCTGTATTGTAGTCAGCAAAGCTTCTTGCTGACTGTTCTTCCTCCTGTGGTTACACATTGTAAACTCATGGAGTTCACAGCCAGCAAGATTTCCCTACGCAGTTCCTGAACTCCATCCACACTACTTCAACCCTTGGCTGCAGGGGTTTGCCTGCATCCCACCTGGTACATGCCACGGAGCACACTAACAGCAGTAGTGCATTAGCAATGCATTAAAGAATCAGCCCCCACACGCTACGGCTTCAGAGAACATCTGGTATGATGTTCTGGTTGCGTTCACAGTTTCATTTACATGACTCCTTACAGGTATTTGACAGTCACGGTTGGAAATGATTGGAAAATGGGGTAACTCACCCATCCAGTACCTGAAATAGCATGGGTCAGTGGCCAACAACTGAGCGAGCGATTTCAAAATAGCCACCAAGAATTCAACCAACTGTTATCTGACCTCCGCTTTGCTGCCACGAAAGGAACCCAAACGATAAGTACACTTGCAAAAGGAAATGAAATAAAAAGGGTCAGAGAGGACTTTTCTTAAATTTGCTGTGCCTCTCCTACACCTTTGCGGGCAGAACGCTGACTCAGCACCCGGGTGGCAGATGGGGAGCAGTGAAATACCTGCAGTACAAACAGCTGCCAGGCAGATGCCTCTGCCTGCTCTTGGTCACTGGCCAGCTGGAGAAATCTCGCCTATGGAAGCTGATTGAGAGATTCAAGAAGTTGTTTGGCAGCGGGGATGATAAATAGGCACTGGTAAGATTTCTCTGCTGTAAGCTGCGGCGCAGGCTTATGGTCACTCTATGTTCCCTGCCAAAGCATGGCTACAATTCCCAGAATATAATGCATCATGATATGGGAATGTGACTTAATGCTGAAACGAGAAGTAGTTTAAGACCTGCAATTTATAGGCATTTCATCCCCCAACTGCAGGCATGACATTCCCTTTGCCCTCACTCTGAGCTTTGTGTTTCCCACATATTTAGTAGAGAAAATGAAGGTTCAGAGGGAGTGACTGAAGTCAAGAAGAAAGATGATGTGAAGGACAAGGCAAGGGAACATTATGTCATAAGCAAGGAAAAAAAGAAGTAACTGAATGCATTGTGGGAGAAGGGGGAAGGCTCTTGTCTCTCTTGTTTTTTGTAAAGCATTAATGTTTTGCTAGAGATTGCCTGCAGCTGACTAAATGCCATGCTTTCCTTGACAAACGGGAACCGTACCCACCCTCTCTGAGACATTGGCTCACCCTCCAAGTATTAAAATCTGTTCAGGATTCCCCAGTTTCCTCAGGGCTGGGCACCCCTCCATGTACTCTGCCAGAGGGCTCCAGCTAGCTCTGTGTGGGAAGATCCAGCTCCAGACTGGTCTCATTCCCCCTTTTAAAATCAGCAGCCTTCCCAAAGCCAGCCTGCACACAGCTCCCCACCTCCTCTGAGGGAGTGGACCCACGCTTGTACCTCAGAGTGGTTTGTGGGACAGGAAAAAGTGAGACAGGGTTTGAAGCACCTTTATGCTGCAGGCAAGTGCCACATGATGCAGGCAATGCAAAGCCAAAGACCTGCAGAAGGGAGGACCTTAATATGTGGAGGGGATGGGCGGCTGGGAGGCAGTAATATGGAGCGGTCTCCGCTTAAAATAAGTGAGATGGAGGCAGGAGGCAGCCCTATTCTGGAGATGGAAATGGTTTAGGTTTAACTAAAGTCATTGCAATCATTTAAATCTGATTTCCAAAGCAGTTCTAGCTGATATTGCAAATGGACTGGCACAGAGGCAAGACGAGTTCTGAACGGATGATAAAGGCATCGACTTTTGTATAGTTCCTTTCAGTGCCCCTGAGGCGCACGCATACATCTTTATGCCTGCACAGCTTGTCATGTGCTATTCTTCACTTATCTCTGCTATAGCTCTGCCTGATCTCCTAACAGCTTTGCTCGGCAGAAGAGAAATGGACAATAGGCCCTGAGACCGCTCGGCCGCATTGCTTCTTCATTAAAGTTGACATCTGGCAGCGAGACTTCGCTGCCTTTCAGGAGCTGATGTCTCATTGAAGCTAAAAGCAGCAGAGGCATCAGCAGTGGCAATGTCTCTCCCACCAAGAGTTTCTGCTCTGGATGGTAGGAGAGAGCCCTGGGGAATGAGACCAGTAACACCTGGTGATGTTTTTCTCCTTTGTCTTTTTCCTGTTAAAGGGGAGACTACCCTTTTACCTAGGGCTAAGCACATGAGATTGCTCAGCCTCCTAAACTCAGTGCTTTTGACATGCCAGAGTTGAGAAAATTTTAAAATTTTGACAAAAAGTGGAAGGAATCTGAACTAATTTAAGAATATCTTCTTATATCTATACTGGCAAGCACATCTCATCTTCCATTTGCTATGAAGTCTGTTTGATCAATAATGTGTCCAATTTTGTTCAGTATAACTGCAACAGTCCTTGCCTTGGTGCTCTGGCAATCCTGACTCTCCTACCAGTTACTAACTGGAAGGGTTAATTTTGGAATTTCTTTTGACTTCTACAGAATTACATTTCTGTGCCTTTATTATTTTTAGTTTTGCTGGTTAACCCCAAGATTTGCACTATACAGCAAGTTTACCTGTATAGTTGTCAGCAAAACCCTGTGTGCACGCACATGCCATTTCAAGTCCTGACTAGGTTTATGATATCAAGTTGTAATACCTTTTTGAACATTTCTGTAAGTCCAGCACATGCACTGTTGCAGTGCTGCAATGCCTCTGAAGTAAAGTAACCCTTAGTACTTCCAGCATGGCAAACAACCATGCTGGTGCTGATTTTCAGCCCTAATGTCCAGAAGTCACAGAAAGTAGGTCCCCTTCCATTTAAAATGACTGGCATATGCCTATTAATGTACTACTGCTGGTGATTTCTGCCTTAGAGATGCCTATTCAGGCACTGAAAGGACTGGAATAATGCAAGGCAAAGCAGCGATGCAAGGCAAAGGGAAAATCTGACAGTCCCACCAAAATCAGGGAGACTGACATGGGCTGCTGGGAAAGCTGGGTACCTGCAAAGTTGGCTACGAAGCTTGAGGGCTTGCTAGGTGACCTCTGAAACCCCAGAAGTACATGCTGCCCACCAGCTCATTAAGAAGGATGAACCAGCAGATACGATATTTCCAAAGGGAGTAAGAGGACTATAACCGAGCTGGATCCAGAGATAGAGCCAGAGGAAAGAGGAGTTTGGTTGGGATTGCAATAACTGTGTCTTCTTTCAAAAATGTTCATAGGTCCTGGACTCCATGTCCTTTTTCCAGTACTCTATAAATAAATAATGACTGAAAACTTGTATAATAGAATTGTTTTCTAAAGCAACTGGTTTACTTTAACTCTTTGGGTGAGCACCAGCAAAAAAGAGAAGAAATTCCACTGGCAACTCAAAATGTTCCTGAATGCATCAGGCAGTAAGTGTTTCTATCACTACATTGCAAGCAGCTGAAATACAGTGTAACAGATATTTGAGCACTCTAATAAATGTACAGAAAATGTAATGTGTACCTTGAAAACAATCCAGTATCTCATGATTCAGACTACTTGAATTTTATAAATAAATGTTTTGAGGAAATATATACTTCAAGACCTCCGCCCCTCAGAATCACCACTGGCTATAGTTGTTAGCAATCTTTAATGTATTATTCCTACCTCTATTACCAGTGACACCTGTGAATTCATTTCTCAGTCTCACAGGACTATTTCTTTGGAGATGGTACTACAAAGTGATGGGGCTGAGAGCTCCTGACCTCTAGCTTCTAATACCAATTCCAAACAAGTGTATTGGAAGTAAATCTAATTTACTTCAGAGTTCATGACAGTTTCTTTAGAAAAGTTTGTTTAGACTGAGGAGGCACCTTCCTCAATCTGCTGACAAACACCCTAACCCTGATGATAAAGACATGGGCATATGGAAAACATGTCCTTTAATTCTCTCCAAAAGTCCAAGTTCAGACTCTGACGGAAAGGAGAGGTTGGAGTGCTTGGTCCAGGGGATGCAGAGGAACTCCAGAAATGCACAGGGAAGTGCACCAAGATGCTACCCAACTCCTGAGACATCAAATACAGAGACTGTAAAATCAAACTTCCTTAAAACCTGTACAGTAGCAGTCATTCCAGATGGACACTATCGATTTGGGATTGAAGACACAACACCATGTCACAATTTGCCTCTCATTAAGACCAAGAAAAATAGAGATTGCAGAGATAACTTGTAATACATGCTGCAACAGCAGCCAATACTTTGCGCTTTCAGTTTTGCATGGTATAAAATATTGTATAATGTTTGTCCTTGAAAACTGGCACTTGACATCTCAAGGTCCCTGAATAAGTCTATCAGGTTCATAAAAATGTACTAACGGTGTGCTTATAATACCCAGCCAAGGCAAATACAGTCTATTCAGGAATGGCACAAATTAACTCAAAGTGTATGGAGAGGGCTGCTGGTGAGGCACTCAGCTTCTCAGCACCTCAACTACCTTGCTGCTGAGCCCCTCAAAATCAGTCTTTCCTCTTAGCCTTTCTACTATGAGAATAACGCTTCCCATCCTGGCTCACAACATAAAGGTACACCATACAGCCTTAATAATATAAATCTCTGATTCACATCCATTGAACCATGACCAGCTCAATGTTCTCAGCCTAATGAGAACCACATTTAGCATTCGTCCATGCAACTGCCCAGACAACACTGAACTTTATTCTTAGTCAAGTCTGAAAGGCACACCAAGCCACAGATGCAAAGAGCGTTTCGGGCTCCTTGGAGCACAACTGGTACTGCTACCCCCCTCACTCTGACCATACTGCTCTGAAGAAACATTCTTGTTTGCAATGCTGCCTTTTTAAAAATTCATCTCTCCAGACCACTCCGTGGTGTACTGATAAATAAGAGCCGCCTCACTGACCAGAGAAGTTATATTGACCTTGCCCAGTTGTTAAACTGGACAATAACAACAATGTATTTTTTATTTGGGTTCATTGCTAGAATTATTTATGATTAGCAAGAAAGTGCTATGTTAAATTGTTCTAATAGCGTAACCATGGGAACAAGATAATAAAGTGCTGACAGAAATTTGGTGGAAGTAATTTGTGTATCCAAGAATTACATTGCCGTGTGTTAACTTACGCACTCCTGAAAATGAACGCATGAATTAGCTAAAATGCACAATTAAGGACTGGTTCTTTGGAGCTTTCCCTTGTGTGACATTGGGGCTCCTGCGATGTCCCTGCACTAGCCTGGGGGTACCTTGCTTCTGCCTAGCAGGGCAAATAATTGTCCTTATTTTACCAATAAAAAAAAGTAGTATTTTCTTTCTGCTGAAGCAAACCGGTATTTCTGTAGTGATACCCTCGTGGCTAGTCAGAAACAAACCTAAGAAATGTAATCATTCCTACTGAATCTAACCAACCCGACCTGACAGTGAGATCTTTCTGGCAGATCCTATGCACAACCGTACTCACAGTCTTATGCAGGAAGACCCACTAATGGCCTCACTTACTTGGATTTCAGCTCCTCTCATAGATTTGCTGCCCCTACATCCTTTGCCAGCCAAGGCTGCCAGCTAATGCCTTCCCTCTTACCAGTGCCACAGTACCTCTCCTTTCTGCCAGTACCGAGTGAAACATTTTGTCTGAAACTTTTCTTGCCAATAGAGTGCAGCAGGCCAGTGTGAACATTGTAAACGTTCAGGCTGACCATTGTGAACTCGACCAAACAAAACCTAAAGGCGTTTCTGTGAAAAACCATAAGTGCTCAATTATCATTGAGAATCCCTCCAAAAATAAAGTGCATTTTCATCGGAGGTAGAAAAGATGTAATTTGAGGTTTATTGCCGGTTGGTTTTTCTTGCCAAGTTTGCCAGTGCCTGGCTCAAGAAAGAAACGCCACTTTTCACACACAAATGCTCTGCAGCCCCTGCTGAGTCCTCCTGATGTGCCCGATGGCCTGGTCCCACCTGCTGAGGCTTGGTTCATAAACACGTGCTCCACTCCAGCACTTGCAGCTGGGAAGCAAATGCCTGTAGCGAGCTGACAATGCCCATGCTCTGTGCTTTCTGCATAAGCACTTCTCAGTGCTGCATAGGCAGATGCTGTAACAGTTACGGGAGTTGCATAAAACACATCATCTGTCCCAAATATAAAAGAGAGAGAGCTCAGCTGATGCAGCTGCAGAGGTTTAAGCTGATCAGTAGCACAGAGTGCTGACGGAGCAGTGGGAGCTTTGCTGGGACAGCTTTCTGGGTAAAAATCCCAGCATGACAAGGGGAGCTAAATGTACACAGCTCCTAGGTGAAAGGCAAGGCTGGAAATGGTCCTCTTAACAGTTTCTACTGTAGACATTGCTTGGGGCAAAAATTTCATTTAGATATCCCTCAGCCTCTCCTTTCGCTTGCCTTTCCACTTCTCATAGCCCCAGCAGAAACCAGGCAACCTCCAACTGTGTTTGAATGGTAATGCCATTCATTCTTCTCAAATGCCTATATACTTTTAAAATAATTCTTGCTACTTTTGCCTAACCTGCTGACCCTTCCTGGTCATTCAGTTATCCATATAATGGTTTATAATTCTGTCATATATCCTGCTTTTTCTTCTTCCGTGCATGTTTGCTGATGCAAGGTCTGACTACTTTGTTTTCATATTGACAAGACATACAGTATTTTTTGTTGTGATTCCCCTCCTCTCCTGCATCTTATCCATCAGCACATCTCTCATCCTCTTACATTTGTTTTATAGATTACAGTTTTCTTCTTCACCTTCTCTCACACCTTTGGCATCTTCCTAATCTTTATTAGGAAACTAGTAAGATTAAGGTTATCACTGCTCAGACAGTTATCACGTCACCTACCATCTGTTGCTCAGGGTATTTTTTCTGTCTGCAAACCCTCCTTCCACACAGCACACAACGGATAGATTTTATACATTGTCTGCAGCACAACAGACAGATTATATCCAAGATACAACATTTTCCAACATATTTGTCTGAATTGGGAAAGTGGAAAAACCTCTCTCAGAGATGCGTGACATTATTAAATATTTTGGGTACCTGTATCTTATCTGTGAAGGCTGAGACACCCGTGCAGTCTCCAGCGTGAATGAATGCTTGCTGAAGACTCACTTAAACTGTGTCTCATGGATGTCACCCGGATGAAAAACTGTGATTTAAACTCAACAAGTCAGGATCCTCTCATGTCCCCTCCCTGTACAGGCACATCGGTACCGAAAGAGCCCTGTCTGTGAATAACCATCCATTTAATCACAAGGTTGGTAGATGAGCCTGGCTGCTGTCCAGATGACTGAAGATGGCTGTTCCCATCTCTACGATGGAAATTTCTCCAGAGGTTTCCTGGGAGCAGTGCTGGTATCCCATAGAGCGTTCACTGCAAGAGCACCTTGATTTTAATCCCAAACTGCCCTCATAAAACAAAGAGTGCAAGTGTAATGTGCCCTGATATTGAATCAGGCAGGTAGGAGCATTGGCCGGCTGCAGCTTCCACGGCTTCCACAATTAGTGTAGCAAGATCTCCATCCCCTCAAAGAAGCTTAATGAGGACATAAAAATGAACAGTTTGCCACAGTTTTGGTGTGAACACCTACACACTGGTGAGGACTCAAGATGCAAGAGATTTAATAGGGACTACAGTGACCGAACCTAGAGTATGGGAGGGTGGGAGTAAGAAGTGGCATCTGATGGTCTTCCCAACTTTGGGAAGTGCTCCTGAGCTCCCATCTCTTTCCTCTCAGTCTTCAATTTTGTTCTCTTGTTCTTCTGATGATGCCAAAATGGCACAGAGTAACTGCTCAGAGATGAATTTTGTCTTTAAGCAGCAAAGGTGTTTATTTTGTGCAACGTTGGGGAGCTAGCCGATTCGCACCCGACAAACTAGCTCCAAGGTTTTCAGTGAAAAGTCAGGTAATTTATAGTTTTCCTGAGAGGCTACAACATCTTGACATACATATTCATTTGATTTTGACACCTAATCATTCCATTCATAATAGGAGGGATCTAGGTGGAAGAAATCTTTCAGCTTTCTTTGCTCCACGATTTCCTGACTCATGGTCTCCTTATCTCCTTCAGGTGCCCACATTATCTTTTCCAATTATTCAGAGTACTTTCCTTTAACATCGTCAGTGGAACCTTTTCTAATTATTCAGAGTACATTACTTTCTCAACACAAACAGAGCATCATCCAGAGCACTGTACCAAACTCATCCTGACTAATCTTTTTAAGACCTTGCTCTGTTTCACTGTTGAAATGATAACTCTCCAACCTCTCTGAAATGAATTGCCCCACTTCTCAGTTGAATGCTTCCATATGCTTCCTGCAGGTATTTCCCAGTCTTCTCCTTCCTGTTGTCTTCCTCCTTGAACATGTCAGCAACATTTGCAGGCTGATTGCTGCTTTGGCCCTGTCAGTCACTCAGGCACATTCCTGCTTTCCCTTTCTAGTGAGCTGCAGATGCATATTTTTTCAAAATCTCAAATCTTCCTGCTGGGACCTGGGTTTAGTTGGCTTTACTTAAGAGTTTGCAGGGCTTTATCTGTATCTTTATCTGTCCTTAGTTTGCATTATTAATGCATCAAAATCCTCACAAACCAGTAACAAATATAAGTGCTAAAGACTTCTCTAACAGTTTCTGTTAACGTTGCATTTTAATTCTTTTTGTTCAAAATATTAGTGCAGGAACCCAGAGGGACCTCACTGGCTCACTCACCTTGATGGTGAGAAGAGGTCCTGCAGTGACATCCCTCTTCCAGCGCTGCATTATCACAGCCCGGTCACTTGCACTAATGCATCTAACCCCTACAAAGCAACAGCCCTTTGCTGATACAGAACTTCTTAGTAATAGACTCTGTACCACTTGGAGATAAGGTCTGTAAGCTTCCATTTGAATAAATGCCACTACTGATGCTATTTTTTAAAGGAAAAGATTTTCTTTTGGCAGTAAATAAGTATATATTATTCAGGTGCCCACCACCACTATTTGACTGGTTTAACTCCTTTGAAAATCAGCTAGAATGGGTAACTCAAATACCTCTAGCCTTCTGGTCCTCCACCTATCTGTGTGTGGACAACTGAGGAAGACAGAGTAATCAAAAAGCTCAGAAGAACCTAACTATATAAACCCAGGTGCACTAGGTTAGCTGTTTCTCTCCATATCATTGTCCTTATTCCCATCTCCCCACACCCTGTCCCCAGCAGCAGGCAGCAGAACAGAGCAAGCATGGCACAAACAGGCAGCAGCATTTCCCTGGGGCATTCTGCCAGTCTCAGACAACCTGCAGTTCAGTGGAGGTATCTCTATACTTGGTGAGATTTCGTGAATTTTTCCTTCCTCAATTAATTTGTCCAGCTGGTTCTTGTAAACTTTCAGTGGCCACAATGTCCTGAGGCAAAGAGTTCCACAGTTTTGTTACCCATTAGATGACAATAATAATAATAATAATAATAATAATAATTTGATTAAATTTTTCACCTGCTAGCTTCATTTAATGGTTCCTAATTCCTGTACTGGAAACTACAGTGGACAATACCCTTCTATCAGACTTACCCATGTACTGCCTGCTTTTATATAGACCCTTCCCTTGTCTTATCATGTCTTTGCAAGGATGGAGAGTCCTGGCCTCTTCAGTCTGTCCTGGTATGGAAGAGGTTTGCTGTCTCTGCTCATCTCTGCTGCCCCTGTCTGAGCGTTTTCAGAGCTGCTCTGCTGAGTTATATTTTCTGTTTCTAAAATCCATGCTGGTTGTTCCCAATATTTATGTTTACCAATGTGGCCACTAATTCAAAATTTCTACCTCTTTGCCCAGTACAGCCACCAACATACTGTTCTGCAGCTCCTTCTTTCTCCTCCGAACTCTTTGAAAACTGGTACCAAATTAACCATCTCCCAGCCCCTGGTACCAAGGCAATTTTAAATTTAAATTAAACAAGAGGTTAGACAATGCTGTTGAAATGTCAAATACTTCATCCCTAAATTCCTTTAAAACTCCCTGGCCTACCTGTTACTGTCAATCCTGCTGATATGTTATCATTAATTCTGTCTATTTATTCCATGAACTTTGCTATCTCCATTTCCGTTAGGAACTAAGAGCATCCGACAAGTCTCCTGGAAAGCTCTTCTGTGTGGGAACCTCCTCAAACTCCTCCAAAGTAACTGAGTGTACAGAAGAATTATTTTCAGTTCTTTTCCTAGAATATCCCTGTTTTCTCAGAGACTTTTATCAGAGACTTCTCAGAGACTTTATACTTTGATCATCTTCCTGGACTTCTGGCAGATTTCCTCCTGATGTTTTTTTCCAGAAGGATTAGTAGTTGTTATGCCTTTTACTAGCTGTTCCTCAAATGGTGGTTTTTTTTGTTCTGCCTCATTATGCTTGAATTCAAAGTCAAATTGCCAGGGTTTTAAGTTGTCTTTTTTTCTCCCAGGCTCCACCATTTGCAGATTACAGCTGTAGGTCTCATTCTGAAGGAAATATTTGAACTTGGTAAGGGCCCGGTTCTCCGTTTGTTCTTATGAACAGCCAAAGTAAAGATTTGCAAACTCAGATGCTGTTGAGCATTTGCATCCCCCAAGATACACACATAAGAAAAATTAGTAAATCTACTACCCCAAACCCTGCTATAGGAGATGTAATATTTTAGCCCACAATTGCTGCATTTTATCTCTGCTGACGCAGCAGTCGTAAATTCTGTGAGACATGTTAATAAGTGAAGCGTTTATCTTGGAGTATGAGCGAGACTATGTATTTACTCCTGCTGGAGAAAAATCACAATGCCTTCGAATGTCACCTGTGGCTGAGCGCCCCTGGGAATGCTGCGTGATAGCACCGTGGGGCCTGACAGCATCCTTCCCTTCCCGCACCGTTACGCACCAGCGCTGTCAGCGCTCCCCGCTTCACTGCGAATCTCACAGCGTTTTAAAATCATTACCTCAACGTGGAAGATTTTGATGGGTTCTTAAAAAGAAGAATTGAGAGTACACCTGAAGGTTGGCACGCGGATAAAATAATTACAAGTAAATTAAAACAAATCCACTGCTTCAGTCTGCTGCTGGGACCCGATCTGGGGCCAGTGCACACAGGAGCCTGTGCCCAGCCTGGTTTTCCACAGAGAGCTGTGAACTAGGGGTTCAGCCCAGATGCTCACCACCAGCAGGACAGCACTTCTGATACGGTGTCGTGGTTTGGCCTCAGATGGCAACTCAGCACCATGCAGCAGCTCACCCCCTCTCCCTCCCCTGGTGGGGTGGGAGAATTGGTGCAATGAGTAAAACTCCAGGATTGAGATAAAAACAATTTAACAGTTGAAATAAACCCAAACGTAGTAGTAGTAGTAATAATAATAGCAATAACTATAATATAATATAATAATAATAGCAACAAGAATTGTAATGAAAAGGAGAGAGAGGAATAAGATCCAAAAGGAAAAAAACCAAATAAACAAAACCCCAACAAGTGATGCCCAGTACAGTTGCTCACCCCCTGCTGACCGATGCCCAGCCAGTCCCCCAGCAGTGATCGGCACCTCCCAGCCAGCTCCCCCCAGTTTACATACTGAGCATGACGTGCTATGGTATGGAATATCCCTTTGGCTGGTTCAGGCAGCTGTCCTGGCTGTGTCCCCTCCCGGCTTCTTGTGCCCCCCCAGCCCTCTCGCTGGCCGGGCCCCAGAAACTGAAAAGTCCCTGGCTTCCTATAAAGGTTATTTAGCAATCTCAGTGTATTATCAACATTATTCTCATACTAAATCCGAAACACAGCACTGTACCAGGTACCGAAGAGAAAATTAACTCCATCCCAGCTGAAACCAGGACACACTGTTAGCATCATTCCTTCTCCAGGTGGTAGGACCTGGCAGTCACATTGTAAGATCTGCTCTACATACGACATCTTGTTCCTAAATCCCACCCTTGAGTAGACAGGGAAACCTTCAGGGCACCATTGTTTTGCACCCCAAACCCTGACATCTATGGTAGGAAACTTTCTGGATCCAGCACAGACATATCATCTAAAGACCAGGCTTCAGCCCTGCCCTGCCAAAGCTGGCCTGGAGGCACAGCCCCTCCTCGGGGTGGGCAGACCCCCCCCGCATGGCTGCGGTGACCAGCTGGTGCAGCATGCTGGTGCGGGCACACAGGGATGCTTGGCAGGAGAGGAACAAAGAACCGCTTTATCAGAGCTTCACGCTCAACCACATGAAATTCACTCTTGTTCTTTTCAAACACGGCAGACCTGAGCAGACTAATTTCGGGCGCCACCCGTAACACTGTTTCTAAAGCTTTTATGTGAGAAGTGTTTGAACACATGCCTTTTTCCTTTCTGCAATACTCACCAGCCTTCTCTGTCAGACTTCTAATTTGACATATTTAAACACCCTGATAGGTTAATAATAGTGTCTAGGATCATAATGCTTGTAACAGCTTCAAACTCCAGGCAACACTTTCAGATGTATCAGTACATTTTACTTACTATGTAGATAATATTGTATAATTTTCTCAGGGAAGATTTATATTATAGCTGACACTGATGAAATACATGCAAGATATCTAAGGTTTGCAAAACATATGCACAAGACCTGAAAAGCTGCAAGCACGAATATCGTCAAAACATTCTTTCCCCTGTACACTCCAGGTGATACTAACTGCTCAGACTGTGCTTCACAGTGTGACACTCTAGTACTTCAGTATATTTGGCTGGGAAGGAATTTAGTAAGTAAAGCCACATACAAACACCTCCTTCAACATCAAAGGCTGCAGCTGAGCTTAGATTTTTCTATGTAAATGCACTGTAGAGAAAGGCAACATTTATAAGCTAGCCTGAAGTACTGAGAGTACTGTCTGTCAAAATAAAGAAATAAGGATTTTATTTTAAATTGGATAAATATTTTATCGAAAAGCACCTGGGTGTAGTTTCCCCTGGATGTATATTCACCATGGGCCTATCTCTGCTTCTACTAAGTCAAGTGCAGAATTGATTAAATGGCACCAGGGTCAGTCCCTCTTCTCACTTGTGAAGAAATAAGGACTTTGTTTCATAAACTTCATATAAAAATTGCTACAAGATAAAATTTATTCAGGTCCCTTCACCCAAAAATATTCAAGGTGAACAGTTACTCATGGGGACGCATAGGACATTTCTGGTATTTCAGCATTCAGGTTCAAGCTGCAGAAATACAATCCTGGTCTTTAACACCGCAGCTTCAAAGGCTCTAATGTGAGCAAATCCATCCCCACCCTTGTGGCCTCCCCCAGCCCACGCAGGGACACTAGAAACTTTTGAGATGCATTTGTTCCATACGTGGAGGGCTGGCTATAGCCATAGCCTATGGTGGGAGATACACAGCTCCGCAGCTGCGTGAGTCCTCCTCACTCCATGACCCCGAGTGGATCTGTACCTAGTAGAATTAAGGGGAGCAACCAGAGGGAACAACGCCTTTAAATCTTTGCCCTCGATCTGCTGACACGGTAACTATCTGTATTCAGCAGAGGCTCAATGTAGATGTTCACTATGGTCCTTTGGCTCTTTAAAAACTCATGGAAAATTAGGTATGGAAAGATAAACATTTGCAGCTGGTGATTTTAAGCACATTGGGTTTGGGTGCAAACACACAGTCAGGTCTGATTAAGCAGCCAAACTCCACAGCTTTCTAAGAGGTTCTTGCTTATAATATTACCAAATAACATTGGCATAATTCAGGATTTTTTTAGCTCCGTTCAGTAATTCACTCTGACACGCGTATGAACAACCAGCACTCACGCTGGCAATGTGCACAGAGAATAAGATGGCCAAATTGAACTGTTTACGCTCCATGGAGATGTGGTCAACACAGTCAGCAGAGTCTAGGTGGCAATTCACTCATCAATCGTATTCCAGGTGAGCTGCATAGCTCCCCAGGTTCTACTGACTGTATTGACCACATCTCCAGTAGCTATACTGGGAGTTACTGGGCACGGAATGCACATGTAGTCCTCCATGTATGGACATCTAAATTGAAGTATTAATTTGCAAACTGAATCCTGCCCTGTGCCCTGGTTTTATTAATGCTGGCATTTGAGCAAAAGAGGGACCAACACAGCTCTGACTATGTCTGGGACAGAACTAAATTTTGGCCAAGATGATAAACTAGAATACGCTCCTGCACATTATCTGAAGCAAGTCACAAGTGATTTTTAATTAGACTTTTTGAAATATTATACACGCGCAGTGAATTGGAAGATACATTAATTTTCTCCCAGGGTATATTACCATTTTTTTCCGAACTAGTATTTCTGAAGTCTTTCTTCTGGTCTGTCTAACATAATGTTTCTGCAGTGTAAATGCAAACTGCATGAAGTGCCGTGAAGAAAGCCATAAAGTGCTAACCGTAGGTGAGAAAGGCCACAGTACCCATGCACTACTAACAGCTCTCTCTTTAATTAGAAATTTATTCATCACTCTAAGAGGTTTTATCATTCCTCTCTTCCATCTCCCACTCCATGGTCTAGGGATTTATTTTCCTTTGCTGCAGAAATAATAAGCCAGGCAGCAAAGGTAGACATTTACTATTGTGAAAGAAAATAAATACTTTGGCTCCAGCTGTGTTAAATACATTAACCCTGCTCTGTTAAACAAACTGTGTATAGATGAACCAGGGTTTGGATGCTCTTACACTCTTGCTAGATCATGAATATCCTAATGTGTAACTATAATCATATTAGAAAGGATTTTGGCCTTATTTCATTTGCAGTTCTTACCTTATAGCATTGTATTTTTTTATGGTTTACAATTTCTGAATGAATAATTGTTCAGCACGTCTATTTATAAAAAAGGATTAAAAGTAAAGCCTACTTAAGCCTTCTTAAACACAAGTCCCTTTATATCTTTAGATTTTTCAGTTCCCTCAGCATATATGTTTCCAAAGTACGTGAGTTTCCATTTATACACCAACCATAGAGAAAATCTGAACTCACACAGTGCAGTCACACTGGAGTTAGTCTCATATTTTAAATAGAATAATGAATGTGCAATAAATTTAATATAATGTTAACAGAATCCAGGCCACAGAAAAATGATCTGCCTGGAAGAACTTACAAGACAGATAACTTTAGAGATAGAGGATGGCAGTTCGTCTTACTCAGCCAAGGGATATTTCAGATACTTTTACTCAAAAATTGTTTTTCTTTTTCTGGTCAAAGTCCTCTTCAGCTACAGGTAGATACCTCAGAGGGGTTTAGGCAACACGCAGCTTTCCATCACAAACAGCTGTGTAATAAACTGCGTGCTTATACTGGTGTGTTAAGTTTACATCTTGTGCTCATGGGAAGCGGTGTCGATTTAACCAGATTTTAATATTTGATTCGGCTGAGCCAATATTTCTAATATAGAAACACTGTTTTGGTACAGTATGTCTGAAAAGGAAAACTTTACTGTAGGCACTGGCCCCATGTTTTTGCAGTATTTTGTCCCTGATAGAGTGAAGATGTACATTAGTGTGAGATTTATTCTATTATCCTCCAGCCTTCTTAAAATGCCCTCTATGACCCCCAAATTACTATTTTCTTCCAGATAAGTAATCCAAACACTTAAATGCAAATGCTCTCTGTCTGGTAATTCTAAATCCAGAAATATTGTAAAAATTGGAGAGAAATTGTTTTTGAATTTTGGATTCTTTTTCTTTTGATCTTCCTCCCCTGCCTGAGAGTCATTCATATAACTGTGATTTCTCTTTAATTAGTACCAATCCATTCATGGTATCTCAGACACATTACATGCACATGTTGAAGGAAATTTAAACAATAGAGCACAATGCACTGAAACTGCAAGCAAGGTAAGGCACACCAAATGTGGAGCCCATAACCAGATCTCCTAATGCTTTTTGAGTTTACACTCTCAAAAGTGTAACTTTCCTCTGATACAATTTTGTTTATTTCAAATGGAAAATTATGAATATAAAGTGATTTTTGTCTGTGAGCAATGCAATGGCAACTCCCAGGAGCAGGACCTAAACGAAAAAAAGCATATAAATGCCAATCTGAACAGACATCCCCCTGCTGGGAGTAGTTTGGGAAATCATTTTAAAAAATGTAATTATACACTCATCACATTAGTGCCGCTTTCCCATTAAAAGATACATTTTCTGTACACAATTCTTTTAGATTGTGAGTGATGTTTTGTTTTCCAGTTGGAAGAAATTATTTATCTAAGCAACAAATTGTGTCATCCAGTTTGTCAAACTGTTGCTAGTTATTAACTGCAACATGATGGTTTTGACTGTAATTCAGAACTAGAAAATTAAAGATGGAATTCAAGCAACATCTCTAACTCACTGAACATAACACACAGTGATCTTGAGCTACTAAAGGCAAGTTACTACAGGCAGTGTTTTGCCTATAGCACCTACACACCAGCATACACATAGCTCTGCCTGTGATATATGTGTGATGTATGTCTACTGAAACCGTAAATTTAACCTGTAGATTTAAGGATTAATGTTCCTTAATCAAAGTGTTGTTCAGTGGGGTATTACTGGCATTGATG
The DNA here is from genome assembly GCF_963210335.1 of Falco punctatus. Taxonomy (NCBI): domain Eukaryota; kingdom Metazoa; phylum Chordata; class Aves; order Falconiformes; family Falconidae; genus Falco; species Falco punctatus. The sequence goes on along the minus strand of NC_137585.1, from coordinate 76,514,785 downwards.
CATTACAGTGTAATGATGTCACTACAGCTTAACACATAGAAGTACATCCTGGTGTCATCGATATATCCATCTGGTGAATTTATTGCTCAAGACATCTAGTCTTACAATGTGAGATTATGAGAAGTCTGAACAAATTAAAGAGCTGTGTATTCCTTGCAAATAATTTGAAATATTTGCATATAGATGTTTCAGTTAATGCTGTAACGGAAATAAAAAAACCCAGCTACATAATGTGTTTGCAGGGGGATGACACGTATTTCCAGTTTGTGACCTCTAGTGGGAATAACCGATGAACTCGGCCTCAGAAGTCACTCTTAAATTTACTTGCATTAGCACTTTCCAAACAGTTTTTTGCCAAAATGTTCTACAACTCATAAAGCCTACCAAGCAACAGCCGTTTTCTCTAGCATTCATTTAACTACCTCCAGGTACTATATTTTTTTGTACAGAAAATGCAAACCTGTGCCAGGTTTGCTCTTTGATTAAAAAAAACCAAAAAACAAACAAAAAAAACCAAACCAAAAAACAACCAAAAGCAAATTTAGACATCTACTGCACTGCGTGACGAGCTTTTCCCCCTGGCTGCCAAGGAAAATGAAAATCAGTCTCTGGCCCAACAAGGGTGGATCCAGACTGAGTTTTGTCCTTGAATTCAAGATTGCTGCCTCACCGTGCAGCGTGCTGCTAGGATCAAGTGTGATGATTGTTTACTGCATGTTATTAAGCTGTTGATTAGACTGGGGGAATTGACGATTGAGAATTGTACATAAGTCAGTTCAAATGAGCTAAGCGTCACTTGATTAAACAGCAAAATCTAAACACACTGTGTGGGGAATAGAAAAATAGTGGGTTTCCCTGGTGTCGATTCATCAAATTCAAAGCTTGTGAAATATGTAGTAGTTAGCAGTATGGAATATAGTCTCACTTTCATTATTTGTGATAGAACATTGTAATGGAAAGATACTCCTGCTGATTCAAAGAGTTGGACTGCACGTGGTTTACTACCCAGGACAAGGCAGAGAGATGGTAGAAGGGAAAGCTGATAAAGGTAAGGGTGGCAACAAAGCGATGATGGGATAGTTCAGTGGGGCATGAAGATATTATCACATTTGTTTGCCTGAATTTCTTTCACTTTCCATAAGGAGGATGACAGGGATGAGTGCTCAGGAGGGCCCTGAGTGAGGAAGGGAAAAGCTGAACTGTTGACAAATCCTTTGGCCTTCGAGAGTGCAGACGGCGAGTGGGCTGCTGGAAAGAGACTGGAATGGGTAGACTGGGAAGGAGGAGGAATGAGAGGCTGTCTTTGACAGAGGAAGCTTTGCTGGAGAGATGGAGGGAAGACAGGTAAAAGAAACTCAGAAAGTGTAGCCAGGAGGAGGTATGTGGGAGAAAAGAAAAACAGTAAAAAGTATGCTGCCGTGAGGGTAGTCCTCAAGAACAGCAAAAGGTAAGTAAAACAGTCATGGGAATATCCTGGCAATATCATGGCTCAATTTTTAAGCCGATGGGGAATCCCATTTCAAACTGAATAGCAAAATAATGGCCCTTACTATCAATCTTTCTGGAAGCTGAGTCGCCATTTGGCGCTTTTCAGCATTATGCACTCTTGGCCCTTATTTAACCCATGTATTATCATTTCTGCACAGATGATTCTGTCATTTATTTTTCTATCCTGTCTTATTAATTTCCATAGTTACAGAATTGAAATGATAACTGTTCAAGAAAATTGCCGTAGAGTCTGTAAATCGTGTTGACGTTCAACTATTTCAAACTTGCAAAATATTAACATTCAGGTTAGAGTGAGAAATTGGTATATGGGCAGTGCTTTAAGTAATCATGTCCTGGAATGATGCTGAATTCAGAGAATTCAACAGGAATGATGTGCATACAGATATATCAGAGGATAATTTAAGAATACTCTACAAACAGTTGTGTGGGTTCATCATTATTTTGCGTGTCAGTTTCCAGGTAAGTGCTGTGAACTGAAAATGCTGGTTAGTATTTAATCCGGTGACATTAAAAATACAGGCTAAAAGTTTTTTGGGGGAGCAGCAGAACTAGGCAATTTTTTTTATGGCTTTGTGTCCCGTATCACTAGCTCTCAGGTGCAATACCTCAGTATCTCCAAGTCTCTTACTCCTCCTCTTCAAATTCCCCAAGCGTAAGGAGATCTCCTTACTCCCTTATCCCCTAAATGCTGACCAGATATAAAGCAGCAGAGGCCATAACTGGTTCGTAGCTCCATGCATCGTTATCGACTTACCAGCCCATAGGCTGTCAGCAGCCAATCACGAGGTCAAACTGACAACCACCGAGCTCTCATTCCCATTTTTCATCCAGTGAATATACTAATTCGGGACTCTTCTGTCAAACTAGTTGGTGTCAGACCTCTCAGGAAGATATGACATTTGGGTCTCTTCTGTTAGATGCGTCTGAAGTACCCATCGATAATAAAATTTCTGAGAAGGACGTGACAGATAGGAAGACAGCTTGATCTCATACGCCTCATTTCAAGGGGAAACCAGGCTAAAAATCTTGTTATACCAAAGAGTCCATAGGGTATTTTTGTTAAATATCACACAAAGCTAAACTGAAAGCTCTCTGTAGCTCTTGCTTTATGCGGCATGTCTAATCAATTTCATGTGTTTCTCACAGGGTCGGATGATGTCGATAAGCTGAATCTGAGAGCCTAGCTGAGCACTTGCAGGGGGACGCAAATACGAAGGTGTCTGGATGAATCACCCTATAAGTACCTTTCTCTCTCCCTCCAGTAATTACTAGGGGAGAGTCATCTACACAGTATAACCAGGTAAAAAGTAAAAATCTCATCCAAATTGACTCGTGTGACTAAATTTCAAATATTTAGAAAGTGTCTTTAATGTACAGAAGGCCGTGTAAGTGTTAAGAAAGAAAATATATTATCCAAATTTATTTGGTGTAACCTTTTGTTCTATTACTTTTTAGGTTATTTTCACCAGTAAGGCTCTCATCCTGCCACCTAGGTGGGTACAACTCACCGGCTGCCTCTTGAAGACTATGAGCTACTGACATGAGAGATTGCTCCCAGAGACTCTTTTGTTTTTACTACGGTTGTTCTTCCCATTCCTTCAGCTCTCCAGCTGCACTTCCTCTTAAAATAGTTGCACTTAAATACATTCAGCCACAAATACATACATAGATAAACTGGGCAACGTCTGAAGAAACTTCAACCCAGCATGGCTGGTCATAGGTAGGTTACTCAATTCCACTGTGCAAACTGCACTGGGGAGAAAAATAGTGACTCTTAATCAGAGATGCTCTCTTTATACTGGCCTGGCCAGGGATGTTGCACAGTTGCTTTGTAAGTTATTTGTTAGGAAGCACATCCACACTTCTTCCAAGGTCTGTGCAGGCAGGTTGGTAATGCGCAGTAGAAGAAAGGACAGAGTTTCCCCGACTATGCTGATGTAGCAAGCTTCAAGATGGAGAGAAAAGCAATACAAGTCATCGGTGTGGACGTATGCCCAGGGATGTTTGCTCTGCTGAGGGGCAGAGATGATGAGCCTGGGAATAGCGCTGTACTGACGTGGCTGTGACTTACAGAGCCAGACACGACGTCTGTGCAGCACCATGGTGTGCTGTACAGCTGAGCTCGAGTGGAGCTATCTCAGGTGTCTGTAACATGCAAGTGCTTGCACATGTCCATACCCTTTGACCACCTTCAGAGCAGGGGTTTCACTTTAACTGCTAGGATGGGCAGCTGACTTTTCACTGTGGTATCTTCTGAGAGATCAGCCTTTTGCTTAGGAGAAAGGAGCTGTCTATTAGTTAAAGATTCTCAACTCCTGATCCATCAAACAGAAAATCTTCCTATTTCTGAATGGAACATTTTTATTTAAGCCTAAAAACCCCCAATCGTTAGTCAATAACCCCATACCAGGCCTGGATTTTGGAAAACCAAAAGTGTTTCCTAATCCAGAAAGCTCACCTTGCACTCTTTTAGGTAAGAAAAAAAATCCCCAAACCACAACACATTCTTTGAAAGACCATTCATCTTAATTTATACTTCTTCTGCAACCAGCTGTCAAAGACAGGACACTGCGCACCAGGAAATTATGTTTTGGTCTGAAATGGCAGTTTCTGTGCCTCTGTAACAGACGTATGCCAGGATAGAACATGCTAGGTAATGTTGGTGTCAGAACATCATACAGTATTTGATAAAACAGAAGAGATTAATTTTGGACTTTTGCAGGATTATGTAACGTAATTGGGTAAAACTCATAATAAACTGCCTCCAAGCACAAAAAAAAGGTTCCTGTCCAAAGGAATGCTACCATGGAAGCATGATGGAAAGACCCACACAGTGCCAACATTTAAGGATGCTTACTTCCAAACCATTCTCATCCAGTGCTGGAGTAGATGTTGCAAAATTCTCTGTGTAGCCAATTTTCATGGTCCAAGTGGAATGAAAGGCAATGCATGTTAGGCATACGTTATGAGAGGGAAGAAGGAATGTAATTTGCAATATTTTCAGCTGTAACCTTCTAAAACGGGATGGTCTAAATGCAGCCTCTGGGCAAGAGAAATGATTGCATCCACACCAGCACTCGAAGGTGCAGTGGGGTCGAAGTAAAAATGTGAGAAGGTGTTTAATCCTGCAGTCTGCCCCCATTGCTTTTGCATGGCTGGCAAAGGGGATTCTGAAACTGTTCCCTAACCATCCCAGCCTGCAGTACTACAGGTAAGAAAGCTGCCACCATTTATTCGTTGCTGAAGCTGAAGCAGCAATAAAGAATGTGCCTTATGACCACCAAAGGTAAAATTTTCCTATGTATTCAGAATATCCAATTGCTTTGCTTAAGATTACAAAGATGTAAATCAAATATTCATCAAATTTTATACAAAACCTGTATCTTTGGTAACCAAGCACAGGATGTTTTCCCAGTTTCACTCCTCTGTTGATTAAGAAGTACTCCTCTGTGCTGGTTCTGACTGGGATAGACAAGTTTTTCCATAGTAGCTAGTACGGGGCTGTGCTCTGGATTTGTGCTGGAGACAGTGTGATAACACAGGGATGTTTTCGTTGCCGCTGAACAGCGCTTGCACAGAGCCAAGGGCTTTTCTGCCCCTCACCCCACCCCACCAGCGAGTGGGCTGGGGGGGCACAAGGAGCTGGGAGGGGACACAGCCAGGACAGCTGGCCCCAACTGACCAAGGGGATAGCCCAGACCATATGACATCATGCCCAGCACACAAGCCTGGGGGAAGGAGGAGCTGGGAAGGGACGTTCAGAGTGATGGCATTTGTTGGGCCAAGTCACCGTTTGGTGTGATGGAGCCCTCCGTGCCTGGAGGTGGCTGAGCCTGCCTGCCCGTGGGAAGTGGTGAGTGAGTTCCCTGCTTTGCTTTACTTGCACATGTGGCTTTTGCTTTACCTATCAACCTGTCTTTATGCCAATCTATGAGTTCTCTCACCTTTACGCTTCTGATTCTCCCCTCCATCCTACTGGGAGGGGAGTGAGTGAGCAGCTGCGTGGGGCTTAGTTGCCAGCCAGGGTTAAACCATGACATCCTCTGTCTGTTTCAAAAAACCAAACATGCAGGTAGTGTAAATGCTACCATTTTTATGTAAGTTAATAAGAATATGTTGTTTTTACTCACACAAAAGCTCATCCGTCCCCTCTAACCTTTACCACAGCCCAAAAGCAATAAGACATTGTGTTTAACATCAGAAATTCGCACCTGAATAACATAAAGTCACTGTAACCAGGGAAACTGAACAGTGGCACAGACAGGTTTTCATTTAAGCGTGGATGGGGGAAGAATTAATATGATTATTAGAGGATACCGGCTTTTGAACAACAGCAGTTCACTGTAACTTCAACATAATTTTTATTTTGGTGGCAAGGAAGAATTCTGTGTCTAGGAAGAAGTATTCAAAGGCGAGTATTTTGGCAAGGGCTGTACCAAGTTTCTGAATGGATCAGATTTGCTATAGGTGAAAATGCCTTTGTCACAAACCATGACGGATGATATCCTTGTCTGGCAAGCACGCAGTGACAATGCTCACAGCAGAGTCCCCTGCCAACAGACACAAGAGCTGGGCTGCGGACAGCATTACCATGAGCTGTTTTCCTTCCTCTCTGCAGCTCTCAACTGCAACTGAATCATAAGAATATATTTAAATATATGTGTATTGTTCTTGGCAGCCCCTTTTAGAGCCGGCAATGCAGGGAAGGATGGAAGCCCTGGTCTGACAGCAGTTTCAAGAGCGTTGTCCACAGCTGGCGGTGCTCTCCTGTGACAAACACGTGCATAGGCAACAATGCCAGCAGCAGTTTGACAACCAGAAAAGCAGGATTAGGAAAACCAGTGAATACTATCTGCATATTATTTCAGCCTCCTCTCGCCGAAAAAAGCAGGTTCTTCCCCAGTGATCTGCTGGTGTCAGGATGGGGAGATCCCCCCCCCCCCCCCCCCCAGCAGTTTGTGCCTCTCTGAGGGCTGACCCAGGTGGTCACGTCTGCTCTCCTTCTGCCACAGGCTGCTGTCACCCATTTCACACTTCCCAGTCGTCGGCTTGTGGAGGGTACTTGAGCCTGGGCATGACGGCTCTGTGTGCTGCTGGGGCTCAGCAGTAGCCTTTTGCCAGAAGCTGATGCTGTTTGGCAGAAACCAGAGCTTCTTGTGCAGTTCTTGGCACCATGAGAGAACACCAGCAAGGATGCCCCTGCTCAGGGGCATCCATCCTGCCTCACATGAAGCATCTAGGAGCACAGCTTCTCATCTAAGCCCGTTGCCTGTGACTCCGTGAAAAGAAAGAAGCAAATCTGGCAAGTGACTCATCTCGCACAGCTCAGGTACTAATCTCAGCACGGCAAGATTAATTCCTTGGAGGTACTGAGCTTCACTCTCTCTATTAACTCTTGAGGAAGCCTAGAAAACCAACTTACACTAAATCAACATTCTAAAAGTAAAGCCCAGTGAGATGGCTTTGGGCACTAAGCAAAATATCAGCTATTTAAGTCACAGTGAATATGCAGTATTTACAAGGCTATACAGAGGGCTCCCACAACCTTCACATTATGGTTGCCCTTCTGGGACATTTTCTTGCCAAAAGCTGCTCTTTGAGTAAGGCTGGTCAGTTTGGTGGTCTGAGGAAGCCACCAGTCTATAATTTAGTAACCTTTCTAAAGAATGAAATACATATGGTGAAGCCTTTCTGCTTCATTTTGCTCTTTATTAGATGGGAGAACAGCAGCTGCATGTCTGCTTGTCAGTACATGACTGTAATATTTATATCACCTCAGAGGACAGCAGAAGAGCAAATGCTTCCTAGATAAACCAGATATTCCTCTATAAACACCCGAATATTGAAATGTTCAGACTTTGAATTTTCCAAAGAAGCCAAATGTTTGTGTTAACATTAAAAACAGAGAAAGAGGTATATGGATAAAAAAAGTTTTAGACAGGGCATAGGAAGAAAGAAGCTTAGATTTTATCTCTTTTTTATCTGTGACCTTTTTTAAATGTGGGACCAGAGAGGAGAGAAGGAATTAGAGAATAAGGGCAGAGACCCTGGCCTTGAAAAGGAAGCCATGAATTATAGAATGGAGTCTTGGACATTTCCTCATCTAAACTGGCTCCTGGGGGCTCCAGTCCCAGTGGGAACCTTTAATTACTATATAAAATCAAATAATATTAATTGACTATTTAGTGTATGTATTTACTTGCTGTGAACATCCATGCCAGTAAAACTTCATCACTCCAATGTTTATGAAAAGCAAACACTGGGTGCAAGTCAGCCCCAACTGAATTAGTTATTTGAAAGTATAAATTGATCAGAAAGAATTTTTCTGTGATGTTTGACTAATTTTTATTAACTGGAATAAGTCTAAACTTTTCTTAGGAAGGCAAATTCTCAGTATGTCCTTCCCTATCCAGCTGAGTTTTTGTAAGGGTAACATGCCAATACAAGATCTAAATCTTGAAAAAGCTCTTTAGAAGTAAGAAAGGGTTTTTAGTCCCTAATGCAGAAGTACATCTAGGTAAATTGCTTATTTTTAGATTCCTATGTTTTAAAAGAAATGAGGAGATGCAAAACGTCTTTTCCTCTCCCATGCGGCCAACTAACAGGGGTATTCCTCGCTAACAGTACCCCTTGAAATATTTTGCAGAGGTAATTAGAGAAAAAGGTCTCTGGAGACTTACATTCAGTAATTCTCCAGATTTTCAACAACTAAAACCTTGAAAGTATCCATTTTTTTTACCAAGTTGTTAATTTTTCTATCAAAACGCCCTAAAAGTAGAGCAACAGCTGTGCAATTTGCCATTGAAAAGTTTTTTTATCTGAATTAGTTACTTTTTTTCCTTCATTTCTCTTGTCTGTTAATTACACCGACAAAATCCAGCAACTGTTCAGAGCTGCTGAGTCCCTGGAAGCACTTGCGTTACCTCTGTTAGCTTTCCATCAGGCTTCATGATGACATTTATTCATCCAGAAACTGTTAACTGCGGATTATTGAGCTGAACCTTTTAGACTGGCGTGTCTCTGGGAGAATTCAGCGTATGTATTCACTCACCCAGGCCACACATTAGCCCTCACTTTATTTTCTGTTCCGGCTTCATGTACAAAACTGCACCTCACACTTTCAGATGTCTGCATTTGAAAGAGAGAAATTCAGTAAGGATCAAACCTACGGTATCCTCATAAGGAAGTCCTGGGTCGGTGCTGCACTATCCCCATCGATAAATCTTTCTGCGTGGTGTGTGTGGCTCACGTCGCGCTGCTTTTATGATGGCTCCATATTGACTTGAGCGAACTGTCACGCATTTAACTTCAGCAGAGAAAACCAATTATTTTTTTCCCCAAAATAAAAACTGTATTCAGAGGCTACAAGATTATTACAGGAGCCAGAGGACCGGTAGCTCTGTTGCAGGTAGCAATCTCTCTCACACTCGGGAAGCAAATGAGCTTTCTGAAAGCGAGCTTTCGCTCTGGCTAGCACAAGCGCAGCACCTTTCAGTGTCACTCCAATCACCCAGCTAAATGGAGAGAGCGCGGAAAATTATTTAAGAGGGGGGGAAAAAAAAAGATCTGAAGTAACAACTCTATGCATGTTGATCTGTTTTCTGATACCACAAAAATATCAGAGCGTAGGTTGGGGTGTGGGTAACAGTGTTTCCTATTCGTCATGCACTACCACTGCTCCAGCGCTGAGAGAAGCCTGGTGACTCGGAATACACACAGCCCAGTGCGGCACATGGCTTACAGACAAGCAGCCAGGACCCTGGGGACTCAGAGTTTACTTCATACCACGTAGAGCCGAAGACACAATGTAAGCTGGAGGATTTATCTCCCGATCCTTATTCCTTCAAGTGGTAACTTCAATACCAGGTTTGCTAAACAGGCGATGCAATTCTGAATGCCACTGCTCACCTTGCGTAATCAGGTTGAATACCATCTAAGTAGACAACAACTATTCTGCTAGAGATTTCAGTGATCGCCTTCACAGACTCCCATAAAATCTGGAATTATACTAGGAAGTATCGAATACATCCATTCACGAGTGATGGATTCTATGGCTGGAATCACTTTAAAAGAGTCACTAAGACCTTGAAGCAGAAGCAGGCATATATTAATCAGCAGATTTTCCTACCAGACAGGGTCATATAGGACCACTCAGGTGGTGCAGAAGCACAGACCGAATTACAAACCAAAACCAAACTGATCTGAGTTTTGGATCAAAAAAAACAAAACCAAAAAGATCTGAGATTTCACAGACTGAATATCTAGCCTTACAAGTCTTCCTTTATGGAGGATGCTTATTCTAGTCTGGGCTTCAATCTGGAAGACAACTGGGGAGACAGCTTAAGGCATCTGGAGGTACCTGCAAGTGATACGTTTTTTGCTAATAATCACAGACACACAATACAAAATTGTGCTGCTTCTAGTCAAAACAAAACACAGATTTTCATCCCATGATTGCTACTTAGAACTCGGAGCTGACTTTTTTCTCACAAACCATCCCATTAACCTGAACAGTGCTATTTATATCTCTGCAATGCTTACTAATGTGAGTAACAGTCGCTGGATTAGGCCATGTGTTTGGAGTGCGATTTTTATTTTGGGTGCGTGGGAGCAGAGTCCTGAGATTACACAGACATGCTGGTGTGAAATGCTGAGGAAAGAGCATCTGCTGAGCCGTGTGAAAAGCAGATAAAGCAATAAGGGAGAGAGAGAGAGAGAGAGAGAGAGAGAGAGAGAGAGGATGAATGGGCTGAACGATAAAATAGTCACATAACAAGCCCCAGACATTTGAATATTTATTTTGAATTATTCTGGTTTTGATAGCCCCCAAAGAGCACTTTTAAGTGCTTAATTTGCTTTGCTCCATTGATTTTAATTAATCTTGCCCTAGGCTTTCAAATTTGATGAGCATGGAGAACTTAGGGGTGAAAAAAAATAAAGCAGCCTGCTTCTTTACTGTATAATATTCCTTAACTGCTTCACAGCATGGGCAACCGTGGTGCAGATGTGCCAGACCTGGACATGAGTACTCATCATGCCATTGGCACCATCCTTGTAGGTAGGGATACTACCTTCACGGGCTGAATTTAAAGCAGAAGACAAATATCTAATGCCAAAGGCTTCTGAATGGATGGAGCTGATCCAGTTCCTCATCCAGCCAACAAAACAGCAAATACCTGCCTGCAGGCTCTGCGTCAGAGGCATGAGGCAATCACAGAATCATAGAATGATAGAGTGGTTTGGGTTGGAAGGGACATTTAAAGGTCATCTAGTCCAATCCCCCTCCAATAAGCAGGGACACCTTCAGCTAGATCAGGTTGCTCAGAGCCCCGTCCAACCTGACCTTGAGTGCTTCCAGGGATGGAGCATTTACCGTGGTATATAGGCAACCTGTTCCAGTGCGTTTCACCACCCTCATTGTAAAAAATTCCTTCCTTATATCTAGTCTGAATCTATGCTCTTTTAGTTTAAAGCCATTACCCCTTGTCCTATCGGTACAGGCCCTGCTAAGAAGTTTCCCCCCATTTTTCTTATAAGCCCCCTTTAAGTACCAGCAGGCTGCAACAAGGTCTCCCTGGAGCCTTCTCTTCTCCAGGCTGAACAACCCCAACTCTCAGCCTTTCCTCGCAGGAGAGATGTTCCATCCCTTTGATCGTTTTTGTGGCCTCCTCTGGAGCTGCTCCGACAGGTCCATGTCTTTCCTGTGCCCGGGGCCCCAGAGCTGGATGCAGCACTGTAGGTACACCCAAAGTGATGGGCAGCTCTGACAGCAACAGCTGTATCTAACAGCTCCCACTGCTCAGTCAGCTGGCACAGAGAAGCAAGACCACCCTGCACTGCCACGAACAAGTATTTCTTTCCACAGGCAAGTCTCCACAGGGTCCCAGAGTTACACTGGGTACAAAGAAATCACACATCTATATAGTGAAAGGCTCCTGCAAGCACAGAGGCATACTTAAAAAGAAACCAGAGAGACGACCTACAGGAAGCACATGAGCTTTTGTACCACACAAGAAGAGATGCTTTTGCATTTGGAAGGAAGGATAAGTGATAAAAGAAAAATTATAGGATCCTTTGTTCTCCCTGGAATGACTGACCCAAGGCATCCCCTTCAGTGAGACATCTCCTGGAATCATTTAAAGGGACCAATAACAACTGGTGATGACTGCAGCCTAGGGAGAGTGCCACTGCCATCAAGTTTACCTAATGAAGATGAATTTCATTATTGCCAGGTTGAGTGGTTTTAAACCAGGTGTTAAGCAGCTGTGTGATTCAAAGATCTTGTTCCAGAGCTACTAGATTTGAGGTTCAAGAGGCATTTTCTTCCAGCAATTTCGATTAAAGAGACAGAAATTCCAGAGAGACTGGGACCTTCTGCCCAAAAGTGCAGCGCTGCCACTGTGCACGGGGTGCACAATGGGACCAGAGACTGCAGTGAAGACATGTTGTTTTCATGCATTCCTAACTGAGCAGAAAAAATATCAATCAGGTGATCAGTTTTCCGCCACCTCTGCCAAACTCTGGATGTGGACATACCACCTCTTCTTGATTCAGCTGAGAGCAGCAACTCCCAAAAAGCCCCTGGTCCCTCAGCATCCCTCCACTGAGTCCCAGGGGGAACGCAGGACCATCACCTCCTGGCAGCACCACAGGAGGGATGCTCCAGCAGGACCAGGCTATAGCAAGAAGCCCCAGCCCAGCCCATCATGTAGGAGGACAGTAAGGTCAGTCATCAACTGGGATTTATTCTTTGTCCTCCTAAAAGGCAAGACAGTGACCAGCATGAACTAATCAGTGATTAAACTGTTACTCAGAAGCTGTAATTTGACATTTGTGACTTCTCTGATTACTACTGTCTCATTATGCATCTCTATTGCCTTCCTGGGGAAGGTTATTAGAAGGTCATATGTTTTAGATAATAATTAGTTAAATCTCCTGCCAATGAATAAGCAACCTCAGTTCTAACATCTGTAATTCTGAATGTGGCTATCTGGATAAATGAGCCTAAAAAAAGAGAGAAAAAATAATTTGCTTTAGCGAAGGAAGGTATTGTTAATGTATACCCACAAGAGACTTGAAAAAACCTCCCGCAAATAGATGAAAGTAATTCATTAAGAACATTAATCAGTTTTGGACTATCACACACTGTAGTAATCAATCATTTTAATTAAAAGGAACCATGCATTCTCTCCCTGTCTTTTACCTCTGCCCATCTTTGCACATACAGCTGATCAAAGACGTCATATTTCAAAGATGCTGAATACAGTTCCTGTAGTCTTCATTAAAGCATGTCACAAAGCAACAATATCCTCTGTTTGCACTGAAGTACTCGCCTTCTTGGCGAAGCTTTTGCTTTTGCTCTGGAGGAAACAATCAGATTCCAGTTCCTGTGCTCTGTGTAAGGGAAGAGAAAAGACCTAACTGCCTTACAACAAGGTGTACTGGCTCATCCATGTCTCTCAGGGAGAAACTTGGCCTTCCAAGCACACCTAGACAGGTGTCACTGCTCAGTAACTGTCTTTCCTCCATCCCCCCTGGAGAGTGGGACCCTGAAGAGGGTCTCCATTCTTCCCAGTACCTTTTCTTCGAGAGCTGCCAATAGCAGACCCCATGGAAAGGAAGGGAAGACTGCACAGGGAAAATATATAGGGATATTTCGCCACTCTGCAGCATGTTGTAGGTCAGGGACTTCTTGAGCCAGAGGCAGCGTTTAATGGCTGCAATGGATTTTTCATGCCATGCATTTCTCCAGTCCCTTTCTGAATCACGTAATGAGCAGAGACAAATTTTTCCTTTTCAATATCAGCTGTTTTGCTTCCTATCATGCTAAAATTATAGGAAAGAATGAAACATTTTGGTTCTTCTAATAAGCGAGGAAACAGTTTTGTTACACTCATCAATGCGTTGCAGCCTTCTGAGATCAAAGAATGCTGCTACTTTCCTTTTAGGAGCACAAGGAAGAACAAAAAAAAATTACATTGAAAATGCATTTGTAAAAAAGCTGTATCCTCCTTTCCTAAAGCTGATGTTGGTATTTCAATACCTGCCGGTTAGCTGGTATCTGCCTCTGTATGATCAGCATGAAGTTTCAAAGGATGTCTGGCTTCAACAATATCTAATATTGATTTAATTTAAGATAAAGACAAGGCTGTAAACGTGAGAATCAGTCAACAAGAAAGGCATAAGTCAAATGTTGTGGCAGAGAAGATTTTTCAGTTGTCCTTTTCTTGAGTACAAGGAACAAAAGGGAAATGGTTTGGTCACAGCTGTGTTTCTTGCATTCCTTAAACTGCTGCTCAGGGAGAGGGGCTCGGAGGGATTTTTCCATTTTTCACCATCCTATGAGATAGCGGATGGGAACAGTAGTATCTGACAGGGTTCAACAGCACTTTCAAAAAGCCACTGGCACAGTTCTGTTTGAGAAGGTAAGTAAATCATGGTGTGAAAGATAAGCAGTGATGTGGCCTGCAGACACTGCAGGGACGGAACAGATGCATCAATAAAGGGTCGCTTCTCTACATGATGGAACGTTACACTCGAGCGTGTTGAAGTCCCAAATGGAAACTAGTGGTGCTAATTATATTTATATACGACCTGAGAGAACTAGAGAAAAGACAAGGAAAAAGAAAAAACAAAACCCCAACTTCTTTAGATTAATTAAAACTAGAAAAAATAGAAGGAAGTCCTCAGGAGAGTCCCGATGAAGTGATGTGACAGCTAGGACACAGACACACGTGTAGGAAATGGTCTGAATAACTCCTCTGTATTACTACTTCGGAAATGTAATGCAGCCACAAAGGAAAAAAGACCTGTGCCCGTGCTCAGTATGAGCTGCTGCTTACAGAAACAGCCAAAATACTGGGATGCACAAGGAACAGGACAGACAGTTCTTAACTTGTAAAGTGCCAAGGTAAACAAAATGCTCACCTTTGCCTTTAACTGTGTGTCTGTTCTGAGCTTCGTATCTCAAAAGAATAGAGTTCAAACAGAAAGAGTTCAGAAAGGAATAGTGCAAATACTAATTAATGTACATAGGGCAATAAAGGTAGAAAATAATTCCTGTATCAGAGACAAACTGAAAAGCCTGTGACTGTAGAGAGCAAGTGAACAAAACTGAATATACTGAATATTGTTCTCTGCCCTGTCATAAGTCAAAAGCCAAGTAACATTTCAAGTATTTGGAAGGCAGCATTCATCTACATCTGAGATAATGTCTTCTTTTTAATTAGAAAACAAAATGGCTTGATAACCCTGGATGTCCTTATTTCAAGCTACGAAGTAACAAGAGCCTTACAGAATTAACAAAAGGATCAAACAATGACAAAGCTAGTAGCACACACTTTATTAGGTAAAATAAAATGGAAATATAAATGTCTATCTGTCTTTCTAAGCTAGCCATTAGCTTGACCACTGTAAGATTTTTAGTTTCAGGGGTGCTAGAAATACACACGACAAAGCGGTGTACGATGCAGACACAACGGACCGAGCGGACTCGTGCTTCTGCAGCGCAGTGCAGCACGTCCTGAGCTTCCCCGTCTGACATAGGTGCAGTCCAGCCAAACCAGTGCAGTGCTTTGCCTAAAGAAAAGCGTGCTAATGCTGGCTTCACACAGCCATGCTGAATCTGGTTGCAAGCACTGAAGACCACCAAGCACTGCTGTGCTCTCCACACGGTCTCTCTGCTGTGCTGCACCTCACTGTAGGCACATGCACCCAAGGCTACCCGATGGACCGGGCTGACATCTAGCCTTATGTTGCACAGTGCTTCCTGCATTTCCAAATAGAAATCCACACTCTGTTGACAGCAACCCTACCGCTGGACACAGAGACAGCGGTCAGACTCAATTGTTACGGACACAATCTGAACAAGTCCAATTCCCCAGCTCCACTCTTCCATTTTGCCACTTTACTGTTTATTTCCCTAATCAAAAATAAACAGCACTCCTCACTGCTGCAGTCCTCACTGTAACGCAGCCAAAATATTTTTCCATTTAATTCTGTGTTCTAAAAACTCACTGATTTCAAATGATCACACTTGGGGCTTCCTCTAAGAGAACCACACAGCATTTGCAGCCTGCAGAAACCAGCCTGTCTCTGGACAACCTAAAAGACTTGTAAGATGGGAATTCAAGTGAAAACAAGAATTACTGTAAGAAAACAGATGGTGAAGACTGACAGCTGTTTCATTGTTTTGACAAAAATACCTTGTGGATGACCTGAACATTTGTTTTGGACCGCAGTATTGGCTTGAGAATGGGTGAGCTATATTGGAAATGAACTCTTACAGAAACTTTTAATCCATCTTTTATTTTAAAAGAAACATGATCGCCAATTTTCATTTAAATAGACTTAAGACATAGTTACGCTATGGAAATGGGCTGGCTGGCTTAAAGGGACTTTGCATGAAGTGTACCACTTTAATATTTATGAGACTGTTCCCAGGTTTGCTAAAGTGCAAGTATACATCTCTTTTTATTGCGTGAGCCACAATATTTAGAGTTAGTTAAAAGTAATTTATTCACACTAACTCTAATGTGAACAAACTATTCTAAAACAATCCAGCCGGGAAAATCTCAGTGAAAAATATCCCAACTTCTCCCATGCAAATAGCTGGTCCATCCAAACTCCCAGCCCTGCAGCACACATAGGTGATGGCCCTCTTGGCACTGCTCCATGTCAGAACATTTAAGCTGTCTATTGAGATAGCTCTCTTAGGAAATCTCTGAGAGCCTTGCTCTTCAGTTCTCAATTTTACTGTTTCTTTGTTTGCCAATGCAATAATTACTAGAATTGATAATAGAAAAATAGTTGGCAGACCTTGAAAAATGATGCATTTTATCAGTCAAGTTTGCCCACGGACAATTTATGGACGGAGTTTTACTGGAGTTGTGCAACAAAATTAATAGCACAGGTACAGTTTCTACCATAAAAATCTTCCTTTTCGCAGGATACTTTATATTTTTTGTAATGTCTTCTCTTTTTCTCCCTCTCCCCACGCACCATTTTTGGGCTGGCAGTTGGCCAACGGCATCCAAGAATGAATTGCACTGTTGCGGCATTTAAATTATATCAATACTGAAATGCAGAATAGAGTCCTTTTCTATTTTATCTCTAAATTGAATGCTTTCACAGAGAGGCACTGTTATCTGCATTACAATTTGAGAGCTACATTAGTAAATCTTGAATGCTCTGAATTAGAGTATTCAACTTGTGAGATGGATGGTTGAGCTCACCACAAAAAATGTATTAAGCTGGGGATACGGCTTCATTTGGAGAGAACATGCATTTTGAAGAATATCTGATTCAGAAACCAAGCCTAAATTTCTAGGGGAACCCACATCCAGATGAATGTTACCCCCTTACTTTTTAAGTAAATATTTTTAGATTTTCCTGTCTAAAAATTATGCCTGCAAAATGATTCTCCAGGTACCATTTCCCTGTCAGATGGGGCCATTATGTAAATTCCAACTTTTACACAATCGTTGGAGCAGTCTGAAAATGCCTGGCTGTGGAGAAGGTTCCCGTCTCTTTTCCTGTAAGTGCACCAGTAATGCTGCAAGCATATTGATGGGGCGTGCAGCGGCTAAACTGTTCTATGGGTTTGGAGAAATGGGTTAAATCTTCTGAGACGTACCTCAGAGGCTTTATACTTAGGACTTCAGTGACACAGCAACCCCTCAGCACCCACAGTCGCCCATGGACCCTTCTGGCCTTTAACCAACCTACAAGTTTTTAGGTTTCTGAGCTGCTGCGGCTGCCACATGCATCCTTGGGGCATGCCTGGAAGCGTTCCCTGTTTGCGAGGTTGGGAACAGCAAGGAAAAAAGTCCCCCACCTTCAGAAAACACACAGAGCAAACAAGTGCATTTCAAAGCTGTGCTTGTGGAAAATTTAAAAAGACCATGATGATCAAATTGTGTGATTACCCTGCGATAACCGAGCCTGGTTTTGGGAAACACGTGTTCTGAAAGCGGTCTGTATTTTCTTTTGTCCGATGTAGGTGGTATTTGCTGGCAAATATCTAAAGGGCAGCCCTTTCCCATAAAAACCAGCACAGAAAGACTATTTACCTCACTTGGGCTTATATTATTGCTATGAGCCAGCTGGTAGTGCGAAAAAAAAGTATTCCCTCAATTAAGAAAATCAGGTCAGAAATAGTTATTAAAAAAAAAAAAAAAAAAGTCCTTTACCACTAAAATTTAACTTTGTTCAGGAAACTGATATAAGTTATCTTACTAGTATAAAATATGCCTCCAGTACCAAAATTATTTGATAAAGCTGACCCAGAAACCCCTCTGTGCATAACAAAGTCCTTTGTTCAAAGCAGCTTGAAAAAGACCAGAGAGCTCTGGGGAGAAAAACCAAGCCAGGCTATGTTTGCAACCTCGTAACAAGGTGGATTTGAGAAGAACCCCAGAGAGATCCAGCCACGGCTGGAGATGGATCAAAAGCACTTGCAGCACAAGGCGCCTGCTTCCGCGTGGCCGCAGGGAGGTCAGGGCTGAGGCTGGGGTCCCACCCACGCCAGGGCAGGGGACAGCCACAACCTGGTGCTCAGCGGGGGACCACCAGCTCTGCACCTGACCCCAGGCAGGAATGGCAAGGGACTTTCGGTATTTTTAGCCATTTCCTTCAGTTATTACATGCCTGTAGCTGGTTTTCCTGTCTCTGTAGCTCCTTGTGCCAGAGAAGCCGTGCTGCCCTCAGCGCCGCGGCTGCGCTCCGGCACAGTGCCCGGGCAGAGCAGACACGGTGCTCCCGTGGCCATCGGCCCCCAGCAGCGCGGTTCAAAACCAGGCTGCAGCTCACCCTCCTGAAATCGGGTATTGTTGCCAGTGCATGAGACAGTGTCAAAAGTTCAAAACATCCCTCCTTTGGACCTGTGGAGAACATAGGAATACAGAACCTTTCCCCTTTTGCTTGAAAAATGCCTGTCTCCTGGAAGGGTTCGTGTCTGCTTTTCACTTTAATGAAAAAAAAAAAAGAACCTTTTTTATTGAATCCTGTCTGCTGGTGATGCCCATTAGGGAACCTGTTAGAGGTTTCGTCTGAAGGCTTGATCTGTTTGATCCCGACTCTGTGGGGATGAGGAACAGGTTATATCACTCTGATGTGAAGGAGACAGTATGGGATCACATTCATGCACTGCCTAATCTTCCTGTAACCAGAAACCTTGCCTGCAATTTTTGCACAACATCAGATATGGATTTCTTTCCCCAAACAAATCTATGGAGCCATCTCCTAGCAGAAAGAGATAGCCCCTGCCAGGGCAGGGTTACAAGCTGTACACCTTCTCAAAGACCTCCAGCCTCCCCTCCCCTCTATCTGTTAGAGCCAGCAGCTAAAAAGTAGTATTTTCAGTTGCTCGTACCAGTGAGTCATGCAGGAGCCAGAACAAGAGGCTGCTTGTCTCACAGGTTTGCACACTCATTTTCCTGTATGTTTACTGTATACAAAAAGTGCAGCTTTCTGTAATGCATCCCTGATACAGCTGAGCATGTGATACCACCCATGAAGTATCTGCCAGAAGCTCTTGCACTTCTCTTTCTCTTCCTGGTAGATGCCTGTCAGCTGTGGCACTTCTAGCCCAAGTGGGAACTGATAGCATTGCCTGTGAAAGCACATGGAGGATGTGACACATCATTATTTATTCTCATTATTTCTTTTATTTGACTCACTGCCACTATGGGGCTGATGCTGCCTGAGCCCATTCCTGCCCATAGCAGAAAGCTGAAGTAATGTTTATTTAATTATGCAGCAGATAAATGTTATCCAGGGAGAAGCACTGGCCCCTTCAGCACCTGGATGCTTACTTGCAGGAGTCTGCACTTGTGTCTTGTATATATAGGAGACTTATAGTCTCCTATAAGTGGCGGGACAGCCTTTAGCTGGCTGCTGGAGTATTGGAGGCAGATGCTAAGCCTGCAGCAGAGCTCAGCTGGTTTGTTATCCTGTACTCCCCTTGCAGTCCCTGGAGAGAGAGACAAGCACTCTGGGGAATCACTCTGAAACCCCGTGTTCGCAAAGAGCGTGGGCAGAGGCTTCTAGGGCAGCTGCAGGTCTTTAAGGTGTAATTTCGCAGCACTTCATGCTGTGCCCTGTAGGACATATTCTATTATTTGATCCTCATACCTCTGACAGGGAGAGCAGGACATCCCCCATTTCTTTTCAGCATGTGGCCTCAACAGACCCAGCAAAGGCTTCGGGCTTTTCTCCTCATTGGATCCCCTGTTCTGGTGCACTGTGTGCAGGGGATCATTCCCCACACACTCTGTGAATCTCAACCTGGAAACCAGCTCTGATTTTATCCATTAACTTCCCTGCTGAGTTTGTCCCTGTGCTTCTGCTTTCAAAGGGGCAGTATTTGTTGCTTCCGGAAATATTTCAACTTGCATTTCTCAGCATTCAAAGAAGCTTTGTCTCTCCTCACTTACATTAGCTATGCCTGAAAAGCTTCAAGAAACCATTGCCCCCCAGCTACTTTCTGCTGCACTGGATCCCCACCAGGCAGCTGGAGTTGTATGTCTCTTCACTGAAGGTACCAGGCCATAGTGTGAATTAAATACACGTGGTCTGAGGAGCCCTGGCCACTCTCCCTGGTGGTGGTGATGTTCCAGAGCCCTTGATGGGTGAAGAGTGACAGATGACAGTCACATAATTTTCCAGCTGATGCACAGGTCCAAAGCACAGGTGCACTTGAGATCCATTGTGCTGTGGCCACAGGAGAGGAGCAGTTTCCAGGAAGGATCGGGGGAGTAAAGGGGGACCACAAAATGTTCCTGTGAGGTCTCCAGAAGAGCATATCATATATGGGGGTGAAACAAGAGCCCTCCTTTTGCCTTTGCCTGGTTCCTTGTTTTGGGTGCACAGCAGGGGAGCAGAACTGATGGGAAAATCACCTCCTACAGCAAACAGGATGCTTGTATATAGGCAGATCCAAAACTGAAGCAAATCTTTGTTCTGGGCTGTTAATGCAAGGACTGATTAATTTTCTGTCATTACAATAGCATACGTAGGAAATAGATTAGCATGGGGCTAAGAATTGGTTATGAATCTCTGACTGAAATTTCCAGAATATCAGTATTTTTTAGGGGTGCCACCAGCAACACTGCAGTAAAAAAGATCTGAAATTGTACCTAAAAGCTTGAAAATGGACAGGTATAGGGCAGCAGAGAAATGCAGCAATGAGAATAAGTGAACACAATGTTCTAATGAACACATGTTCTAATGAAGACAATGACTAATAAGGAAGCACCATGGCCCAGAGAGGTAAAATATCAACAGAATATAAAGTGAGATGAAGGTGATGGCACTGTATGTAACAAAAGCCAACTGATCTCCAGGAACTTTTTTTTAATATTTCTTGGGATCCATCTCACCAAAAATCATAATTGCTGTTATGATTGGTTTGTCCAAAACCTGTTTGCTTCCTCCTCTCAACAGCCTTACTGAAGCCAACAAATTTTCTTGGATGACTGCAGAGAGCACAACTTCTTTTTAAATCAATAAATTATATAGCATAGAATTCTGCTTTCTAAACAGTACTAATTAAATGCTTCCAACTCCACAAAATATATGTAACCTCCATTTGAATGGATTCTGTCAAATGTGAATCTGTTTTGTTTGATTATTGCTTGAGAAATTAATGTAAAATTAAGAAGCTAGTCTCTACTTTCCTTTCCCTGCCGTGGTTCCTGATGCAGTGATTTACTCAAGCCACAGGTGCCTGCTGTGCATATACTTACTCATAGCAAACTGAACTTCACCCCTGCAGCTGTGTGGTGGGGTCCATTCGACCTGCTGTCAGCATACCCAAGGTAGCTTTACTGGCTGACAGGAAAATTCAATTCAGATTTGAGCCAAACCTGCTCCAAATACTCAAGCCTGCACTACTCCCTGTGCTTCTGCAGCTACCCTGCCTTCAGGACCCCTGGTAAGGGTTACATCAAGCTCAGGTGTGTCCCAGTAGGCACATCTGCAGCTTGGACAAGAGCATCAATGTACCTGAAGAAAAAGGATGTTGTAGATGTAGAAGAACCTCTGAGCTACTAGGAATGAGATGCATTGCACAAGTCTGACAGTTTGGGGGAATATCTTGTATCGTTTATTTATTTTTGTCCTTTTTCTTCTTAAAATAGAAACTACTACTTTGCTTAGCAGCTTTATGAAAACACACTTCCATGTTCACACACAGTACACAACCATTTTCTTATAAAAATGGTTTTCTTCATTACTTTGACTTCACAAGAAATCTCTTCTCTTTGTGTAGAGGATCAGAAAGACAGAACTTCTTTCCAGTGTAGCTGACACTTATTTTACAGTTCAGGACTGAGAAACCACAGAGTAAAATGTATTCAGATTGAAGTATGAGAAGGTATCCCTCTTGATCTTATTTTGGCTAGGATCAAGAACACCCAACAGGTTAATGACACCTGTGGCATTTATAAAGCTGGAGTACTAGAGAGACTTTTGCCTCCAGCACTTGTTCCTGCTGCTATAAAATTTATATGCTCTATATCTTACCTGGACCAGAAGGTCTCTGCTCTTGCAACATTTACAAGCTTTCCGGGAATGCCAGCCAGGGAGTGAGGACCTCTGAAATATTCCAGAAACCACTGAAAATCCAGAGACATAGACCAAGAAATTTGCAATTCTTATGACCTTCTTTGCATAGGAAATAGATTTCCATCAATATAGTATAGGGGACTTCCTATGGGAATACCTAACTGAAATTAGCCCAACAATCTCACTCTAAAATAGAAAAGGCTCGAGTCTAACATAACAAACCATAGTTATTAGATGTAGCTAGCTTTGAGGTAAGATTTCTGTTGCCTTTCCTCCATCTATTAGTAGCAACATAAAAAGGTGAAGGTTTACGATGCTTTTGCCAAAGGTGGAAATCTCAGGTATGCGTTAGGGATCGTAAATGATGAAAAATGATATTGAGTAGCTTTGACATTCCTCCACATCCTTCCTGACTAGAAGAAAAATTTACAATGAAGTAACTTGATTTTGATGTATGTTCAGGTAGATTTGCCATAACTGGCACGACAACAAAAAAAATATCCTTATAATCTTAAGTGGGGAAGATTTTTGCCTCTTTGCAGTAAGACTGGTGAAGCACAGTCATAAAGAGAACATTAAAAAGCAATGCCCAGGTCTGTCACAGCCCTGCATACACCGCGTGATTCAGTGTCAGAGACAACACTGAAGGAATGGCAGGCAGCACTCTGAAACCTGTCCGGACTGAGAAACCTGTGAAGTGACAGATGCCCAGCAGAGAGAAATAAATTAAAACCTAAACCACTTCTTGGTTTACTGCAAGCCAACTCGTGAAGAAAATCCAAAGTTTACACGGAGTATTCTCTTAAATAATGTTTTTAAATATTTAGATTAATTGTTTAAATTGAATTGAATATTACATTGGGCTTCCAATGTGATCCAAAGGAAGAAAAAGTCTGACTACATTAGGGGACAAAAAACTTCAGATGAACAAAGTTGTACCTCCTCAACTAGGAGCTGTGGCATGTTGGGGCAGCCTCTATGTATGTATACATATACATATACATATGCATATACATATGCATATACATACACATACACATATACATACACATACACATATACATATACAGGGATGTAGGCTCAGACTAAGAACAGAAATGCAACCACGCAGCAAGGATGATTAATCTTAAGGTGAAGCTTATCACCTGCAGTCTCATCTTCCCTGACATTGAGGAATGGAAGCAGGACTGAGAACACATCCAGCAGGTGAGCTGGGGTGCTAATTCTACAAGACGTCAGCAGATTCACAGTGGGGAGAGACACCTTCAAAGTCCTCAGCCTGGAAAAGGGTGATGGGGGTAGAAGACATTTAGAGATATGAAGGAAGGGCAAGCTTAAGTGAAGCATTGCCTCCTGCTACTCATCTCGGTGCTAAAAAAGTATCTAGAGGTATAGTCTCCAAAGGGTCTGGCTGCAAATCACTCAGGAAAGCCAGATGAGTCCCCACCAGCCGCTGAGCAACATCCTGCAGGTCAGCAGCAGCTGCCGCTGGAGGAGGGAGCGTGGTCAGGCTCCAGTGAAGCTACACAGCTCTGCCCTGAGAATCCTGGTAAAACGGGCCATGGCTTTCTACATCTTCAGTGATCCTATCTCATTTATGTATTTCCACCTTCCAGTGGACCTGGGAAATACTCTTGGAGACCAGGTCCTGGTTATTCTCACATCCCTCTGGACTGCACCAGGAAGCATACTTACACGGGACCTCATCTTCCCTCTGCTGCCACTAATTTCCCAACTAGTTCCAACCATACTGGGCAAAAGAGGAAGGTCTCAAAGAGAATCAAGATCCTACAGACTCCCTAGAAAGCTGTGGACTACACAGAGGAGAAACCATGGTTCAGACACCCACAGCCTTACCCCAGTCACTTGTCAGTCTCAGCCGAGATGTGCAGTCAAATGGTTGCTTGCAAGTTGCTGTCGAATTACTCTGCAGGAGGAGACTGTACGTATATGCAGGGACAGCAGAAAATCTCACTGTAATTCAGTCATAAAGCCAATCAAGCAAGAGACATAAATCTGTAGGAAACTAGGCTTTGTTAGAACAGGTGCTTGCAAAACTGTTTGTTAGCAAATTAAGTATTCTATCCGTTCTCTACATGTTGTTAATCATCTCTGTGTGAATGTTTATTTTCTGCCTGAATCTACAGACCTAAACAGTAACTCAAAATGCACAGGATGAAGCGATAACCTCAGCATTGCATGCTCCTCCTGATGGTGTAGTGAAGACAAAACTCCTTAGTCAGGGTAACCCAGCTGGCTTTTCTTCCCATACTGGCTCAAATGGGAGTTTCGTCTACACAGGATTAACACTAACAGCCAGTGAAAGCATTAGTAGCTCTGCAACTGCACAGGGCAGTTTAGCCCTGGGTTTAAGTTATCAAAACCCGTGAGCGTGTCCTTAAATGTGTGCTTAGGAGTTCTGCTAAACGAGGTTATGATCTTGAATTATAACCTAAAAAATCTGCTATTCAAACAGTTTAAAAAAAATTACAGGTTTGCTCAGATTATGGGGAGCTTTGGTTGAACTAACAATTAAGGTTTACATCTTACTTTACAAAGAAACATACAACTTGTGCTACTTGTCATTGGGCTTGGATTTATCTGAAAGGACATTCCTTGCCTGTGAAAGCCTGCAATTTATTTGGGGACAACTCCTAAAATAGTAACGAACACAAAATTCCTATTGACTTAAAAAATCAATGTTTTTAACTGCTTCATATAAAATACTCAATGATTTTGCTGTTGATCACTGGTTGACTACTGATGCCTTCTGAAAGGCCAGAAATTAAAGGTTTCATATTCACAAGCAAACTGTTTGCAAAGAGAAAGGAAGATTTCAGGGAAATCAGGAGAGGGTCATTGCAAAGTCAGAGGAAAATTCATGAGGTCATGATTTTGAAGGTCAAGTAAAATGGGAACACTAAAATGTCAGATAACCCCTTTTTCAGACTAGGGAGATTAATTCCTTATGTAGACTCATTCAGCTCAGTAGGAATAGTCCTGGTATAAGGTAGTGTTTCCCCCAGTTATGAGTATCATAATCACAATTGTTAGTTATATATGAATTTCTGTAAAAAGAATGGGTATTTTCCCTTCCCCCAGACTTTTGAAAAGCTGTTGAAAGGTATTTTATCTGTCCATTAGATCCCATCACAGCCCAATTACATCAAATTGCAGATAGTTTTTTCATGATTGCATTGAAATAGAAGTCCAGTGTGATAACTTCAAAACAAACTGAAAATGTAGGATGAGCACAAAATGTACAGTTTCACATATTAAGTAAAATTTAAATCATGCACGTACACGATTAAAGTTTCTTAGGATATAGCTTAGGATCTTGCCAGGTTCCTCCTAAGTCAAAGAATTTAAACTCCTTATGTTCACTGTCATTTAAATGGGAATTTTAAACAGCCTGAAACAAAAATATTTCATCATTAGACTATCAGCTGCAGACTGGAATGAAAGGATTTGCTTCTGCATCACAAGACTTGCACTGGGTTCTGTGCAAAGCTTTATGTTTTGGATAACTGTGTCTCTCAAGGCCTGAAGGTCAGATGTACAGTATTTCTCTGTATTTCAGAGAACTATGCTTTGCCCTCTTGGAAGCATGAGAAGGTAGAATTGCTATCCATTACAAGCTGAAACATCTGTGACTCCATAGAAAAAGACTCATAAAAGTAATTTGTAGATGTCCTAAAATGTATTCATTATGGCGCTAATTTATTTTGAATGTAAGCCACAAAAAAAAAAAAATTTAAAATAGAAATCCAGGATTTTGTAAGATATTCTTAATTACACATGTTAAGTATTCATACATTGCTTCTCTAACATAAGCCTTCACTGTTTTCTTGACCAAAATAAAGATTATATATGTGTACATAAAAAAAAATACTAGTTGACAACGTGAATAAATTTCACTGAATATCCATAACTTCTGGGAATGTTCAAAGGAAGCCTTTAACTTCTTTCTAAAAGAATAGCTTGCCATTAATTTTGTGCTAGATGTGCAAAGGGACACCATAGCTAAAAAAGGATGCAACTGTAGAAATGAATTTTTGTGTGTTATTTCTCTGTTAGAGATTCCAGCTGTGCCTTTTGCCAATAATAGACCTGAAAGTTGACAGAAATGCGTTAGACACAACAGAAACGCATCATTATAGAAAAGCCTAGGAAAAGGAGATATGACAAATTACATGAGCTAATTCTGAGCAGCCTGGAGTCCCAGCGGATCCTGTGAAAAATGAGGCATATGGATTGACAATACAGGCAGTAGAATGTCTCTCTCCAGAAATGAAGGCTCGATCCAGCTCTCAACCATTTTTACGTAACGGAGGAGTTTCTTTAGTGAGGCCAACTTGTGTAAAACACTAGTGAGACCTAGATTAGAATAATGGGGCAAATGTCCTTCGGTTAATTACTGCACTTTGTAGGATGTATGGCAACCCATGTTGGTGTGGTTACTACAATACAAGGATGCTGCGGTGAATTGAAGTCTGGGGCTTCCGCTGGCCCCTGGGCAGCAAGGACAGGCCAAGGGAAAGCAGGCACCGGCCACTGACAGGAGTAGGGAACACAACTCATTTCCCACACAGGACGGGGCTGACGCTTTTACCCTGCCAGAAGTTCTGTGATCACAAACGTGAAGGAGAGAAGCTCATTTCTTCTCTGGTACAGAAAAAAACAGGCTAGGAAAGATGGAACAGCTTACTCGGGATGATTCAGAAAGAGTAGGGCGGGTTCTTGGGGAAGGGCAGTTTTCTCTTTAATCCCTCATTTTACTACCTGTTTTTGACATAAGATGAAACAAATTTATCCTTTGGCAGCTTATGTTGCGAGGTCTCCTACGCTGAAGAGGAACGAGAGAAAGGAGCAAGGGGAAGAACACACTAATAACTCCAGAGCCGCCCAGGCAGAAATGCAAACTAATAAAAATGATGATGATGTTTATAACAATATGATATGTGAAATAACTACAGCTGACATATGATCTATTGATTAAAGTCTTTCATATGACAGGATGTCAGCCAGCAGAAATAGGAAATCAATACCTCATTTAACAGCAAAGAACGACTCAGCCTCCTCCAGGCCAAAGAGAGACTGGGATGTTTGAGCAGAGACTATGAATTTATTTGATCTATTTTTATGAAAAAGAAAGGATTAGTTATACTAAATAATGTGTTTCCCTGAATTCAGCAGGGAGGGGGGTTTGTCAGGTAGCTTATGAGCAATTAGTCATTATATCAAATAACAGCTGTGTTCATGCATTTCAATGCATGTTTCTGGGATGCCAGGATTTTTGGATAAACCAGTGTATTTCAAAGACCACGGATTCCAATAAACATGGATTTAAGTACATGTAACAAAGGCAGGAAAGGTGGTGTTTTCAAGGTTTGTATATTATTCACATATTTGCCACAGAATGTAGATTCTACCCCAGAAGTTGGATGTCTGCCACTGGGAGTTGCCAAGCCTCCCTGATGGAGGGATGCTCATTTTCCACACCGGACTTAAGCACAATCCTGTGGGGAGGAGCAGATGGGTGTGCATCATTGTTCCTGTTGGTCTCCCAGGTCACAAGAGTTTTCTGATCCATGTTACCAGACATGCACACTATGGGGAGTTCCTTGCCCCATTCATTTTATTTTTTTGAGGCAAGTACTTTAGTTCTAGGGTTTTTCCTCTAAAAAATAGTCTCCGTTCCTAAAAATGAATCTTTGGTGGAAACAGAACAATAACTCATGCATTTGTAATGGGACAACAGTATAGCACAGAAACACATGATCAATGGATGTGGTAGACTACCGCATGACATTTTTATAACCTGGCTGCATACAAAAGATCTACTGCTTTGTGAGTCCAAAGTTACTGAGATCCATGAAGGACCCAAAAGTAGATAATTCTATGGATGGCGGGTTGTGATCTGTGGACAGCTTATAAGGAGTCATACTTGCCTTATTTCTCTTTCTAAGAAGAGAATAAAGTGATAAAAAAGGCATGAATACAACAAAGCAGTTTGTAAAAGTATGTGGGAAAGCTCTTCACTGCAGCAGAAATATCGCATTTTCATGCATACAAACGACAAGTGATCTGCAGAGAAAACTGATTCTCTACAGTTTCACAGGAAAAAGGGGTTATATGTGTAGTCTGACAAGGGAAGGTTTACTGTGAGCACTCTTCCCATCCAGTATGTCCCCTGCTTTTTTTTCCTGCTACCCTACAGCTGGGTCTTTCTTGTCAGTCCTGAAGGAAAAGACCCTTCAAAGGCACACTGGTTACCTGGGTGCATGTGTGAAAATGCAACACACAGGGACATGAAAAATGGGCACCTCAACAGTACCGAGGTCTGGGTGCTCATCCCTGGAATGGAACTGTGGTTACCTTGTTTATATTCATTATTTTTATTCTTATAGTTATTGTAATTAATTTATAATATTTTTCAATAATTCATATAAATATTATATTTATATTCATTATTTTATCTTTGCCCTTACCCCTGCATCTCACCATAGTGTAACTATTGCTATTTCAGCTGCCAGGATGGTGGCACTTTGGCTTCTTGTCAATAAGAAGGGATTCAGGGAGGGATCGAAGCATTTCCACCACATTCCTCTTTTTCTGTGTACATCTCCACCCTGAACACAGAGCTCTTCTCCCGAAAAAAGCCAAATTCCAATTGTTTCTTTTCAAGAACTGGAATTAATGTTTTTTCTTTACTCTGCTAAATAGTCTATACCTTGTTTTAGCAAATATACTGAGTATTTGAGAACTTACATTCAGGTGGGTTTTATTTAAGATATGATTTACTACCAATACAATGGTCCCCTGACAACACACTGCTGTAAATAATGTTTTCCTGCAGTCATGTTGACAATATCCGTGAAGAGCCAAAGATCAAAAGATCAAAAATACTAAATAACCTGTTAATAAAAAATACTGGAGCTACAATTGACTGGCAATGTATTTTGGGGAAATCCACACAGGCTAAACCCTGCCTGTTCTCTACTTTAAAAAGGCACCCATCTCCAGAGCAATGCATTGTTCACAAAAAAATAAATTAAAAAACAGACTACAGAGAATTAATTAATCCGTAAATTCAATATGCAGAGATGAGGATAAAAGCTCAGTATTATGCAAGCATACATTTTTATTCTGCTCATTTTTGTAGCGTGCCCAACAAACAGCTGAATTATTCTTGATTTAAGCAAAAAAATATATAAATGTGAGCTCACATTCTTGGCTTGATTTTAAAGTTTCCTATTGATGTAACTTTTCTATAACCATCACTACCAAGTATGACTATATTTGCTTCCCAAATAATTTGCCTGCAGTTCTGCTGGGCTCCTTGGAAACGCGAAAACATTTGGGCAAGTGCTGTAGCACCTGAGAGCCCAGCACCACCACACACTGCCCCAAAGGTGTCCCTGGTGGCACAGGGGCAGTGGTTCCTTCCAGCATCTCACCAGAGCTCGGACCTCTGCAGAAACATTCATGTCCCTGGCCACCATCAAGTGTTCCCCATGCTCAGGTCTCCAAGCCTGAGCTGGCAGGGCCTTGTGGCTGGGGAAGTCCAGCCACACCTTCACCACCGACGCACGATCTTCTTCCCACTCCAGAAACTGGGACATTAAGTGAAATACAGCACTGCCCAGTGAGCAGCTATCTTATCCTTAAGGCTCTTGGTGACTTTCTAGGATTGTTCTTGAAACTATACGGTTTAAATATTTCATGCTGTAATGCAGCATACCAGCTGACATCTCAGGAAGAATTTTTGAACTGGTATAAATTAATTATCCCTCATACCCACAGATCATATCTTCTGCAAGCTTGGACAATTTGTCTGTTAACTACCAGCTAAAAGCTACTTCATTTTTCCCTTCAAAAGCTATTTTTCAGTTAATATTGTGCATGAATAAGGGTTTTTAGTATTATTTTCCATAGATCAAGGATTTTATTTAAGATTCCTTTAAGCTTAAGTCTCAAACACCAAAGCTAGATATTAATACTAGAATGTAGTTTCCGATTTCAACCTCAGGCGGCAGGAGAAACAGAGTAGCACGGGAAAGCAGATGTTTTCTATTAGATTTATTTTTTTAAGAAGGGACAGCTGAGGAAAGGGTGGAGAGATTACCCTCTCCATCAAGAAATGGATAGATTGTGAAGAGCTGTCTCTGCAGAACAGCCACGAGCAGGTTGAAACTTTATGGGTAAGAATCAGAGACCGAGGGAAGGAAGGGAACCGTGTGGCTGGTGCTCCCTGCAGGCCGCCCCACCAAGCGGAGCCACTGACGAAGCCTTCCCACCGCAGCCACAGCAGCATCGCGCTCGCAGGCTCTCGTCCTGCTGGGGGCCTTCAGCCACCCCGAATCCGCTGGAGCAGTAGCGCGGCGAGCTGCAGGCGATCCGGGAAGCGCATTAAGGATAACTTCTTAGGCCAGGTAATGGCAGCCCTACCAGAGGGGACACGATACCGCACCCGTTGGTCCCCAGCGCAAGTGAGCTGATGGTGACATCAGAGCTGGAGGCAGCCTGGGCTGCGGTGACCATGCGCTGCTGCAGTTCGCAGTCCTGAGGGATACAGGTCAGGCAAAGAGCAAAGTCAGGACCCTGAATTTTCGGGAAGCAAAATTCCAGCTAAGGTGTTAGTCAACAGGACTTCTGGGAAACTGCCCTCAGGGACAAGGGAGCAGGACAGAGCTGGCACATCTTTAAGAACACTTCCCATCTAGCGCAAGAGCTCTCGATCCCCAGGTGTCAGAAGCCAGGAAAGGAAGGCAGGAGAGCGGCATGGCAGAGCTGAGGCCTGCTGGGCAAAGGGCAAGGAGGCAATGCGCAGGCAGTGGAAGCAGGGACCGGCATCCCGGGAAGAGCACAGGGTGCCGCACAGCTGTGCAGGGATGTGGTTATGAAGGCCAAGGCGCAGCTGGAGCTGAACTTGGTGAGGGACGCAAAGAACAACAAGAAGGGCTTCTACAGGTAGGTCAGCCAGAAAAGCAAGGTCAGATGAAGCGTAGCTCCCCCGGTGAGCAAGGCTGGCAAACCGGTAACAAGGCACGAGGAGAAGGCTGAGGTACTCCACAACTTTTTTGTGTCAGTCTTCACCGGCAAACTCTCTTCCCACAGCTCTCAAGTGGAGGGACCGCGAGACGGCGGCTGGGGGAGCAAAGTCCCTCCTGCTGAAAAAGATCAGGTTCGTGACCACCTGAGGAACCTGAACATACCTCAGTCTACGGGACCTGACGAGATGCATCCCAGAGTCCCGAGGGAATTGGCTGATGTAGTTGCCAAGTCACTCTCCGTGATATTTGAAAAGTCACGGCAGTCAGGTGAAGTCCCTGCTGACTGGAAAAAGGGAAACGTTGCACCCATTTTCAAAAGGGGTAGAAAGGAGGGCCCTGGGAACTGCCGACCTGTCAGCCTCACCCCGTGCCTGGGAAGATCATGGAGCAGATCCTTCTAGAAACTATGCTAAGGCACATGGGGGACAGGGAGGCGATTCAAGACAGCCAGCATGGCTTCACCAAGGGCAAGTCCTGCCTGACCAACCTAGTGGCCTTCTATGATGGAGTGACTATATCAGCGGACAAGGAAAAAGCTACAGATGCCGTCCATCTGGACTTGTGTAAAGCCTTTGACACAGTTCCCCACAACATCCTTCTCTCTAATTTGCAGAGTTATGTATTAGATCGATGGACTGGTCAGCGGATGAGGAACTGGTTGGATGGTGGCATCCAGAGGGTGGTGATCAATGGCTCAATGTCCAGATGTCCCTCAGGGGTCCCTGTTGGGACTGTTGCTCTTTAATATCTTCATCAATGACAGACAGTGGGATCAAGTGCACCCTCAGCAAGTTTGCAGACGACACCAGGCTGAGTGTTGCAGTCAACACACCTGAGGGACATGATGCCATGCAGAGGGATCTGGACAAGCTGAGGAAGTGGGCCCATGTGAACATCAAGACGTTCAACAAGGCCACGTGTAAGGTCCTGCACCTGGGTTGGGGCAACCCCCAGTATCAAAGCAGGCTGGGCATAGAATGGATTGAGAGCAGCCCTGAGGAGAAGGACTTGGGGGTGCTGGTGGATGAAAAGCTCAACATGGCCTGACAATGTGCGCTTGCTGCCCAGAGAGCCAGCCATAGCCTGGGCTGCATCACAAGAAGCGCGGCCAGCAGGTCGAGGGAGGTGACTCAGCCCCTCTGCTCTGCTCTGGTGAGAGCCCACCTGGAGTCCTGGGCACAGGAA
The DNA here is from genome assembly GCF_963210335.1 of Falco punctatus. Taxonomy (NCBI): domain Eukaryota; kingdom Metazoa; phylum Chordata; class Aves; order Falconiformes; family Falconidae; genus Falco; species Falco punctatus. The sequence goes on along the minus strand of NC_137585.1, from coordinate 76,482,470 downwards.
AGACGTGGACCTATCGGAGCAGCTCCAGAGGAGGCCACAAAAATCAGAGGGATGGAACATCTCTCCTGCGAGGAAAGGCTGAGAGAGTTGGAGTTGTTCAGCCTGGAGAAGAGAAGGCTCCAGGGAGACCTTATAGCAGCCTTCAGTACCTAAAGGGGGATTATAAGAAATATAGGGACAAAAAGAAGGGCCTGTAGTGATAGGACAAGGGGTAATAGTTTTAAACTAAAAGAGCGTAGATTCAGACTAGATATTGGGAAGGCTTTTTTTTATAATGAGAGTGGTGAAACAGGTTACCCAGAGAAGTGGTAGATGCCCCATCCCTGGAAATGTTCAAGGTCAGGTTGGACGGGGCTCTGAGCAACCTGATCTAGCTGAAGATGTTCCTGCTCACTGCAGGAGGACTGGACTAGGTGACCTTTAAGGGTTCCTTCCAACACAAAATGTTCTCTCATTCTATGACTCTGTGACTGATGCCAGAAGGTACATGTATCATATGGCATGGAAACTAACTTTCTGGGTTCCGCAAGGAGAAAGGCAGCAGAAGCAGCTGCTCACAGACTGCAGATGGCACTGGGCAAGCACAGGGCTGGGATCAAACACTGGATGAAAATGAGAAATGGGAAGGTACAAAGCTTATGGGTTTTGCCTTTATTACACACCCTGCCCTGGGCAAGGCTGAAATGCACTGGTAAGTGTCTGAAGAACTTGCATCATGTTATACAAAGTGTACATGCTGTCACAGCCATGCAGAAGTCAGAAATGAAACCGAGAAACTAAGAAACCCAAGGTCCATGTCTGCACAGACAAACTCCCCTTTGGGGCCCTACCAGCACGCCTGAGCTTTAATAACCCTGCAATATTCTGCTGAGCAGAGGCTTCCAGCTGTGGCACTGACTTTCTACGATGCTAGAAAACTTCATGCTAATCATTAAACACTGTTAAGGCTGGAGTTGGATGGGTTTTCTCATGAGAGATGTTAAGGGTCCTTTCCCAGTCCCAGCTCAACAGGGGAATTAGCCAAGCACCCCCAGGGACTTGTAAGCCCTGGGGCATTACAGTCTGCACAGAGCTGCTGTTTGCCACCCTGTAACAAACTGGGATGCACAGCAGCTCTCCCCTGAGAGATGGAGAGGGCACGAGTGAGAAACACGTGGCCAAGGGCATCATTACCTTTGGCGTTTTCTAAAAAGCTCATGCAATGTCAGCACTTAAAGCTATAAAGCGATCTCAGAAAGCTTTGCTCATTTATTACCCAAATCAGTAACATGTTTTTTCTCAGGCAGAAGTAAATGACTGTCAGATTTTTTTCTTTCCCATGATCAGAACAAAGGGCTGTTGAGAAGAATTTGGGGTGGGGGCTGGTGAACCTCCTCAGCAAAATTGTAAGGCTGATTTTAATGTATTGCTAACACAAGCAGTGAGGAATGAAAGGTGTTATGTTGAGCACTTTTACTACAGAGCACTGAACTCTGAAGCCTGCCTTAAAGCTAGTAAATCTGATCTTTGGTTCTACGACACAGATATGAAATGGGGGAAGCCTATCAGCTGCATGGCAGCTGCTGTGACTTCTCTGTGCACTCCACCAAAGTGCTTTGCTTCAGGAAAAGCACCAACTGGCCAGCAGTAAATAAAAGATGGGCGGACATAATTTCTTGTACTTCAATGCTTTTTTTCCAATGACACAACAAGGGATGCTCGTATTAAGTCACCTCATACCCTGCAATAGCATCTGGACCAGAACAACAAACTGGCCTGCATGCACACTGCAGCACAGCCTCCTTCACGCCTTCACTGCTGCAAAACAGTGCTGGGAATGATGTGATGGGAATGGGGGAGAGGGAAGGAGGCATTTCTAACTGGTTTGAAGCCTATTTAGGGATGAAGCATCACAAATCTGAATTCGATTTAGATTTTTGGCTAAAACTATTTCCAGGCTCGGTTTTTTACACAAAACTTTGTTGCCTACAGCCAGTCTCAGTCTAGGTAAAAGACTACTGGAAAATGGTTTGAAAGAAGATCTTGACTAGTCTTACAAAGAGTCCTTCAAAGCAAGTTCTTAGATTTGATAGCTGCAACAACAAAATTTTTATTTGGGAAATCTTCTTGTATCTTTCAGATGAAATCAGTACAGAAGAGGGAGTTAACCTCTACCCATATAACCTGTGTGTCACACAAAACATTGATACCTAGTTTAAAAACAACTGCCTACTTATGCTGAACATGTTCTCTAATCACAGAACCTCCAAGAATATTTGCACACTTTTTCGTTTTCCAAATGTCAAGATCACTAAGGGATTAACTGTAACATTTTATAATTACATCATTTTTGCCTCTTAGTGGTTCATAAAAAAACCGCTTACACCACGGGGTATTTTTTTTTTTGCCAGATTGTGAGATCAAACACAGCCAAACCAATTATCTACACTTCTCAAATGACAAACATGCAAACAAAAATATTTGCAGCAAAGCAAGGGAAGTGCCAAATTTCTTTGTAATGCATTGGAAAAACAAGGGTTGCAGTATTTTTAAGTGCTTTGATAAAAAGTTATAACTCTCAGCGGGACAATATGTCAGGCGTTATTGCAAGGTCAGCTCTGCTGAATGAAGCTGAACCATGTTCAGCTTCTGATTTTGCAGAAATGTATGTCCTTATGTCACTACTTGGGACAACTGCAGTACAAAGCCATCATATGATGTGCTCAATTTGTCCTTCAGTCGCTTCATAAAGCAGCAAGAACAGCCCCAGGAAGGCACAGCCACACTGTGAGACTCACTGAAGAGTTGGGACAAGCTCTTGAGCTTTCCCTTGGGAATATGCTTGCAGGACAAAAACAGCAGCAGAAGAGTGATCCCCCCAGGAGGCATGTGGAGAGCAAAGCAGCCTCTAGCAGTGAACCTGAGTTGCAACGATGGCATATTGTCACAAGTGGATATAGCTTCATGATTCAGTACAGACTGGGGGCAGAGAGGCTGGAAAGCTGCCTGGGGGGAAGGGCCTGGGGGGGCTGGGTGACAGCCGCTGGGCAGGAGCCAGCCGTGTGCCCGGGGGGGCAGAAGGCCAGCAGCGTCCTGGCTGGTATCTGAAACAGTGTGGCCAGCAGGGCCAGGGCAGTGACCGTCCCCCCGCACTGGGCACTGGTGAGGCCGCACCTCGGACACGGGGTTCAGCTTTGGGCCCCTCACTTCAGGAGGGACGTTGAGGGACTGGAGCGTGTCCAGAGAGGGGCAACGCAGCTGGTGAAGGGTCTGGGGCACAAGTCTGGTGAGGAGCAGCTGGGGGACCTGGGGCTGTTCAGCCTGGAGAGGAGGGGGCTCAGGGGGGACCTTACTGCTCTCTGCAGCTCCCTGACAGGAGGCTGTAGGCAGGTGGCGGTCGGTCTCTTCTCCCAGATAACAAGTGACAGGACAAGAAGAAATGGCCTTAAATTGTGCCAGGGGAAATTTATATTGGTTATTAGGAAACATTTCTTCCCTGAAAGGGTGGTCAAGCATTGGAACAGGCTGCCCAGGGAAATGGTTGAGCCACCATCCCTGGAGGTATTTAAAAGATGTGTAGATGTGGTGCTTAGGGGCATGGTTTAGTGGTGGACTTAGCAGTGTTAGGTTAACAGCTGGACTTGATCTGAAAGGTCTCTGTAACCTAAATGATTCTATGATTCTATTCTGATTCTGCAACTGCAGTGAAGGATCCATCCACGATCAACTTGGGCCTCTGGAAATCTCCAGTGTCATCGCAACTCCCTAGCTGCTGCAGGTTGGGTACTGCTGATCTGAAGAGTGCAGTATATATATAGTTATGCAGAAACATCATTTGTATCCTTACAGTCCAATTGCAGAATTGCATTGCTACGTAAAGAGGCTCTCTGCAGGGGGCTTGGCAGGCACACTTGATAGTCCCTTCATAGATGCAAAATAAGCATCTGAATGGCTGATACGCAGTGAAGCTTGAAATGTGAAAACAGCACACAAAAAGTTCAATATGCAATTAACCATAAAAGCAACACTGCCTCAGTTTTCAGAAGCATTTATAATATGACACCTGAGCAGATTTAGTAGTATGGAAAAGACAGCAACTGACAACGTCTCTCAGAGGAACAGAACAAACACAGGTGTATTTAAGTATTAATGGGACAAAAATGGTAAGTGGGAAATAAATGATGAACATGGTCAAGATTTTCCAAAATTGACTGTAATTTTGAAGATATTTGGGGTTGTCAAGTTGTAATAGAGGCCTGTTTTCCAGAAAGCACTGAGTAGCCTTCCTCTGACAGCAATGTCACTGCACGCTACCTCAGATGGAGCACTCGGAAACTGTGACAGCCTCAGTGACAGCAGTTTTTGATGCCAGTCACCAGAAGGAAGAGGTGCTTGGAGGCAATGGTCTCGGGTCACATGAACGCTCAGCTCCAGGTTTGCTGGCACACAGACGGCCCTGCTGCCTATTTTGGGGAGACCCAAGTGCAGCCTGAGCTTACCCAGATTCAGTTTAAGTGGCAGCACATTGTATTAATTTTTAAGAAAGTCCGTTCAAAATTGTTCCATTTCTTTGTTAGCAAAAGAACTAAGAACTGCGTGGGAAAGGACAGTTAAACCTCTGCTCTCACCAAGTATTTGATCCTTTCTAAAATGGGGGGGGGGGGGGGGGGGAGGAATATGCATGCAGAATAGAGAAAATCAAAAAGGTGAAGAGCCCCAGGGTGAGAGAAATTTGTGGAAAAGCTTCTGTCTTTGAGTCACGATAGAAAGACCGACAGCTTCAAACTTTGTGAGATAATCCAGATTAATCCCTGTTCATCTTCTCTCTTCCTTTTCTTCCCTTCCTTCACCTCTCTCAACCCTCCACCTCCTCTATAGCATAGCTCATGCCTCAAATTTATCCTTTACTTCAAATTCTCACACATGCGAGTTTATTTCACTCTTCTGAATGGAGGCAAATGAATTTTATTTTCATGGCTCACTCTTCCAACGCCTTCTGCACGGTCTGATACATTAATTCAGATTATCATTCTGTGCACTTTTTGCATTAATTCTCAACTGACTGACCCTCTTCATCTGTAATTATTACCATGAAGGTTTTGAATATCATTAAACTCTTCTCACCGACTGCATTAACTTTAAAAGGTAATTTGATTAATTCTGCAAGCCACTGATAGATGGAGATTTAACGCCTCATGGAATTTCTGCATTATCAGTATTTTGCAGCAACTAGATCTGAAAGATAAACAAAATCCTTGGAGACCAGATGAAAAAGGTTAGTTGTTTTTGTGAAAGATTTTAAGTAATTTTGTTAAGCTTTAAAAACAGTGTTCTAAATTGTTTTTCCCCGAATTACAAACAGATCATTCCTTTACGTTCCCCTGTAGTACTGATTTAATAACTTTTCATTTCTGTGAAATGCATATATTTCCAGAGCTCAGCCAAAGGTTCTTCACTTGGGAAAACACAATGACTGTGAGGCAGCAAAAGTTATCAACTGATAAATTGTAGAACAATATAGCCTGCCAAAATACTCAACATGTAAAGACTTCACCTAACTTCAAAACTTCTTGGAGACCAAAAAGGCATGCTAATGCAGCTTCAGTGACTGGAGTCACACAGAGCTGATGCTAGCGTGTTTAAATAAAAGTGCTGGAGGATGGTAATGGTGTAAAAGACGGTGTGTAGTGTTACTGAGCAGCAATGTGTTGCATTATCAGGTAATAATTCTCTAGCAGAGATTTCCAGCTTCTCTGTAGGCATGTCTGATGGCTGTACTGGCAAGCAGCTCTTTTCTGTGTGTATTACTTCAAGGGTAGCAGAAAGTAATATTCATTAAAATTTCATAAATGTTAATAAAGGCTCAAATTACAGATTAGAGTAGGGAATTAGGGCTACATGCTTCCTTGCATGGCATATATTGAAGGACAGTGAAAACAGAAATGCCCCAAGGAACAAGCATTAATGGAGAGGCAGCATCTGTAGAAACCATCCTTCTGGCCCATGCCAGAGCATATCATCTCCGAAGGCAAACTGCTAACCCAGTGAGGCAGAGCTGCTGGAGAAAGGATGAATTGAAGGGATGGCTGCTCCACAGGGAAGTGCAAATGTATCCCAGTCTCCACTGTATAGGAAAGAAAAACCCATTCCGCACTGTGACAGACGCTAATAAGCAGACTTACAAACAGGGTGAGCTGGTGCTAGGCAGTTGCAGGAGGGAAAGTGTCTAGTCAGCCCCCAGAAAAATGTCCCTAACTGTGCAGGCATAGAAGGATTTCTCCAAAGGCTGGAAGGTGTTCCTCTGCCATGCTCCCATCCCTCTGCCATCACCCTTTCTCCCAGCACGGTGGCACAGAGCAGGCTGTTGAATGGCTGTAGATCTATCTCGGCATGCAGCTGGTTATGGAGGCAATGTTCGTTGGTTTTTTAACTCTAGAGAATCTTTCCGAATCTGAGATTGCTTTTTAAGGCTAGATCCTGCAGGTGCAAATATACTCTTCAGTATGTCAGCCAGTTGTAACAGGCACGTGGCCAGCAGGCTGGAAGACAACTCTCTGAGGAGCATGCTGTTGTTGTATTTATTTCATATGAAATCTCTGGCTATTAATTGCAATGACCTCTTAAAGTGAAACATCTAATTAATGAGTCAAGGAAACAGTACTTAAAGCTACATCAACACAAGGAAACCAAACTGCTGGGGTACAGGCACATGCACCAGCCTGTTATTGTCCATAATTTTTCACGGTTCAATTCCTGGCATGGTTTTTGCAATGACCCTCTGCTTTTCTCCCGTACAATGCTTAGGAAAGGCTGAGGGCTTAGCATGACAACACCACTTCAGGCAGGCTATTGGCTGTGGTCTGGTAGATTACGTATATGTTTGTAAGGCATGTCCAGCCAGTTGGCCACATGGCTGCAGAATGGTCCTTGGCTCATTTTAGTTATAAAGACAGTTTCAATGATGGGAGGATGCAATAAAGGGAAAAGGTGATCACATTTGAAGGGACGATGACTACAGAAAGATCCTCCCAGCCTACACTTCATGATTTTGCAGTTCTGGTATCCCAAATGAATGATATTTTTTAATTGAACTGTCTCTGAAAGAACACAACTGCTTTCCTTCTCCCCAAAAACTTGCTCCTTTGGCCCAGCAGAATTTGTGGGTTTGCCAGTAAATTGCAGTACGCTTCATGGAATTAAAGTCCTAGGAAAGAACTGCTGGGCAGGTCTAAATACCACATCTGTAGTTGTATTTGAACTACCTACCAAAGACCTCAACTAGGACTCCAGATAAAACACGAGAAAAACAAAAGACCAGAAGAAATAAAGTGCTGTGTTTGAGATCTGGTAGTAAGTACATACTTGACTCTTTCACGCCACAGGTAGCAGAAAAGAATCGTGATACTCTCAAGCGCTGCAATCCTACTAAACACAGAAGACATTGAGTTTTCAGAGGGCTGTAGTTGTGGGGCTGGTCTTCCTCTCTCCCCATATCAGGGACCTGAAGGCATCCCCTTCTCTGCTGGGGTTTGGTTGCTTTGGTTCAGAGTAAGGTTAGAGGGGCTGTAGGTGTCCAGCTTCAAAGAGAGCTGCAGGAAACTTTAGCACGGGTCCCTCCACTTTGCTCAGGAGTTGCATTTAAGCTGAGGCTCCCACCCCTGGTCTCTGCCCAAGCTACACTGCAGGAAAGCCTGCAACCTGTCCCACAGCTAGGCTGGGTACAACAGTGAGAATGCCCCTGTGCTGCTGAAGTGGTCCTGAAGGGGATGAAAAAGGTGCATAGGGAATGATTTTCTTCTGTTTCTAGTAACACAACAACTATGAAGAACACAGCGAGATTGCCAAGCAGGACATTTATAGCAAATAAAAGGAACGATTATTTTCCCCCTACAAAATGAGTATTTGAACTGTGAATGCAACACTGCAGAATGCTGTAAAAAATAAACACATAAATTAGAAAATGGACTAGACAAATCGATTTACAGAGGATAAATTCATACTTATATTCCAGGCAGCTGGATTAGATGGTTGTTGTAGGTCCCTTCCAACTTACATATCCTATCCCATCCTATCCTACCCTACCCTATCCTACTCTATGCTACCCTTCTCTACTCTACCCTACTCTGCTAAGTTGTTTTACTTTTTTTTTTTTTTTCTGCTACAGAACTTGGGGGGTGAAATCAGCCCAAAATCTGGTTGTCATATTTATGTTGAACAATTATTCAGTAATAACAGGGATTCACGGACACAACTTATTGTGTTAGCTTTTTTGGATAATAAGTATAATTTCTTCCTCCAAAACTGGCACATCTGCGTATGAACCAAGGTTTGTCTAAGAAAAAGTCCTGGTGGAGCAAGTGCCAACCACCTGGCAGAGCACAAGGTAACAGGGCTGATTAAATGCTGGGATGCTTGCCCTGTGGGTCTGCAATGTGAAGGTTCCACTCCAGCAAACAGACCCACACTAAAACCTCTGACGGTGCAAGTTCAGTAAGATCCAAGGCTTTCTGTGCACTTGCTAGTTGGCCATAGAAACAGCTTCACCCATAGTTACAGTCTGTATGTTCAAATTGCTCTCTATCTACTATCTCTACAAGTTGTAGAGCCAATTAAACATCTGCTAATGAGCCCTATTGTTAGATCAATGCAGAGAAATTGATCTACAGAAATAAGTCAGGACTTCTCACCTGTCAGCTGGCTTTGTTCTCAGCTCAGAAGACAGCTCAATATTCACTCTAAATGTATAGACACGTCAGTTGCCATAAAGCACTGTATTAAAATGCATCATCATACTTCATGTATTGTGCGTACCTCACTCTAAAGATACATGGTGTTATTTCTGCTTCCTGACTGGACCAGTTTAAATTGTGACATAATAGATAACGCACAAAAACCTTCAGAGGCAAATTTTTGGATAAATAACACTGCTTTGTTTGATAAAATAGATTTTTAATTAATATGTTTTAGATCATTAATTTTCTGTATCAGTGCAGTCAAAAGGACCTAAGTCTTTTCCAGGCCTGTGCTTCTATTATTCTGTAACATATTCCTGTATCAATTAAGTCTTGGAAACAGCAACCTGTCAGACATTAACAGACAAAAATATCTACAGCAAATTAGCACAAATAGAACATCGTTAACGTAATTAAACTTTAATGTTGTTTGAAATTCCTAATTTTTTTAAATGTACACACGGTGAGCTTTGTAGCATTCCTACTGGGTATACAGCTTATACAGAAATATGAGGCTCTTCAGTTCTCCTGAACAACTCTGGGTTATATTCATAAGATTTGATTTATCAACAAATATATTAATGACTGAAAACAATAAGGTCTTATTTCCAGTGCCAATCAGTCTCCTTTTTTTTGCCAGCTCAACTGTATATACACATATATACTTTTTGCAATCTTCAGCTGCAGTGGAACTCAAATTACACTGCAACAATGATTTCCCTTGAACACAGAGGGAAAGCAAATGTAAGAAGTTCAAAATGAAACAGCAAAATGCTGCTTCTGATACACGTTTCATAAGGGTTTGTATTACAAGTGGGCTGGAGCGTGACAGCAAGAGGACAGAGAAAAAAGGCCACCTGCAGAAGATGCCGCAGCAGCGGCTGTTCTGCTGTCACAGGGCTGGTGGGACCCATGGTGACATTGCAGAGCCCACCCTGTGACTATTCCCCTCTCACAGCATATACCTCCTCTCTTATATTCACCTTTTTATCTCTTTCCTTTCCAGTAAATCAAAACAGAGACTTTTCAATTCACCTGTTATTACTTCCTGCATTTCTAAAGCCCTTACTACTGACTGGGTTACCTCAATGAACGTCACATAAATTAATCACGCATCAGTTTCTCCCCAGTCACCATACGGTGTTGGTTAGAAAAGGCAGTTTATAATTCTCTCCACAGCACTGGCATCAGCTGGCTGGCAATGAATCCTTCCCTTAAAAACCCTTCAAGTATTTATTTTTTTTTTTTAATACTGTACCATGCGTTAAGGGCATTGCAATACTGTATTTATACAACTTTAAAACATTTGAATGTGGAATTCACAACAGATGGCTTTTTGTAATGGAAGATAAATGAGCAAGAACTGATTTTAATATTATGTGTTGAATATACGTACGGGAAGGACTGGGCAATGGCAGCATCACACAACCCATAATAATTTTTAATGTATTTTGTGATCACTTTGCAGTCAACACCAAAATCCAAGCTACCATACACTCAAGGGATGCAAAACTGACATAGAAAACCCCTTTCAAAAATTTGTGTCCAGATGGGAAAGCAAAATAAACCAGGTTCCTGAGGTACAATACTTTCCCTAATCTCTCTTAAAGTGGAAGAAATCTCATCTGAAGTAAGAGTTTTTAAGCAGGTTTGGATACAAAGGAGATAGATGTAATTGCTGAGAGAGCCAGAAGCAGGAAAATGAGCAGAATGTTGGTAACGAAGCATTTATGCAGCAACTGCACTGTGCCATGAAACAAGCACAGGTCTTAATTAGAAAAACATCTTCATCCATGACCACTTTAAAATTTGTGAGATTATTTACAAATAACTCAAAATATTCAGAATATGCTGTTTGTTGAAATCTATTTTTCACCCCATTGGTTTTGAAAGCTCTTGTACTGTAAAAAGCAAGGAGATACTTGTTGCACTTCACTACCAGAGTCCATGAAAATAAGGTACGGATACAAATACCTTCAGCATTAGGCATTTGGAAAACAAGAGCTTCAAGTTGTCTTCATAAGAGAGACCTTATCAAGGGAGTCACTGGGACTGACTAGACCCCAAAACATTTCTATCCCTGACCTAAGTCATACACAGACCCTGTGGAAATACATGCAGCAAGCCCCCTCAGGTTAGAATCTGGGTGCATTAAGGGATGCCTGGATTTAGACATCATCTAATGTAAAAGGTAAGTGGCTCCATTTATCTCTGCTGGGATAGCTGATTCTCTCTGTTCCACCTGGCTGCTCATGAGCTTTTTCATCTTAACTACAGAGATAGATTCTGATGGGCCACAAACTGGTCCAACAACCCCTAAAAGCTCTTAGTCTATACCATAGCAAAGAATGCTATTAAGCTTAACCTGTCTCTTCTGAACATTAGATATGCACACAAGCCAGCAAAAATGAACAAAATACAAGAAAATGAACAAAATACAATGACCACAGAGGAAGTTTGTTCCAAACATAACCCAGCTAGCAGAAAGAGGCAGTGAAAGTGACGGAGAAGACATGATGATAGACATGTGGGTGTTGCACCCTGTCACACCTCTCTCTTCACATTTTTGTTGCTTTGGATGATATCATGCTTCACAAAATAGGGCACTTTCTTACTTGGGAGCAACAATTTTTGTCCCAGAAACTTAAGAAAAGGACTGCCTTTGATTTTGTTCTGCATCTTGTTATCTTTTGCTGTGGTTACAAGTAAGGTACTGATATTTCTTAATCCATGGCTAAATTTAATAACTGTTGTCCCTTCATACTCAGAAGCAGAATAGCAAAGGTACAGTTCCTTGATTCCAGATCTTTGGGCCTCAGAGCATTAATGTCAGTATCTAAAAATCTATAGCTTTTTGAAGATAAATGCATTCCATTTTGTCAGCATTTTGCCAGCTTTTTCAATGCACTGACACCAAACTTATTTTCCTTAACAAAGTCTTTGCCAGGATGGAAATCAGTATTCAGCACTCAGAAAAGCACAACAGCTTGCTGAGTCTCCTGACAATAAAGGAAAGCACAAAAGTCGTATTTTTATTAGTTGTATCTTTACGACAGCATTTAAATACACAGGTGAATTCCTAGTATATAAACAAGTATTTATTACTAACACAATAAAATATTTATAGCATTGAAAAGTCATTCAAGAACCTAGAAAATATCCTAAGCTTCAATATCAGGGAGCTTGTAAATGAATGTATAAATAGAGAAATTATGCCTTAATTTAAATGCATTCCTAATCCATATGTTCCACAGTTTTAAAATAATTTTGAAAAGTTAATTGAGATAATATTTTAATAATCTGAAAAGTCCTCCTGATAAGTTTTTTTTAATTTATCTCCTTACATTTTTGCTGTAAATCTTGCACAGGTGAGTTGCTCCACAAATTACGTTAGACTGCTCACATTGTTTCTTGGCTGGCAAAGTTTGACAAAGCTAAAGAATAAATGGATACCTTGGATCAGATATGGAACATACGCAGCTTGTGTTAAAAGTCATGTAATCTTTGTTATCCTGTTTTTTTTGCAAGAGGAGCAGAATTTTAAACATGCCCATTTTGAAGACATGCCCATTTTGAATGAGAAAATAGCTGGGTTTTGCACTCTTGCTAAAACTTCCTACACACACGTAGTTGTGGTTGCCACTAAATGTTCTTGCTGCAGGATCAAACTTTTGTAAAAATAAAGAGGCTGACACAGGTAGCAGTTTCAGCTATCTTAGATATTTAAGCATGATGTTAGCTAAAGGAATTCATCACTTCATCTTCTGAACATGAGGCCAAACTGGGAAGTCCTTGCAGAGGTCTCCCACTGAGGGGGTTCTCAGTTGCCATTAAGACAGCTGCAGAAATAAGGCAGGTGCTGGTGAAGTCAGGACAACCTGTCTGGGGAAGGCCCAAGGCAGAAAAGGATGGAAGGACTTGGGAAATGTTCTTGTGCCTGGGCTGGTACACAGCACCAAGACGGCAGCGGGGAAGGTGAAAGTAGAGCTGCTGTTTACCAAAGCCCACCACATCAGGAGACATTCAGTACAGGCACTGGGAAGCAAGAGCAAGCCCTCTTTCTGCAGAGGAGGCTGTGGGAGCACAGAGCACAGCGAGATTTCAAATGGATTAGACAGGACTATTAGTGGATGGGGAAGGGGAGTAGGCAGGGGATGCTGGCAGAGTGCAAGGCAATGGCTGGAGAAAATGGCTGTGCTCGTGTGCTCTCCCCAGGTCCTTTTGCCACTGCAGAGTTCAGATGATGGGGTGATACCGGACCCTTCTTCTGCCTAGGATGTATTTCATATGTTTGATATTTTCACACTTGAGATGTCAGAGTGAAATGCTACTGAGCAGAAGAAAAATAAATCACAGCCTTAAAAAACCTAACTGGAGTTAGAAACCACAGAAAACAGCCTGGATAGTCAGAAATTTTGTGTGAGAGCACCGTTCACCAAAGCTCGTGAGCTGTGAGTGCAGATGAACAGCACAGCTGGCCTTGGCGGGAAACTGCTCCTGCAGCTACCTCATCCCATGTGCCGTGGGGTTACTAATACAGACATCTTGTTCACTCACAGGGGACCACCAGCATATCAGTTACAGGAGATAAGACAGAAAAACCACTTTTCACTGCAAGAGAAACCACACTGCAAAAGGCTTTCTACAGCCCTGAAAATCTACCTTGGGCTACTGCCAGGTTTAAGGAACCTCTGACCCATCTATGTCTCTTCTGCTGTCCGTTCACACTCAAGCCCGGCGCAAAGGCACTACACGCATCCTCAGGGATGTTTGATGCAGCTGGAGGGGGAGCACAGCCAGTGCATGTGGTTTCCTCTCTGAATCAGGGAGAGGGAAAGGCACGAAAGCTGTGCTGAAGCCATCCTGCCCCAGCTGCTTAGCCCACACCACCTCGACAGCACAGGCTGGGGATGCTGCTTTGGCCCTAGGTCATGGCATTCCCTCAACTCTGCCTGGGCTGTGCCTGGAGAGCTTCGTTGCCAGTGGCTGGAAAGCAGGCAGAGAATGGCATGGTGCAGGAGGGAATTGCATGGCGCAGGCGGTACCAAGCTCACCTTCACCAGGCATGGGGTAGTGGCAGTGCCCAGCTGGCTCGCAAGTGGGTTTCTCCCTTACTTATTAAATCTTCTCCTCTTCTCTGTGCAAGTTACCCTCAGAAAACAATGGAAAACCTCCTGGAAGAGGGCACCAATGCCAGCCTTGAAGGACAATGCCTTCCTACTCCTGTTGCCCTCCATGGCTTCAGCTGCCTTCTCAGCATAGTGGAGACTGGCTTTGCCCTCAGTGCAGTAAGGGTAGACTTTCTCTTTTATTGTAGTAATAGTATTAGCAATATATATATATGCTGAGGAGAGAACGTTGTCAACTATATATCATGCATGGGATCTTCACTGGGAAAGGCATTTTGATTGGGTTTAAATAATTCTTTATACTCTGAATATTACCTGTTCAGAAAGAATGACCATAATCCAAATTTTCTTTCTGACTGATCTCTTAAATAGCTTCTACTATTATGCTAAAGCTGCCCAGGTGGCACTTGAGCATTTTGAAGGCTTTTAAAAGCAACATGCCCTGTTCCCAGGGAAAAGCACCACCAGAGAGTGGTGCAGGGCTGAGGAAAGCCTCATACCAGCTCAGAAAAGGTCAAGATATTCTTTTACCCACTGTTTCCTGATGGCAAAGGAATGGGTTCCTGTATTCAGCTGCAAATAGAAAAATCTGGATGGATCCCTCCAGCAAGCTCAACACCTCCCTGCTTCAGCAAGCACTGGGATGGGAGGTTGGGCAGCTGCAGAGATGCAGAGATCAAAAATTCTCAGTTTAAGGGAGAATTTAACAGAAGCCCACATCGATCCGGTGACATTTGGTTTCTTACTGTGTTAGATGTAAGACAGGTGGAGACAGGTGGTGGATCTCGTGGTGTGAGGCTGTTTCATCCAGCTCCACGTTTTCTCTTCGCACAAGGTGGAGAGCCCAGGTCTGCTCCCTGGTGCCAGGAGCAGCCGGCCAGCAAATGCCGCCAGGCAGTCTGTGAGGACGCGCAATTACACTCCCCGACACAAAGCTGAAGAAATGATAACGACAGAAGCTTGTGGCTTTTCAACTGCCTTTGAGGGATAAAAGCCAAGAATCATCATTTTTTCTGCATAGAGTGCCTGTGTTCAGAAGAATAATGCTGCAATCTTTCTTTGCTTTCAGCTCTGAGCTAATTATCCTGTCCCCTCCCCTCTTTGCAAGGTTGCCTTTGCCGTGTATTTTATTAAAAAATGAGTTGGAGCAGTTTCTGCTGCATCGCTTGGGAGTTTATCACCGTATCTCTGGGATTCCCACAGAAAGGCAAACTTCAGGGGAACTGGAACTGTCCTGAGATTTCTGCATCCAAGGCCAATACCAAAATGCCCCACAGATGGGAAGGGTGACAGGTCAAACCACGGTGACCAGACGATACAACCAAGATTAGTGAACACAGTTAGGAGGTTGATCCGGAGCACATGTCATCAGTCTGCCTTCCAGAGCACAAATGTGAAGAGCATGAGGTCCTTCACGGAGGAGATTTGCTTCAGCCAGAAGGTGTGAAGGCAGGTCAGCTGCAACATCTCTGGGCAGCTTCAAGAGGGTATCACAGACTGCCAAGACTGAACAGGACTGCAGAGCATGAGTTGACACTTTGGGGGTGTTGATACCAGGGCTGCCCAGGGCTATGCTGATTTTTCCCACAGGCACGAGATCACCTTTTAACTTCAGCTGAGAATTAAACCTGGGGAGCCCTGTCTCTGATCCCAAGGCAGAGTCCTTGGCAAAGACTCACCCTGGCCAAGACACATCCTGAGCAGCTCAGACACTGGCCAGAGAGAGACAATTAGTACTCTTTGGCCTGTTTCTCTCCATGGATTACAGGCAGCAGGTGATTTAGACAACTATATCCAGTTCAGCCCAAGACAGGCAAGGCAAACCTTTCTTTTTATCAGGATGTCTTAAAAAAATCTAACTTGACAGCACTAAGGCACTTGATGAAATATATTGTCTCATTGCTTTTTGTACCCCTCTGAATACATTCATCTGTATTGTATTGTATTATACCTGGCTGCCTTCATGCTCTGTGTTTGTGCATTACTCGGTTCTCTGCTGCGTGATTAGAACTCCTCTGAACAACAGCAAAGCCAATGAATAATAACAGGTTGTGGCAGGAACACAGCATTTTACCAGGTTAGAAATTACTGATCACTGGGAGCATCTTTTTAGGTATGTTTAGAGCTGAGCTCTCTGAAGGCTTTGGGTGAACCCATAGTAAGTATAAACTTCCCTGTTGCTGACTTTTGCCCTCCCCAGAAGTATAGCATGATTAATTCTCTCCAGACAGCTCAGAGGCCTTAAAACCACCTTTAAAAAGCTCCAAGGGACAGGGCAGCAAGAGGCATGTTCACCCTTGCTGTCACCTTGCTAGGTAAAAAGGGGACAGGTTTTGCTGCTGAAGCAGACCTGTGAGGCTCTCTTCACTGCTCCCACTGCTGGGAGGGCTGGGTGGCAGTGCAAGAGCAAAGCAGACCTCTGGATCTTTGAGGATTTTGATGCTTCTCTTTACAGCTTTAATTTCTGTCTGGGCACTTAGGAGTCCCAGGCCAGCCTAGAGCTCTTCTTGTGATTGAAGATGCTGTAATATACTTGTCATCCTTCCGGCTTAAAAGCATCTCTGAAGTTATGCAACTGATCTTTACACTTCTAAAGTCAACTGGGAGCTAAAATCTTACGAAGTATGGCATATCCATTTGTATTAAAGAGAAATTATGTATGCTTTTAAGTCCACTTTTTGTTAAGTGTAGAATTTATCAGCTGGACATATCTGTATTACTCCTTTTTTTTTGACAGATAAACTTCCTTTTTTACTTCTCAGAATATATACCACTCTTTATTTTTTTACTAACTCAGTAGCAGTTAGTAAACTGGATGTTATCAGAAAGCTGAACATTATTTGAGCCTCAGAACAGCCTTGTAAATTTTTTTATTCTTGGGAAATGCTTTGATATTGAAGTCTGTGGTCAGAAGTGAAGTCTGACCATAGTAAAATATAATGTACAGAATAAAATGGAACCCAAGGAAAAGTGAAAAACAGGGTTCTGGGAAGGGAAAATATCTGAAACTGCAAGCGTAAGTCACAGGAATGAATGAACAGATGGGGAAAAAAGCTGATCAAAAGCCTTGAATAGGACAATGTTTTCCTTCCATTTCCACCCTGCACAAATCAATTTATTGCAGCTGAGTTGTTCAAGTGTTAGATTTGCCCTGGAACATTTCTGACCTCGCTGGGCTGCCAATTTCACTGTCTTTTTGTCACACTCCTGCAGCAAACACATATACAGAGATTCAAAAGGATTTTTCATATTGCAGAAATACCTGAAAAACCTTAAGAAACAAGACTTAAGAATAATTGTAAGGCATGGGCTTCCTTCACCTAGCCCTCAACATCAAGCACGTACTCCAGCATAAAAACCATCACAATTTGAGGAGCACCACCTTGCCTGTTTTAATTTCCCATGCTCCCTCCCATCGCACGCTTCCCCAGCTCTTGCATCTAGTGTTAAACCTCAATTTTTTGCCTCCCTACAGGACCAAGCGGCCAGCAGGTTTGTGCAGTGGGGTACAACCCAGCTGGGTGGCTTATATATTACTGCAGTGCAGTGCAATAGTTATTTTTGAAGATAAAAAGCTACATGTCTCTAAATTTTTGCTTCAGCTGTTGGGATGCTCTGCCTACATAGAAAAGTTACAGGGTTTTTGTATTTCTCCTGGAAAGGCAGGCCAGGCTGTTTCCAGGCAGTAGTACTACAGCTGATGGAATGGCTGTAGGAAATGGCCAGAAACTCTCTGCAAGGATCAAATGGTCCTCGAAGCCTGAGTACCATTTCATTACAGGCACTCAGCAAGATGGAAATCAAGAGGAAAGTTTCATCTAAGTCTCATCGTAATTCAGCGATGTGGAACTTAAGTGTGCCTACAAAATTAACTTTGTACCTCTGCCTTTGCAAGGTCCTTCTTCAATTTGCCCAGTTCCCCTATTTTCTTAACATTTTCCATTTGCTTCTGTGTCCTTTCTTCACCCTTTCGTTTTCTTCTTGACTCCTGTATGCCTCTCCTCACACTCCCATGGGAACTTAGGTATCTATTCACTTTGAAGAAATATACATTTCAGACTGGTTTTGATGGGATAAATTCTGGATTGATAGATACCTGTGGAAAACTGCATAAAAGCAAAAAGGTTTCTAAAAAAAATAGACAGAGCAGGAAGCAGCTATGATCCTCTACCCTGGGAGCACAGATTACGCCTGCCAGGGGAAGTCCCTCATGCTCTGCACAGAGTTGCCTTCGCTCGTTAAATTGGATCTGAATTTAGGGTGATTCTTTGTATAGAGACTTAACATAACAAAGTCCCCACACAGAAGTTGGCAAAGGACAAGGAAATTTGACGGCAATATCTGATAAAATGGTTGAAAAATTTGTTTCTCTGTAAATGTAGTGCTGAACTAGAGGGAAAATAATGTTGTCTTTCCTGATTTCAACCTCTTACAGAGAAACTGTACTCTGTTGTACATTAAGGTACTCTCACCCTCTTCTCTTTAAAGCAAAGACTGTTTCCACAGAAAGAAGTGGCTCCTTGGGAGAGATGAAATATGTTTTGAGTCTGTACAGTGTTAAGCATGTAATGCCTTGTGTGTCCTTCCTTTTGCAAGGCATTGCAGAGGAACTGGAGATACGTGACTCCGGGTTTTGGACCCAGTTGCCTGGATCAGGCACCCTAAATGGTAGGCACGGCAGCACTTAACAAGTAAATGCCTCCTCCTCTTCTGGATCTAGTCCAAATCCTTCATTGCAGTTGCTTCTTCCAGTATTGGAAAAGTTTCTTCTAAGATTAACATTTATCACTTGCAAAAGTTCAGCCTTTGAAGAGTGGTGATATGCACTACTCTAATGCCACATGCTTTTTTCATGTTGCAAGAATAATTAACGAGTGACATGCCTCTGAATTTTGGCAACCAATCTAGACAATTTCAAAGATGAATCACACTCCTGTACGAAAGGTGAAAGACTAAATTTTCTGCTATCGGTCCCGTAAAGAATATGCCTTTACTGTGCCAAAAATACCCAACTAAAAGCTTAAAATAAAAATAGATTTTAAAATAAGTGTTAGGTCTGCCCACAGGTCAGCGTTGATGCTATTTCAAAGGCCTAGGAGACCAGGCCTTCGCGCTCCTCATGCTGAGCAGCAGGGAGGTGGAGGCTTTCAACACGCCTTCAAAAGGCAAAACCACGAGTGGCCCCTGGCCAGTGATATGTCCTGGCTGGTAGAGCACATCAGAAATCTGCCTTTCATCCAGGGACTGCTTCATGGCATCAGCCTATGGAGAGCACTGCAGGCGCCACACTGGAGCTCCTCTGGGTGAAGTCAATTCTCCTTTCACTACTGCAAAGCAACACGGCCTCAACAGTGATGGTGGTTGGTGGTTCACTCTTGCCCTCCTGAAGATAAGAAATCTGGGACTAAGTCATCTACACTGGAATTTCTGGCAAGTTCTTGAGCATTTGCATGTCTGGATTCAAGGATTACAGCATTATCACTTATCATGGAGAAAACCAGCCAAGACCAAAGGGATCTCTTGGAAACCGTAGAAGCAGATGTATGCATGAAGGTGTGGTACAACCCTGCAGTCCAGTCACTTCACTCGTTGCAGCACAAACTAGCAGGCTGCAACAAGGCTTTTACCATTGGTCAGATTCTACTGTCTGTGCTGTATCGCCTTCCTCCAGAGGCCAGACCACACTGCTCCACTGCCATCTGACCACCTCTCCCCCAAGCCTCAGGGCTATTTAACTACTTAGTGGGAATGAGCTACATCTGCACATCATCCATGTCAATCAACCCACTGCCTCCGAGGCAAGGCCACAGCTGCATACCATCAATGCCAATCAACCCACTGCCTTCATTCCTCTCCATTCACTCACACAGGTTTTGTGTATCTCCCATTTTGCACATGAGATGGCATGAAACTGCTCAACACTGTCAATGCTGGAGCCATTCTTGACATGTTTCTGGCTCGAGAGAACCTATGCATTAAAAACTCAGGTGTCAACAGACAGATCCATACAAAAAGATGAGACAGGACAGAGAGGTTCACACTCTTGGACCTAGTTACTGAGATTCTGCCTAAACTGCCTAAGCTGCCTCCGGGTTTTATGTGACCATGGATCTACATGTAGCAAAGCTTCTTTAAGCCACGCACAAAGTGAGAGAAAGGAAGCTTCTGCTGCACAGAGAAAGGGCAGGGGACACAGAGGACAAAGGGAGAGGGTAAGGAACCAGCTCAAGGAGATGACACATATACAAGAGAGACTCCAGTGATCTGAGAAAGCTATAAGCTGTACAAGTGGGACCTGAATATCATTGAGGACTCCAGCCTAAGCTAAAAGGATGCATTAAGGAATCAGTGGGAGAGATATTTATAAACTGTATTATGTCCAGATCTCTTACATTAGCTCAGGTGAAGGGTAAACAGCAGGTCAGGTAAAACTGGTTTTACTCACAAGGCAAGCTTTGCTCGAACATACACCAACTAGAAAACAGTAGTAGAAAACATGGTTATTCAGAGCATAAACTAAAAACTGCTATACTGACTGGAAAGGACTGAGGCCTTTCCAGAAACCAGCACTCCAGATATTCCACACTGCCACATTTGCCAAAGATGTAAAATATTACAATGCAAAGCTGAAAATAGTTTTCCCAATAAATGCTTGCTCTGCCTCTCCCATAGTTCTGGATTTGTCTGCAAACTGTTGTTCCCATTACATTTTCCTTCTGCTATTTGTGAATGCAATACACAGAACGCATGGCATGGCTATACTGCTGCGAATCATTTTTAAAGATAGACTGATCAAAATCTCTGGCTTATTCTGATCAAAATCTCTGGCTTATTTCTACTGAGGGCTTGTTGGTGGTTTTTTTTTTGCCTATCACTTTGGCCAGCCAAACTGAGTCACATGGGGAATTTGAAACTGAAATCGCGTGCATAAGACCAAATACTTTTTGGACCTCCTTCTCCCCATGCAAATTGCCAGATTACACCACACTACTGCCCACTTCATCTAAATCTTGTTGCCAGTAATGCTAAATACCAGATGTTTAGGGATGACCTACAAGAAGGCCTGATGTTAAATAGTCATGAGGTGGTATTTCTCCTGGGAAGCTTTCCTCCTGGTACTGAAAACAAGTCCTGAAACTTGCGAATTTACAGTTTCCCAACAGTTTGTTGTTAGTCTTAACTCGTTAAGTCCTACTATTCCAAGTTTCATCCATATAAACATACAGTCTGGTTTTAGATCCTACTAAACTCTTGGCTTCAACAATTTTTAATGGCATGGGAATGTCAGTTCTTACTGCTTACAGTGGAAAAATGTATTTCCTAGTTTCTCTTTTGAATCCCCTTCTTTCAGGTTCATTGGTTCATTGACTATGGCCCTCTGCCTGCCATTCCAACTCCTTAGTATTATTCCTGTTTTACTCCTTTTTATTGTGATGCCTACTCTTAAATAAATGACCCTTATAATCTTTACCTTCATATGAGGTTTTCCTCCCATTGCTTTTGACAAGCCGATCTCCCAAAGGTTGTCAAGGACAGTTTCTACTGCACTAACTTGCTCTTGGGCCATGCAGTGACCACCTAACGGTCTGGCAAGGTGTACCACCATCTCTTTCAGGGGGTTTGTCTCCCAGAACCACAGATCATGTACTGAATCTGCATCATACTTGTGTCCACTAGGAATGGGGGTAGATCCATGGTTTCAGGCTGAATTAATCAGAGCACTATCATGTCACTTTACATGCCCTTTGGAAAAATAATGTGATTCTTTGTAGGAAAGCAAACCCTAGTGCTAGGTAGCTGGCTGCTTTTCTGTATGTTATACACCACCAGTGATGAATGGCACTGCGTTATCTAATACTATCAGTAGACAATAATGAAAAAAGTAAGAAAAGACCTTTCCTCAAATGAAAGCCAGTGGAAGCTATTGGTAGCTTTTAAGTGCTATCTCTTGTTTTACATCTGTTTGTTGCTCTTTTTTAAATTGTAAATGAGAGAAAGAGATTTCTGGAAATATTTTTACCAATTTTCATCATTGTTATTCCCAACAGCAATAATGATACACTAAACTGATTCTTTGACGAAAAGGAAGGGGCAGGAAAAAGCTGAATGAGGATAGTGTGTCCAGATGCTAGATATAATTTTAGCTTCACAAGCTATAAGCCTGTTTAAGTTTTTGTAAGACTGGTAATTACACTCTAAAGAAACTATTGTGAATCTAGCATCAAATCTTTTCACTTGGCAATAACCGCTACAAAATGTGTCAAGAATGTTGAATACCATAACCAGAACTTGGGGATAATGAGCTGCAAATGCATGTTTTCCTTTGGCAAATTTCTACATAAAGGCAAACTAACTTTCTCAGAAATATTTTGCTGGTACCTGTTTCTTTATCCAGCCTTTATAAAACATACATTTTGTAGACAATAAACTGTAGTTTCTTCTTTAACAGCTATCATATATAACACCTGGAATTTCAGTGCTGGGATGAAGGGGGATTAGTTGCTCTAATAAAAAGTTTAGGATTTCTGAATTCTTTCAGAACAAATAATTTGAAATGTCTCCTTCAAAATGGTATTTCTTCCAAGACTTGCACTGTTCTTTGCATTTTCTGCTACCTCTCATGGTCCAGTTGCTCTTGAACTTTACAAATTCATTGGTACCTTTCGTTTTGAGGACTCTCTGGTTTCCTGTGACACCTTAATTACTCTGCTGGTCTGAACCAGGATTACTGAGGAGCCTGGGAAGAAGCAGGCTTTAGCTGAATCTGAGCGCTTACTACTTGTCAAAATACTCTGTAATCCCTGGTAGGATTACTTTCTGCAGCCTTTCCTTGCTGCTAAATGACAAACAAATAAAATTTGCTATTTCAATACAGCATGAGATGTTCTTACACTTTTAATAGATCTGAGGCAATATTTGACAAAGATACCAGAAGGTTAAACCCAGTGAAGAAGTTGCTTTTTGAAGAACAAAAGCAAGGGTACGTCAAGTTTGTGGCAAACTTAATCCTGGACCCCTAAGAGTTTCTAGCGGGAAGGCCACAACAGGTGTTACTGTTTCATGCAGAGATTTTTCTGATCTTGCAGCAGAAATGTGTCTTTGCGATGGTCAGAAAAAGCTCTCCAGCTTCTGCATGCTGGTAATCATAGCCCACACTAACTCAATACCAGAAAAAATGTCAGTGAGCATCCATAATAGCTTAAGAGATCTTAAAAAAGGCAGTCCAGGATGGATGTTTTGGGTGAAATTTTCGGTGTGGCAGACTCAATCTGAGAAGACTGGAGGGTAAAATCATGGATTCATAGCTATCAGTGGGGTTTTGCCATTTGACTACAGTGGAGCTGGGATTTCAGCAAACAGCTGATTTCACTAGGAAAGACAAGTCCTGACATACAGACAGATTACTCACGTGATGGTGCCTTACTGAGCTGCGAGGTTATTTCCCCTGCATCAACACCTGCATGACACTCATGACCAGATGTGCTGACTTTCTAGCAACGAAACTCTGGATCAAGAGAGGCACACTAAGATTTATGCCTCAAAATGCTTCACAGGATTCCGAAGGGGTTATAAAAGCAGCACTATAATTTTATGTCAAACAAGTGCTGTCATGAAGCCCTGATGACTTCCCTGTTTTTCTGATAACTTGTAACAGTGATGGACGTAATACAAAAATACAAATACCTGCTCCTTTGCAATCACATTCAGCATATCTTCCTGGCTACTTTTATCTTCCCGAATATTATAAATGCATTTTTTAAGGTATTTTTTAGCTGTTTTGATTTAGGGACATTTTACTATTAGTAATTTTGTAGGATTTCAGGCTGAGTTATATATTAAATATATTATATTTTATGTATCTATATCCAGTATATATTCCTGGATCATTTCACTGTTGGCTAGTCTAAGGAATACTGTCAGTAGGCATGCTGTACCTACTCTGGTTCAGGTATTCTTCTGGTAGGATCTCAGTGCTTGCAAACACCCCTTCCCAAAGTACTTTGCTAGTATCTGCACCTGTATGTACGGCTTGTCTTTCCCTGTATTAGCACCTTCACCATGTCTCACTTTGTAAATTCTGCATACAAAAGAATTACAGAATTTCTTCCCATGTTTTTTCCCAGGAATGCTCTTACCAGTCCTCAAGTGCTTGTGCTTCACAGCAGCTATTTCCAGACCCTTCATTCATTTTCCAAGATCTGCTCCACACCACTGTGCTATTCAATTTGGTTCATTGACAGCACACGCCAGATGATATTGGCACAGTACATCTTGGGATAACTAACACCTAGTTCTTACAGTTTTTCCTGCCTCTATTTTTTTACCCATGCATTAACAAAACCACTGTAGTTTCTGGCTTTGTTCAAGAGCTCAGCTAAAGGAGCTCGGACTGCACAGCATACTGAATACAGACTCCAGGCGCACACTTGTGACATACTCAGTTCATATGCTTTATAATTATTCATACGCTTGCACTAATGCAAGCCACAGATTTTTCCTTGCTAAGTTTGAATTATCTCCATTTTCATGTTGCTAAGCTTGAGCCAACCTCTTCTCCTGTAGAGGGGGGAAGCAAAATGCGTGAACTGCATCCTCAGTATATTATTTTGCATTAAAAAAACAACTAACCAAATATTATTCCTTCCCAACAGCCTTTAAATCATAAAAAAACATAGCACCAGTGAAGGATAAACTTGTGAAATTCCTTAGATAATTCTCATCAGGCCTTTTAAATTTGGATCCGAAGCATCTAAATCTTTAGAACACCCAGCAGTGCCTGTGAACTTCTCAGACTGCTCCTGGTAGGGGTCAGGCTTGCTCCCAACACCTCTAATAGCCAGAGTTAACTGAAAGATCACCAGAGGTTGCCAACAACTGGGAAAAAGCAGATTGCACACATTTGCAAAAAAGGCAAAGGTCATCGTGGGGAACTACAGGGCAGTTAGCCCCACTTTGGAAAATCATGAAGCAAGTCCTCTGGGAACACATTTCTGTGCACATGAAGAAGGTGGTGGTGACTGGGAACAGCCAGTATGGATTTACCCAGGACAAATCATACCTGACTAATCTGATGGCCGCGTATATTAAAATAACTGGGCTTGTGGGCAAGGGGGGAGCAAGTGATGCCATTTACCTTGACTGCAGCAAAGCTTTCAACACCATTTCCCGTAATATTCTTGTATCCAAGCAGATATAAGATGGATGGACAGCTATATAAGAAACTAACTGGTTGTGTGGTGGGGCTCAAGAGGGTAGTAGTTAATGAGTTGCACTCTACCTGGGCACCTGTGACAAGGAGGGTAACACGGGGGTCTGTCCTGGAACACAACCCGTTCAACATCTTCGCCAATGATCTGAAGGAGGCCAACAGAGTGCCCTTTGGTCAGATTTGCAGGAGACACCAAACTGGGTGACCAGTTGACACGGTCAAAAGTAGGACTGCCATTAAGAGGGACCCAAACAGGATTAATCTTATCAAATTTAACCTGGACAAATGCAAAGTCCTGCATCTGGGAAGGAGGAAAACCTTGCAGTGATACAAGCTAAGGACTGACTGGCAGAGAAGCAGCTCTGTAGGAAAGGTCCTGGGGTCCTGGCAGACAGCAAGCTGCACAGGAGCCAGACACAGCAGAGAAGGCCAAAGCATCGTGGGCTGAATTAACAGGAGCACAGCCAGCAAAACAAGTGATTATTTCCCTCTGCTCAGCACTTACCAGTCCACATCGGGAACATGCTCTCCCGTTTGAGACTTCCTTAAAAGAAGAATGGCATAGGCAAACTGGAGTTCAGCAGGGGCCACCAAGTTGGCTGGGGCTGGAACAATTGCTCTGTGAGAAGCTGAGGACCTGGGGCTTGTTCAGTCTGAGGAAGACACGGCATCGGGGGATATGACAGCAGCTGCCCAGTGTCTATGAGGAGGCCATCAAGGAGACAGAGCCAGGCTCCACACAGCAGGGCATAGTAGGAAGACAAGAGGCAACAGGCATAAGCTGAAACATAACAAGTTCAGACTGGATATAAAGAAAAACTTTTTCCTCGTGAAGATATCAAGTAGTAGGGCAGGCTGCCCAGGGGCGTCACACAGTCCACGGGAGGTTTCCAAGACCTCACTGGATAAAGCCCTGAGCAACCTTGTCTACCCCACAGCTGGACCTGCCTGAAGCAGGCTGGAGTAGAGACCTGCTAAAGGTCCCTTCCAGCCTCAACAATCACGTTTCATCCTCTTGGATGAATTGCTACTGAATGTAGCATCGCAGCATCTGAAGATACAAATCTTTATTACATGATTGGTAATGGTTTGGATGGAGCAGGGAACTGGGAACAAGGGCAGCGTGTAAGGACCCACTGCCCCCGCACTGCCGGGTGCCTCCTGTGCAGCGAGGCACGGGGCACTTCGCACGGGAGCTACAGCCCGAAAAGGGAATGAAGAGTTTACACCGGCTATGGTTTGTTTGTACCCAGGTTCCCTTCTCATTGTGGTAATGCACGGCGTTGGGGCGCCGGGCGTGTGCGGCGGCGGCGGGGCGGCCGCTGTGCGCAGGTGCCCGCAGCCCCCCCCGCCCGCCAGCCCGTGCCAGCCGGCTCCAAGGCGGCCCCGCCGCTGGGCAAGGCCGAGCCCTCAGCCACGGCGGCGGCGCCCCCGGGGGGACAGATCGCAGCGGGGGGGACCCCGGGCCGGGGCAGGGGGTGCCCGGAGGGGGCCGTGCCCCCGGGGGCGGGCAGCCCGCGCCGCGCCGGAGCAGCTCCCGGCAGCGGGGAGCGGAGCCCCGGCCGGGGCCGGGCTGCGGGCAGGGCCGGTGCCCCCGGGGGCGGGGGGCCCGGGCTGGAGCAGCCTGTGCCCGAGGGGCTGCGCCCCGCGGGAGGGCCCCGCGCAGGAGCGGCCCGGGCAGAGCTGCAGCCCCCCCGCGGGAAGGGCTCCCGCTGGAGAAGGGCCTGGAGCAGCGTCTCCCGCGGGAGGGCCCGGGCTGGAGCCGGGCGGCGTGTGAGGAGCCTCCCCCGGAGGGGGCCGGGGCGGCAGAGGCGGCGGGGGAGGGACCGGCCGCGGCCCCGGCCCCCGGAGCGATCTCCCTGCCCGGACCCCCGCGGGCCTGGCTGGGGGGGGCTCCCCTGCCCGCCTCGGGGGCACGGACACCAGCCGGGGTTAAACCACCACAGGGAATAAGCCCTGACAGGGTTACTCATGGTTCATTGCATCAGTGAGTTGGCTTAGATGGCTGCCAGTGTGGATCTAAGAATATCTGCCCTAAATTTTTTTTAGCACTCCAAATACTACAAACACTTAGCCCAGTTGCTTTCCAAAGGGATTATTTTTCTCCACTGAAAAGCAGCCAGCTCCACAAAGCTGCTTGAACTCAGTTATGGCCTGAGCCAAGTTGATTTTTAACATTAAATGTTTCTAAATTGCTTTGGGGTCCACAGATGACAGTTCTTACGAATTTGCAAAGAAGGGTTTAACTCTGCAAACACCCACATCACACAAGCAGTTCTTACTCAATGATATTGCCTCTAATTTTCAGTGGGACCATGGATTTTTTGTGTGAATACGAAGTATCAGAGTACCTGCCAGCCAACTCCAAACATTTCAAAAACACAAGACAGTCCCATGGAAAATAATGCCAGCTTGAAAACTATGAGATTTGAAAGATTCTTTTAACAGGCTGATTTTCTATTGATAACTGCACTTTTCAGGTTGACTTTTGAAGCACCACCTTTAAAATAAAAATGATAAAATCTTCATTTTTAAAAAAAACTACAAGTTGGATTTGTGACGACTTGCACCTCCCAGAAAAGGAGGCTCGGGACAAGTAAGACAGCAACTTACGTGCTGGTCACACAACCAGCATCTAGCTCGGGATAAAGTCCTGTTTTCTTGAAGAGAGAAAGGAAAGGTCTTTGAGAGAGGGGCTGATCTCCGCCAGAACTGGTTAGGTTCAAACCACTCCTGACAAACGCATATCTTGGACTTGTTGTCAGGATCATCCAGTGATGGAGATACTACAGTCTTCCGCAGCAAACTCCCCCAGAGCTTTAGTGTTTTAAAACAAAACCTAATTCTCCATGTCCTTCTATTTAAGCAAATTACTTCTTATCCAGTGTACAGGGGATATGGAGAGTCTCATCGCTGGGACAGGCAGCAGAACAGATTTCTGGTGTGAAGACAGACATGTCTTCTATCAACCATCTTTTCTTTGGACTAAACAACCAGTTTTCTCTCAAGCTTTCCTACTACACCACATTTTCTAAATCTCTGATTAGTCTTACTGTTTACCTTTGCTGCTCTCCAACATGATCCACTTGTTTCTGGAAGTGCAGCGCCCAAATCTTGACCGATTACTCCAGCTGAATTTTCACTTGTTCTCAGTGGAACATTTCTTTTGTTATTTAATGTCTTATATGTATCATGGCTCTGCATTCCGCAATGGCGGTTGCTTTTTTTTTTTGGAGAAGGATGACACTGCTGACCCATGTTCTGCTTGAGACCCACTGCATCTCTTTCACCATTCTCTGCCACCCAGAGGACGCTACTGCCGCATTTATAGACTATGTGTGTAATAGTCTCAGTTAAGCAGGATCTTACCAGTGCTCAGTGCTTTGCACCAGCTGCTGCTGCTGTGTACAGCAGTGCTATGGAGCTTGAAAAATATGCAGACTTGTTACTGTAGTTGAGCAACTGGATCATGCACTGACAAGCCAGATGTGTGTAGTTTATGAGAAGACTGACAGAGGTTTACAGACACATATATCACTGCGTGGAGGGACATGCACTCGGGGAATGTTCAAACATGAAGACAAACTGGATGAGCCAAACAGCGGCTACTGGCAGGAGATTGTATGCATTGCATATGGATAACAACGTTACCAGGTTTAAGAGAGAAACGCATGATACAACATACACTGAACTCATTAGACACAGAGGAAGGGAAGCTGTGGATGGGGTTCGTTTTGTTTCAGACTGCTGAACATTTGGGCTCAGTGCATTCTGGTCATTCTCCTGCAGAGAATCGAGCTCAGCCATGCTGTATGGATGACGAAATAAATCCAAGTGATAGGTTCAGTGCCAAGTCAGGTTTTTTTGTGAGCAGACAGGTACCCTATTAAAAAGAACTGAATTAGAAAGAGGACCTGGAGGAGGAACCTGTGCCTGGAGAGTGAGCAACGTGCTGTGCAATCGGTGGCCAATGGGTGAGGGAGGCTGGGAAAAAAGTTACAGAAACTTGCCGAGTAGCATGCTACACTATTTCAGAATTTTGTCCCAATCTGGGAGATAGATCATTTTTAATTCTAAACCTGTCATCCAGCTCCTTTGTCACATGTAGATTTTTAATAAGCAGCCTCCTCAGTCTCCCATTCATATCACTGAGCAGCTTTAGGCTCAGGATGACTTGTGGAGTTTCTTGTTGGAAATTAATCCATGGTCTTCATTCTGTGAGCATGGCTATCGCAGCCAGCGCTCACCTACCACAGTTTCCCCTAGACAAGATTTCCCTTTCCAGCTTGCTTGGAGATCCCCATGTGAGAAGACACCGAAAGCCTTGTGACATCCCTTGCTCTCCCTTTGTCCCCAAAGTCTCCTGCCCTTGTTCTAGGAGGGAATTTTATTTTTTTTTTGACAATTTGTTCTAGACAAATTGATGTTGGCTTTTTTCTGGCACTGTATTACCCCTCCATAATCCATTCTAAACACAGTGAAGAACTTTATAAATACATAACTGAATTAAATATTTCCTATCTAATCTTTAATGCAGTCTACTCACAGTTCATGAAAATATTTACGCAGAGACACACTATTGTGTTTTCCTGATCCTTTCCATGTAAATGTTTAACATAGCTGCTCCCTGCACAAATTAAAAAAGGTAATTCCCTGCAAATGAAGTAAAAAGCTGAGACTTAATTTGTGAGGCCAGTCACTCACAGAAAAACCTGGAACATTCTTTTCCAGAGGCTGAGGCAGCTCTGGCTCCAAAAATTACAGCTCTGATTTTGCCCCCAAACTCCTTTCAACATTTATTCAAGTATTGAAAAAAATTTTAAATAACATGAAGTACTGCATTATACAGCAAGGTCCATAAATCTTTCTAGTGAACTTCAAGAGTTTCATAAGTCTATTTGGAAAGTACATAGGAAATATTTAATTAAGCCATTAATTTATTTATAAAACATTAAAAAGGGTCATAGGTAGTTTATGGGCATGTAATAAAGAGATTATTAAGTGTTAAAGCGTACTTATCAAATCAATCTAATCTCCAAAGAGAAGGTTTAATTAGCATTTCTACAAATTCTCCTGCCCTCACTGCCATTACATTGCAAATGTTACACTTTTCAGCAAGCCTAGGAGAAGACACAGTACTCTTTCTTGAGCATTTGTACTACAGCAATAATTCATGGTTTGGATGCCAGGACACCGGGACTTTGATTAATATAACAACGTATTTTATGGTATCCCTGGCAGAAGCTACGAGAGATCACAATTTATACTGAAAAGTGAAGTCAGAATTCTTATTCAGAGCAGAAGGTTTCAAGATAAATGATACACTACCCTACAGGCTTCGCGCAATGGTTATTGATTGTATTTTATTAGGGAGTGGCGTAACTTAACCTTAAGAAATACTGCATACATTCAAGATGCAATTTATTAGGTGGTTTACATATCAAAGAAACAAATTTCCCACTAGCACTCAGATATTAAAATAGTGCTCAGAAACCACATCCACACATACACTGTCCCCTGGATGCTCCTTATGTGGGACTGGGAGAAGAACTGCCCCAGGAGGTGAGATTTCACCCGATCTCCCCAGAGGGGTCGCAGGAGTGGGAGGATCTGTCCTCCAGCCCTCCACTATTAGCCCATGGGAAGGGGAAAGTTTCCCACCAGACCTCTGCCACGGACAGGCACTTTCAAACCAAAACAAATCCCAGGACTCTCTCCAACTTTCAAACCATTATTTTCTTAAACACAGGAGGTATTTTTGTTTCACAGAATAACACAAATTATAATGATGTACTTTTTTTCCACAAAAGCAGCTGAATAGCATTATGTCACTGCCAAAGAGCTGGGGAGTCAATGAAAACCAACACAGTATCATAAATTACTGTTTATTGCTAGACAAATAAATGACTGTCTTTGAAAACAGACCTACTTGCATGGTTAAAGTTTAAAACAGTGTTTATGGTAGCAATTTAAACTCTTAAAATAATATGGTTTAAAAATAAAAAGACCCACTGTAATGTGTCTCAGCTGCATTTCTGCAGAATAGTCTTAAATCGTTCCAATGACTTAATGCAGTCTGTAATTTATCAGCCCAAATAAGTCAGGTTTGTCAACCACAGACAGAGATATATGTAATTGTTAAATTATATAAACTTCATGTATATTATGAACTCTTCATATATCAAATTGCTGCCTTTAATAAGTTGCTTCCTATATGCAAAGAGTGTATGATTACATGTATCTGAATTTTTTTCTTCAAGTCCAATGTATTTTTGCAAAGTCTGGCAATATGAGTGATCAAAACAGGCCTTGGAGTAAATGTCGTAAATTAGAAGGGAAGAAAGAAAAAAAAATTATGAACCTGTTGTAGTATATCAAGCTGCACATGAAAAGCTCACCCATGTATGCAGTGAACATAGAGAACTTCAGAGAAGGCAGCAGTGCTGATGTATCTGCCCACACAGACACACTGCAACATTATACTCCTCCTTGGATTTTGGTTATATAAATATTACTATTGAGAACTTTAATAGCATTTTCCTTCCTGCATTTCTTTACAGGCACTACTTAATCTACCCATCAGACCAGATGAAGCATTATTAGCTGTTAATCTGGACATAATTATCAATAATAGCCCATTAACATACAAGAGGTGAGAAGCAGAACTGGAAGATCCTGGTGGGATCCAGGTGATCCAGAGTGCTCTCAAGAACATTGAGAGGGTGCCAGATTGCCAGAGGGCAACTTTGGAGATCCGTATCTCGGGGGTAGCTTGCAATTCTACTGTCACAGACAGTCATGATAGTGCCAAAACCCTTGGCATCACTCATTTGATGCTTGCATTCAGGCTGGGCACGAGGGTGGGACCCAAGTGTGCCTCCTGTAAGAAGTGTGATAATCTGTGTGGATCACCGTTTTGCAAACAGGGCAGTGTCACAGTACATTGCCTGTATTAGAGAAAGGATTTCCAAGCGTGCCATAACAAGTGACTATGAAATTCAGCCTACATGAGAACCAGTTTGCCCTTTTTAATGTTGATCAGTAGCTTGAAAAGATATTATTTGCTAGTATCTTGGGAACAGAAAGGGTATATTTTTTGTGGAAAAACTTAGTGGTCAATAAAGCTATTACTCACTTATTCACAAATATAGACTTATATGCTACCAACAGGGACCTCTGCCTTTGTTCCACAGCCCAACACATTAAAAGGAAAACTCATCCCTTTTCTTTGTGAATATACAAAATAATTTTGGGGGACAGAAAAAAATAACAATGTCCTCTATGAAGGAAGAGGAAGAAGTTGTCCATGCCACTGTTCAGCAGAGTTCTCCATTCAGCCTTGCAGGACAGTTGAACTATAACAGGAATATAGAGTCACAGGATAATTTAGGTTGGGATGGACATCTGGAGGTCCTCCGAGCCAATCACCTACTCAGAGCAGGATCACTTTCAAGCTTAAACTCTTCAAGACCTTGAACAGCAAAATCTCATACCTCTCCAAGGATGGAGACTCAACAACATTTCTGGCTCCTGCTCCAATGTCCGACAACTCTGTCAAGAATTATTTCCATGTATCTTCTCAGATTTTTCCTTGCTACACATTGTGTCCACTGCCATTCATTCTTTTCCTGTGTGCCTCAGGAAAATCTGGCCTTTTCTACAACCTCCTGACGTTAGCTGAAGACAAGAATTACAACTCTCCTTAGCCTTTTCTTCTCCAGCCTGAACATAACCCGTTTAGTCTCCCCTCATATGCCATGTGCTCCAGCCCTCTAGCCATCCTGCTGGCTAACCACTGGACTCACTCCAGTACATCAATGCCAACATCTCTCTCTGGCACTGGAGCTCCACCTTGGACACAGTGTAACAAATGAGACCTCAGGAATGCTGAATATAGGGTGATAATCAGGGCCCTCTCCTCATGCTAACACAGCCCAGGACCCATGTGGCCTTTCCCACACCAAGGGCACCCTGATGATTCACAAACATGGAGATGGCTGACCACTAACTGGGAGGGCTGGGCTACAGCTGAACCTGTGGCCCACGGACAACTGTTAATCCACAAGCTCCCCTGCAGTTTTGCCAGCATGGAACCACTCTCAAATGTGACCAGCATGGTTCAACAAACTAGCTGTCATCACCTGATAAGACCTGTACAATTTGGGAACCTGGAGGCTACCACATGGACTCAAAACTTTGCAAAGCAGCTGTGCAGCACCACTGCACCACAACCTGGCTTCATCCCTCTCCACACGCCTGCCCAGCTCAGGTGCTCCAGTGGAGAAGTAGCAAGGGCTTTGCACGCAGGAGAGCGCTGCTGGTTGAGCTCTTGTTTCTACTTAGGCAGAACAAGTCCACTCTTTGGGGTCAAGAACCTGCTTGCCTTGCACAAAGCAACCACTGGAGTTGCTCGAAGGGCTAAGAAATTCAGGTCAAAACAGCTTCATAAAATCTATAAAGACACACGCCCATAAATTTATCCCTATGACATGAGTGACTAAACAAGATATGAACCTCCATTTTACCTTTTTCTCCATATTGCACATCCTTTTTTCCTGCTGCAAATCATTATGCATCCAGGCTTTTTTCCAGGTTTCATGCTATAATGTTTGAACACCAGATTTCATTGAAAAAGAGAACGAATTTCCATTTGGTATTATGAAATACAATAGAATAAATAATTTCTGTTGTAATAACGAGTTCTTACCAAAGTTTCCTTTGTGGATAAAATGTATTACAGAATTTTAGGAAACACTTAATTTGATTAACAGTCTTCTACATTAATCCTTTGCTCAGTCACTCTTGAGAGCTGCATTAATTTAACAGAAGCTTTGCCAGGCTGCCTGCATGGACATGGATCAATATCCCAGAAGGCAACCATGCATAAGCTTTGATTTGTGACTTTATGATCAAGTAAGAAAGTCCATCCAATATGAATACTAATTGAAATACCCTGTTATGCCTACTTTTCTGGAGTGTGGCATTTAAAACTGAGCTGTCAAAAAGAGGCTGCCATCTCCTATTACGCTTTTGATAAGGCTTCTGACTACAAATATGTTGAAAAGTATTTAAGACTTTGATACTGTCCCAGGTTTTAGGTACACGGATTACTCAATCCTGGAGGTCATCCTGGATTTTCTAGTACGCACAGCAATACTGCACAGCCATACTCCTCCGCAAAAACCACATCTCCATGAAGCCAGTACTACTTTCTATGTGAGGGGAAGTAAGTGGGGCTATGAACCTGCCTCTTCCAAGATCCCTGCTGAACACCTTCCCCAGAAGTAAGGGCAGAGCTGCAACCACGTAAGGACAAATCAAATTACCTTTTGTGTTTCTCAGTGAATCAACGAGCTGCTCGGCAGTCAAACAGAGATTTTCTTCCTTCAAAAACCAACCTTTTCAGCATAAACAAACACAAATGTATATTCACACAGCCAGAACAACACGACTGGGGCTGCAGGGTCTATAACTGCTAAATTTAACCCTGCAAGCCCATCATAAAGAGTTCAAACCAACACCGCTAGGTTAAGCGCATAGTTCGGAAAGGAAAAATAGATGGTGGTTATAAAAACAGAAGGGAAAATTAAGGGATGAAATTAAAGAAGACCTGATGGTTGCAGAAGAGTATTTAACTCCTTTACTGGAAAAAGCCTTGAGGAATATTTCAAAACAAAGATTAGTGTTACAGACACTGTGCTTGGGATTTAATTATTCAAGGTGACCTCTCTATAACTAACACCTATTCAGTATTAAACTGTATTTCTTTGATATGGTTAATGGCTGATATAAGGACAACTATTACTAAGGACATTTTCTGGAAGGAGAGGGAACAGGGTGCAGGAGTATGGAAATCTGAATTCAAGTCTTGCAGACTTCTGCTGAAGAGTTTTCCTGTTTTCTGCCAATTTAGTACACATGGGAACTTAAGGTGAAGCATAATGCATGTTTTAACATACTACTCCAAAATCCAAATATTAAAACTAACTAGTTTGTTGAAAGACTGCTTTCACAGTACAAACTGTCTGTCCCACTGGTCTTCTGGACAGGACAAGTGGATTCACTATCGTGTCCAGAACCAGGAAGAAGGTTTAAGGACAACTTCTTCTGTTGCTTTCTTGTCTCTTGGGACTTTTCCATACTGAAACTGTTCAGACAATTTAAGTGGAGGTATGTTTAAATCACTTAAGACTCATGCAAATTCCCATGTGAAGATATATTACTCCGATTCTCATCACTATTTTACACGTGAAGCAATTTAGGACATTAATTAGGTGCAACTAAAGCTTTCAACTGGCTACAGTTTTCTTATGTGCTTTTTTCTGTTTCTCTCCTCCATCTTTCCTTTGCAATTTTGACTACCTGGTAGTGATTCTATCTGGGTTTTTTATTTCTGTCATCTTTGGATTCAAAACTTCAATTCCATCACTTTTTCAGTTGCCCATGCCAGGTTCATTTTCCCTTGTGACTGTTTTTCTCTGAGCTAAGTGCTTTCTCTCTGGCTGGCCAACCTCAACCTTCAGTTTTCTTTCATTGCTTCAAGGTGAATTTTGCCTTCATATTACATCTCTTTGTTCCATCTCCATACATTCTTTACCTCAGCTTAGTGAGTAATAGACAACTGACATTTGTCTCAGTCAGCTGTCTCATTGCTGCTTTGAACTGACCACCAGACCAGCTCCAATCC
Organism: Falco punctatus; assembly: GCF_963210335.1. Taxonomy (NCBI): domain Eukaryota; kingdom Metazoa; phylum Chordata; class Aves; order Falconiformes; family Falconidae; genus Falco; species Falco punctatus. Next base: position 76,446,734 of record NC_137585.1, on the reverse strand, counting down.
TCCTGTATATCCCATACAGACAGGACTAGACTGATACCTAGAGAGGAAAGTGGTCAGTAAGCTGAGCTTCACAGGCTAAAATCCTACTTATAGCTGATGAAGATACTCATAATAGAGAAGAGGGAGACCAGGGCATGCAGCAGGATTTGCAAACAAGATACCTGTATGAAGAGATTTCTCGTGATTTATTCCAGAAAAGTGAAACCTGAGTGTTTACAAAGCTCTGCAATCACTTGACTCTGCATTTCAGTTGACTGTCTTTTTTAACTGCTCTATTTCTAGCTCTCTGAGCATGCCCAACTTTTTAATGTTGAATAGATAATTTGATCCATTAAGTTTTATTAGCAGATTTGGGTGAATGCTGCTAAGCTCAGGAATAAAACTAGCACAAAGATGGGCTGGTAGGTTGTAGTTCTGGTAGATAACATGGAAATTTCATACAGTTTACTTCCTGAATCACCAAACACTACAGCTTTCTGGCAGTGCTCTCTGAAACAACTTGATCATCCATGCAAAAAGAGTCAGATTCTCCTCTACACTTTTTGCTAGTGAAAAAGTCCTGGGATCTACTGGAAAGCAGCACCATTATATCATGTTGTTTCTTACCCCAGGACATGATCACTCTATACAGCATCCTCTGGCAACCTGTGGTGATGAGCACACAAGCAGCTAGTGGAGGTGAATCCTACCTTTCCTGTTTGCAACAGGTCAACAGGAAAGAAACACAAATGTCTGTGCATGAGACCGCGGTGTGCTTGTATCTGACTATCCTTCATTTTAACACTACCACACTGTGGTTTCCAGTTCCTTTCGTTTAAATCCATCTTGTACTGAGACCGCAAAGATGCTCCTCTTTGGTGCCCTTCAGACAGATCTAGCTGCTGCTGCTAGAGACCAGTTCCCTGGTGGCACCTGTAACCAAGCAGCTAGTCATGCTGAGAGGGACTGGAAAGCACCCAAGGAAAGCTTCTGTTTCTAGATGCATAGAACTTTATAAACACAAGACAATCTGACAAAGGCACAAAAGAAACCACAAAATAAAGTGACTCTCTTCTAATCCACACAAACTACTGTTAGCATGGACGAAAGCAGCTGTGGGAACAAAACCTGCCTGCAGTGTAAAAGAAAGCCCACTGGTGTTAGTGGTCACTGAGGCTTGACTCCCCAGGTCTCTTCCCTCTGTCATCACCACTTCCTTTTTTTAACATCATATAAGAAACCCCCAATCAAACCAAAGATTCTTGGAGCAAGTAAAACCAGCACATAAAAGAAAGCTTCTTCCGGGGACCCTCAGACTAAGGTTTGGGCTAGGTTAGCCCATCTGGAGAGCCTTCAATAAGCATGAAGGCAATGCTGTGCAGAGGCAGAGAAACAGATCCTGTATAACGGATCCAGGCCATCTAATATTCAGCATGGAGAATATCATGGCATCTATCACATCTTCAGAGCAGTAATAAAACAGAAAAGCCTGCTGGCATGTTGGACTGGATATTTAAGCTCTGATGAAACTCCATTCCTTGCCATCTAATACACAGTTGGGACATGGAAGGAAGAATACCTGGGATCATTCTCTCAGTATAAATGGGTTGAAACATAACATTTTAAAACTTACAATACTTTGATAACAGAACATAACATGGAAAGCTGTTTGAGCTTTCCATCTCTTGGGATGGGAGCTAGGACTACAGGTGAGCACCTAAATGAGTGAGGAGCAGTGCAGCACCCCACCAGGTAAGCAGCACCCTTCTCACATCTTTGGGCCAATCAAGCACTAACTAGAGAATAAAGACATTTTAAAAGGGTATTTTCCATGGAGTGGCCTGGATTGACAGTAATGTGTATTTTCAGAAAACAGCTTTTTGAAACCACTTACACATGTTTAGGTTTGGAAACCAGCTACGGAGCCTGCACATTGTGAAATACAATGGATGTTTGTACCAACTGTAATTGTCTATTTATTTGCATGCCACTGAGTATCACCAGACACTCAGACAGCCCACAGTGCAAGGCTGGGAAGACAATACAACATCAAAACCAAGTCAACCCAAATGATACACTGCAAACTAAAATAAACTGAACATGAAGTTTTAAACCAGAAGGGAGGGTCAGCTTGGAGAGCTCACAAAAATCACAGAGCTTTTGGGATATTTCTAATTACTGTAAGAAATTACATGCTAAGAACATATTTGCTCATTCAGCTCACTCAACAGGTGTTTATAGTAGGCAATCAAGGTAATCAACACAAACAAAACAGCTTCCAGCTCCCATTTTGGTCATGTCAGGTCAGTACCATCCAGGAAGAGGCAAATGCCACTGAAACTAATACCTCCACCAGCTGGATTAGCAGATTATTTAGCAGCTTTCTCAGAGATTTCAAAGCTAGAACTGGTCCTGCTTGTTCACTGCCAGGCTCTGAGAAAGAGAAGCAAATAACACACCAGCAGATCTGACATCCAACCTGCTATGCTCCTGCTCACCCACCTAAGGTGGATGCCTGTGATGTTACTCCTCACACAAGGAACCACTTCAACTGACAAGTCTCCCTTCCACAGCTACTGATGCTGGAGTTAACAGTGTTTTCTTCCAAGCTGTACTGCACACAGGCTGGGGCGCCTTCCCTTTAAAATAAATATACCTGTCACTGCTTCTGTCTTGCAGGGAGAATAAATGCTTTCAGCAGGAAATTTCTTGTATTTGGTTTCAGACCTCAGGGCAATATTTTTCTACAGCATCTGAACTTTAGATGTTTTGGTGGGTTTTTTAACTGTGAGGAAGGGACATGGAAAGACATCTTTTGAATGCTGAAAAAAAATATATTTTCACAACCTTTTGAAAGGCAACAGCTCTGAAACTTGAGCTAAGAAATCAAATTCTTCCAGAGAACAAAGTAAATTCTTCAATTCAGTTAAAAATACCAATTAATCCTCTTTCCTTTTTGTACAAGAGCCAGCCTCCTTTGCTGATTTCACTTACATAACATTTACTTGACAATGTATTTTTCACACAGACATGGTTTGCTAGTTGTGATAGTGGGTGATTTGGTTAACTGCATTTATTCATGAATCTTTAAAGTGTTTTTTTCTTGCCATCAGTTTATTCATCTACTATTGCTATATTAAATATTTTTTTGCATCATTCACTCTACTGTACATTGGAAGTTCTCTAAGGGATTTTCTCTTTTTCTTTAAGGCAAAAAGTATTTTTTTTATGAAGCGAAGAATCATTCATGTTGTTATTGAATTTGCAGCAGCTGTAGTAGTATCCTCCCACTTTCTCTGCTGGATAACAGGAGCTCACTGTTTTCAAACCCACAAACGAAACCTGGGGAAATACCAACATTTTCACAAGGAATGTCTACCAGAGATCAGAGTAGGGAAGAAGTGCAGCATGCAAAACCCCAAAATGCTCACTGGGGAAGGAGAAGGTGCCCTTGCTTATCCACATGGAAGCGTATAAAAGTGTAGCCATGAAACGTGCCTCTTGTTACAAGCCTGTGGCTTTGCTTTTTCTGCTCCAGTGTTGCAAAAATGCTTGTTTGTCCCCAAGTAACATTTTTTGGTTGTAATAGAGAGAAACAAATATTTCCACATGATGAAAATACTAATACTCAAGTCTGTAGGAAGTCATAATGGGAGGAGGTTCCTAAAAAGATAGAGTAAGTCCAATTTCAGCATTAGACCAGCTGAGAAGTGCTAAGCTGCCTCATTTTTCTTTTCTTAAGTCAACAGTTCTTGCCACTATTGTTTTTCATTAATATTTGTCTTGTGGAGCCTCATTATTCTGTAAAACTCAGCTTCTCTCATTTTAAAATTTGTTTCCCTCTGAAGTAGTAAAAGTAAATATCAGTTCAAAAGCAAAGGGTAATTTATTTTTAAAGTTATTAAAAATTGAGTATTACAAATATAATCTCATTACTTTAAGCAGTGTAGTAATTTTAAGTTCCTCAGGGTTAGGCTTAGCAGTCCCCTGAATAAAGGTATTTCTAGTAGAAAAAAATATTTATTTGTGTGTGATTCATCAAGGCACTAATTTTTCAAATGCACAGAAAAATAAATCCCTAGAACTATTTAGTAGTGAAGTTTTTTTTATAATAAGTTATTTCATTCAACAATAAATGCAGCTGTATGTTTAAATGCTATCAAAGGGAAGACAGATGATAACTCACATTACTACATACTGTCATGATCTTGGTTTGGTCCCTAAAATACACAAGTCTGTTGTGTAGCTGGAAACTGAAACCACTGCAGTCACAGAGCCTGTGCTGCCTCTTCAATAGGATTGTTTATAAGGAGAAGGGGGGTGGCAGAGAAAACACTAGATTTTTTGCAACAGCATTATGCAGTAATACCATGTAACACCCCGGTTCAAATGGGGACCTCTGTCAAGTAAATAAAAATGTTTTGGTTGCACACAGAACATTGTATTTGACACAACAGGGCAATTTTACCAGGCTGTGGATGTCATTAGAGCAGAATCACTTCTTGGCTTTTCCAGTATGATTTCATACTCTTAAATCCTCCCAAGCAGTTTTAAATCCCATGGAACAAACTCCTTAGCTTCCCCTTCCTGGGGCCTTGGTGCTCAGGATTATTTCCTGAGATGCTAAACTCCATCACCTGGGGGAGAACCCTGGGAGACCCCTGCCTCCCCCACTGTAGGTAAACATTCACAGCTGGGCAGGGGTGATCAAGGGCTGAGCCCCACACTGCATTACTGCTGTATTTGGTGCATCTGCTGGGGAGTAAGGGGCAAGTTATGCATCACCTGTAATGCAGAACCATGGCTTTGGCATCATAGCAGTGAAGCCCCCCACACCAGACCCCTGAGATCACCTGACAACATTCAAAAAGATAACAAAATGCCCAGTATGGTTAAAAAAGCCTCAGCTTAGATTTCATTGTTATTAAATATTGTATGGAAATAGCACTAAGATTGTTTGGTCTTATCTGTCTATACTGGCTTCTTGGAGATACCAGAACAGCATCTAATGCATATTTCTCCCACCGTCTGCTAACTATGAGTTTCTCCTTTAATCACTGAAATGGTAGGCTCTTTTTGCATCCTCCTATTGTTCAGGGAGCTAGACGATTCACTTCCAGCAAACACAAACCCAGTAATAGGCATTTTGGGGGTGAAATTACATCTTCCATGTTCTGCAGTTACTATGGTTACCATCCCACAGCAACCCTGCATGCATGGCTAAAAGAAACAGTGCAAAAAGAAATGTCCACATTAAAAACAAAAGGAGAATCCCGACCTAAAAAAATACAAAGTACCAGTTGAGGAATCTAAAAGACTTATTTTCCACATTGACAAAGGAAGAGGGATATGTCCATGGTCTTGTTGATAAGCTCCCTTATTTAAGCTTTAATGCTGGAGTAGATTTTTGTCCCGTCTAGAACTGGGAAGATGAATGAAACGTGGTCTACCCTCATGCTCCAGAAATCAGCCAGTGTCAGCGCATCCCTGGGAAGGGGAGGACGGCTGTTGCTGTTTTACCAGTCAGAAGCTAACACCATGGGGCCACAAACCACAACAGTATTCAGGCTCCTGATGCCAGCCTGGGCAGGCAGCCTGTCTTCCTCACAGGGGTTAGTGGGAGGTCAGGGGTTATGGTGACAGTGGGAAGCTTGAGCCCTGTTATGAATTGGGCCCACAGCAACAGAAGGACTAGGTGGCTACAGCTGACTTTTGTTGAAGTGATGTGTCTCAGCCCACGGATGCAATACTCGGTATCAGGCCAAAGCCTGAGAGGTGCCTGCATCTGGAGCTGTCCCCCATAGTTCTGGCAGACTAACACAGCTTAGTTCCTCCTTTGGACCCAAGCACGACCAAGACCCTCAACAGACCCTCCCATGCCAGGCCCGGAAGGAGATGGATGCAAACTTCTCTGAATGCACCTGACCAATCCTGCTGGGAGAGATGCCTGTACAGCAGATGTCCAGACACCTTCCCAATGAATGTGGCTAATGTTGGTGGAGCCAGGGACATCCCTGACCTCTTCCCCATCCTGAAACATCACAGGTGACAGCACTAGTCCAGGTCATGAAAGACCTGGAAGCCCCATGAGAGCGATAGAAATCAAGCCCTCAGCAGGCCAGAGGTGCTTCACCCCGTGGGGAACGCTGGTACCTGGCAGAAGGTAACTGGAGACTGACTGGAGCAGAGAGCATGAGCAAAATGAAATCTGTGTCTCTGCCTGTCCAGGAGGAGGAGCCCCAAGTTCTCACTTTTCCGCAATGGCTAAGGATTTGTATCACCATAACCACAGCGGAGGAGGTGGGAAGCTTTCCTCTGAGGTGAGAAATGCGAGTCTGATTGCCCCCCAGGCTGACCAGACACCGACACCACTCTCAGACTCTCACCCACAAACCACAGCATCCTTTGATGAACATTTACATCCCGCTTCCAGGCAAAGACATCACTAACTGAAAGCCACAACAGCTGTGACTCTAAGACAGACCTTAGGATTCAATGGCTATTTCAGCAACTGAGCAACTAAACAAGAGAGAACTATGCCAGTGGCATCACCAGGCAAGTGAATAAGCCACCCTTCTTATGGTACAAATGTACAGCCATTTGGCATGGGAGAACTCTAAGTATAAGTTTGGGAAATGCTGCTGTCAGCAAAATTAAAAGCATGCAAACAGTGAGTGGAGGGGAAAGACTGGGGTCCTCCTGCATACCAGGAGGGACACGCAAGCAGGACCTGCGTTCTCCTGACTCACAGTCTGGCTGCAGTGACAGATGCTGGGTTTCACTGCACATTGGCATGATGGCAACTTCTACTTCTGTGTAGGGTAATAGTCTACTTAGAGTGGTGATGCTGTGGAATAATGCAGTTTATGTGAAACCTAGCAGCTAGCCTAGTCATAGAAGGCGATGGTGTTACTATCCTGCACCTTCTTACTGTTGCTTTTTGTACGTGGACATCATTATATCACAATCTTCAGTGTTTCCACTGAAAAAAATGCAAACTGAATACCACAGCCTTATGATATAGAAAAAGAGTTCCTAATGATTTTATTCTATGTTTGTTGATTTGAGATTGCAGCACCAAGAAGGTCATTTCATTTCAGGATCACCTTCTTCTATCTGGTCTACAAAGGCCGACTGAAAGCAGAGCAACATCTGAATGGCAAGTTCTTTCTTCAGTGTGTATCTCAGAGGAAAAGTACAATTTCAAGAACAAATGACAACAAGGTAAATCCCCATTCTTCATTAACAAATGATTGGCATGGGGTGTTGTGAAATGTAAGGGAATAGAACAGAAGTGTGAAAAAACATCCTGAATTCCCCGACACTTCCCTGCTGTGTCCTTAGGGCATTTCGAGACCTACCTTGGAAAAAAGCTTTGCATAATAATCACTGCTATGATTAGAGCAGTATTTTACATTATATAATAGGTACAATTCACCTGATAAGCATTGCAAGAGGAATTACTTGCAATTAAAGTTTCAAAATGTTCCAGGCTTTAAGGACTTCTCCCTCTCAGCCTAACAAAACAGCCCCATCAGTTTCCTCAGCAGTCCCTCAGTAAAACTCACTTTAAAGCAAGAAATTCTGTGAAATTCCCTCTAGATGACAAATTCATAACAGCAATAATACCAGTGGCTCCAGGGCTATAAGCAGCTCACCAGTGAAGCATTACTGGTCAAATAACTGCAGCCTGGAAGCTGAGCAAAACTGGTTTTAGGAGTGACAAGATGAACAAAGACCAAGCATTTACCATATGCGAGAGACACAGTCAATTTGGATCTAACATGGACTTGCAAGCCAGTGAAGAAATGGCAAGTTGCAGTATGTTTGTAAAGACAAAAAACAATCCCAAGAGGATTCTAGGAGGAAACATCAACATCATGCAACTTGGGATGCTGAGGATGCCCTGTACCCCAAAACTGAAGCTATTGACAGTGGAACCCAGCAAACCAGTGGAAGGATGAGCACAACACCAGAGAAACTGATGGGTATTAGAAAGTTTTGTGCATATATAATTTTAACAATTTGGACTTGTGTTCATTGTGATCATTGTAACTGGAGTAATAATAACTCTTTCATTGGGCTATTGAGACTTTGACTAAATTCTTGGCTTTAGACCTACTGTGTTATCCCTTTGCACCCAGCAAGATTTCAAGATTAACAAGCTGGTAGGATTTCAAACAACCTATTCTGTAGCTTGGATGCCACAAATTAGTAACAGTCATCCTGAGGATACACTGCAAGCTAAGTGAAACATGCACCTCTAACACTACAGATATGCTCTCTTGGGGAAATCAGGCATTGCCTTCCATGAGTTCACGTTCCCAAGCTGCAGATAGACACAGACAACACTGATATCAGGGTACTAAAACAATACATATGCCTGAAATAATAAAAGCTAACAATTTGATGCTTCTTTTTGTATATAGAAGGCAGCAAAAAGCAATGAGATATAGTTCAGGGCCCCTCCTCTTCTCACTCTTACTGATTTATATTTGGCTGAACTGTATTTAGAATTATTTATGTTCCATATATAGTTGTCCATAAAAAATAAGTATGTCCTTTGAGTCCTAAATCAACTTCAAATACTATGGCAGATTTAATCATAATGTATAGTTTTACAACCTCCACTATGTACTTAACTTGAATTGTTCTTTTTTTCTTTTTAGCAGCATTTATTCTACCAATTTAAAAGCCAGTAAGCAAGATGAAGTATTCATGGCAGTAAACTGTAATTCTGAAGTCATTAGAGACTAGTTAGTGCTCAATACAAATGCTAATGTGGTTTAAACTTGATATAACCTTTTAGATTTAAGTCATCACCAAATAAAATGTTAATAAAACTTCTGGGCTGTATCTAGGTTTCTTTTTGCATTAGTAACCTTGCTATTACAGAATGAACAATAACCAAAAATCTGCTTTTCTGAAAGAATAGTTTCCAGTATAGCAAGTAACAGTAAGAGGAAAAAAGTCTGAGAAATCCTCTTTCATATGAATTATGAATGCAAGAGACACTGTATTTCTGAACAACAGCAACATCAGCAGGCAAATACTACTAAATACTGTTGAGAAATCCACAATTAAAATTGAAGCAAATTTGGCCGTAAGTAACATATCACTCCATCAGTGACACTTCCTTACCAGATTTATAACCATTTGTGCAGCCTTTAATCTCCAGCAAAATCCTGACCATCCAACTGCATATGCAAACTTCATGTGTTTAATATGTTTACTGTCCTTGTTTCAGTTTAGTTTTTAAGGGAGAGTGACAAAGAGTACTTCTGTGAAAGAACACATCCCACAGGAGCAAATATCCTACGCAGTTTGGCAAACTTCTGAGATCAGCAACCCAGTTAGGGAAATCCACCCATTTCTATCCCTGCCCATCCTATTACAAAAGCAGCCCGCATTTCAGTTATGCCACAATGTGCAATGTTTTATGAAATAAAATGTCCATGAATTTACAAACCAACCAAACCACAGGCACCTCCCAATGTATTTTACTGCTGGATGTGCTGCATCTGGCGGTCCCAACCTGCAGCCCACATCATCCCTGGAGCAGCTGTCCTCAGAGTGGGGATGGGCTTGGTGGGTCCTCCAGTGTGCTGTCAGCCAGAGACATGCTTGCCAAGCCAGCCTGGGGGCAAGAGCCATGCTCAGCTTTGGGAATTGTAAATTCAGCCTGATAGATCAGACAAGGAAGAGTGGAAAGGAGAGAGACCAAAGTAGACTTGAGGAACATCATCTCCAAGGACTATTTCTTTCTCTTTTTCACATGTAAGCACCTTCCCTGCCTGGAGGATCTTATGTGCTCATTTTGGTGCCATCAGCTGCCATTTCTGATGGTAGCAGGGCTGTCTCGCTCCACAGCGTCCAGGCCAGCTGACAACGATACCATGCAAAAGCTAACCAAGAGCTGAACAGCAAACTTGTCTGAAAATGGTGTTAGCACCCCTTCCTCCAGTGCCAGCTGAAGAGGGCAAGCATGTTGTTTAGTTAGGGAAGGAGAGCACTCACAGATGGGCCCCACTAGGACAACACTGATGCTGAACACTTGCTATCTAGGTACGACGTTAGGCAGGGCATTTTGCTACTTCGGAAGGGAAAAGGTTGGGCATTTTAAACCTGTGGCACCCCATATCCAGTCTCCTCATCCCCAGCAGCAACCTCCACATGGTGGGAAGTAGGCTGTGGAGGACATCTCCCAGTGACTCTGGACTGCCCTTCCCCAGTTCCCAGGTGGAGCTTAGACACAAGCACCCTGCTTGCCATGGCCCTAGTCTGTGGAAACAGGACTGTGCTGTGAGGTTTAATTACCTAACCACAGAAATAATTTTGCCTTGTTAACTGAAAATCACCATAGCTTTCTCTAGAATGAAAAAGCCTGAAATATAGAAGCAGGGGCTCCAACACAAATACTAGTTTGTATACACAGTTTGCCTCCTCGTCACATTATGACTATAATCCCAAGCACTCAGGATATTTTGTTTGCTTTGGTGAACAGATACAGACCCGCATATCTAATGTTTTTTATGATAAACTATACAGGCATAACTTTCTGCAGGCCCAGCAAAAATAATCTTGGATACTCTGAATGAGTATGACTGTGCACACAAAAAAAACCTAAACCACAACCAGCCACAACACAGTCAGAATACAAGTCCCAGGGAATAGATGTGGGTAGTAAAGTGAAGGGGGGTCATAAGCATTTCTTTGAGAGGCTGGTGCTATACCAGAGAGAGGAGTGTGGCTCTGTAATACATGGATGATTGCAGGGGAGAAGAAATGGTCGGATCAGTGGGAGGATAGAAGTATCGGGAATGACATTACAGGATCAATAAAATCTTCCTCCACCTCCCACACAGCAAATTGCCTGCAGTGCTACACGAAACTGCTGAGATCAATTTCTCAAGTTTTGCATTGGCTGCTGAAATCTGGGAGACAGGCTGAGTTTTTGCTCACCAAATCCACTAATGTAATTAACAGAGCAATGGAGTAAATAAGAATAAATCCTAAAAAAAAAATCAAATTGCATCTTATCTATATACAGTTTTGAATTAACATATTATTACTAGATTGACATACAGTTATTACTGCAATAGCACTCCTAGGGCTCCAGTCTGCCAAGGACGCATTGGCTGGTGTACGACAGAAGAGAGAGATGAAGGGTTGTCTTCATTATCAATTAGCTGAATATGGAGTTTGTACAACCATGGCAAATCCTTTGCGCAAAATCATTCTGCCAGTCAATACACTACTTGCTAGTATGAGCAATCATGTATGGACGTAGTTTTTTCCATGTTTTCTTAATTCTACAGATGACAGTTTTTATTGTCATAAAGGGAAACTACTGCAGCATGCATTGAGCAGCATCATTAACCATCAGGAAGAAGTCAGGATTCCCCCATGAGGAAGTGTTTTCCCTTAAAATGCACTATTTAATTGCACTCAAAACTGAAAAATAGAGTGGTTTCCTTTTGCAGCATTTGTTAGTGTAATTCTGAGACATCTGTCTGAAAACAGGACTCCATTTCACTGCTTCTTGTTCAACAAAGATATTTGATTAGCAAGAACTATGTTGCTCTTGTGAAACTTAAAGTTATATTTGAAATTAGGACCTTTTTTATTAGTATGCATTAAAATCTGTTATTGATCTCCTAGAGTTGCTAATAGAAGTGTCTTTTGTAATACAAAACCAAATTAGATTCTGATCAGGTTCAAAGTGTTCAATCAAAGATTACCTAGCAGCATTTTTAAATGAAATGCAGTTTGTGTTTGGCATTTCAGATAAGCTATTTGATTGAAAGTCAAGAAGAATGCCTAACAATGTAGCATCTCTCTTCCTTTGCTGGGCATCTAAAATGCATCTAGCATTCAACTGCTACATAATTGTTGACATATTGTTTTGTTCAGTCCAGAGCACTTTGACATTTAATGCATACTACAGTGGCTAACTTAAAAGGGACCACTGCAGTACATTAGTCATAAAGAGGTTAGGTTTGAAAGATTCAGCAAGTTTTTTTTAAGCTAAAGACTGACATGTTCATTAACAGAATGCAAATGTGTAATGCATCACTTCTACTGATCATATTACAATAATACTAGTCTTCATAGAGAAGTTATAAGATAGGTGAAGATACAGTACAGTGACCTTTTGAGACCTCAGGTAAGTTCAGGGATCCACTGTGCAAGGTGCTATACATGGGGCCCAAAGAGATGGACCTTGTCCTGAGGAGTTCGCAACTTATACTTGAAAAGAGAGATGTAAAGCAGATAGGATATTTCCATCATATCCACAAAGCCAATTCCAAATAGGGATATTTTCACCTCCCCTAATTCCATACTCAAGTATAGACTCTTACAATTATAGAATCATTTAGGTTGGAAAAGACTTAACATCAAGATTTAAGATCCAATATTAAGATGAAGCTAATACTGCCAAGTCCACCACTAAACCACGTAAACTGCTCCGTACAGTGAACAGAGATATACTTTTGAGGATGCAGTTCAGCTGATCTCCGCTTTGCAGAAAGCCAGCTTTAGTAGAAAAACCAGTCACCTACTTTTGCCAGACCTCCTATCTTCCCAGAGGTGGAGAGCCTGCTGTGCAGACGTGCAAGGTGTGGGAGCGCCATCCTCCACCAGCACACACATGGGCACTCACCTCAGGCATAGACACAGCTCTCGTCTCTCTTCGAAATCAATGGGTTCACCCCAGGGTGAAAACCAGAGCCCAGAGACACCAGGACGGTAAGCAATTGTGAAACCACGCTGAGGTAGTGGAGACCAGAATCCAGCCCTTTGGGATGCTCTTTGCTTCATCTAAACTGAAGATATTTTAAACAAGTCATCTTTGCAATAGATCTACTTACAGAACAGCACAAAGCCTCCAGGACGTTGAAACGTTGCAGCATTGAAAGGCTGCAGCTCTGATGGGCGGCTGCTGCACGCAGCAACTACTGCAGCCAAATAACGGTCTCAGTGGTTTGATCTGTTTATTCAGATTTAGATTAACTCAACCCCCCAAAAAATGCTTATGTGGTGTTATAGCTAAAAAATAAAATTAAGCAGTAAGTGACATGAAAATACCTCCTGGTCAAGGAAACACTCAAGCCCCAGTGCATGCCAGGTCCCCTCCGCCAGAGCCAGCTGACAGGGGCAAGGACATCTCCTGCACTGCAGGAGTGCAGCTCCCCTGCCAGCCACCAGGCTCAGGCTACTGTATCTCAACAAATTCTGGTTCCCCTAGACCCCCTGTGGTGCTCAGATTTTACCACCCTTTTTACAATAAGTGGCAGTTAAAAGTGTGGGTTGTAAGAGACATTAAACTCAGCATACCTCTATTCAGACTCATCCCTCCAGCCTGGGTTTTGCCCACTTTCTAAGGTCTTCCAGAGTATTTCTGCTACCTCCCACCATTCCCAACTTCCCAACTACACAGCAACTCTTAAGAAAATGACATGAGCTCTCTGGCTGATTCACTAGCATTCACTTAAATTATGATTACTGGCAAATAATGCCAGCTGTGTCTACAAACTTCATTACTTGCTCCCTGCTGGGCTTAGTGGCTCTAATGACCCCCTTCCTCCAGTTAGTTCCCAGGCAGGTAGTGGCTGGGCTGGGGGCCAGGGGGACACATTTGTTGCATGGCCCACAGCACCTTTCTCCTCTCCAGCCTTCTGGAGACACAGCTGCAAGAGCACTCAGCCTGCGTGGAGCAAGCTAAGGAAGACCAGGCACTCCAGGTGCTGCCACACACCGAGAATTACGAATCAAAAACTGAAAGAGAAGGAAATGTGTCTCATGCCAGCTGTTACTGGGGCCATGTCACCCCCCCCACACACACCCCTGGCTGGTTAAGTGCAAAGGAGGGAAACAGAAGAAAATACAGGTCCATAACTGGTGCATAGCATTTTTTCCCTGTTGCCCTCTAATTTAACATGCAAAAGTCCAAAAAAAAAATAGATCACCATAACTGCCCCACCACCACATTACCTACATCAGTCCTCTTTCACCATTACCTTTTAAAATGTTCCAGGATGAGAGGAAAGCTAAACGACAGCGATTGCTGCAAGCCCCACAAAAATCTAAGCACCAAGAGGTTTTCTTTACAGGTGAAATACTTTGCCTGTACTGCACTGAAACTGGGGGTGGGGGTGCAGCAGCATCAGCCCCTGCATCCAGGGGGTGAGAGAAACAAGCCAAGGTCACCTCACCCTGCCCGAGCAGCGCACAAGATGGTGCCAAAAGCCTTGCTGCAAAGGGATGCCACAGCACACCAGGTGCCAGCCTTGCTGCCCACGAGATCACCTGGAAAACACAGCAGGGTGGGATCTCCTCAGTAGCTGAAGGTCACTAAATGCAAGACAATGCAAGATGCCTCATCTGTACCCTTGCTTCCCTGCTGGGACAGCAGTGTGAGCTGGGAATGCCGGGACTGGATTTCCAAGCGTGGCAGTGAACCAGGGAAAGAAAAGCCCTGTATTTCCCAGCAGACCACTGAATGGGGCTTTTCACAAGCCTAATCAAAAACTGAAATCAAGATGCACCAATTTTATTTGTTGGTGGGTTTTTTTTAACTAAAAGTCAACAATTCACCACCTGGTAATAACCTCCATTATTGCACAAAAGCACATGGCTTACCACATCATGCTGGCATTACTCTGTGTATAGGCAGAAGGCTAAACTCACCCTTCAGCTAACTGCATCAAAGCCAGGTACTCCAGGATCAAGTTTTACCCAGTTACAGACTTAGATCATAACTTCTGAGGATGGCATCAATCCTAGGTAATAAATGGTGCTCACATGGAAAAAACTTACCCATTTAAGTTTACAACAGCACCCCTCCAACTGGAAATGGCAGGCCGCTGAAGTTTTGATATTTCAACATTTTCAATTAGTTGACATACTAGTAATTTTCTTGGTATCATCCTAAGCAATAATACATATTGTGACTGAATTAATTTGGCAAGCAGCCAATGACTAATTAGGAAAAAGTTAATTACGTACTTGTCACGAAATGCACCCTATTTATGGCAAAATGTGTTGACTAAGTCAATCTTGATACTTAAAACAAATTAAAAGTTAGCACAGAGTGTCAGTATTTATGTTAAGGACAAATCGTCTGCAGGGGAAAACAGAAGAGGGAAAGAGATGGCTGCAAGCCCCAGCTGGAGGCAGATGGGGTGGGGTGAAGCATCCCATCGCCTTCTCCCAAATTGCTTTGTGGACTGCCAGCGTGGCAGAGAAGGGAGCCCAGGAGGGGCAGCCACTTGCCATCAGACACCACCACAAACAAGACAGCAATAGCTGAAAAGATGCAGATAAATTCCAGCATATGCCAGTTGTGCCTTTACAATGAAACCTGAGAGTAAACCTCTGGGTTACCAGGGGATTTCCAGAAAGACTCACCTCTCACTAAAGACTGTAACCAAAAGCAAAAGATAATAATTGGCCGATGATACCTAGTTAGGGGGAGTTCTGTCAATTCAGAAGGGAACTGGGATTGCACACAGTAATAACCTGTTGACATTGAGGTCTGAACTAACAGAAATGGATGCAAATCAATTGTGCAAAGTGCAAGGCCATACTGCTAGGGACTAATAATGAGCATTTCTGGCATAAACGGAGCTCATCATCTGGAAATGGTAGAGGACAGACACTACTAGATATCCAGAACCACTGGCAGATCACAGAATCACTGCAAACCACCAACATGAGACAAATGACAGAAGAGATCCTACAACATACCAGAAATATTGCTACAGAGACAGGGAAGAATTAACAGCATTGCACAAAAATGGTGAGAGCTCCCCCACAATATTCTGTATTAAATTATAGCATGCTTATATGTTTAAGAAGGATGACCTCAAAGTGGAACAAGAACAGAGATGGGACATTTATGATGCTATGGAAGATCTGACTTACAAGAGAAGACTAGAACAGAGTTTGTTGGGATGGCAAGGGGCAGTAGAGAGCAGATTATTATTCAATATAAACACAGTATCAGGGTAAGAATTTGCATATTTATTATCAGGGAGGAAAAAGAGCTGGTGAAGTTAAAGGACAATAAGAAAAACAAACATGTATAGCTCTATTGCTAACATTTATATCAAAAGTAAGGACACTTCTAATCAACATATGAACTGAGCAGTGAGGCCACTAATCTAACTACTTCCAAGATAGAAGGTGACACAGATACAGGAGAAGCTGTATGAGACTACTAACAGCAACCACAGAGGCTGGAAGCCCTTTGGAGCATCTTTTGGTCCCTGAGCTCCACTGTGAGCTTGAGCAAAAAGCTCCAGTGAGACTTTTCCTATGTAACCTCCTGCAGATGCTACTTGGTCCTTAAAAAACGTCATTATTATGATTCCACGCAAAGAAGTTGTCTTGCAGATTTTTTTCTGAAGGAGCAGAAACCCCAGATTTTGGCGAGTGTTATTTTATCCAATTTAGTCATGTCTTCCCTACACCAAATGCAGCAAATCAACTGGTTCCACCTCACACCAAGGTGACCTAAGTAGGCCAAAACAACACTAATTTATCTACAGAAAGGATTATTTAGCATTCCTTTCTGAAACTATTTGCAACAATGGTATACCCAACAAAGGTATACAAACATCATAGGAATGGTAAAAACTTTACCTTAGATCATCAGCTTTTATCCTAACTTCATAACCCTGAAAATTCTCCACTGTCTATAACTAGGCAATAAATATCCCCTGGTGACAGAGACAAGTAGCTCTATTTGAAATTTTCCAAACTTGGCACCAGAAAAGTGTAATTTACAGACTGTTATTATTATTACTAATACAAAGCATGGTTCTTTTTCACATGGTTATATGAAACAAACTTATCAACTTTACCTTCATTATAGAATACATGTCTTTCTGTCTATATTGCCTCCAGAATGAGAGCTAAAACAACATTATAGGCATTAAATCATCAAATCAGAAAAATGCATCAGCATCTCTTGTTGTTACGCGAGGTACTACACAGTACAATTTACAAGGTAATAGGCCTATTCATCATTGCCACATCATTCATTCCAGTTTCTCTGCTCAGATGATGCAGGGCAGGAATTCTGATGGACTATTTGTCCTTAAGAATAAAACACGGCTTGAAAGTAAGACACTTCACCTGCTGTTCCACATCTCTGAAATACAATTCTTGTGTCAGCAGAATGGATCAGAAGTACTAAATATGCTGTTCACAACGTTATGAAATCAAAGGTTGCATCCAAACCCCTTCTTTTCTAAATTCACTGTATCAAACTGGGATAAGGATCACACAGACACCTGTGTATCTTTGCATTTCCCAGCTGCCTTGCTTCAGCAACATGATAATCCATGGGTTAACAGAGGACTGTGCACCTGGATTCAAATCTCTGCTACAGCCCAATCATCCCATATTACCTTAGAGAGATCTCTTAAGCTAAAGAAAATTATGTGCTTACATACCTTCAGCAATCTACCTTGAGGCTACAGTAACCTAGTCTACAACACCTGGCTATGTCTACACAGACCTTGCTCTGCTCTTCACTAACTGGGGCTGAAGATGAGTAAGAATTGAGGCATGTGGATATTATGGAAATGAGACTATAAAAAAAGTCTTTTAGCAATAATTTTTAATGCGGTGGCAAATGCATATGCTGCTCTATGACATTAAGGGTTGGCCTTCACATGACTCTCACTGCAAGGAAATGCTCTTGCCTTCAATGTCCTCCAGTAGAGATTTTACTCCCACCTCTTTCTAATTTTTCCAGAGGGTTCTTTTAATCACAATGCACAAGATAACTGAAGCTGAAGGGATCCCACAAGAAGAGAACAAGCTTCAGACAACAGTCTTTTTTTTTTTAATTAAGATCTTGTTCAGTTGCTCTCATTTCAACAGTCGATGAGGTAAAGGCAGCTGAAGTGCACGGGTACAAGGTGCAATCTTCACCTCAGCCACCAACACAAAAACATGCTGCACCTACAGCTAGAGACAACAATCAGCAGGAACAGGAACTGAAATCCTGCTGCAGCCCACACCGCTTTCCACATCAGCCCACACACCAGGCAGCCCCCCATTAACCTGCTGACTCCAGACCCTACCCTTCTGTGCCCACTGTCCACACATTTCCCATCTTCTCAGTGTTTCCTAAATAATGACAAATCAAAAGCATTGTAATGCTCCCCTGCTTTCATCGTGTTACACTCACAGGCTTCTTTGGCTTGATCACTAAATCAGTGCCACAAGCCAACATGTCTTTGCTAGCTAGAGAAGCCCAGAAGTGCTTGCGGCTACTGCAGGTACCTGGCTGTGGGACGCAGGACTGTAGCACGATCCCCACACTGCACAGCATGCAGTGCTTAATTCTGTCCAGAAATATAATGTGAAATCTTCATTTCATGGTCTGTGGCATTTCAGGTTTTTCTTTCAACTTTAAATACACTTATTTCACAAAGCACAAAAGCAAACTTCCATTCATAATCCTCCACCTCACAACCTCCCACTGCAACCTGAGAATCAAGCTGAACCCTCTCTGCCACGAGCCACCATCTACAACATTTTAAGGAGCAACACGAGCTTTCTCCCCCTCCGATTCTCTTGGTGGCTTCTCAGAGTGCGACATCTCTCCTTCTCCAGGCAGACTGACCCAGTCTTTTCTCTTAAAGCAAGAAATGGCTTACCTGTTGTAAAAGAAACGTGACTGCCATACTCCAGGCTGGAAAAAGTCAGTTTGGTCACCCTGACTGCATCTGGGGACACCTGCTCCCATGCTGATGCTGCTTTAAAGTTGCCCATATGTTGCAGGTTGAGCCCAAAGCAGTTAGAGCCTCATACATGGCACCACTTGTCACAGCACAAGCAAGCAAACTGCAACAAGGCTTTACCATGGGTCAGAGCCTACTGTCCATGCTGTTTTTGCCATCCTCCTGAGGCCAGACCACCCTGCTCCTTACCTCTGCTATATCTGGGTTCTTCCTTCTTCAGGCTCCTCCTTCATCTAGCATCTCCTCTCCTGCACTCCTCAGTGCTCTTTAACGACTTAGCAGGAACGAGCTACAGCTGCACATCATCCATGTCAATCAACCCACTGCCTTTGCAGCAAGGCCACAGCTGCATATTATCAGTGTTAATCAACCCACTGCCTTCATTCCTCTGCACCCGCATTGCACACATCCTCTTCCAAACCCTTCCCAGCTCACTCACAAACGTTCATTAAAATGGGCACATACAGCTGTCAGTGAGGATCTGAATTTTTCAAGCTATTGTTCAGAACAATTTGTGTTCTTCCAGTATGGTGACTACAAGACGAGAGACACTTCATGTGTTGTAGCTCCTGTTATGGCATGATCTTCCCAAAGCTGTGAGACAGAGCAGTTGCTGTAAATCATGCTACTTCCAGCACCTGCCATGTGGTACAGGCAGCTGATGTCAGTGCTGTTGCGTGGATGTAAATGAGGGCAGAATGAGATGCTGTGGTTGCTGCCATGATCCCTGACAAGCCAGCAGGTGCCTGAAGGAGGGAGAAGCGCTCACATGTCACGGGTTTGCTTTGGGCTGGCGTTGGCATATGCTGACAAGAAGCAAGGTGACTGGAAGATGGAAGGACTGTAGCGCACACTCATGCCTGACAAGCTCCGGGATAGACAGGAGCATTGCACTATGGAAACTGGGTGTCCTAACAAGTGCACCCCCCAATGACTTGATGTCCCTCAGGCACCCCATCCTCCCCTCACTGCCAACAGTGGTTTGAAGGCACAAGCTGGCCAGGCAACAGCAAGTTAGCTCCATGCTGTGGTCTGATGGGAAATCTCAGGCCAGTAGATAAACAATCCACATTTTTCAAATGATATGCCCAAATAAGCGTTTATTTGATGAACACTGCTGAAGAGCATTTTGCACTATCAGCTAAACAGCAGTAAATCAGGCTAATTATGGAGCCATCATATTTACTGTTTTATGAGCTCACCAGCGAACAAGACAGACCTGCCGCAAGATTAGAAATCACAATTTGGCCATAAACCGCTGCTAATCTTTGACTCCATCTATACATACTCAGAACCATTTCAGTGGAACACAGAAAGGAGAACTGTGAGAGGATGGACTGATAATTATTTCTCCTTAATTAGGATTTGATCTTTTGTGCATTAGGGGGATGAAAACAAGCCCAAATACACACACTCCTATTCATTCAGTAATTCTAAATGACATAGAATTAAAAGCAGAGCGGTGAATCCCTTACTCAGTATGCACACACGATTCCCATCACGGATAATGGTTATTTTGCTGTGACCAGCATGTGTTTTGAATGTTTAATTTCCACCATAGGCTTCTATTCAATTAGATATATTGGCAGCAAGCCTTACACACTAAGAAGGAGGAAGGTGAACCAGAGGTTAAAAAAAAATAAAATAATTGCCTATGGAGTGTCTTCCAGAACAGCAACATCTATGCCCCTCTCCCATCAATTTAAGAAAGCAGACTTTAGTCCTTCGTTATTTTTACATGTAACTTAGGTGCAACTGTGGCTGTTACCAAGAACAGTAGCCAAGTGTGGGAAAATAACAGAAGATTGGCGAGGAGGAGTGTAAACACACTCAAGTGACTTGCAGCTGGGGTGTCAAAAAACACATATATAATACTAATTGTTTGGCCTTGTGTGCTGGACAAATAGAACACCTCTCCTTAGGCAACAGAGATTTGTGATCGACTTAGAGGCACCCTATTCAACATGCTTGAGATTCCTGCCCTGCTGTGGGAAAGATCAAAGCACAGTGGTAAATTACACCTGTGTGAATCCCTGAAATACAGGCAACACCAGCAGGTTCAATGATCCTCTAGCACGGATAGAATTTCACAGTGCCTGGGTGCTGCTTCAGGGATCCCCTGGTTGGTGAGGTAACAAAGATTTATTTACTCTTTACATTTCATCTGTGGTTTTGTGGTTGTTCCTGCGTCCTGCTTGTGCCAGCTCACACGCAAAGGGAGGAATCACTCCCATGTGCCATGCTGTCATCAATGCAAAATGCCACGCTGAGGTGCGCTGCTCCTTGTTTGAGGGTCTGTTGTGAAGTGAAACTGGTAAGTAGTGCCACCAGCTTGCCCGAAGGTGTCTGAGGACTCTGGTCATGAAGCTGTACCCCTCCATGCCTTCCTCCAGGGCAGCGCATGGAGAACATGTGCAGCCTCCAACTTGTAATGACAACCACTAAGTGAAGAGAGTTTCTTAACAAATTAAAGCTAGCTTTTTTCCCATGCCCTTTGATTGCTGAGAAGCTGAAGTTTGGTAATCGCCACTGAAGCACAAAGGTTTTTTCTTTGCTGGAAATACAAGGTTTGCTACAGAAATGCAGTGTCCGCACAGCGGATTGACAATAGTTTTCCAAATGATAGATTAAGTTCCTCTTAACACTACCAGGACTAATCACACTGGGCTCCTTGCTGTCATAAATCAAAAGAAGTATAGCTAGGTGCTGTGGGAAGTGGCTGTGGCTGCATGTCCCACCCAGGTAAGCTGGGAGGCAGGGGGATGCCAGGACCTCGGGGCGGAGGGGGGCACCTCTGCAGAGTGGGAGAGACACGCTGCCCCTGAGCTCACAGCAGAGAAAACCAAAAAATACCCTGGTTTTATCTGCTTTGCCGGACATTTCTACAGGGTGATGCTGCAGCTGAAATAGTGAGTTTGTGATTTTCTGAGCTGAGCCATTAGATGAAACCGGAGACTTTCAAAAGGGGGAAGAAATACCTGTCACAAAAGCTCCAAAGTCAACAAAAGTACACAAAGAGGAGTGATCCTGCTGGAAGGTATCTGTAATTCCCTTTGATAGCTGACGATACGACATGATTTGGGCAAGGGTGTCCCTGAATTTTAAATGGCATTTTCTGACTTCTCTGATGGACTCTTGTTATTTTTGATACAATATGCAAGCTCACAGTGAAATCACGCTCCTCATCCTTGTGCAGCCCATCCACCTGAACTTTACCAGCTGAGAAAAGCTAACAGGATTTTACCCTCTGGCAAAACACCTCCAAATATTTAAGAATATAAATGCTGACTCCCCTCATCCTGTATCAAAAGCAGGCATAAAACCCAGATTGGACAGAAATTAATCAATAAAACTAAAGAAAGCTCTAGACACAGCCTGAGCAGGAAAAATAAGCCCTTTCAAGTCAAGGTGATCACTGATTAAATAAACAGTGAACAGAGCTGATGAACCAGGCCCGTACATTCACTCCCTGGGCATCCTGGAAGGTATGTCCAAGGAGAGAGAGAATAAAGTGAAAAGGAAAAACAAGACAAAAAGGGATCTCATTACAGCCAATGATGGGTATACACAACTGCCAGCTATCACACGGGGAAAAAAGCAGAATGCTGGCTGCAATTGGCTTTATTGTGCCTTGAAGTCAAACTGGGCGCCTCCTCTCAGCCTGCCGGCACCCCTCCGAGAGCAGACTCCACAGGATGCACAAACAAACCAGGCTGGGGATGAGGATGTCTGCCAGATTAGTGCCCCCCCCGTGCAGAGCCCTGTACCCCCTCACCCCTCTGCACACTCATGGAGCGTGTGGGGGTGTGGGTGGGGGTGTGGGTTGGGGTGGGAGTGTGTGTGTGGGGGTGGAGGTGTGGGGGGGGGTGTGTGGGGGAGGGTGTGTGTGTGCGTGTGCGTGTGTGTCTGTGTGTGTGTCCCTGCCCTATCATGGCAGAAAGACCCCTGGCTGGGACTCCTTTGAGCCACCTATTTCATGTGCATCAGCAGCACTCCGGTCATCATTCAAGTGACAGACTGAACCAGGCCTGAGAAGCGCCATCCTGCACTGTGTGAAAGGATGGCGGCAGCAATAGTAGGTGATTAATTTTGCTGTAATTTCTCTAATTTATACTCCACTGGAAGTACACATCAACGTACCTGCTCCATCAGCCACTATGTAGCACAGCCCATTTGTGCACTGACAAGCGCAAAAGGCAGCAGCACCTGCCACGTGCCTCCACTTGCACACCCGGTCCCTTGTGGTGCTGGGGTGCAGACCTGACCAGGTTAGCACCAGCAGGGCTGCAGGGCTGTCTGCTCTGCTGCAGTGACGAGGGGGAGAAAGAGAGAAGTCTGCGCCTGCAAATGCTAGCCACACTAATCCCAGCCTGGGAAAGCCCGCTCTCCCAGAACGAAAGCCTGGTGTAGTGCTACACTGCATTATGGTTAATAGGCTGGTGTTCATTTTCTCACTTCATTTTTGATATTTGCTGAAGACGCCTTAGAATTTATACATATTTTCCCAACCACAGCATTCTTCCTCATTTGAGGAGTATTGGTTCATGGTCCTGACAGACCTAACGGCACACTGCTTCCTTTTGTAGCCTTCTCCTAGACACCAAATCAGGTACATCATCATCAGAAAGTTGCCCATGAGGGGGCTCTAAACTCTACACCCTCTCCTAAAAAAAATCAAAGGCAGCTTTTCAGTATCTGGCCTGCAAGAAAGTATTTCACTGGTTCTCATAGAAGTTGATAAGAAAGCAAAAATTAATCATTTCTTGATCATTTGACCTCACATTGTGTTAACTTTATTGGCTATCTCGGTAAAAAAGTGTGGGCTCTTGAACAAGAATTAGCTGGAGAATGCTACAAGCCCAATTTCCACACGAGTGAATGTGAGGACACCGGAGCCATTGCTCTGACTGCATTTGTGGGAGCAGGCACTTACACGCTCGAATGCAAGAAATCCCAGCCTGGCCTTGCAGACCTGGAGGCTGCTGTCAGACCCCACTCACTGCTGGGGGATGCTGCTCCCCGTGACAAGCTACCTGCTGCCCAAACACAGCGCACGCTGCCAAAGAAGGGATCTCTTGTGCACCCACCGACACAAAACATGGGTATACAGGTGTTTGCTCTTGAGTACAAGAAACAAAAAAGAAGGAGCAGATGGAAATTACCCAGGGGTATGGAATTACGATGGGTCTTCCTGCTGTCTAGAGCAAAGTCCTTCATGTGCTATCATTTACACAGGTAACCTCACTGGAGTCATTTGCAATAAGCACTCAGTAAAATGGACTGGATTTGGTTACTGAGAGAATTTGATCAAGTCAAATAAACCATTTTCATAGGCAAGTAAGACAAATCAGTAAACATTTGACTTCCTTTTATGAGAACAGTGATAAATCCCTCTATCAAACATAATATACTCTGTACATTTCTCTGCAACAAACTGTAAGTGTTGTTTTTGTGAACATTTCATAGGATTACATGATCACCACAGCCTGAGTCAGCAGAAAGATCTGGTAGGACCGATCTGATAAGAAATTAGATGGATGAATTATGCAAAAGACAAGTTCTGTAAAAAATCCTCCATATGCTCTGTAAATTTTGATAGCTTGGCAAATAATTTCAAAGATAAGGAGCTTCCCTCTGCTTTTGAATATTTATGGTGTGGAAGAAATACTTGTTTGACACAGGGAATCAGGATATGAACACAACAGCATCTTTCCTCTATTCCTTTAGCCCTGGGAAAACTCCAGATGTGCAGGGCTGCCTCCTCCAGCTGCACCAGCCTGTGAACCAGAAGAGAATAGGGGATACAGGGAACAGTGCTAGAAACCCCAACCAAAACCAGATTTTCAAGGCTGTTGGATTGGGATCTTAACATGGTATTTTGCATGAGTACTGACACAAAGAAAAATGCTGTGTTCGGATATAGCTATACAGAACCTGTCATGTTCTCAGCACATTTTACATTATGAATACAAAAATTAGCACATTTTGTGCTATACACAAAGAAATGTCAAGTAGGTAACCTAAAATCTCAAATGACAAAATCAGTAACTCCAATTTAAAGAGTAGTGAGTATAATAAAACTTTACAGGATTCCAATGTCACTGTATTTGACCAGCCCTGGTAAAATGCTACTACCTCTGAATTTCAGAACAGAAAGTTAACTATTACGGACAACAGTATCTACCACCAGGCTGATACAAAGCCCATTAAGATACACCATCTGTGCAAACGTCTGTCCCTGAGCACATTTTATTTAAAAGATAAAAATAATGGGCATGATATGAGAAAACCTAAGAAATAATTAGGAGTTGAAACTTGGTTTTATATAGGAATGAACGTTCTAAAATAAAAGTATTGAAAAATATACATACGACCATGTTTAATACAAGGCAGAGCACAGCAACCTTGCATTGTAAATCAGCCCCCTTGTGATAAAACCTCTTTCTGAGCAAGAAGGATTCTTCAATGTCATGGTTAAGTCATAGCTCCTGCAAGTGAATGGCAGTGATATACCAGCCAGGAGTGGCAATAAGTTCCCCCACCACAAAGATAACACCACGTCCTGATGCAAAGATAAGACATTCAATGTATAATTTTGAAAGGGTGTTGACCAACTGTTTTTTTCATACTACAGCTAACAAAGGGTGGGGTGGCATTCAGGGCAAGCACAGCAGTCTGCTTACATCAACTGTAAGGTCAAGACCAAGGACCGAAGTTTTAAAATTGCATCTTTTTAGTAAGAATACTATTTAGTAAGAATACTTTAGTAAGAATACTATAAAACTAAGGTTTTGGTAACCTGAGAGTAAAAAAACATCGCTGCTTTTTTTATTTTTTAAAGCTCAGTACCTTTATTGCTGGTATGGTTCAAATAGTATTTTCACATGTGTAAGTGCCAGAGCATTGAGACACACTTACCGCACAGATTATAATCAATACATTAATTAACGCTAATCTGCTCCCATGCTTTGGCTGAGTAATTTTTTTTCCTGCTGGGAGACCTGCAGACCTCAGTGCAACCACAGAGGAGGGCTGCACAATGAATCCCCAAGCACATGGCTTGGCAGATTGCTGTCTGCTAAAGCTAACCTGCTGTCAGCTAAGGCAAACAACAGGCAAATGTGCAACATGAGGGCAGCCCCCCCCTCAGCAGCACCTTCCTCTGGCTCAAACATCCTAGCACTGCATGAGAGTTCAGGTATTAAGACAACATCGTATGATGCAGTAGCTGGTATTGTAAAAGGTGGAACAGTCTCAGGAAACCATTTTCCTTTCCACTGCCTGTTTTCTGACTGCACGGTGCCCCCAGCGAAGTGTTGGGCCATGCAGTCCCGCCATGCAGATGTCCTCTGGCAGTGGTGGGGCTTCCAGATGTAGTGGCAATAGTGCTGTCCCCATGGGCATTTCAAATGGAACCAGTTAACTATTTTAATGATACTCAGTTTCCTTTGGAAACCAATCAAGACCAAGACAAACCCCTCTATCTGCAAAGGACAGCATGACAGAGAGACAGCAGAAGGAGGGAAGATGCTCTCACAGGAGTTTGCTTCTGCACCTTCTCCCTATCAGCAGCACAGGGTTTGCTTTCCCATTGCACAGATTCAGGTCCCAGCCCACAGGTGGACACATTTCACTAAAGACTCTGAAAAAACTCCAGTCTCCTACTTCGGCTTTGTTCCAGCCTGACCTTCGTGCCGTGGCTGCAGTCCTGCCCCTGGCCGGGGCACTGAGCCGTCGGGCAAGGACAGCCCTGGCAGGGGCACTTCCATGGATAACATCCTCAGTAAATGGCCACACAGCTTCAGGGGAAGAACAGCAGAGCTATTTCATCTTTTTAACCTCATTTCTGTGGGTCTGCGAGAAGCTCAGCACACATTCCCCATGGTCCTGCCCTTGTTCATCTATTTTTCCTCTAGGCTCACAGTCTCCAGCAAAGCAGGCGAGTGCCTAGCTTCCCACTGACATCTGTGTCCCCTCAGACAAAGCCGCTGCCACCCCGCACTGGCCTGGGACCTGCCAGCTGCCCGGTACCCCGGCTGGAGGAAACCAGCATGCACAGGCCAGCCTGCGGGATGCGGAGCTCTGAAGCCCTACGCGACGCGATGCTGGTGGGTGCCCCCGTCACAGAGCCCTGCTGGCAATGTCCAGCCAATGGGGATGTACAGCCAGGACAGCGGGAAGGGAAGAAAGCGGGATGTCTTCTTGAAGACATTAGGTTTGGACGTCTGTATCTATTGATTATGAATGTATGTAACGAAGGCTTCGTCTTCTACTTACATCAGAGAGCAAGAAGAACTTCTAATTTGAAGCGAGACTTTGATATTTGCAAAATTGAATATATAAGCGAGGACTTCTAGTAAAGTTTCTCTAGCAGAAAACTTCACCAATTTTCTAATTTGTTTATAGTTTTGGTGGATGACTGAGAAAAAAATATTGATTGACAGGCCCAGAGATAAGTGGAGAAATGCTCAGACAGTAATAACTTACGAATGCTGCTTTCAGGTAACATTTCCCCACTTATCAAGTCTCTCATATTTCCAAATGAATGAGGTAATGTTAAAATCCTCTGCAATCAGAAAATTGTTTTCCATATAAACCACATGCTATCTTTCTGCCTGCCTGTGATGTGCCCTGATTGTTAACGTTCTGTAAGCCACAAAGCTATATATTCTCCTTAGTTTTTTCAAGATTTCAAATAATCTGCTCCACATGCCACCAAGGATTTTAAGAGGCCCTTGTGCCATTGACACTGTTCTTCATATGTGAGGACATAAACTTTCAGGCAACCAGAAGAAAACTCCTGTTGTTCCAGTATTTTCAGTAGGTAGTACACAGGCAGCTCAGGTAATTAAAAGCTTGTGAGCCTGACAGCAATCCCAGAGAAAATAATGAAATGGCTGAGAGGGGCTTGATTAATAAGGAAATAAAGATGGCTAATATAATTACTGCCAATCAACACACGCTTAGAGCAAGCAGATTTTGTCAACCTAATTTGACTTTATATGGGGTTTCAAGTTGCTAAAAGTAACCATGATGGTGTAACAGGCTTCTAAAGGCTACTTTAGATGATGCTTACTACATGATGTTTTGATTACCCTGTGTAATATAAAAATCAACATGACATACATTAGAAGGATTAAAATTTAAGTAATTGATCATTTATTAGGAAATTGTTCTTGAACATGGGTTTCCAGTGGGATCCTAAAGCCACTGGTCCGTAGCCCTACTCTTCTTTACATTTTATCACTGATCTCCAAGAAAACACAAAATCATTACTAATAAAGTTGGCCGATGGGACAAAGATTGGAGGAGTGGCTGAAATATGAGGACACAGAGCCAGCGGTACAGAGGGGAATGGATTGCTTTGGGAACCAGCACAACCAACTGACATCAACTCCAACAGCACCAAAGACCATGCAGAGAGGGCTCTATTCTCAGAAAAAAACAAATCTGAAAAGAGCTGGGGTTTACTGAGGGGTTTTCAGCTGAATAGGCATTTGTGTAAGATGTTCTGCTAAAAGAATGGATGTGATCCCTGTATATGGAAATACTGGATGGGTGCCTGGTGTTTACCTTAGTGGTTGGTACTGAAATACTGTGTCCAGCTTTGATGCCCGCAGTTCAAGACAGATGTTGAGTAGTCAGAGGGAGTTCAGAAAAGAGCCAAAAGAACGATGAAAGAGTTGGAAAACATGGTTCCCGTGAAAAAGTTCAAGGTGTTCAAGATATTTAGGAGCAAAAAGTATCTGCTTGTAGCCCATGATGCACCATGTCAAACACAAACTGGATTTAGAGGGTTCCTCAGTGTGGCGAACAGACCCAAGAACTGGAAACTGAATCAGAAGCAACCATTCGGACATATGGTGTATACTTTCTATAGGGAGGATGATTTCCAGTTCTTTGACAAATGTTGCATCATTAGAAACTAAACACTTCACAGGATTTTTCTCTGAAAGATACGCATGTCCTGTTTCAAACTTAACTCATTTGAGAAAAACATGAGGCCTCTCTTAGCCAGGAGTTTAGATGAGCTCATTATACTGTGTTCTGGGAGCCTGAAAACCTGCCACTCCACAAATGTGTCTACTTACCAGATAAAAATGCAGCAGCAATGCAAATTTCCCTTGGAAAAAAAAATTATTTTTTTCCTGTTCTCCTTCTCCTGGAAAAGTTTATTTTTCCAGTTAAAAAGCCTTTTCAACTAACATCCTTCTTTTTCACTCCTTCCCAAAGTTTTAAGTAGGTGACAGCTGTAGACTACTGATTCTGAATCCCAATGTCGAAAAGGCAGCAAAGTCCTGATGAAAGAGGCTACCAAGAACATATCCTTCAGGATTCACAGGCAGACAAAGGAAAGGGATGCTGCAGACAAGCGACCTCAGTCCTGACCCCTGCTCCCAGACTTTCTGCAGAAAGTCTGTTCTCCTAAACAAGGCTGGATATGCTGATAAATGCACATCTTAAAGCTTTACGTTATTACAGAGCTTGGCCAGATTTATATTGATAACTTAGGGATGAAATTGTTCTCACCAGTACTCTTTCTCCTTGCCTTATGCTTTATGTGTATGTGTATATTTATAGCAAACCTATACTTTAAATGATCTTTAGCAGCTGAAATAATTACTCCAAAACACTGTATCACTAGACAAATCAGTGAAGTGGGGAAAAAAAAAATCACTAAAATTTGCTACATAATCTGCAGAAACTGAGCAGAGTAACAGATGGCTCACAGTACTTTCTCCAATTAATGGCTAAAGAGAAATAGCTTACTTGGGGGCAAATGACACTTTCCATTTAAACTTGGGAGTATTTTAAGGCAATAATTTAGGGGAAATTCCAGCAGGCAATCAACAACTGTTATGACCCTTAATATTTCAGGACTTGATCCTCAAAGAGGCCAAACCCTGGCCTGCCTCTCAGGATGACATCTTTATTTTATGCTAAGTCCTGTTCCTTGCTCCCATTAAAGTTACTCCAAACCCAAAAGCATGAGATAAAAAAGGTGGCGAGGAAAGATATAAATAATACGTGCAGTGCAGAATAAATTCACGTCTAAATTACAGGCCAAGGGAAAAAACAGCTTCTGCAGAAGGCTCATCACATCCACTGCCTTCCCTTTCATATCTATTTTCTGCCTTCATTCCCAGACTATTTACTGTTTAATAACTCATTCAAGGTCTTGCTTGAATGCTTTGATGCTTCTCGATTGAATAGATTTTCTTTGGAACATAGTCCCTGAGCTGTATGCATTACATTTGCTATGAAATACATTTTGACCAATACATTCTCTTAAAAAAACCCACAAACTCCCACAGTTTTCAGCTAGAGTTTTTCAAGACCATCTCTGACTTCAGCACACCAAAATTTAACAAAACGGTCATTATGGGGATAAAGATAAACTCCTATTAAGGTATCTCTGATATATTTTCATTTATGCCACCAAGTTTTATTTACATCAGGCTTCTAGATGTTCCTTACTTTTTATGAGTAAAAACACTCTAAAAACATCTAGCAGAATTGTGCAGTCCCCATACAAACAAATCTCTCAGTTGAAAAAATTAAGAATTTGGTCTGTGCTGTGACAGTAAGATCACAGCCTGGTAATGACTTATTTTTGACACTGTTACTGATGTCTTCATTTTATCAAGCTTGACTCCTACTGTGATTAAGGTTTTGTTTCTACTGTTTGCAATGCAAGGAGATTTTATCCACCTTAATTATTCCTAAAGATTTTCACTTTCACCACATTGAATTTCTGAACATTCAATGGCTGTTTATTTTGTTTCTGATTCATTTCTCAAAGACACTAGAAAGTGCATTTTTCTAAAGATTTTTTTTCCCTTTCACTTTTCAGTCCCTCCTGGATGGTGTAAGTATTTTTCTTCTATATTGATGTTTTTCCTTTTTTCCTTCAACAGATGCTGATTATTTTACTAGAGTTAACTGAAACAGACTCTTTTTTTTTTTTTTTTTTTTTTTTTTTTTTTTAGCAGTTCAGTGCATATATTGCTATTATGGACCAACGGCCTTGCCCACCAGCATTATTAACGCAAGCAAAGCTACAGGAAAATTCTTTGTTAGTTAAATTGTTATTTTAGTTAAAGATAATAGTTTCTGTTGAAACCTTTATTCTTGTGTATTCCCTTGTGAATTATAATGCCAATTATCCCTAGGTATAATAATAAGGTTTTAGGCTTGCAACGTCAAGCATCCCATAGATGGGAAACGCCAAACCCAAGATAGGCACAGATGCCCCATTTCAGCTTCTTGGCACCATTTTAACACCAATAATGGCAGTCATTAAACATAACGATATCTTAAACATCCAGCAACAGCATAATATATTCAGCGACAGTCCTGCGCTTCACTGTACAGATTAGGATGCTATCGAGTATTCTTTATAGAAAGGGTAATAAATCTCACCAGAATTTGCTGTTTGCCATGCTGACGCTGCAGTCCATCGAGAGTCACCCTGCCCGCTCAAGGCTGGTGGGCGAGCGAGGGCTGCTGAGCTAACCCTGCCCACAGGGTGCGACCTGGGGAGAAGCCCAGCATGCTCCCTCTGATCCCGCAGAGGTCAACAGGGGCTGATGTAGCATAACCCACTACAAATGTTGGTCTTTAAAGAGTGAAAGCAAGAGCTTGCATCTCCTCTTCCAGAAGCTTTAGAGAGAGATGCTCAACAGATGTATGTAACAAGTTTTACTAAGCGAAGTAAAGGCCTAAATGTTGCACCGTGTTAATGAGAGCAGGAGAACAAGCTGCACAACTGTAGAAAGAGTTTGAGAAGTTCTTTGCGGGTTTTTTTGGGTTTTTGGGGTTTTTTTGTCTGTAGCCAATCATGGATGCAGAGAAAACTACTGTGAGCTCTTACACCATACTTCATGGCTGAACACCAATAACTGTGCCAACATTCCGAGCAGAGTACTTGAGTACTTCATCAGCTGCAGTGGCTGTAAGGAACACATTCAGAAACCTGGAAGGACTGAGCTAGGAATGAACAAGAACAGCGTGCAAAGCCCTGCTGCAGCGTGAGCAGGTGAAAACATGCAGCCAGCGGTTCGGTTCGCTGCACAGCACGCACAGATGCCAACGCAAGAAAACTCCACCAGAAGCAAACTCAACAAAGAGGCTTTGTGAGGCTGATCCTCTTTAATTTTTCAGGATAAAATTTCAAGCCCAATTACAAATAAATCCTACTTATTCTGGATTCTGACCAAAATCATCCACAGGAAACCTGTAAGGGCAGAGCAGAATTGGAAACCTCACACACCATTAGGTGTCTTGATTTACTCTTTAACTGAGGGCACCACAGCTTCTGTAGTGGCTGCTGTGCCCATGTACCTCAGGCCTCATCGTAAGCACATCCGTTTTGTTTAACACAAATAAGCTCTGCTTGGGGTCCTACCTACTCAAAAGCAATGTCTAAGCAGACTGTTGCAGCATATGCCTATATTAAAGTAACACGGCAAATATAATGAGTTCAACAAACAACAGTATTATCTCCTTTAACCAGAGATTACTATAGAGTTACCATAATTTATATGGTCATTTACTTCAAACAAAGGCTGTGGCTCATAAATCACACCTACCACCCTGCGATCTACCCAGCCACTTTGCAACCCAATGCCTATAAGGCAATTACAGTGTAAACTCATGGACTCAAAAAGACATTTTAGAAAAATGGAGGTGCCACAGTCTGGAATTCGGAGAAGTTTTACTACCACTATCCAAACAGCTGCTTACTCATTCCTAACCCAGGTGATGAATTTTCTTTCTCCTTAAATGATTATCTGCATTAATTGAATGCTGATTAAATGCTTTCCAAAGGACAACGATTTTCTTGGAAACAGGCATTCTTCTTTATTTCAGACATGACTATTAAAACAGAAGATATTAATCCTAATTCGGTTTGCAGTCTCCTTCTTACAACCTCCTTTTCTACTTTCCAGGTAGAAATCTTAAGAGCTGCCAAAACCACATGGAAAAGCCAAAGACATGAGGCAGACAATTCATATGTAGAGTATGTTATCTGCCCAGCCAATGTATATATATTTTATTCTAGACAGTAGGTTTCCTTCTTGTGATCACTTCAGAAAAGGAGGAATACTCAGGAAGCAGCCTGTTAAATAATGTACATATATACTTAAAAAATCGTTTTTGTAGTAGCTTATGTAGTATGAGATGAAACTTTTGAACTCTGACTTCCTCCTCCATCAGTACAAGCGATAGTATTTCTAAGAAATGTCTACTTTATAGCTCAATACTTGGCTAAAACTAAAATTGTCCCAGAAAGGAGATGATACAGAAGATGCAACTTACGTAAAATGAAGTAAAATGTCATCTAAATGTAAGGTCACTTTGTGTTACACTTCAATTTCAGATCATTTAGCAGACACACAAGATCTCTTTCTTTTTCCCACTAGTTGCTCTATTAACTAGGCAAATAAAAGTTTTTAAAGGATCACCTTTACTCTTTTTCCTTTTAAAGCAGCCCTTTGCTAGAAAATTGGATCTCAGACTGAGTGTAAAACATTTAGCTACGGCTATGCCGGGGGCCACAGACAGAAATATTTAATTTAAAATCGGCCTCTCAAGGAAGTCAAAGGCCCTCGCTGCACCAAGAGAATAACGTGAAGGCTGATCTGTTTTTTTCTGATCTGGTTATAAGGTTACAGGTCAATATGTGTTATATATTATCTGAAAAGTGGCTCCAAGAAATAGATATGTTTGCAGTCTAAAGCATTTGGTGGGGGATTCACCGGTTCAAATATAGGCTTCAATGTGGTGAGTAGGTACATCTGAGTTGATGTCTAGACTTCATTTAAAGGTAATAACAAAAGGAGGCAATGGAAAAAGACACTTCTGAGGTGTCTGAGCAGATGTTTATCTCACCTGAAAACAGGACAAAGCAATTTCTCTCTCTTACATAGCTATAAAGGAAGCTTCAGGTGTAGATGTCTACCTTGGATATGTCTTAAGATCCAAGTTGCCTCCCTGCAGTCACAAGGCCAGTAGCCCTTCTCTCCAGCATGCAGTGTGATTTTTTATTATTATTATTATTATTATTATTATTATTATTATTATTATTATTATTAATAAGACACTGGTAATAAAAAGAAGCATTCTCATCTGTGGCATTATTTTCCTATGAGTCATCTGATAGTAAGACAGTGCATGCTTCTAGATGAGCATCTTTGTCAGAACATTAACCAAGACCTGGTGTAATTAGGTCTGTAATTTTACAGACTGTTACTGTACAGAAGTAGTCCTGGGCTCTTCCCAAATTTCAAACTGTTACAACCCTTTCTGTCTCTGTTTAAGCTAATGACTTCTCTAATGCAATTGCAACTTTCTTGAGGCTGACAGAACTCAAAACTTTTACATTTTAAATACTACAGTAGATTTTCTGTTTCACAATACATACACATTCATGAGGAACCACGAAAGGCAGATTTAAATAGATCAACAATGTCTTATAACATGCCTTTCAGTTACTATTTAACAAATTTCTTCCTCATGATTTCTCCCTCCCAGTAGATAAGCTAGAATTTTATCAGCTTTGACACTCTCGTCACAAAAGGTGGTTCACCTAGTTTTATTTGCTGCACTTTTCAGTCAGTATATCTAAGTTTTTCCATTACATTTATGTGACTTGAACTGCTTTTGATTCTTGTGAAGAATCTTCTATCTTTATGTGTCTTTTCAAAGGCAAATAATTATTTCAATCTGTTTTTTCCTCCTTCCTACATTATCAAAAGTATCATGAGGTAGTTCTCTTCAACTGCTACTTTGGACCCTTCTTTTGGGAATTTCTGTCTTCAGAAACACCATTAACAATCCAGTATTTCCTGTATTTTCCTTTCCTTGTGACTTGAAGAAGTCAACAAATGGATGTAATACAATGAAATAATATTATTACTCCCCTTGTAGATGTTTGTGCTCTAGAAGCATAAAAGATATCCTGGAACAGGACTATTACCAATTCAAGCAACATGCAGCCTTTTTTTCAGGATGGATCTGGATGCTCTGTAAATATTTCTAGCCTATATTGTGCTGTAGAATTAAGGAGAAATAAGAATCAACAAAATAAAATTTGCCTTATTTTCTGTAATTTTTTGAAGGAAGGTGAGAGGGAGGGAGAGCGTAAATGCATCCAACCAAGCATTTTATTGATCTCCACCGATGAAAAGAAAGCAAAATGTAAGGTTACTTCCATTATTTCTACCTTTTTTATTTCTCCTCGTTCTGACTAGAAATTCTGTTCTGCTTCTGAGAAAGCTGCAACAATGAAAGGTCCACTAGAAATGCCAAAAAGCTTCATTACGTGCCATTTTAGTTCTCTAGGCTTTTTTTTTTTTTCCTCTTGGCTGTAAACAAAATATTCCTGACTATCTGTTGATACAGTATTTGCCACATTATGGTGAAAAATAGCACATATTCAAGCTATTTAATGATCTTATGGATCTTTGCTACTCTAGCTGTTACTTTATAAGAAGTATGCACAATAATAAATACCACTGAACGTCCGAACCATCCAACATATTATTATTTTGCTGAATTTCAAAATCTATTGCATGTAAATTTTCTACTTGGTAAATATACAATGTCTAAGTAATTCCCTCCTTTCCTGGATGCCCAAGGTGCAAGCATTCGTGTTCTGGTTTTTGCACCATTTCAAATGTAGTTGATATTTTTAAAAAACTAGACTATAACTTCTAGATATTACTAGTTTACCTCTCTATCACATGACAATTCTGATTTAGCGTCTTCAGAATGCTTATCAGCAGCCTGTCACCTACACCTGGCTATTTTGTGCTCTTATCAATAATCTTCTTTTGAAAAATAATACTAATAAGTAGATATTGACTTCTGCTGAGATGAATATCAAGATTTATTGAATGCAGTGTAAATATTTACCAAAGCAACCTGCAGTCAATAATTTCTTTGTGAAACAATAACTCTTGATGTTCACGGAAATAAAAAGACAATCCCGTGCATGTGCATTAAATTCTCACTAACCCGCACTGCAGTAGACTGTAAACCTTCCCATAAAGTAGATTTCCAAAAAATAGGTATCACAAGTTCTGTACACAACAGTACAATACTTAATTCTCCTTTAACGGAAAAGGAATCTTACTGAGGAGGAAAGGATTAACAAAAAGGTAAAGAGATTTTACAAGGAGCTGCTCTGTTCCCATTTCCTCAACGTAAGTTTTTCAGAAACAAAGCAAAATGAATATTCTGTTGCTGGACAGAGTAACTTTTACCTCCACTCATCCTGTCTATAGCCACACTTCCAACACAAACACATACTTTACTCTGTTTTTTGCCTCTGTCCACAATTTCTCTGGTAAGCAAAAAAAATCTATAAAATCTTCTAAGAATTAGAATCTGCCCTTAGCAAAGCTGAAAATTTTCAGCACAATCTTTGAAATAACAGAATTCCCTATTATAGATGATTTGTGTAACAGAATTTTTGCATGAGAGTCACATTGCAGTATCATGCCCGATAACATCTTTCTTCCACCACCAGTCTTTCCATATGAATTACATCTGAAAGAAAATGATGGCAAGAAACTTCAAAGAATAGTATTTTTTAAATAGAACATCCTACAAGGTGAATCACACTTGAGGGGGAAAAAATAAACCTTTTCTCCCAGCCTCTGATTCAAACACTTCCACGGAGCTCAGCAGGACCAACCTGGGGGGGGGGGGGGGAAGGTTTGTGCACACGCACACGCTAATTTGCCTGTGCAAACAGATGTTCCAGATCTTTGTATTAATTAACTTGGCCATGGCAGTCACTTACTGACTCACTGCTGGAATGCTTACAGCCATTAGAGTAAGCCAGAAAAGGTATGACAATGTTTAGATAAATTATCTCATCCTTGGCTAAAACAGCCTCTTCTGAACTGCTACCACTGCCACCTGAAATATCCTTGTTTAATACAATCCCTCCAGCCGTCACGATGAGCCCAGATTGTCATGATGAACTCCAGATTGTTCATAGAGAGCCTGATTATCACTTTTGTCAGCTTTGTGTTAACGCAGCTTTTCTGATTTCAGTTTGGTAACTCTGGTTTTATACCAGGCTGAGCAAGACTCCAGCCTGTGGTTTGTACCCATCACTAAACCCCAAGTGCTGTTCACATTTTTATTCTTTCAGTCTCTCAGAGTCTCCAGACTAAGAGAACAAAACACGTTACCTTCATTGGCCTCTTCTTACATCTCATCATTTACTGCGCCATCTCATTTATATTCAGACCTTCTAATTTATATCCTGATGTACTACCTGACTTTTCCTGCATTCTGAAAGAAATCTATCCACCCACTTCTTTATATTCATCTTCTTTGAATCAGTAGACAAGTCACTTCCAGAAAAAATTATCTACAGAGCCTACTATGTGTCTTTAGATACCTTTCTCCCCTTCATTCACCTTGTTGGTACTCTACCACCTCCGCTGCAGCTCTCAATGTAAAATACTTCTTCCCTTTGACTTGGGGAGAGGATGTTTTGCCCACTTGTCAACTCACACTTGGCCTTCAAATACAGCTGTCCCAACAGCCACTGTTGGTGGTGCCAGCTTTCAAGATGTGGTTTGAGTCTCTCGAGTTAATTAAAGAGAAGAGTATCTTCAAAGTGGGTTAAAGTTCATTGAAATCAGGATGGTTAGCTACCATCATCCACGTCATAAAAGATGACAGAGAAATACATTTCTGGTTAAAATCCCGGCACAGTGCATAGCAAGTATTCAAATGTTCTGAAAGAAATAACAATGCTGAGTATTTTGGGGTGCAGGGACGTATGTGTGTGTGTGTGGGACTGCATGGCCACGCATGTTAAGGCAAACTGTATAGGTGAAGAAACAGGAGGGCATCCCACAGAAACAACCCCAGGGTATGGCCACATTGGACAACGCAAGTAAAAGGAGAGCTCCGATAAGAGCTTCCAACTGCAAACAGTAAGCAAAGCAAAGACACCTGTCTATCTACTGCAGACTACGAGTTCCTCCTGTATATGGAAACAGACTTTGGTTGATCTGGAATTTGCTAATAGAGATGAGCTATAGCAAGAAGGTTAGAAAATATATCACAAAATTCAGCTCTGGGAAGAAATCAGATACTCAAGAAAGAATGGAAGAGAGTCACGGGATGCCCATTTGGGCCCCTCGAAGGATTTATGCTTTAGTAGGAGACTGAATGATGCAGACTGGGATCCTGCCCTTTCTGTCAGTTATGCAGCTAGCTCCCGTATGTGAGAGGCACAGGGTCCAGCCAGACAGCTTTAAGTACATGGAAAAATGCTCTAAACCAGAACTGTCTAGGAAGAACTAAGAAGGCTAAAGGGTGCAGAAAACTTGCCCAGTAGCACTGAGAATTTATAGGATGAAATGCCAGTGAATCAGCATGAACTTTATCAGCTGGGCTTGGACATACTGGTGAGCACCAGAAAACAGAGGCCTCTGAGAGGACATTCAATATTTCCTTGTAATAGCATCCCATAACAGGAAGGCAGCACTGGTGAGAAAGACCAGCTGCCACAAGCCCTATAAGCACAGCTTTGTGTTTAGTATGTAAAAAGTCAAAGAAAGACTCATATTTAGTAGACAAAAAAGAAGCTAAAAGACACTTCTAAGCCAAAGAGAATAGAGACCTGGTAGAAAAATTATAGGAACTCATTTAGCTAATGCCTGCACAGTCAAAAAATAGCTAGAAAAATAAGAACAATTTATGCATAACAAAAGAGACGTCCTTATTACCAAAGTCCCTCTTCTGTTTAGGAAGCAGGTGGTTAAGTGGAGGAAGACAGGGCACCAACGATGAGATACGTGAGAATCACCGAGACAGTTGTTATTTTGTATTGTAAAAAACAAAAAAGAGGGAAGAAAGAAGGAAAGATGTGGGTCAGATAAAACAAATTATACACAGTCAGCAAATTGTTCTTCACTCAAGGGAAGAACCCACGTAATAGTTATTCACTACTGGGATAGTTTCCGGAGGTAAAAATACAGGCTAGAGCAGCTTTGGGACCTAGACTTTTGGGGAGTTTGGGGGTGTTACTGCCTTTTAGGTGAACAGAACAGGGACACATTTTTGCTGTGAAGATGATGAAGGATCATGAAAGATGGAAGAAAAGCTGAAAAAAAACCCCAAACCAGTTACCCTGACTGGTGTAAAGGAATACTATGGGCAAGAAAGACGAGAAGCTTAAGCTTCAAGAGACTTCATGACTAAATACTGACCGTGAAGAGTACCTATGATGGCCAAAGCTCCAGTCCAGCAGCCTTCCAGATAAGGGACCAATGAGATATGGCTTATGTGCCATACTTCCTTCCCTTGGAAAGCGAGGCACTTCAGTCCTACCCCACTGTGGGTTTAAGATGCAGCCAGGATATGCACCAAGAGCTAAAAGCTCTTTATGTCATTTAAGACACAACCTACAGGCTTTTTTCCAGCATAGAGGTCTAAGATGCTTCTGGTTAATAACCAGGAATCATTCTCCCAATCCCATTCACTTTGCCTGCAGAGGGGCAGCAAGGGAATGACACCAAAGGACACCAACCCTTCTCCCTCTACAAGAGGGAGAAGCATTCCTAGTCAGTGAGGAAATGCGTAACTGAGTTTAACCAGTCTCTGGGCTCATCTAGAGCTCTGGTTAAGAAAAAAAATGGTAAAATCAGATCAGAAGTGGAGAAAAGGTACAAAAGCTTGGACAGATAATCTTCCCTTCCAACCTCAGTTATTCTATGAGTCCATGAAAATTAGTTTAATTTGAAATTATTCTTATCCATTATTACAGAGAGATGATAACCTAACTCTGCAGCAGGTTCAACCAAGAGAGATATGAGAATGGGTTTTGGCAAGGTGAAGTGGACAGAAAAAATAGAGGAAACTGTTTTCACAGCTGAACGCAGGCTGCAGCAATGTATGGTGACCCCTGGCTTGGGCAGTGGACCTGCCCCATCTGTCAGTCCTACAGAGGTAGTATTACCTGGTCTGCCTCTCTCAGCTCCTATGTTACCTGCAGATGATATCCTAAGGCCAGCTGAAAAAAGGTTTCTGCAAGAAGTTAAATATTTAAAATCCATCTGAGATGGACTGACAACTGCTCATTTCGAACTAAAGCCAAAGGACTGAGAGTTGTTCCAAAGCCTGGAAGTTTACTGGAGGCATGTTATCATCAAAACAAAAATTTCCATCAGCATAAAGAAAGGAGGCTGTGCACTGAACGGGCCAGCTCCCCAAATGTTCACAGATACACAGAGTTTCGTAGGATTCTATTCCTATTATAGAACATTCTTTTTTTAAAAAAATAAATTATCATTATTGTGAAACTCTGTGGTTTGGGCGAGAAGCAGATTCTGCATCAGCAGACTGCGGTTTGCCACTTTCAGAGCTACAAAGACTCCTGTAACGGTCCACGTTGTGGCTTACCCGTATTTCCTATTCTTCTCATACTGGATGGAATAAGCTAGTATTAGTTTGGGAACTGGCAACAATTTGGAAATGTACTGACACAAACACATGCTGAGTTGAAGTGGATGGCAGCTGGTTACAGCAAAAAGGTAATTCTACAGAGGAAAATCATGGTACAACCTGCAACAAACCCCTGACAGTGGGGACAGTCACAGAGGAGGCAGTTTCTGAATCATGACTGAACATCCACCCAAACACCATCTCCAACAGAATCTGCAAACCTGAGGAGTGATTTTCTGTATAGTTGGAAAAACTGTACCACTGTGATTGTGCAGCCTCACACAAGAAAGCAATGTTGATGCCTTGTCAAGATAGCCTTGTTGAAGTGATAGATTGCAAATGCTGTCCTAAGTAGGAAACCAAAACTTCAAAACCTGATTTCTCAAAGGAGCAAGCATACTCAGGAAAAAAACTACTGTCTTCTCTCAACCTGTAATCTGCAGAAAAGGAAATATTGCTGATTTATCCACTGGTGATAAAGTAGGAATGGAAGAATGGATGCCAGAGCACCTGAATGCTTCCTATGTAGAGGGGCTTCAACTTCATGACTGCAGAGGAAATGGACAAAATACAAGTGCAACCACCTCCCCTCTTCTCACACAACCATGAACATATCTCATAATTCTAAAACCACTGAAAAATTGGGGATTTTTAGAGGGAATTCTATGAGAGGACCGCCTCTGATAAAATGAGCCAAATGAGGGACACTCAGACGGTGACTTCAACAGGGTTCTGCACAGGACAAGGGCCCCAAGCTGAAACCAGCGCTTTGTCTCCACGACAAAGCTGTTACTAGCCCGGTTCAGCTTTCACAATGAAGTACCACAGTCTCTGCCACAACTCCACCATCCCCTGGCCCTGCGGTCAGACCAGAAAAGGAATCTTTCACTTCTCTGGAGGCTGGGAGAAAAATAAGCAGGGAGTGAATGTACCTACAGAGGTTTCAGTGGTCTGGGCTGTTTGGATTCACTACCAGAAATCATCTGGCAGACAGAACCTGTCAGCATATTAATGCCACTTCTCATGTTTTGAACGATTTCTCTGGTTTCTGTTCAGCAAATTGTTCATGGTATCACCCTTCCAGACCCAGTGGGCAATGATGGCAAGTAAAGAAAGAGCCCTAATTACCATGTCTCAATCAAACTTTGCAGAAAGTAGCAAAATTAGCCACCGTTTTGCCTTTTAGACAGAGGGCAGAGATTGGCTATCACTAGCCCTAATGAGCTTATCTGCAAGGGTGCACACAGGGGCTAGGATGACCTGGGCAGAACAGCTCTGCTGAGCGCTGTTCTGGACAGGGACACGTGCAATAAGGAAATAAGAAAGCGAGAGCTCAGGTGGAGAGGCAGTGACACATCCCAAAACAGACTGAAGAAGATGACCTACTCAGTCCTAGATTTTGCCTGTGTACTCAGATCTGAAGGGCTGGCATTTTTACATTAGTAATTTCCTTGGCATCCTTTCCTTCTTGGTTCAGAAAAACTGCTCCAGTACATGGAATTTTTGTTCTGTTATTTCTACAATGTCTGAATCTCACATCTTGCCCTCATTAACCCAAGACTTGTTAGAGGTCAAAGCAATTTAGTTTTATTTATATTTAAAATTTGAATTCTTGAACAAAAGATCTTATGTCCACCCATTTGGAGAAAAAAAAATATGCAAGGATCCAGTCCTCCCCTGGCATACCTGTATTCAGTGCCCATCAACAGGCCTTGTTCCTGGATTCCCTTCAAATTAATAAAGAAGAGCATCTTAGAAAGCAGTGGGAAGGAATTATACATGGTTATTCACTTGGCTTTTTACTGAAACCTGAGCTGGGGTGTTCTTTTTTTGGGAAACCTCACCTTTTACCACTGCAATGCTCTGGAACAAAATGAACAAAATCTCTGTTCTGCATTAAAGAGCTGTTCTCTTTAAAGAAATCCTCATCAACTGAATTCATCAGCTCCCTAAAGGTATGTTTTCAGCCACGACACTCAAGGTTATTTTCTGAGGATATAATTTCTGGGTTAGCATTTCTAGTTTCTGCCTACTCAGACAGCCAGATCTTTTCACTAAAAGGATGGAAACTGTATTCACAATCATGATCAACTCCACTGTGAAATACGTATCCACAAACTGAGCAGTTTTATCTTCCTGACCAGCATGTACCTTGAGATAGGCATCAGCTCAGATGAATTTCAGCAAATGTGCTCTAGAGACGATGCAACTAAAACCTCTCTGAACGGTGATTTGGTGTGAGTAACAACCAGCACACAGAGCACTTTGGAAACGATTACAGTTTCCCAAAAAACAGCAGCAAGAGTTTGAAGGTTACACAAGTCTTCTCAATGGGAAATAGAAATAGTGACAAATACCAATTGCCATTTATTTTAACAGCAATCCAGGTGGTGCAGCTGGCAGGAGCCTTCCCTGGGGATGGGGAGCACCCATGAGTGCCCCCAGAATGTGCTCCAAAGACTTGATGTCATCCCCCAGGAGAGTTATCTGAAGAGCCCAGCTTGTGAGCTGCAGCTATGTTTGATTTAGGAACAGGGACGTGCAGACTGGCACCATCTGCCATGGGTGCTGGTGCCCTGCATGCACCAACAGGCTCTGTACCCCCCTCTCCTCCTCCCTGGGGTCTAGCTGCTCTGTTTGAGGTCTGCTCCAGCATACTGCACCAACACGATTCTGGGTACGACTGCTGTGAAAACAGCTCAGCTGCGGGAAAGGGCTGTGTTGAGAAGCTGAGAAGGCTTGGCTCAGGAGCTGTGTTTTGGCTTAGACCTCTCCCCTTCGCCTTTGCTGGGATATACTCTAGGGACAGGAGCACCTGGCCACGTGCCATGCGACCCACACTGATGGACTTCCCTGCCTGACCTTCCCAGCTGCCTCCTCACCGCGGACGTGCCTGGTGGTTAGTGATGGGTGGCTGACCCTGGTCATCCTCCCTTCACCCACTATATGGATTCCGCTGTTCCAGGTTTCAGATCTACTGTGTTGGCAAGAGAACATTTAGTTTGCAAGGTATTTTGAAATCTTTAGAAATAAATTGTGTTTGACAACTGTATAAATGGAATTAGCAATGTGGCAAACCGCATATCTTCATGGACTGCTCTGACGAGGAAAAGAACATGGGCTTTAAGAGGGAGAGGCATCATTTCTGCTTTCAAACATTTCACTCAAGCATCAGAGCACTTGTGCATCCAGAGATGGTAAATTCCGAAGGCCTTTTATGTGCTTTCAGAAAACTGTACCTAACAAAAATCCTGAAGATTCCTTCAAGTTATCTGAAAATACTTACACAGTACCTGGTATGACATCAAAGATACATACCTTTTCCTGAACTCTCAAAAGGTCATGACAAAGATTATTATTTATATAAATATGTATCCTTTCCACCTGTCTAGTACTTACTTGGTACAGGACATGTAGAATTATGTTCAGATTTAAAATAACAGGAGCTTACTATCTAAAGCACTCACTGATTCTTTTTGTTGTCTTCCAGATTATTCTAATTATTTTTAAAAATTCAAGCATGTCTGCGTATACAATTTTCACATAAAATTACCTAAGTCATGAATTGTCTGTAACTAAAGATACCCCACCTCAGCTGCAGAATGTTATTTGGCCCTAGGAGCAGAAATTATGGTAACAATTTTAGAAGTTGTAATGAAGTATTAGAATGATCTTTCCCTTTCTAATATTAGATCACATCACGTACTTCAAAAGCAGCAAGTAATTAAACTGTAGCTTCCTTTATTAGATAACTTATTTTAAGCCAGCCAACAAATCACTAGCTCTGGCAAAAATAAAAATGACCTGTCTTTTAACTTCCTAACTCTGGACTTGTCTAGAAAAACAAATCCTGTGCAAAAGCCTTTTTTAACTTACCTAATTTTTAACTTAACTACCATTGAATTACCTGTGTGTAGCTGAAAAGCTAATCTCCCATACTCCTACACACAGATCTGGTGTGCGTTAGAGTCAGTCTGGGACCAAACACCCAAAAGCGTGTTTATCATGGCACTTCTCTCTCCACAGCCCTCAGGGTTGGGTGGCTGTCCTCAGGTGGGCTCCCTTCTGACTAGCAGGCTCCTCTTTTCACTGGCTTGATCTCTGTAGTCATCAGCATCTTTGAACAGCACCTCAGCAATGCTATGGCCAATGTCACTCAGTCTGCTTCCATCACT
This sequence comes from Falco punctatus, assembly GCF_963210335.1. Lineage (NCBI taxonomy): Eukaryota > Metazoa > Chordata > Aves > Falconiformes > Falconidae > Falco > Falco punctatus. The sequence goes on along the minus strand of NC_137585.1, from coordinate 76,402,339 downwards.
CCTTGCTCTGTATATGCATTAGGCATGAAATCAAACATGTTGCACAAGCAACTTCAGCACCTGTTCTAGATTTCTGTGAAACAGAGATTTTCCTGTCCGATTCTTTTCCAGCATCCTTGTTCCCTAAGAGTCTATTCCAAATTTTCTTCACTGAATTTTTCTGCCTCTGTATCTTTTTTTTTTTTTTAAATCCAGAATGTTGCTGTCATCTCAAATTTATCTTGCTAAATACTTCTGTTTTCAATTCTAAGACTCCCACCCACCACCACTTACAGGTAGAAAAGATTAATTCAGATGAGTAATAAACATACACCACATGTACCTTCTGAGCTCTTTACTGTTTGCAGAAATGTTTATTTGCGTCAAAGACCAACACAATATACAGAAAACTCATCAGTTTCATTTGAATTGTTAATAAAATCAACTGTTAAATGCTGATCTTTCACACAAAGAAAGCTGGATAGATTAAAATGTCCCTTTTAATCTCTATTCAACTTCAAAATGCCTCTGTACGTGAGTGACAAAAATTAGCTGTATTCAGTAAAAGCAGTAGGGAAGGGTTAAACGAAGAAAACTCTTGTTCACTTTGGCCTCTCATTGCCTGACTAGAGCTTATGCTACCAACCACTACTCAGGTTCTCAGGTCAAGCGATAAAGTAGGCAATCATGTAAATGACTGCAGTACAGACCTTTTCTCCCATCTGCCTGCAAACAGAGAAAAAGAAAAATCAAGTTAAAAGCAATCACTGTTATTTCAGCCATCTAATTTATCTGGAGCCTCTCACATCTCACCATGGTTTCAGTGATCTTACCTACTTCAAATATAGTCTCCGGAAAAGAGCAGGGAGTGAAATAAGCTCCAAGGACTGTCAATGAGCACAGGAAGTTGCATTGTCCTGTCATAAGTGAGCCTTGATGAAGATGTCAGTTTGCAAGTAGCATGACATTCCAAGAGAAAAATAAAGCTACAAGGCTTTTAAAACACTTTCTGCAGCTCAACAAAGGAACCCATAAATGCCTATCATTACCCTACACCATCTCACAACAGAAATAGATTCAAATTGTTTTGATATAAAAAGATACAAATAATTAAAAGGAGAAAAGAACAGTTGTAAGCAGGGAAGCGCAAAGTTGCAGCATTGACAACACAAATGTACACATTAATAAATTGGCGCATTCTGGCTTTTTATGGTCACATATGTGAAATTCAAAAGTCCCTGTTCAGAATTTGGTCTCGTAGATTCAGATCTTGCTTAGCCAAAGAGCAAATGGACCCACAGTCTGGAGAAGACAGGAAAGGTCAAGAGAGAAGTGGAGGCTTGGGGAGGCAATGCTCCCTTATCAACAGTCAGCGGCAGCTCATGAGCAAAGCTGGGACAAGCATCCCTCACCCACGGGCTTTCAACAACCCACTGCAGCAGATGAAGTACAGGCTAATGTCAGAGATAGTCTCTAAGACAGCCAGACCCAAAATTGGTCAAAGATTTCAACCCAACAGCAAAAGTTTTGCAATGGACTGTGGTCAAGAGTGAATGCTGGACACTGCAAGCTGAGCTCAGTTAAGCATTAGCTGTTTCACAGTTGGTGAGGTCTTTGCTTCAGTGAGAAACTCCCCTCGCAAAGCAAAGCCTCGCAATGGTTGTTTCACCATAAGGGCTGGATTTAGGGTTCTCTACACACTGATGAAGTTCGACCTCATGGGCTTTCACTGCAGCCACTGTTTCCCCTTGATAAACACTGAATAAGAGTGAGACAAAGAGGCAATCACCAGTTTGCCCAGGCATCCCTGAAGACAGACTTTATAAAATTACCTAACTTGCAAAGAGAATCCCACCCTGAACACTGTGGCCCATGGACAAACTGTTGGGTCTGGATTAGCCATAGCAAAGAAACTTGCGAAAGCAAACTTTTGCAACCCATTTCTGCAGCAGGGTTACTGCTGTCACACCTAGCCCTTTGTAAGTCAATACAAATGGTTTAGAGGTCTGCTGTCAAAAGTTCTTATGCAAAGTTAAAAATAATCCTATGCAGAATGTTTGTGATTAAGGCACCATCCTTTGGCTATATAGCAGATTACCTGCTCACTCTTGTAAGAGTACAGTCTTCCCTTTGAGCCCCCCCCTTAGACTAATTTCTACACTGACATATACAAGAAACATAGTAAAGCAATGATGATGAAAGAAAGAAACCATTAAAATACTTTTAAAAGAGCCACCCTTGAAAATATATTCTATCCCTCCCCCTTATCCGCCACCTGCTGACCTAAGAAAGCAAACTGTTTGGGTTAGGTACTGCTTGTACAGGACCTACCACACTGTTGGTGTTACTGAAACAGAAGAAATCAATCAGTCAAGCTGGGTTTTGTAACACTGCCTTGCGTTAAACCTTGATAGGTCTGCAGGTTGCAACCCAACAGATTGGTCACCAGTCAGCTGAATTGATGAACTGCATTGAGAACTTCAGGACTTGCCTCCACAGGACAGAATAAGATGTTCTATGGTTACCAGATCAGTGGCATCAAAGTTAGCTTAATATGTGGGCCACATAATCAGGCCAGCATTCATAGGAACACCAAATTCATCACATTTTCAAATGGCCTGGGAAATGAGAGTGCATTCCAATTACATTTCCTGTATCAGTATTCAACCAAACAGAATGATCTGAACCGCTAAGGATTGTTCTGCTCCTGTACATCTTTTAAAGCCTTCCACCTGATCTATTTGTCAAGCATATGCAGTCGTAATAAATGAACAAAATAGAAAATTCATAAAACCAAACATAGTCCCTTATGCACCAATAGATAGCTGTTACTTTGGAGCTCCTTAGAGCCACCCTTTAGTGCATCTATTATGTCAGCACTCATTATAGTATTTTTATCTGGAATAGATATTAATGTAAATGGAAAAGCACTGACTGAAACCGAAAATACTATCTAACAAGTTACAGTAATAAGGACCGAATTAATCACTGAAAAACAAGCCAAACATACTAATAATATGGATATGACCTTATGACACAGCCACAGCCACAAAAGCATAAAGGAAAAAACATTCCTCTTTACAGCTAATCTGACTACATTGCCATCTATGTTATGATATGGAAACGCTTCAAAAAACAGCTAAAGGCTGTAGCATTTAGTCATATAATTACAGGTAACGTTACTCTTTCACTATGGTTAAGGAGATTAATTTTCAATAAGGAAAGCACCCACATTACAATTTTTTTTTTCCTTCAGAAGGTGACAGTCATGAGATGTTAGACAGACAAAATATGGGTTATAGCAAGGTTTCATTATTATCCTCATACAGAAAAAGGCAGTGCAATACACCACAATAACAACCCAAGAAATACTCTGAATTCTTACAGAGGCCAGGATGGACAGATAATAGTTTTGGAAAAGTGTATGGGAATGCATGGTCTTTAATAAGGACTCATTCATGTATTAATGAGAACTGGTACTAAAGGGCTTCCTGTAAGTTATGAGGCAGGGGGGGGAAAAGATCCAAACACAATTAAGGAACAACCATTGACAAAAAGCCTTCGGCCTTTTTCATTTATTTATTTGGCCTATTTATTCCCTCCATAAGAGGCAAACACAACAACAGCCTTAAGACTTGGTTCTGTCAAGCTGCACAGCAGGGAAGTGCATGCAAGATGATTTCTCCTCCTTTCCCAGCTTACCAGCGAGTGACACGCAGGACTGCTCCCTGCCTGCAATGCAGAGGTAGGAACACGGCTGGAGGTGGCACGGCGGGGGCAGGGGTCTGCCCGGGACCCTGCCCCACCACATCGGGCTCAGCCGCCCCAGCAGCGTAACACACGCAGTGGCTCAGCAAGTGACATCTCAGAGACTCCCGTGCACTGCCACGAGTGACTCCCTTTTGAAGGCGAAGGGGAAAGCAACAGTTTACACTGGCTTTCAGCACTGCAGGATGGTCTTGTGTGTGTGCGGTTACCCTGGGAAGGGACCTAAAGGACACCCACTCCTCATGGCGATGTCACCAAAACCTTTCTGAAGAGTTCCACAAAAGGGAGAGACATCCTGGGACAGCCAACAGGGTGACTATCAGGGCATCCTCCTGGGCAGGGAGAAACTTCTAACATTTAGGTGTTTAGGCTTTCTGATTCAAGATTTGATAGTGGGTGTTTGGCTCCTCAGACAATGGGCTACTCCAAGTATTCCCCTCATAATTCCTGCCCTAGATGGGAGACACCACTCCCACTACCTTCCGTTTTTGCTGGAACTGAACATGCTCCTACATGTGGCTTTGATGACTGCAAATAAGCACTTTGTAATGAAAAATCTTTTTGTTAAAATTTCCAATCAGCTATATGGATGATCTTGGAATTACACCATGAAAACAGAAACAACCAAATTTTCCCAAGATGTTTCCTCTGATGGATTAGGAAATGTCTTTGCACCCATTACTTCTGAACCAATCTTGCAACTAAATCCTATAAACAAACACTGCAAATGTCTCCTTATTGCTGTTCATCACTGGATAAAGCAACTGCAAACCTTTTACAATGTGAACTGGTAGCAGCCAAAGCCAGAATGGGTGTGATTCATGTAAATCAACAGCTCCCAGCCATATCATTATGGGCTGGGGATGCGAGACCCAGCAGTACTAGGCAAGCATCTAGGAAATGCAGAAAAGCTGAGAAGTGTCACCTCTTAATGAGTCTCTCACCAAGCAGCAGGACAGATGCCCTAAAAAATTGTCTACTTGTGCAGATAGGACACCATTAATGGGAAGGTCCATATGATTGTGTAACACTTGCCTATTTAGAAGTTCAGAGGAATGCAGCATGCATTATTTATTTAGTTGTGCTATATGGTAATTAGCAGGGCGGGAGGCTGGAGCATAGTCAGTTAAGAGGTTAAATGTGCTCTGCCAGAACACTACTAACCCCCAGCAACCTGCCTTGAGCTGTCAGCACCATTGGAAAGTGCTCTGTTACCTACTACAGTGAAGTTGGGTAGCCATGAGGGTTTTTTTAAATAAACTCTTCTTTTTCTTTAAACAGACTTCTAAAATTTAACAGGAAAAAATAATACACATGTCCTAACGTAAATATTCTGTGGGCTTTTTTGCATGACCTTTTGTCACTTTCGGGATTTGCAGGAAATGGAATATATTGGAAATGGAGTCAGGAAAAACAATCAATTTTTGGTTTGGAAATCAGGTCTTCCTTAGATAAGCCAGCATTTTGCATAACACTTTTAAATGCTGCTAACTGCAGAAAAACTCTTGCTCACTGAACAGTCCAGGTATTTTTATAAAGCACAAGCAATTACTGTTGCACTTGTTCTCTGGCATCTCAGCTGGACAGACCTGACAGCCAGGTAGCTCACCGACAACAGCAGACAGAGGAATGAGGACACAGATACCGTCCGTGAAAGCAGGGTGAATCACATACAGAGGCAGGATGAATGACTGGCTTGGCACCAGGGTGATGACTGGAGAATTTTGGCAGCCAAACAGGGTGCAGATAAAGGCTGTGTTTTCAGGATGTGTTGAACTATAACACGAGAAAAGTTCGGTTTGCTATGACCGATATGGCAGGACAGGACCTCCCAGCATCCTTCCATCTATGAAAACTTTGCTTTGCATTCGCCTTTCCTGCTGGGAAGCTCACATCAATGGGAAAACTGCCCCACAACTGCAATTAAAGTTTGTTTATACTGCAAACAACAATCAGAGGCTGAGATGCTTGTCCTAGACAGTTATATCACAATAGTGACCGAGTACACTGACTTTTGTGTAGTCTGATCCTTGCTGCTTCTTGTCAAGAGGAAAGTACTGCTTTCAGCAGCCAAGCCAAGCCAGGCACCTTGATCTCATGCTTCAGGCTTGAGTGCAGCCCTGCCCCTGAAGGACTGCTAAGTCACATCACCCTAAGAAAAGATGGACAAGAGCAGAAATGGAAAAAAGACCTCTGACTTTGCAGACAGTCCAGCTGCTGTTGCCTCATTCCTCCTAGAAAGCAAGAGGGCAGAAGCCATAGGTAGATTCTGAGGTCCATGAACTTTGGGTTTTGTGGTTAGAAGCCCAGCGGGTGCTGCACCACAGAGTATCTTTTTCCTAACCCATCTCATCTGTTGACTAGCTTCAAAGCTTATCAAAATAATCTTAAGCTGACAAGCTACTTATAAAGCTTCCTTCTTCACCTCCAGGTCTTAGGGATGGGAACTCCAGCTCATCTTGCCATAAGCACAACCGGCCTCTGCACTCTCAGCCCTTTGCTCCAAGGCATTTTGTGCAGGTGCCTGTTCCCTTACACCCTCTCAGCTACATGGCAGCAAAGTGAACTAGATCCATCCTGCCCCTGCTCAATCCTCCAGAGTTTCTGCCCCAAGTCCTTCCTTACAGCCTGCCGCCTATGCAAAGCCTTTAGTAGGAATGGAAAAACCACACACTTAATGGTGTTCTCCAATCCAGATCTGAACTAGAAAGAAACTGGAAAAGAAACAGTAACTGCAGTAAAACTAGTACAATTAAAAGTTTTGAAATATGAATTGGTTAGGAAACTGATGAACTGGCAGGAGAATCGTTTTCTTTTTCTTTTTTTTTTTTTTTTTTTTCTCTTTAATTCAAACCTGAATTAATTCAGGGAGGCCCTGTGGGCCACATTAACCAGAAGGTCAGGCCAAGTGTTCGAAGCGGTCCCTTTGTCCTTATAGTTTGTGAAGATCAATGGAGATGGAATTTCCAGATGGAAGAAAAGGCACTTCACTCTCTGGGCCAGACTAGCACACAGACCAACCTGAAGACCAGTGCCCAACGTCTTAGCCACAAGCAAGGCACTTTTCCCTTCCTACTGCAGTCTTGCGCTATTCTGCAGGCTCTCATGCTCAGCTAAGGTCAGGCCCTTCAGATAGACAGTGTGCTGCTTTTTCAGTCCCTGTGCATCAGTCTCCTACAGACCACACTACAGAGGGGTCCCCGACTCCCGGCATGCACACGAGAGGACTGTCATTTGAGAGAGTTCACAGTAAACAGGTTTTTCATGACATAGTTTTACTGTAAGGTTATCATCAGCTGCACCACAGCACTGCAACTTCAGACAAACCTGGATTCATCTCCATTTGTAAGTCGTGGAAAGAATATGATGGAAAAGGTCATTCAATACTAAATAACATGCCACTGAACATACAACACAGAATTTTTGGCTAATCTAGGCTGTATTTTCATGTCAGTGTCACCGGCTGTGTTCTAGCTAATACAGTGTCAGCCTTCCCATTCAATCAGCTGTAACTCTGCATGAAGCTCCATTCAGAGGAATGCTTGGCAGTCACAGCGGGGGTAATCTGGTTATTGAGAGACTAGCGTTATAGGCTACGGACCTGGACATATCACAGCTTTCCCAAGCAACCTTGACCCAGCCTCAGAAAAACAGCATCTTCAGACTCAGACTCTTGAGTCTAAACTGCTGGTGTAAGTTTCTCTGAACCTCCGTTTTCTACTCATTAAGTAGCAGCAGAGCTGCCCTTCTCCTGCTGGGGTTAAGACACTCCACTCGTGGATGTTTGCAAAGTGCTGCAACACTCTCAGATCAGAGAGCAAAGCAAGGGTGAGAAACCTTTTTCTTCCTGAGGCCCAAACAGGCTTTTAGCAGGTTACATATTAACCTCTTGTTCTCCAACAATTCCCAAGGAAACCCAAGCAATGTGGCACGACCTACATGGAATGAATCTCCAGGTTAAATTCAAATGCATCCCAACTACAAAGCAGCATGATGTGACTTACTAAGCACTTTTAGAAATGTTAACTATGATGTTTCCATAGCAGACCTAGGTAGTAAGTAATCTGCACAGCTGATTTAAAGAAGTAAACTATATGATGTGCTCAAAGCCACAACGAGTACTTTTGCAAAGTATCAAAATTGCAATTCTAAACTAGGAAATCCTGACTTTCACCTCACTGTTTGATCTGAGTAGGTTGCCTTCCACTCAAGAGCTGAAACTCCACAGGCAAGCAATTTTTTGTTCCTACACAAATTGCTTTAACTATTTTTAGGTCTGATGAGTAGAATAAATATCATTAAGAATTGTTCAGGAATCTTTAGAATTGCTTCCTAACTAAAAAAAGAGATCTTTTTCACAAAAATACATTCTCTAGTCATCCATCCATAAAGGCAGATACCTTCTGATATCGTAATGAAAAAAACACTGAGTTAACCAGGTTAGGAAAGCTGATACTGTACATTTATGGCAGCTCTTCAGTATAAAAACTTCTAGCAGGCAGGAGTACAGTGGACCAGAGATGGACTGGATTAGAGCCAAGCTGTGCTATAGTGACATAAAGAGACCAAGCAATTAGAAATGAGGACCGTGGAGCAAGATGATATGTAATTACCACTAATATCTCTCAGCAAAGTTTGGTAGAACATTCTTTAAAAACACCTCAGCTCAATCCATGGACATTAGCCCAAAGAGCCCTCGCAAGACTGCTTTTGGGCAGTAGAGCTTAGCAGCTGGGACTGGAGCATGAGTCAAGAGATGGAGACTGTGCTTTTGGCTCTCTGGACACCATGCCTGAGTCATGCCTATTCTCTCTGCCACTGCTTCTCTTCCTGCCTTGCCTGTTCTGAACATGGAACTTTCTGGGACACAGTGGTCTCTCTGTACCTCCTTCTGGCTAGGGCTAATCACAAAAGGGCTCAGAACCCAGCCAGACATCTTCTGTGCCCCATACCATGGGTAACCCAAAAAGGAAACAGTGCAGCTCCATTCACACAGCACCACGTTCTGTGTACTCACCCTGAAAGAATCTAGGGACTGCTCCACCATGCGACCAGCAACATCACAGGCCTGCTTTTCCTCCATGCACATGTGCCTTCTGCCCTACCTGCATGTTTGATACCATCTGTGTTTTCGCTTCATCCAGGTTATCTCAACAACCTCCCCACTACCTGGCATAACTAAGAGTTTGCCAGAATAATGTCTTCTCCTGCTCAGCTGACCGTAAGAGATAAAATTCAGAACATTATTTGACTACAGTGCCAGGAGGAGCTCATGGCAGCTGTAAGCCTACAACTGGAAGCTTCCCTGACCACCACCACCAAAAGGAGCACCCTTCCCCTCTGGAAACACTCCTTATCCTGACAGGCAGTAAGTTCCTGTAACTGGTGCTCAACTCAGCAAAACCTGCCCTCTTGGGCGTTTGCCACAAATCCTTTTGGCCAAATGGCAAAACAGAGTCAAAAGAGAGACAAGACTTTTTGGGAAATAAAAATGGGATGATAGATCTAGGGAACCAAAAGTTCAGGGAGAAAGCAAGACACGAGATGCTGCCCTCACTGCTTCTCTGACACAGCTGCTGAGGCTGGAAGAGATAACGCTGGTGTTTCCAATGCCCAGAATGCCAGCGCTGGAGCCAGATGGCCATTGCAATACATCCCACAGACAGAACAGAGCAGCCAAGGGGCTCGCTCATGCTGCAGGTTGCACCTGCTCTGCTGTCAGCCATCATTAGCCATCTGTAATGAGCAAAAGGTGACAATACGATAATGGAGACAGGTTACGGAGGCAGTAGAAGATAAAAACTAATTAAGTGTTCTGATCACACCTTCTTTTGCAGTATGACTCTGAGTACCCAAAGAGAAGCATGCGCTTCTCAGAAACCAGGAGTCGTCACTGCTCTGATGAGCTCCCAGGTGTGAGTTCTAGCAAAATTGGCCAATTATCAAAAGAGAGAACACAAATCCCTTGGTCACTCTGCAAGACACATAGGTATTTCTATACATACTTATTTTGATAGTTAATTAACTGAGACTTACACCCCATGCTTAAGAATGCCCTTCACAGTGGCGCTGCAGCGAAGTCAGTATGGTCAGGTATAATGCATCAGCAAACACTCGGCATTCCTTCAGGAAATGGAGATCCCCAGTCGACCCCAAAAATACCCTTCCTAGGGATTGAAAAGAAGCAGAGACAGCACTGTCTTCACCTCTCTCATTAACCTGAAGCTCAAATGTGCATGCTTCAAGGAACTGTTCAACATCTTCTGTATTTTTACACCTTTCATAAAAATCGACCACAGCTTTCCATCTCTGGACAGGGTGTTTGGCTGGACCACACTCACAAAGGATTTCTAGTCTTGAAGTCACACAGCTGTTTCATCACTTTGTCCAGTGATTCTCCTTCAACATATACCAGTGTGAAGAGTAATCCCCCAGCAAATGCTGGCCGTAGCAGGGGATTTTCTGCTCTACTACTTCTGAACATCTCCAAGCAAATATTGGACAAATTGCACAAGAAAGGGGTCAGTGCCATCGTGAATATTTCATCTAGACAGAACAACAAAATCCAGCTTAGAGAATAGAAAGGGAGAAAAATCATTTATCAATTATTCTTTTACTCAATAGTACTTATTCTTCAATAAAACACTGCAGAGTGATTTCTCTCAACATCCACTCTTGGCAAACTATTTTTGAAACTGAAAATCTCGTTCTGCCTTTTTTTTTTTAATTCCTGCCTAGATTCCTAGGAATTTTATGATGAAGAAGTAAGCCTTGCAGATTATTAGAAATTATACAATTAAGATTTTAAAAACCTACAAGAGCTGATTTTTTTGTACTAAACTCTGCTTTTACAGACAATCATTGCACAGCCAAATTTATCTCTCTTAGACAGGTGTTTTTCCAATTTCTAACACTCCCCTACGTGCTAGAATTTAACTGTCATAAATTTTCTTGTAGACACATTCCCTTCTGCCATTTTCCTGTCCTCCACGTAAATAAACCTTTTTTTAAAAAAAAAAATAGGCTCATCAGCCAGCCCTGTCATTTTACCTAGATTTCAACATTTTTGTCTCACTAACTGCTTTTCCTACTTAGGTTAAAATCTACTCCTCCTCCCTAAAAAAAGTACATTTGCAACTCTTTACCACTGAAGCTCAGGCTGCAGTTTCTAGGGTAATTGTTATTTTTTCCCCAGTGTTGCTCACTCTCAGAATTTCACCAAGTATCTCAGACGTTTTGTGATTTACCAAAGAGCTGGTTCTTGGAGATCTACGAGTACACAAGAATGTCACGTTAACCTCCAGAGTTGTAGACCAAACTCTGGAAAGGAGAATCTGAAAAGGTATGACTCTAAATGGCAATTAGTCCTTACCAACTTTGGGTATTTGGGTTTTGTGATGTCTTTTTATGCAGACTTTTGATTCTAGGAGGTCTTGACTCATGACTGCTCATGGGTAGTTGACTCATGGTTAGTTTACGATCAGATTTAAGAATTCAAGTAACAGCAGTGGTTGCACCTGAGTTCTCACTGCTGCCAATTCTGCTTCCCACGATGTGATCCATTCTCAGCCTTCGTGACTGCAGTGTGCTCCACTCCCACCTCTGACCCCTCATCCTCACCACATCACTGCCACCACTTCCCGGGGACTGTGAAGACCAAGCTGCATTTCAGAAGTGCCTATCTGCCATGGCAGTTCAGTCACTGAAGCTATGGCCCTTCACTCCTTTCAAGCTCAACCACTTGCAGAACCACTGGCCCTATAAAAGGCTGTGCCAGAATCATACCAGTTTGATTAGACACAGACGACAACAGTGCAGAGCAAGAAGCTGGATTCTATTCTGGACTCTGCTATTGATGTACAACACAAGAGTGGGCAGACAGCAAAGCATTTTGTCCTCACATGCCGAGGCCGAAAAAACTAGGAGAGTGATAACCATGCCTATCCTTATGTACAAAGTATTTTGAAACAGTTGAAAGCCACTATATAAATGCTAACTATATATTATTAGATATTGCTCCTACTTTAGGGCATTTTTTCATTCACAGATGTTATGCACAAACCATTTACTATATCAGCCACAACCGTATTTTTAAAATCATAGGATATATGGAGAAGTTAAACTCAGTAGCCACCTCCTGGGAAGGGAAAAGAATGATTCTGACTCTGGCAGCAAACACTTACTGCATCTCATTACCATTTCTAGCAGGGTAAAGGAACAAATATTAGCATACTTGGGCTCGGTACAGCAATAGCTTGGTAAAATTCTATGGTGTATGTTATCCAGTAAAGCAGAGTAATGGACCTGTCCAGCCTTAAAGTCTGTAGATCTGTGAATTAATTTTATGAAAAGAAAAAGTCTCCCGAAGCACTTCCAAGATTCAAACCAAGATGCTAATGGGCAGGCAATCCTCTGACTGGCACTTCATACTGGAATATGCCATGGCCCACTGAAAGAATAAATAATCTCTGTTAAAAATACTTGCAAAGGAGCAACAGATACACTTTGTGGGGACTAAAGGTTCATCTAGCCTGGAATGACATTCCCAACAGCAGACAATATCAGACACTTAGAAGCAAGTTGAATGTGAAGCATTCTTCCCCCATCACACCTTCCTTACTGACACCCATCTCCTCCCCAGAGGGTGATCCATGCAGACCAGCAAGTTCAATAGCCATCACTGGATCACTTCTCTCTTTAATTGTCTAATCCTTTTCTGAAGCAACCTGTGCTTCTGCTTTCCACATCCTCTGGCAACAAACTGGAGCTATCACCCTGTATCCCCACACCAGCATCACAGTACTGGGCTCTGCACCCTGCAGGGATGGGGAGAAGGACCAGCCTCAGTGGTTCCTGGTGGTGGTACTCCCAAGCCATCTTCCTGTGCCCTACAGTAAAAGCAGAAGGAGGCTGAACTTGCTATGCAGCATGTCCAAACCACAATCTGGGATAATTTTCTGCTGTTCAGTTCTCCGACCTAAAACACAACTAACCAACAGAAACAGAATATCGCACTGAAGAGCTGAGGAGCTTTCAAGGAAGCAACATAAGAACATGCCCTCCTTCCATTTCTAGTGAGCTGCCCTTTCTGTGGGACATCCATACCTTCACTTCCCCACTTCATGGGAAAACTCACAGATGACAAGGTCAAGTCACCTGGGGGTGAAATGAAGGCTGACAGAAAGCTGTAACAGTCACAATAACCCCCAAGGGATGGGTACAAGCTGGGTTAATGCGCAGCCTTCTGCCAGGAAGAGCACCTCCTCATGTACCTCTTCATGGATACTCTTACAGAGTTCTCGTCCCCCTGCCATTTGTCAGCAACCACGTTTGCATAACCTGAGCTAGATGCTACAGTCATCCCCGTGACTCCCTGAACAAGGGTGCCTACCCTGTACAGTCACTATAGCTAAATGAATCGGGGGAGCACCCTGTAACAAGCCCTCATGAGTTCCTCTGGGCATGAACACTTTATTCTCATGCATTTTAGGCCATAAATTGGAGATGACAGCAAAGTAATCAGGAGAGGATCATGCTGTGCCTCCTAATTCTCATGGGCCTCCACTGATTATATAGGAGAAATCCAAGCAGACATGAAATTAAATCACTTCCCTTATGTTGGACTAGCCGAAGCTGTTCCTTAAATGACAGATTGCTAACAGCTCCCTTAATGACATCACCCAATATGTCATAAAATTTGCTGCCAACACTATGGATTTTTCTTCCCCTAGCCAGAAGCATTCCCTGGCCGTGGAGCAGAAGATTCATCGACAAAAATGTGGCTCAAGAAATAACCTATAAAGGGTTCTCAGTGCATAAGGCAAGTACCACCCAAAACCGCACTGAAGAATAAAATTACCCTTCTTGGCACTGCTTTCCTGGAACAGTGCCCCACATCAGATTTCTCCTAAGTGTTTGTGATTGAAATTATCCATCCACCATCTCTGCAGGTAGCACTAAAACTCACAGCTCAGGAATAGTATCCAGATCTTTGTCAGATTACCACCCTTGGGTGAAAACAGTTTTTCTTCTTACTATTTTTGTGCTTTTTGGAAGGAAACTCCAAGGTATTAGCATCAGAGAAGTAACAGACATACTTGCAGTACAATAGCAAGGATTATTTACCTGGAGTTTCACTATTATCCCTTTACTTCCAGGCTCACACCAGTTTTTCTGTAAGAACTTCAAGTGATATCCAGAGCATACACAGCACGAACTACCTTTGAGAATTTCTAAGAGGCAATTTGCAGGTTCTTCTCTATTCTTCAGACAGAAGAAATCTAGCTTGCAGCAATGCACCACAAATGACTACCCATTTGCTCTTAAAATGTGGAACCCACTTACGCAGCCATCAACCATGACTGCGCAAAGGGTGCTTAATTACCCATTCCTGTAATTCTGTGCTACCTGCATTTTCTCACGAGTATGCCTTACGTGAGAACGAGCTCAGGTGCACAGACTGTTTTCAAAAAGGGCAAATATATTTCTAAGAATAAGAACTTCAGTCAGTGGAGCCAACAGCGAAGAAGGAAAAAAATCCTCCTTCTTTATTGAGACTTAAACTAAATTCTGATTTATAGCTGACAGCACTAGAAGTCTCCAAGATTTGGTCCTTCTGATGAAGGTGAGGTTGCCCTCTCCACCCAGTTGCAGAAAATCAGTGTTGGCTGCTGCTCCTCTAAGTCACTCTGTAAACAGCTCTGCCTCTCTGTGTATGCTGTCTTGCCTGCATGCCACCATCTATCCTCTCAAAGCAGTCACAGTTGAACAACCAGAACACATGGAGGAAGAAGGAAAAAGTGAAATGCTAAATCTTGTGGGAACTTAAAGCTAGTGCGCTCATCTGCAATGGTACCAGGATGTGGCTTGAATATCTTTGGTAACTCCTTAGGTATCAACTGTACTTCTGTTCCCTTCAGGAATTCTTGCCAACAGTATGCTGGGGATGCTAAAAACCAGTGGTCTGAACAATCTGTCATTCATGTAAGTTCAGAAGAGAATCACTGCGGTGGCACTCGCTGGCACTGTGAGTAAATGAGCCATCAGCTATGTATCTGGATATGCTGCAGTTCTTTTCTGAAAGAAAAAGCAAGTCAAAAAGGAAGTGTAACACTCTGCTGAATGCTGAAGTGACCAAATAAATAGGATTAGCTAAACCTTGGTTATCTGTCAGTCATTCCTCCCTGTACGAAAGCAGTGCTCTCAAGCCTGCCCATGACGATCACAGCCTCAGTACCTGGGTTCCTGAACTGATGCATTTCAAGCTATGTCATCTGCTTACGTATGCAGTCATTTTGGTTTTGTCATCCAAGAGAAAAAACCTGGTTTGGCCAAACGTCTTCCATCACGTGTTCTTCCATTGCATGGAATGAAAGGCTAAAATAATCCCCATGCATTTTGTTCTCAAATTCAGAACCGCACTGCCATGACTGCAAAGTGACAGATGTCAAACGCAGGCTGAGTACCTCATTAATGCAGAGATAAACACACAGAATATGTTGTTTGGAATCACAACCCAGTGTGTTTATATACGTATGCCACTATTTATCGTCCTACAGATGGTTGCTCACAGTGATGTACATCTACAAATATGTTTAATTTTGCTTTTTCCTATTCTAGGTAATTACCATTTTTCCTTGTTTACACTGACTACTACTAAGATGGCCCAGAGATGTCTGGGGTGAGGGGTCATGTTGCACAAAGCAGACCCAGAATCTGTATGCAATCAGTTCTTTGCAGTAATTAAGCCTATGACCGTAGAGTATTTTCTAAGGAATTATCTCACTCTCATTTTACAGTCGGGAAAACTCAGAAAGGTGAAATGACTTACCCAAGGTTGCACAGCAGGCTCTGTTCAGTACAGAGTTGTTGCAAATTGGGTAGCTCATCTGCTCATGCTACTCACACCACTCAAACAAAATTCAAACAATAATTATTATTTTTACTGCAATATGCACAGCAGTCAAGGCTGGAGGCCACAATCAGGATTCAGCTTATGTTGGGCTCTGTTCAAACATCAAATCAAATCCAGTCCCTGCTCCAGGGGGCTTGCAGTCTCAGTAGGGACATAATTCTGTGGGAACACAAAACGCAGCGGAAAGGGATGGAAGGAGAGAGGGAGAGATAGAAAGCAGTAACCTGAATGTAAGGTTTCACATTGTTTTGGATAACTGTGAAGTCTGGAAGCTATTATTATTTAAATTATTTAGGTGGGTAAGAAATATAAGCGCATTACTGACAGCCACCTGTCTAGTTACTTAGGTAGCAGTTTATCTTCATAATCTTAATTGCACAAGCACTTTACTTTCACTCCTATGGTCTTTGATTACACTGACAGACAGCAACTGGATCCTACTATTCCCTCCTTCAGGAGACTGACTCACACTGCACTAACCCCATACTTACAGTACACTGTACTTTACAAAAACTGGTATTATGCTTAGGTTTACACCTCCCTCTCTAATCTGCTGCTAGGACAATTCTTGCTGTAGACCTTTTTATACAGTATGTGCTTACACATTTTTACAGCACATCACATTGTGGTACACTAACTATAAGCTAATGAAATCACTTCATTCACACTAACTTTCACTAAGCACTGCAGTAATATAATATCTACTAACTCCCACCTTGCTGTCTGTCACAGAATCCAAATGTGGCTCCATGTTAGCAGTACGTTATGAACCAAATGACCATATAGCTATTTCTCTTTAAAAGACTTAACTGGGTATAATATAAGAATTAATAGCTCCTCTAATACTGAATGGCATAGACACAGTGGGATTATTTGCAAGAGTAAGACTGCTCAGTACCACATCAGGATTGCTGAATGGTCCTTAGAAGTTAACCCTTTAGTTTTCTGGTATGGATCTGCTACTCCATTATTTATTATAATGTATGTGTTTGTATAAATAATGAAAAAGGATATACAGGAAATATTTGATTGACACCCAGATGGGTGAGTAGTTTTTCTGGATTTCAATTAAGCCAAGCATTTAAAACATGCTTCCAACCCATCAAAGCATGTGCTTAAACTCTTTGCTCAGCTGATGGATTCTGTTGAAACCAATGGGCAGCACCTTTTCACTGACGCTAACAGATTCTAGATCAGCACAATAGGACCATAATGTACTCTAGAAGAGCTTGAGAAATCACAATTTAAATACACTCTTTTACAGAACAAAAGAATGTGCATTCATTTACAATGACCTTCCTTGCTCCTATTCTCAACTGGCTAAATCCACATACAAATTAATGACTTATCACAATGTCTGTTGAGGATACAGCAACAAAAACTAAGGCACTGCAGAACCTACATAAAAAATACTAATGCAATTTCATTTTACACTACTAAAATTATGTAGTTTTTCAGAAAATTATGTTAGGTACACATTACTTCCTGCATTTATTCCTCTCTGACAGGGATGACTGAAGCTCAGCAGAACTGAGGTATTTACTTTAAATGATTAGAACCTGACTTTTAGTGCTATGATAAATGGAAGCAATAAATAACAATAGCTTTGTTTAGCAACTGTCAATACCTATTTTGCAGCTCTTCATACACTAGCCACTAATCTTCAGCATCAGGTAATTCAAATTCCTTTATCATATTTCTGATTCATTTATGACACTGCAGCTTTATTTTAATCCCAGGCAAAAGCATACTAAGAAGGAACTATGACATTACATTGCTAATTTAAAACAAAATACTTGTTTAATCATTCCTATACTCAACTTTATAATCCAATGGATGGAAGCATAGCCTGTATCTACATCAGCAAGTTATGTATTGCAACAAAGTGGACCTAAAAAGTGAAACAGTTCTTAGGACCTAATATCCACAATGTGTGCGTTCCAGAGGTTTCACTCTGGACGAGCCCTAGGCTGGTCTGGTGGAAGGCACACACATCAGTGGTAGAAGTGCATCAGGTGTACTCCTGGATGGCATCTGGTTCAGTTTATTTAGAAAGAAACCCAGTTTGCACATCCCAAGACTGTTCCACCATGTGAATCAAAGTGTAGTAAGCTGGGCAACCAGAAGATCAACTTTAAAAATGCACTCCTAACCAGAACTAAAACACTCTTACAGTCAGTCCCATGGATGATCCTCTTGCAGACCACTGGCCAAAGCAGGCAGTTTTAGCTGGCTGCATAGGCACTTGGTCAACTCCAGGATCTCTGAATGCTTATCCAGATGACAGAACAGCCATGCCATGCAGGCATGGTGGCTCTGTTCAGAACAGCTCATATCCAGGGCTAATTAGGTGCCTGAGACCAGGATGGCTTCATAGCCACAGAGGGTCGGATTAATCTCCAGACTGAGAAACCTAAATGAAAGTGGTTTAAGTTTTAAGTTAAGGCAACTTAAGAGTAGAAGCTAGGGTTTGATTCACTTGCCATCGTGTTGGTGCCTAATGCCACTTGAGCTCTTCTACCACTCATGAGACATCTGTATGTGGATGACGGAGAACCTCTGGAAGACCTGTATCCTCCTGGAAAAGCAGTCACAGGTCAGACAGGATCCTTGAGGCACTTTAAGCACAGACACCTGGATGTAGGCAACTGCTTGATGGCCTGGCCTCCACAGACTGACATAATAACCTAATGTTGTCCAAAAAGTGGGATCTTTACGCAGGTATGCAAGCCAATACACACAGTGTTGAGATATTTCTTTTATTACAAGTCTGTGCAACGTTGGCAGCTAGGTGGCATTCCACAAAGCTAGCTCAAAACTCAGCCGAAGAATAATATCTATACAGTCTAGTTATACATACGTATTTTCCAAACTCTACCTTGAAAGATATTATTGGTAATTGGTTATACACTATAGTTTTCTAGTGGTCTATATATCTCTTGCTTCAATTTAAATTTACAGTGTATTTTCAATTCAGCTGTCGGGGGGCAGGTGTGGGTGTCTTCTAGTCCTGAATTGAGTCAGCAATCGCAATCTCCCCCTGCCACCGTTACATTTGTTCTAGTTACTGTGAATTATGCT
Organism: Falco punctatus; assembly: GCF_963210335.1. Lineage (NCBI taxonomy): Eukaryota > Metazoa > Chordata > Aves > Falconiformes > Falconidae > Falco > Falco punctatus. Next base: position 76,383,597 of record NC_137585.1, on the reverse strand, counting down.
GACTTTACATGGTGTGGCAACCTTCCAGTCGGACAAACTTCTTCGCAGCAAGTGTTTCCTTTATCAGTCCTTGAAGTCCCTCGCTTTAGTTCCTCCTTTATGCAGGTAGTTAGTGCACAGAATAGGCCTGTATTTGTAATTTATCACTAAGATGAACACTCATGGATTCACTGCAGAAACACTTGCCTGGCCTTGCCAGAGCCAGGTGAGTTCTGCCAGGGCCGATGGTGACACCATCCTACCGCAGTCTAAGCCAGACGTGTGTAGCCAGGTATTTCACTGCATGTTCTCTGGCACAACTCTGCTGTTGTATCTATGCTTACCCATTGCCTGATGTAGTTTATAGTAAAATAGAGCTGTCTGTAGAAGTGTGCTCTGCATTTGGTTCAGACTTGATTTGGGAAAAAGCAGCCCCAGGGGATAAAAAAATTACGTGCCTTGGGAAGAGACAAAAATGCAGTTACCACTTCCCAGACAACCTTACTTTTGCCTCAGCACAATTCCTCCAGAATACCACACAATTAAAACTAAATGAAATGTTGTGCTATATGTTTAACACTCAGCTATTAAATATACCATCTTAGGTTCACATAGACACTCACTGAATTCAGTAAGGCTAAATGTAAACCCAGATACTTGTATCTGCAGATGTGTCCCTCAGGGTGTGAAATCCCAAACAGGCATTTTTAAGTATGCATACTGCATGAGATAGCTTTCATAGAAAAGTGCAAGATCAAAAGTGTTTCGTTTGAAGCTCAGGGTGTGCCTTACATACAGTTGTTTGATGCACTGAACACTTGTTTATCCCGTTGCCAAAGTGCTCCCTCCTCTCTCTCCCTCTCAAACTGCCACAGGAGGCAGGAAAGGCGGCAGCAAGGACAGAACACGGAACTCAGTGCTGCTCCGCATCCCAGTGTGCATGAGCAAGGACCACTTGTTGAGCCTTTTCTTTCTACAATATCCAAGGCATTTGACACAAAGTTATTCACACAAAAAATGCAGCATCCAGTAGCATATCAACAAGAGGAAGAGATTTTATATGTTTCTTAGCTGTTTAGAAAGGTTCTTTACGTAGCAGCATGGCATCACAAAATAATTAGGTGCATGGAGAGATAACAAGCAACAAATTATCAGGGAAACATCCTTAGCAAAACTAGATCTCACATTAGTCATAGAACTGACAATTTGTAAACTGTTTTTCCTGAAACCTTGGTCTTTTAGAACATTTTAAAGATTCATTTTTCAACCACTCTCACTTTTGAACATCAGTATTTAGCTGACATAACTTAAATTTTCTTAAAGGAAATTAAATATCCAAGTCACATGAAAATGTTGACTGCAAAGGGAAAATGTGAAGCACATTAACCACAGCAGCTGTTGTTGACACTTTCACAGTTTTGCTGGGAATTTAAGGACCAAACCTTGCTTGTTTGTTTGGTCAGAATGCCAAATGGAATGGCAGAATGGAGCCCCACTTGACTGATCTACATATCTTGGTCACTGTCTATTTTTAATCCTAGAAGGCACCAAGAATAGGAGTGATAATGTTTTAAAAAACAGAACAAATGGGAGTAGAATAGAAAAGAGCATTCACCTAGATGTTCTGAGAAATGAGAAAGGAACAAGGCATGCTGTTACAAACACTGCATTCTGTAATCTCTTTCAGGCACTCAATCTGTTTCCAATGTACAGCTCAGTATTTTACCAAATCTACTCCCTTTAGAAAGTTGTTACAGAACCTTGCTGCTTTAATAGTTAGAATCCTTCTTTTAATTTCCAGGCTGAAGTGATTTGTATCCAGACAATACTCGTCTGTTCTTGTGCCACTGTTACCCACAAGTTTAAAGTCATTACTTTTCATTCGACAGGCCACGGACTCAGGAGGTATTCATAAACCACTTCTGAGATTTTTAAAGTGTCATGACGCCAAGTAGGCCTAACAGGTTGTACTTTGCTCTAACAATGCAACAGGGCATGTAGCACCATCTTTGGAAAAAGTCTGGGAATCAAATCAAATAGAAGTGAAAAGCACGGGCTTAAACAATTCTTTTCCCTTCCTCTTGTTTTTCAGCCTTCCATGCATTTTCAGACAGCAGTCATGGACATCTTATCACACTTCCTCTTTCTACATTAAAGTAACCAAGCCTTCCTAGTTTTCTCCTTGCAAGAAACATCACCTGGTTTTCCTTTTTTGCAGCTACTGCCGTCTCAGTCAGAATTAGACATCAGTGTCCAGAATTCTACATGAATTATCACTGTGTATTACATAACAATGTCAACATTGCCCTAAATCAGCTAGAAATAGTTCATGAAATATGTGCCAAGATCACATATGCCCTCTTCACAGCCACATTACATTGACATCCCGTTGTCATCCTTTGGTGAACAGATGTACTTAGGCCCTCTCTTCACCCATTACCCATCCTCAGCTGCATGGACTTATGCTCTGCACCAGTGAGTCCATGCCACCACTATCACCTTGCTCCTCCAGGTTGGCAAAGAGTGAAGCATCAGCTTGGGAATGGCTGTTGGTGAACCAGCTGATGCCATACTACCTAATGTATCCGTTCAAATACAAACGCCTGACATCAACTAAATGCAAGCAATTGTTGCTGGTAACCCATCAGCATGTTTGGACTATTTTGGACCATATTTTTCTAGTATAATGACCATGAATTGCACTTTAAACCTTTTTATTTTACTGATGTTCTAATATAACTTCACCAGTAATAGGAAGGCTAAATAGTAAGACACAGAAACCAAGTAATAATTAACTTTCTTTAGAGGAATATAAAGCTACAAGGATGACTAGTTTTATTTTCATGGTAAGTCTTAATATTTCTCTCATGGAATTAATCTTAAAACATTGAATTAACTCTTTATGAAGCCACACTGAATGTCTCTCCGGTAAAGACTCAATGCGTAACAGTTTTATAGTGTTCAAAAACGTATTAGACAAGCTGAAGGTACCTGGGGGAAATTTGATTTTGAAACATGCAGTCCACATCTGAGAGAAGACTCATTTAGATGCGTGGACAACATTTTCCCATGTCTAGGTGAAAAACTTTTTTGTGGCTTGTTCTACATTTCTGATCGTTCCTCTTGCCAAAGGTTACAAACCTTTTTCTTTTTCAAGGTCATTACTAAGCCTAGTTTCAAAGCTAACTACACTTCATGCCAATTTCTCATCCACAGGTTTTTTTATGGTTAATTTAAACAAAGAAAATCACAACTGAACGCTATGGCACTGAATTGCAGTTATAAATTGGTTTAAATTAAAGGACTAAATCCCATGTCACATTCACATTCCTGCACGGGTACTTCTTGAGCTCCTCATTTTGAGGCTTTGGTACGCAGTGGTTATGTTTACACGGATAAATTAAGTAGCGCCAGGGAGCACTCCCAGGCATTGAAACGCAACTGTCTACGCTATTAAATTGTTAGAATTGTCCCACAGCATGTGTCACAGGAGTGTTTTCAGTCTGTTCCAACTAACAATCTTCCAAAATATTGCCAGGGCACAGTCTGCAAGTCAGGACATGCCAGGAATGGTTCCCCATAGGCAGTGTGAGTCCGGTGACCCAGTTTGAGAAGGTAAAAAAATGTAATAGTATGGACACTGGCCAGTGTGCCAGCTGACTGTGCACCAGAGGGTGGTTCTGGACATGCTTACTTTGCAGATACAGGCCCAGCCACTGCTTCCCTCTGTTGGGCACTGGGAAGCTGAGGAGATGACTTGATACGGAAATGTCTGAGCCTAACTTTGAAGACTTAATCTCCAAGAAGGACGGGATCATTTATGTAGGTGTTTCACGCTTACATGCTGGCATCTGGGCTGTTGCAAAACAACCTTCTCCTAAAGAGACTTTATGTTACATAGAACTGAGGAACACTGGCTTTTCTACAGCCACTCCAGAAGCCTGTTACTGCAGAGAAAGAGGCAGGAGGTCAGATAGGAGGTAAACACACTGCTTCTAGCCCACCCTCCTCCCCTCCCTGCATAAATCTTCCCTGATCTTAAGAGACCATGTCCGATTTCATTCACACTTCTGCTGCACACAAAGTCCATCACAACAAAGTACTGTAGGGAGAGGTTGCGGAGGTGCAGTCTAGCACAGCACTGCAAGACACATTCTGGCCATGTTCATTGCACGAGGTGTCTCACCTCATTCAATGAACTTCTATAAGTAAGGTGCATGACTTTTGACTTAGAGCAGTAAACACAAGAACCTCCAAAGGTTTCACAAGTAGCATTTTCTAAACCTCTAAACTCAGAATGTTTGTCTTTGACCCTGCAAGTACAACATGTCTAGCTTTCTTCTCTATAAACTTTTCCTTTCTGAAAGACAATCAGAAAAATAAGGAAAGTAGAATGTGTGACAACTCATCAACTGTTTGTAATAATTTATTTTAAACCATTTATTCGGTAGCTCTCTCCTTCTGATGCACTCTCAATTACTTGATTGAATAATTCTCTGAAATACTCTCTGAAATAGCACATGATGTGCTTGTGTCAAAGTGGCTCTCCACAGAGGCCATCAGCTACCTTTTAAAATCAATGAAATTCATAAATTTGCATCTGGCTTCTCAAGGAGAAAATAAAGCAACCTTTTCCCCTGGTACGTATGACCTACTCATTCTAAGGCCAGCTTGTTTCAAGTCTGCACTATCTCTGAATGCCAACATGAAGACAGATAATATCTTCCTTAGAACAGATAGATCTTGAAGTCTATTATATTCCCCTTCTTAAAGATTCCAGCTGTAATTCTCTCTTAGTAATTGGGATTTGCACACTGTTCCACACAGTAATGCATATTCTAGCTATTCACTCTGTCATGCTGCCACTGCATTTTTTAACAATGCTGATAGCAACTGATGTTATCAAATTCTGCAGACTTTTCAGGCTCTTTGCTTGCTCATGTCTTTTTTCCATTTCACCATTTCTGAGCAAAAATGTTTTTATTTTTTCCTTTGTGATGCCTCACTACTGTGACCCTGCCATTCCTCACAGCTGGATCTTGTTAGTTTCAAATATTGAGTCCACACTGTCTGATCACACCATAGATTTTCTGTTCTGATATGTTTGCTCTCTTCATGTTTGCAAGATCAAAGCTAATGCTGTTTATAACACACTGCTAAAAAGGTTCACTTCTCAAAAAAGGTAGAATAACCTTAGTGTTTGAAACCTATCCTTCCTTTTATACCATGCCTTCTACTGCCACTAATATCCATATGTTTCTCCTCTTCTGGCTTCATTTTCCCATATAGCCATTTTCTTCATTAAACTTTTAGAAGGAATTTTTGAAAGAACTCAGCAGCAGACATATCTATGCCAGTGATGCCCCTTCAGGTGCAAGAAAGCAGAACTGTGCCAACATCAGCTGCTTTCCAAAAGCTCACCCCCATTTCTCTTTCCCAATGGTATTCAAGTTCTCAGTGCCCCACATTTCTATAGGTGATATACCCCTCTTCTGAATTCCCTCTCAGCTTCCTTCTCAACTCCCATACATCTTTTTTTCAGTGAACTGGAATTTGGCCTCAAATTGCCTAAATAACTTCATATATTTCCTTCTATATCTTACTATTCTGTTATCTTAGTGTTTTTCAAACAGCGGACCACAGCCCCCAGGATGTTCATAAAAGGCAATTGTCAGAGTTATAAGATGCTGAAATCTTTATTACACTCTAAAACAAAAGAAAATATAACTTCTTCATTCCCAACACACCTTTATCCTTCAAAAACAAGTTTTGCTATCAAAATCTCAAATCACTCATACAAATAAATGATATACACTTCTTACATGATACATTTTAGCCAGGTTCCCTCTGGTATCAAGACTGATGCAGCTGTGTGACTTTAAGCCTGATGACCAACTTCAAACAAATTTGACTGATGCTACAAGCCTCCAAGATACTAAAATTCTGCAAGTTTTGTGAAAAAGCTGGCTCCTGGGCAGAGCAGAAAGTATTCCTAATTCCCACTGGTGGAAAGACAGGGATAGTTTATCCTTTAACAAATCTAGGTGGCAGCTTGAGGACATCAAATCAACACACAAACAGCTTTCTGCCAGCTATAACACATGCTGTGTCCTTGTCAACTACACAGATGAAGAGCGTGTGAGAGTCAGACAATTTAGCTACTGAAGGCAAGGGATGACGGGATGCAGGAAAGAACTTTTAATACTGTGGGCACAGGGTATTTTGGGGAAGAAATTACTTTCAGAGGGGACACTGAGGCACATTTCCTTCATTTCCACTGTTCACAGGACACACCTTTAACCTTCATTTTTATAGCCAAAGCATGAAATACATCAAAATGTTTACTTCAAACAAAATAACAAAACTTCCAGTTCTTCATCTTTCCAACCTACCCAGCTAACCTTCCAACTCACATTAGAACACGAGCACTTCCAGTACTCATCACAGCCAGCATGACAGTAGCAGAGTGCAGGCTACCATGGGGCACTCCCACACTAAGGATGAGGAACCCTGGGAACCTCTATTAAGCCTGATGGGAAACTTTCCTCTGGAGCTGAACGGACAGAAAATCATACCGGCAGCACGATTTCTCCACTAGGAAAAAGAAGCACATGCACCAGGGCCCACTCAATTTAGGAAATGTCCTTATAGGCTTGATGAGACAGTCTATTTGTTAGCAAGGAGAGCACTCAGCTCTTTCCCTGCTCCCTGCCCACCTGCCCAGCTCCAGCACCCCATTTCACCAAGACGCAGAGGCAATCCTCATTTTATCATGGTCAGAGCCCTCAGCATCCCTAATTTTTCAGAATTTTCTCCACCAAAGGTCCAGCTCCCATTATTGCTCACAGACCACTAAATAACCTCAGTTACCTCACCCTGCGGGTGGGGTGGGGGTTGTTAACATTCTTATTAAAGTCAGCATCAATGCTGAAATGCAGTTCAAAATTCCGGTTGATGTTCCTGGATTTGCCCTCCTCTCCCTTTGGCCTCCCATGTGCCTCTCGCTTTACAGCTGAGGTACATGTTGGGAACAAAAGCTGGCAGCCGCATTGGTTAAGGTCCTTTGCTTCTGGTGAGTTAGGCCATGCCTCTCAGAAAGAGGCAGCCAATCTTATGTAAAGGCTTCAAGTGAAGAAGCAATCACTGTAAAGATAATTAACAAATGAAATTTAACAGGTTAAAAATGTATATACCTCATGGCTCATGCAAGTTTGTGTAACTTCAGCTTCCAGACATAGCATCTGTCGAGTTAAGGAGCACAGCATGACTTGAAATCTCCCCCTCTAGGTCCTGATATACCATAATCTGTCAAATTCTAATCTTCTTTTGAATAGCAAGAAAATTCATCCTTTTAGGTCTTCTTCTTTCATTTATTTAAACCAGTCCTGAAATCCTTTCTCCTTTATACTTGAAAGGGAGTCTTGACAGATGTTTGACCTGGACAGAGTGGGCATGGGAACCACTGTGGTAACAGCAGTCCCATTGTTTGCGCACACATTTAGGGGCCACATCGGACTTCTTAAGTGCAGCACTGCAGTGAGAGCTCACATGCAGACACACATCTACGACAGCCTCTAATTTCTCTTCTAAATAACTGTTTTCCATAACACGTAACTTCGGTAATTCTCCCATCAGTAGGATGTCTCCTACATTTTGATCCCCAGAAGCCTTACACTGCATTTGATGTATTACAATACAGGCTGTTGAAGCAAGCCTAGGTTATTATGACATCCAAATCTGTCTATGGAATTAGCTATCCTTACTGTAATTTACTAAACAAATAACTATAATTTATTAAACAAATAATTTTTGTACCACCTCCAAAGTTCAGCAGCTATAAATGTATATTATTCTCCCAACTAACTTTTAAAGACACTGAGGCTACAGGCAAGCGCCTTGCCTGGCCCCACCAGACATCCTGCTCAAACACTGGTGCAAGACTGGTTTTTTATCCAGCCTTCTGGAATTTACCCCTATACCAAGATCTGACAAACAGCAGTAACAAAGGCTCTGAGAGCATCAAGGTCAAGGCATTTAAGACTTACATAAAAGTCACCTGGTCCTGCAGACTGATTTCAAGTCAAACAACACAGCTGCAATGAGGAATTCCACCTTCTCATTCTGAAACAATTCCCTGTTTTAAATGAATTTTTAACTGTGGCATGTAATAACCTCTCCAAAGAACCGGCAATTGAGTAATATGGAACCAGTTTTAAAAACTGGTTTCAAACAGGTCCAGGTAAAACCTGGGGAACCACAGAAAGACTGATATCTGCACCATGTACATCAGCAACAACAGAGTTATGTTGGCACATGCACAAACATAGCATATTTGTGTAACAAAAGGGAGTAAGGTAGGACCAACACACCTATTTTAAGTAATTTTTTACAAAACTACCAGAGCTCTCCAAAGAAGTAGAAAATAATACGATCTGTGGAAATTTTCATTAACAAAGCCCACTTGGACTTCCAAAAGACATTTGATAAATCTGTCATTCATAAATCTTAAAAAAACTAAACTCCCAGAGGATAAAAATAAATGTCCTTGCAAGGATAAATAATTAGAAACAGATGGTAGGAGAACACTGACAATTTCCCAGGCGGAGAGAGGTCAACGGTGGAGTCCTGCAGGGATCTGTGCTGGAACCTGGGAGCTGCTCACTTATTTATAAATGAACTGGAAAACAAGGTAAATGGTGAGGTGACAAAGTTTGCTGCTGATGTTCATTCAGGGTAGCTAAGATAAGGGAAGACTATGAAGAAAGACTTTACAGTACTGAGCGACTAGGCAATAAAAAGGCAAATTAAAGTCAATGTAGATAAATAAATACAAAGTCATTTCCTTGAGGGGAAAATACCTAACTGCACAGTGATGTACTCCAAGGTGACTATTACCACTTCAGGACTAAGATCTTGGGGTTGTAATAGGTAGTTCCATAAAAAAATCAGATCACCGTTCACTAACGGTGAAAAAGTGAGTATTAAAAATTACTAGGAAAGGAACAAAGAATGAAAGAGAGATTATTATTACGCTATTGTATAAATGGCTGGTTTGCCTGTCTTGAATGAAGTTCTCATCCCATCGCCTCTGAAAGGATACAGCAGGCTGGAAACGGCTGCGGGCAGGGCAGCAGGGATGACCACAGGCCTGGTACAACCTAACAACCAAGGAATGACTAAGAAGCCAAAGATTCATCAAGTCTCAAAAACAGGTAGCAGGGAATACAGCAAAGGTGTATTCAAGGACCAGCACAGGGAAGGTGTCTGGGAACACCCTGCTCACAGCCTCTTCCAAAACATGAGCTGGGGGATCAAATTAAATGGGCAGGTACAAGGTTTAAAACATAAAAACCCACTACTGAATCTTCACATAAGACATATTAAGCTGTGGAACTCCTTGCTTTGGAGCACTGTAAACACGGTAAGTTTACACAGGTTCAAAAAGTGACGAAAGTAATGAAAAAGAAATTAATTCCAGCAAGAGCTTTTAAATGCCAAGACTTATCTTAGCAAATCCCTGAACACAAGTGCTGGAGGACAGAGAGTAGTGAAGGCAAAACGAGCTTTCAAAGCTTTGATGCTTCTGTGGGCTTATGTGACAGACCACTGTTGGAGATCACTGGGCCTGTGGTTTGACAAAGTACAGAGGTTTTATGTTGTTTTGTTCAACTGTCCTCTTACTGTGGCATGGGCTTAGCCATGTCCTGAAAAATATATACATTGGTTTCATCCTACTTGTCCATGGGATGCTTCTATGCCTTTCTTTTGCTTACTTTACTTTTCTTTCCTGTAACTTGCAACATCCTAGCAAAGACAAAAGTAATGACATGTCTAATAATGAAAAAAATCACAATAACAGAACTGAAGCATTTAATTTATTTAACTTACAAAGGAATAAATCTCAAGAAATGTCTTTGTAAGGTTTCTTGCAAACTTTAGATGCAGGGTAATGAAGAACAATAATACCTCATTTCTAACTTTCACTAAGTGTGTTCATGCAGCTGCTCAGATTTGGTAAGTGTACATGCAAGTGTTTGTACATGATTTTGAAACTGCAGAAGGGGAGACTAGAGGCTGGAGAACAAGGCTGCCAACACTGGCTCTCAAGGTATCAAGTGTACCCTGACTGCATTATGCACGTGAAACAGAAAAAGCAGTCTAAGTCATGGCAAAATCATAAGGGAGTCTAATGTTGTCCTCACGTACACAAAGGAAACTGCTTTTTTCCTAGGATTTTTCTGCTTGATCATGTCATAGACATGATTAGACAGCAAGGAGGCCTGAAAATGCATATGTCCAAGATATTGTTTATTTTTTCCCTGTTTAAAAAACATCTCTTCAAAACAAGAGCTATATCATGCTGACAATTTATAATGACTCATGCAGGACAGAATGTGATCAAAATCTTTCTTTTAAAGAAATTAGCTCCTAAGCGTTCATCTGCAATCCTAAATCAAGCATGATCCCACGTCAAAAAAAAATGCTTCTTAGAAGATTTAAATTAAATTTTAAGTATTATATGATCTGTGATGAATGCTAATACTACTAAGGTACATAATAGCAAGCAAAATCAAAGTTATACTAACATACTTGCTTATTTCACTACTTCAAGTTCAATTTTATTCCTGTACTACAAAGAACTACACACATATGTAGATGACATTACTATATTATTATCTGTGAGATAAGCACCTTAAGCTTATTATTGCCTATTACTTATCCTCTCAAAACAGCAGAATAATAACAAAAGTAGGTCATATAGCTCATAGAAAACCTAGCAGAACTCATTATAACTCTCTTGTCCTGCACAATTTTTTCTAAGGTTTCCTTCTGTCCCACCACCGTTGCTTTCTTCTTCAAAGGGTGTAACCCAAACCGATACGGATTTTCTGGTAGTTTCCTCTCCCTTTGAGGAAACTTTTTTGAGGTAATTAACAGTCAGGGAAATGCTGAATTAAGGTACAACTTCCAGCAAAACAACAAATTCAGGTTCTTTCAACACCCAACATTGTTCTAGCTCTTCCAGGGCATTTACATACAAACCAGGAAAGATGGCCAATAACCACTTGGCTATACATGTATTCCCCTATTATTTTAATTTTGGAGGTAAGCAGTCTGAAAAGTGATTCTACTGCTGACATAAAACTCCTGATGTTGAATGTTAATGCCAACAGTGCATCTACCAGCTTTGGAGATGACAAAAATTCTGTGTTAATTGCCTGAAAACATATCTTCGGTGTCACACCTGCACATATGCAGCATGCTATAGACTGGTAGGGCTCCCACAGATCAGCTGCATGCAGTGGTTTCTAAACATTATTATTATTATCATTATTCACCTGTGCAGAAATGCAGTAAAGGAATCAGATTCATTTTTATATACCTTGCACTACCTTCTTGGTATGAAGCAGTGGAACCATATAAATAAAACACCATTATCTCTGGTGCTGGAAAATGTAAGGGATTTGGAAACTGTGCTGTCCTACTGCATACTGGGCATGAACAAAACAGGCTGAGGATGCACCAAACCAGTGAACATTCATGCCACCTTTTACCAGCGGAGCCATAAGGAGAGGAGACAGCTGAAAGCAAAAGTCCTTAACCGAGCAGAGGAGACGTCAGTGGTGCAAAGACGAAACAGTTTGCTCTGCCTGGAGCCAAGTGACATGACTGTGTACAATTAATAAGATCATACCAGAATGCATGTTACTGAACAAAGTAGCCACCAGCATCAAAGAGGATTCCCATTGCAAAGATAATGAGCCCAAACCTAGCCTGACTGGAATTGAGGGAAAATCTACCAACCTCAAATGACTGCAGATCAATCCCCAAGTGATAAAGAAAGAAACCATATAGAAACATGAGTGATGGAAACAGCATAAATATATATATAACACACATAAAACCAGCATCACAGAGAGAAATGGTTAAAGCTGTTTAATCCAAACCAGAAATTTCCACTAAGCCTCATGGACTAGGTGGCAAATTGAATAATGCTGAAGCTGCTCAGCAAACAACTCAGAAGAATTATTGCTCGGAAACTGAAATGAATATAGGTCAATTAAAAAGTGATTGTGAGCCCATTGTGGAGATATTTTGCTCAGTTTCCCTAACAGCTTATTCCTGCAAAGACAAAACTTCTCAATTTCAGGGGTTTATCAGGAGGACAAGCAAGAAGGTATGCTTTGATTTTAGACTTTTTTTTTTTCAAATTATTGAAGAATTAATCTTTACTATCTTGCTAAAATTGATTTTGTTACTATCTCAAGTCTACAGACCATTCTCTTCTCCTCCTCTGCCTCCCAGCTGCACACAAATCACCCGTTCTCTACTAACTCAGAGGGGAAGCTGTGTTGGGAATGCAGAAAGGGATGTCCTGGTGTTCTCCCTCCTTATCATGCGCTTTCCCCAGGGAGACACTGGATGTGATGGGGAAAGTCAGAAGACCTTCGGAGGCAAAACCAGCAACCAAAAGGAATTCTTTCTTACACTTCTAACGTACAGAGAAGAATACATCTTGCAAACAGGCAGAACGGACCCCAACAAAAACTCACGCATGTAACACCCAATGACCTCGGCTGCCCTTCCAGTTGGCCAGCAAAAGCCCTCGCCATCCCCTCCCGCTGAACTGGAGCGAGCTCTGCCTGGACCAGGGGGCCACCTGGGCTCAGGACTAACCTTCAACAGGCGCTGAGTTAAATTCACCCACCGCCGCCCCCTCGAAGCGTCCCCCACGGCCCCCACTGCCATTTTCTCCCGACCTTTAGCGACAGACCAAGCGCCGGAGGACAGCCTGGGGCTGCCACTGCCCGCCAGCCCTGCCCGCAGCTGCCTGATGCTCACGGGTCGGTTCCCGGCCCGAAGCCGGACAATTTCTCCGGGCACCCCCGCTCCCCGGGGCGGTGCCGAGGGGCGGAGGCTGCGCCTGACCTGGGCCCGCGGCCGGTGCCCACCCGGGCGGTGGGGCGGCCCCGGGCGGCCCCCGGCACCGCGCCGCAGCGCTGCCGGTGCCGGCACCGCCGCCCCGCCAGCACCCGCCGCTGCCCCGCCACCCGCTCCCGGCCCCGCCGCCGCCGCAAGTTTCTCCAGAGCCGCCCGTGCCCCCGGCGGCGCCTGGCAGGGCCGGGCAGCGCAGGGCGGCGCGGAGAACCCCCCCCCCCCCGAGCCGGGGCCGCTGCCCCTCACTCACCCGAGGTCAGCTGCATCCAGGCACAGATCTTGTAGACGGTGGCTGTGTTGCAGAAGAAGAAGAGGATGAAGCAGACGATGCAGGCGATGATGAGCATCATCGAGAGCCCGATGAAGAAGGAAGCAGCTTTGAAGGCTCCCGAGGGCAGACTGGAGAAGTCTGTGAAGCTGCCCCGGCAGGTGAGTTCCCGGCTGAAGCCGTTGCCGATGCAGTAGTGGAAGAGCCCGAAGTAGCCCGCCTGCGGCGTGTCCACGCCGTCCCCGATCCAGTAGGGCTGGATGAAGCACACCACGTTGACGATGGCAAAGCAGATGGTGAAGATGGCCCAGAGCACGCCGATGGCCCGCGAGTTCCGCACGTAGTTGGTGTGGTAGATCTTGGCCGCCTCCTGAGCCGGGAGCATCCCCGCTGCTGCCGCTCCTGACGAGCCTGCTCCTGTCGCCGCCGTCCCTGCAGCCGCTCCGGGCATCCTCGCCGAGAAGATCCCCCCTCCCCTTCCTCCTCCTCCTCTCCTCCTCCTCCTCCTCCTTCGCCTCCTCCTCCCCGCTCGCTCCGCTCGACGCGACGCGCTCCGCCGCCGCCGCTGCGTGCGAGAGCCGGCGAGCCCCTCCGCCGGGCTTCAGCGGCTCGGCGCCAGCAGCAGCAGCCGCGGCGGCAGCACCAACACGGCCCGCCGCCGCCTATCGGGGCGCAGCGCTGCCGGCCGCCGCGCACCGCCCGCCCCGCAGCCCGCCCTCCCGCCGCCGCCCGAGCTCCCCGCCGCGCCGGGCGCCAGCCGCCGCCCGCCACGGGGCCCGCCGCGGGGCCGGAGGCGCCCCGCCGCCCTGCGCAACCGCCGCCCGCCAGCGGGGGGCTGGGGGGTCGCCGGAGCGCCGTGCCTGAGGAGAGGCGGCGGCGGGGCCGCTGGCGCCCTGTCGCCGGGCGGGCGGCGGGAAAGACGAGCCCTGTGGGCGGCGGGGGCGCCGCGGCCTCCCCTCAGCGCCGCCGGCGTCGGGCTCCTGGGGCGCCGCTCCCGGGCGGGGCAGCGGCTGCCCGGCTGAGCGGCTCCCGGCGCCGCGCATGCTGCGTGTCCGGGGAGGCACGTTCTGGCAGCGGGTTTTAAAGTTGAAAACCCGTGTGTGGGGTTTGCCCCTTCCTTCACAGAACACCCGTCAGTCTGCAGCGGGGTCTCTCCCTGCCGAGCCCCCTGGGTTGGGGACAGCAGCGGCCTCCGGCCCTGCCACCGGCGCAGCCCGAGGCGCTTGTCTCCCGCTTGAAGCAAACCGCCGCGGGGGCAAAGCCTGGAGCCTGGGGGCGCTGGAATCATCGGGGGCAGCTCCTCACCTCAGGAGGTGGGGTGGCAGCTGCGGGGAAGACCCCGCCGCGAGCACGGAGCAGCCGCGGGGCCGCGGTGGCGGCTCTCGGTGCGAGTGCGTGAGGTGGCGACGAGCAGCTGCGCTCCGGTCGAGCGACTTTGGCTGGGCGCGGGGTGTGCTGAGCATGTTGGCATGCAGCAGCGGTTAGCGTATATTAATGAGCAATTAGCAGCTGGTAATAATCATTCCTATGCCAGCGACGCTTGCGTTCGCAGTCACTGACCTCTGCGCCGGGCCTGAGTTAATAGCGGTAATTGATGGCGCATACACAGAGCGCCCGGGGAGCTGTCCCCTGCCGGGACGTGCTCGCAGCCGGAGCGCGGGGAGGCTGGGGACAGCGAGGGCCGAGCCAGCTGCTGGCTGCGGCAGGGGGCCGCCCGGGGCCGGCAGGGGCCGCCCGGTGCAGGCAGGGGCCGCCCGGTGCAGGCAGGGGCCGCCCGGCGGTGCGTACCGATGCTCGCCAGTCCCGGGGGGATGGAGGGCCGCGTGGAAATTACTCCCGGCGCTCTTAAGGATCTTTAATCCGCTTCGAAGTTTCATTTCTGCCCCATGACTGCCAAAAACCAGGTGCAGCTCAGCAGGGCCAGCACGCCGGCCCTCCCTGAGTTTGCCACAGAGGGGCTAGGAAGGGGCAGCACCCGCCAACGGGTTTCCAGGCCCCCGCACCATTTCTGGGGACAGTCAGAGCTTCAGGAGCTGCTGCCGAGGGGTGAGAGCAGGAGGGAGCTGCCTCAGAGCATAGCCTTGCCCCAACTGCCCTGCATGCGGGAGCGCTCCCCTCTGCGGGGGCAGTGGGGTGGCACGCATGGCACAGGCTCGCTCAGACACAGGCGGCGGGGGTGGCGTGGACCCCATGTACTCAAGCTTGCCTCACTTTCTTAGGGAGGTGGGTTCGAGTGTGCAAAGTACAGCTGAAATTCCTGGCCATTCCCACCCAGCGTGGTTCGTGCAACACTGACAGGGGTGCCCCTGCATGCTCCACTGCCTCAGCATGCTCCTGCTGCAGCTGCTGCGCGTGACCGGACTGCTCATACACCACCTTCGGAGAGGGACTGCACTCCTGCCAGAGGGACTGCACTCCTTCCAGCCTCCAGCAGCAGGAGGAGTCGTGGCCTTCCCCTTCAGTGCTCGGTCCTGTTTCCTCCAGGATGAGGCCAGCTGGACCCCAGGGCTTTTGCGGGATGCCTGCCTTCCCTGTCCTCTAAGGGGCCACAGGGGACGGAGATGAAGACAATACAAGCCAGACTTAAAAGGCTCTGGCCTGAAGTGGCCAGAGACAATTTAGGGATGGAAGTCAGAGTGAGGGCTGGGCAAGAAGTCCTGAGAGATCAGAAAGAGAGGAGGTAGTGGGGAAGGTGGCCTTCCCAAGGGTGAAGCGGCAACGTTGTCAGCTCCTCAGAAAAGGTGGAATACGTATCAGTCATCAGCAACATTTGAGCTGCTTCAGGGACATCAGTGTACCACAAACAAACCACAGCAGAAAGCCTGTCTTTTATATGAAGTGTGCACCTGAGGTCTCAAGAGATGGGACAGAGGGGAGTAGAAAGACTGAGTGCATGAGCATACATGAGAGAAGCCAGAGGACTGAGAACTGCTAAGGATATATGCTAGCTTACATGCTAACAGCTGGGCCAAATGGGAGGTTTAGGGATAGCGGGCCTGTGAATGTGCACACAAGGAAGATGAAACCTGGAATTGGTATGGCAGGAGGAAGAGATACAGACCTGGGAAGGAGCCAGAAGAGGAGAAATGAGGTGCTCTGCAGAAGAAATCGGCCAAGGGAGCTGAGGAGGCCAAAATAACTGAGACTGGAGGAGAAGCCAGTGAAAGGGAATCAGGCTGGGGTAGGGAAATGTGGAAGCCAGTCTGGACATGAAAGAAAAAGGCCAGAAGCAGGGGAAGAAACTAGGATTCCGCTGACAAGCTGAGTAAAAGAGTGTGGGAAAGAAGACAAGGTTGCCTGTGTCCAAGCAGTGGCTGGTTTGGTTGTCCTAGGATATCCTGCCTGGCCTCCAGCACCAAAAAGATTTCACATGGACTCTTAAGTGATACCCAGTAGTCCTTCAGTTTAGCGCATCAAAAATGGGAAAGTGGTACTAGCTGTCTGGTTTTTGGAGCACCTGAGTCACTCCAGTTGTGTCCCTCTCTAGAGCTTTGAATCCTCTAGTCTTACTCTTTGCTATCACAAATTTCTTCAGAATATACAAAAACAAGCTCAAGAGGCACTCTGATGCTTCTTACCACAATTACATGTGTGCTTCAGAGTATTAGAAAATATCACGTCTCTATGAGATAAAAGGATGGTGTATTCTGGACAGAACAGTGAAAAGGCAGCTGGGCCCTCTTTTCTCAAAGCAGAGCTCCTATGGATTTTGGTTGCAGCAGTTCTGCAAATGAGGCCTCAGAAGGAGATGTACTGAGTCGCTGCTCATCTATAAAAAGTTGTAAGCATCTTGCCTAGTAACATCACAGAAGAATTCTGTGGCAGAAGCAGGGATAGTCTCCAGCTCTTCTGGACAGCTTTCATCATCTTAATCCTCAGAAGATTATCCTTTCTCTCAACAGCCCTGTTGTACCTCCACTATTTTTCTCCCTGAGAATTAACTGCGTCCCAGCCCTGTGGCTGCCATCTAGTCTCATCTAAAAAAGTCTGAGTCTTAAGCCAGGATTTTCACCAAAAGCTTCTTCAACAGGTGAAACAGGATTCTCATCATCCTGATCTTTCTGGACAGCAGATGCAGTCTCACGCACCTGATAAGGTAGGATCCTGTTCACCAATTAGCAAATGAGCATGTGACACAGAACAAAGGGGATATAAATCAAGTGGCATAGACAGCTCATTTTTGGCACATACTTTTCAGTACTGGATTTTACAACCATAACATTGTTTTTAAAAAACATTCTTGTGTGCACAGGTGGTTAAATATAGGCACATTTAAAGACAACATAGATAATCTTTAAAAATACACTTTGTGCCCCAAATTGGCCTTGACCATACTGTTGATCATTTTTTCTGACCACAGATGTGCTCATTTTTGTATGTATAGATCATTACACAAAACACTACATAAAAACTTATTATTTGGTTAGTGTTTCTAATCCCAGCATTTCTCTTTGGAACTAGCCAATTATTTGCAGTGGTGGAGCTGCAGTGGAGAACTGCTTAAACATTTTTGGCGTGCTGTGTGGAAGGCCTGTATGTTGTACTGGGGAAACCCTTGGATACGGCGGGTAAGAAGAACAGATGAATGCAGTTCCTGGGCCATGGCTGATGCCTGGCAAGAAATGTACACTTGGGAAATCATTGGTATTCACGTGGTGGGAAACTAAGAGAAAGACAGTGAGGAGATGGAGTAAATGCATGGTTGGAGAAGAGTCAGCAAGAGAGAGGACTTACACAAAAAAGAAAGAAGCGTCTGAGGAGGGAATGAGGTAGTAAGAAGTTATGTGTTAATGAATAAATAGCAATAAAGGTGTCTGAAAATGAATGATCCATTTTGGTAGGGCTGGACCCTGCTAGGGTGACAGTCGAAGGAACTGGGAAGACCTGTTGAGCACATGAGAACATGATCACACAGACAGAGGCAAACTTCCATGGGAGGGAGATGCCCCTGTTCAGGCACATGACTCCCTCTTGCCCACCCCTCTGAGTGGTTTCCCCCATCTGACCCTCTTGAAATGCAGCTCTGCCTCAGAGGCTTTCCCTTCTTCACCTCACAGAGGGGTCTAGGTGCCAGATGGCTTTACATATCTGTCACTGCATGTAAGAGTACATGAACTGCTCTACCTTTCTGGGACTTACCTCCCGGGTTTCTGTGGTATCACTCACTGGCTATCACGTTCACCCAATGCCTATCAACAACTGGTAATTTCACTCTGAACCCACTTAAATAGCTACACGGAACTCTTTAAAACCCTTTAACACAACTGATATGGATATGTCCAACAAACAAATTCATCCGATTTGGACTGACCTAGATCCTGAGGCTGGAAGAGGTGGAAGGCAAGCCATGGTAGTCTTGATGCTGCTCCAGCTTGTGTCCAAGGGTATGTGGGGCATTTAAAGCAGAAGCTGAAAAAGCAGAAAGTCTCCACTCTGCTTCCCTATATCCTACACTTAGTGTGAGCTGAAGCTGGGACAATGCTAAAGGGACAAGCAGCAATTTTTGTGCCATGGCCAAGATAACCTAAGCATGTTTTGGGCTTGAGTACAGCTTAACCGGGTGCCAGCACTGATAGGTAGCATCTTAAAACATGTCAGCCCAGACCAGTTTTTCCCTTGTCCCATGTTGTCTGTAGCCAGCTGCAAACAGTCGCTGGCTGTGTTTGCCCAGAGCAGCAGTGATTCCCAGTAAGCCCGGGACTGGGCAGTGGAGGGAGTGCTGGGAGCCCCGGTACCCTGGTGTGCAACCCCATCGCCACAGCAACCCACAGCCTCTCCACCGATGAGCTCTTGCTGTCTATCAAAAAGCATTAACTTTTACATTATGTCTTTTTTTTTTTTTTTACTAGTTTCTGCACATTTTGGTTTTCTTTCCTGCTGGGGTCCAGCCACACTGGTGAAATGTTCCTTCCCAGGGAGTGGGAAATGGCATTTCTTTCTGTTTCTGTAGTGTTTACAACTGTGGGAGAAGCACAGCAAAGGACTAGCTAGAATTACCATTATCAGTATTGGTGAAACTGCTGTTGCTGTCACTGTTTCAATCAGAAATGGTCCAATTTAGGCCTACCTTAAAAATTAGAAAGTTAGTAACTTAGAAGATTTGGCCCACTTCTCTTGAATTTAGTCCTGCTCTTGGTGATAGCAGATGGGGAGTCCTGTAAGGCACCCATAAAGCAGGGCAGAGCCAGGAAGCACAGTGAGGCCCTGCTGGAGCCACATCCCAAGCAGGCTGCAGGACTTGATGTCCTAAAGCACTGGGAAATGGAGTGCAATCATTAGGAAAAAGCCACATATTGCAAAGTCTACCCTGAATCAAGGTAGTTGGCTGCAAATGACAGGAGTCCACTTCAGTAGGCAGAGAGGGGGCTAGCAGGAGAGTGGTGGTTTGACAAGGAGCAGTGGCTGCAGTGAGGCGGAAGGGATGTGAGGAAGGTAGCGAAGTACCTGGGTTGTATGTGGAAGCAAATATTGAAAGGAAAAAAATATTCCACCAGCCTTTAAAAGAAATAAAAGCATGGGAAAGGGATTAAGTTGCAGGTTCCCCAGTGACAGAAGAAGATTGTACTTTATAACCCAGGATAGATTCACCTGAGAAAAAGCGGGATGAGCAGTGGCTGTTGAAGGGGAAAGCGGGTGGGAGTACAGATGAACCGGTTGAAGTAAGTACAGGGAAAAAGGGAACATAATTAAGATCCATGGTAAAGAAGAAGAGATCTTAGTTCACTCTGATGCACAGCTTGGCTAAGACCTACTTCAGCTTCCTTCCCTCAGCCTCTCTAACTTGGAGGAGATGCAGAACAACTCTGAAACACACTAGCTAAAATAAAACTTCATGGGCCACTTGGGAGCTGGGGATTTAAACTTTCCAGTCCCTGCCCACCAAGAAAGGCTTCCTCTCGGGGCCTGCCAAGCTCTGAAGGGCATTCCACATGGCCCAGGGCAGCCTCTAGGGCTTCTCTGAGCGAGTGGTCTTGCTCCCAACAATAACCACACAGCTCAGCGCTGCCTCACTAGCGTAGCCTGCTTGTCAGTGCTGCTAATAAACCCAGACAGAGCTTTCAGGTGGGTTGCTGTGTTGTGCTGTTCAGAGACGCCATCAGCGACTCCTGAGATGATGGAAATTTCACCTGTCTTGCCGTGGCAGCTGTTTGTCAGAGGGTCGGTAGATTCAATACAAAAGGCACTGTGAAATGCTGTGCTGCAGGCTATATATTGCTTTTCTTCAAAGACAGCTGTACAGTTAAGGCTGGTGTCTAGACATGTTTTTCATATAATAACAGCTTAGTTAAGATATGTCTCCTAGACTGGAATTCATATGGAGAAAGACATATATTTCTCTAGACTAGTCCAGTTTAAAATAAGTACACAAACTCTCCTGCCAACAAGATGCATTTTAGGTTTTCTTTCCAGATCCCCAAGCATTGTGTAGGTGGCTGCAACTTTACTAGCATGATCATTCAGTCGTTTGAATAAGGATTATATGATTTAAACATAACATTGATGAGACTTTAAAAAATTGTACCTGCCAGTACTGAAGTCCCTTCTTTGCCCTTAAGAAGTTAATAGTACTGCAGCCAGGAGGTAACTTACTATATTTTCAGGTAATTTTTTTCACAGTGGAGAATGACAAAAAACATTTTACCTCACGCTGGATAAAAAAATTATGCTTTGAGTAGATTAACATTCTAATTCAATTAAATATATGGTACATTTCTTTCCAAATATTTCTTCCCGAGAGGTTAAACAACAGACCAGTGAGGATGCAGCAAGAGAAGGACCTTCTGATCTCCAGTAAGTCAGAAGCTGGCCAGTTACTTTACCCTAGTGACGAGCCAATTAGGATGCTGCATAGTGTTTCTGCTTGTTTCTAATTTTAGAGCTATACAATGGGGAGGCCAAAGTAGGTGATATTAACTCCTCTGGCATTGATCTGCTAGAATCATAGTCCTCCTGCAACCTAATGCATTTTCAGGAAAAGCAGGAAAATTACCACTCTTCTAGTGTAGGTATTGGGGACTATGCAGACCTTTCTAACATGCAGAACCTGATCAATACTTGGATAGAAGAATCTGCAAGGGAAGCTTGAGAGCTGCAGAGAGTGATTTTGATGCTGCACAAGATGATATTCTAGCATAAAGTGAGCATTCACCCTGGCATTACACAACACAGCACAACTAAATCTGCTGTGTTTCCAGGAGGATTTATGGTAAAATGTTTAAACATACCTGAGTGATCTGCCAGTAAATCAGCATCTTGACTTGGAGCAAACTGGGGAAGGAGATTAAATGGAAAAAGTATGGAATTTCTCTCTTTCAGAGTATCTCTGTGGCATAATGCAGTGCCACTCAGGGGTATCATAGCTACTGCAAGCAGCGTGGTCACATTAGCAAGATGCTAATATGATTAACTAGCCCTGATGACAAGCAGGTTATACTAACCTGGGCGCACCATCATGCTTATGTACTTAACTGCTTAAGTCTCCAGAGTGCTTGCAGCTCACTTAGGTTAATATAATCTCATGACTTAATAAGCATATAACCTATTTAATTGTTCAAGCCATTAATAACAGTATTGACAAACAGCAAACCCGAGGCAGACTCTTGTGGAACTGCTAAAGATACACACATCCAATATAGCTGTGAGCTACAAGTTACTACTTTTTAAAGGGTTCCTTGCCACCTACCTATGCATTCACCTTCCAGGAGCTTCACCTAAACAACCTTTTCTCATCTGGCTATGAAAATGTTACATAAGAGAGCACTAAAAGCCTTAAAGATATAGCACACCTATATCTTTGTCTTCATCTACAAGACAAGTTATCCTGTAATAGAACAGAATAAATTAAAATTGACAAGATTTTTCTTGATAATCCCATCTTAGCTGTTACTCATCCCTGTTTTATCTTCCATGTATTCATAAAAAAACCATTGTTTATTTCCATAGTAGGAATTAAAGCTTGGCGGACTGATCTGTAACGCCTTCAGTTCTATTCTCCATGTTCATACTCCTCCCTCATCTTTTTCTAGACACAGACACTATATTTGTGTTTTTATAATCTTTCTAATATTCTAAAACTTCTCATCCCCCATGCATACCATGATATTGTCTCAGCCTCTTGCCTGTTAAGATTTAGAGTTCCCTCAGTAATTTCCATGGGCTCCCTTGATCAACAAACCCATATAAGTGGTCTTTAACCTATTCCTATGCCTATTCCACACCTGGAGTTTTACTTCTTTGTAATGATGATATTATATGATCAAATTTAGCATTTATGATGAAGCAACACCCCCACCCCTCCAAATTTCAGTCCTCGTGTCATCTGTTATAAATTCTCCCTTTCCACTGAGAAGTAAAACACCTTCTGTAGTGTCTTAGTCCTCCTGATGCTAATGGACTTCTGGAACAGCTCCTTGGGTTTAGGCCCAGGCTGTCCTTTCAATAAATATTTACTTCCTGCTTAAATGATCTTTGGCCCAAAAATGTTTCTAAACTGATTTTTCATCTTAGTGGTGATATCAAGGTAAACAACTGTTAGGTAGAGCCAACACTTAAATAGCTCTCAAAAACATATCAAGAGTTTCACCGTGGCAAATTGGCAATATTACACACTCTGCATAAAACAAGTGTGCGTACAATGATGGGGAAAACAGATGCAGATGGCCACTAACATGAAGAGGTTAATGAAAACAATGAGCAGTAAACATAGGATTTTACATAGTAAATGTTTTATCCAACATATTTCTTGCCAATTAAATGGCAATAGGAAGGAAGGGCAATAGCATTCTGATTTCATTGAAGAACATGATACTGTGTTTTGTAGTGTCTTGTCCAAATGATTCTAAATTACTTGGATGGGCTCATTACAATGTGTACTGAAAACCTTTTGAAAGACAATGAAAATAATCAAAACCAACATTTAACCACGTTGGAGCAATATTTAGTCACATACCCAGTGGATCCTTGTTAGATACAATTTTAATTAATAGCTTAATTATCTGAAGGAGGCAATAAACATCATGTTAATGAAACTTACAGTAGAGGCTAACTAGTTATAATCACCACTAACAGTAGAAAAATTTAAGGGGAATGTATGTGAATGAAAATATCAGCAGAGATCATCTGGGGAAAACCACAAGTTAGTATTATCTGGTGAAAGTAAGAGTCTCCATAAAAGAGGAGAAAGCTGTGCAGAGCAGTATGTTGGAAGAGAGACACTTATTTATAGTGAATAGAATTGTGAGTATAATTGATTTTTCTGTTTGGTGGCCAAACTGGAAATAAATTAGGGAAAACTAATATCCAGTCAGATACATTACTGGCTTTTCACATATTTTTACCATTTATTAACACTAAACATAGACCAATTTTAGAGTGAAGCAGTATTAGATAACAAAACCAAGACCATTTCATTTTGAAAATATTGAAACAGAGCACTTCTGGGTTTTTTTTCCCCCCCCTGGTACTATTGCTCAAAATGAATTTCTCAATATGTGAATTGATTTTTGATTCATAATGTGTCTTTTTGAGAAATGAATGTAATAGACTCATTTGCAAAACACAGATTGTAATAATTCACCAAGAATGCCCTGCCTCCACACCAACAACTTGTGCTTGGTCTTTAGGGTATGTATTTGGGAAAACATCTCACAGTTTGGGAGCTCTCCTTGTCAAACTACAGGTCCCGTTTGGTCTTGCAAAAGTCCTGTAGAAGTCACTGTGGGCTGGAGCCCCACCTGACAGCGCTGGCTTGGTCCTTGCCAGCCACCAGGGATGGGGAAGATGAGAGAAAGTGATCAAGGGCCATCAGCATCATACAGGTCTTCACTGCTGTGCCGTGGGGGTTTTTAGCACAGGGCCACGTAGGATGCCTCTCTGCAGAAGCCCGCAGTTGGCAGAGGCCAGAGCAACCTCAGCCTGCAACACCTCTGCCCCTGCCACCACCATGGGAAATGCCCTGGCCAAGGAGATGTAAAGCGCTGGCGTGCCTGTGCTGGGGAGACCTGGCAGAGTAAGGCTGCCTTCAGGCATTGGCTGTTTCAAATGCTGCAGCTCATAAATGAAAAGAATTCTGAGTAAAAAATAATGTGATTGTTTCCTTTGTAGTGTTCCTTGCTGTGCCTCTCCTGCGGGGCCCAGAGCTAAGGACAGTAACCCGTCTGAAGTTGAGTGTGGGTCTTGAAATCAAGATGCTACACTGGAATGTTAGGTCTGTTCTGCAGATTTACTTGCCCAGGAAAGTGTCTAGGGACAGCCTGTTGCAAGACCCCAAACAAGATTTAGGATATCACATAATGGTAATTATTTGTCCAGATTCAGCTTCCAGGTATTATATATTGTCTTATATATGACAGAACTGTAATGTATCAGAGGCTGTCTTCTTCCTACATAAGGACCTTGATCAAGTTACTTCTTACTCATTGAAAAGCTGTCAGAGATGCTTAATCACTGTAATATGCACTTCCCAGATTTTGGATTACTCGCCCAGCTCATTTCCAAACCTTTGCCAATTTATTGATAATTGTTTGACTTTTGAGATGGAAAAAACATTGAGGCTGGCCCACAACATCACTAACTATGGAAATACTGAAGGAATGACAGAAAAAGTGAAGGATCTGGCTCAGGACCACTCAGCTGTTTGGCATCACGGGAGTGAATGCTCCCAGACTTGCTCAGGCCAAGG
This sequence comes from Falco punctatus, assembly GCF_963210335.1. NCBI lineage: Eukaryota > Metazoa > Chordata > Aves > Falconiformes > Falconidae > Falco > Falco punctatus. The sequence continues at coordinate 76,358,731 of NC_137585.1, read as the reverse complement.
GCTCCATTTCAAAGAGGCTAAAATGTTCTTGCTTCCCAGTCCAGCCCTGCAGCAGCAGTCTTATCATCAGCGCTTCTGTTCAGTTGATTGAGCTGCCCTGACCCATGAATATTTCCAGTCCTGTTTATCCTAATACAATGCCCCAGCCTTCACAGGCAGAACTGCAATCTCTGTTTACAGACACATTAACCTTTGTCTGGCTCTGTTAAAACAAGTCATGTAAAACCCCATCTCTGTCAAAGGCAGCAAGTCTTGTCATTGGCTGCAGTAGGGTTTATTTGTTCGGGGGTTTTGTTGTTTTCTTCCCCCTGCACTATGTATTCAGTTTACAGAGTGGTCCAGAATCACATTATGTAAGTTCTCCTCGTGATTTACTATTCTGCTACTGCATGAATTTTTACAAACATTATTAGCCAGTTCCTATTTTATTTCAAAAAAAAAAAAAAAAAAGAAGAACAGTACTGGGCCATCACTGCGAGAGCTTTTCAGACAGCTTCTTCTATTAAGCATTCTCTTTAAGAAATACCCCATAAAACATACCAAGTTACTTTTTAATCCACTAAGTACTTGCAATATTGATATTGGATAGTGTTAATTTTTAAATCAAAATGTCACACAATAGGAGGTTAAATGCTGTATGGTATTCTCACTCTGACACACTAATCTGATAAAACCCTATTCTTCTGTAACTTACAGGTTACATCCTTTTGCTAGAAATCACTAACATTGACTGACACACTTGCTGACCATTGGTTCAGCATGATTAAAAAATGCCATATCTATTTTGAACAGTGTTTCTGTTTTTCCAGGATCTGTAAAGAAAAATTAATGTTAATGGTTTGCAGAGTTTGCTGCTCTAAGTATGTGCTCAGTTATCTCAAGAATGTTGCAAAAGCTTTGCAACAAGTATAATTAAATCCTAACTCTTCTACAGAGCAGACAGACCTGGAGTTAAAGACCTCACTACAAATCACTTCAAATTATTTGTAGACAGCCCTTTCTGTACAGAGCTTGCTTGGATTTTCCTCTCCTTCAGTCTGCTCCCAGGGATGCCAGGTGCACAACAAGGCATAGGGAACTGTGAAGTCCCACAGTATGATCTTCTCCTGGCCTTACCACATTCTCTATCCATGCTTTAGGTTGAACTCTGCATCCACAGTCTGCTCCACCAAGGTCAGTATTGGCCATGGGACTGATTTTTGTGCCCAGAGGTAACAAAAGTGAGAAGTTTGAAATCACAGAATAATTCAGCTCATAAATGCGATATCACCTTATTGAACTGCCTCGTTTGCAGAAAACAAAGTGAGAAAAATAGCAAACGTATAATAAACATCTAAATATAGATGATAATTGTAAGGAATTAAGCATAAGTAAGATTCCATCTCTGCCTTGAATTTTTAGGATTTTTTCTTTCAAATGTTATTGAAATTGATGTAATCTTTTAGCACGTTTCAGCATAATTACATTTCTAGAGGAGACAGCTCCTGACTTTTTATTCTTTTCCTGTACGTTCTGCAAAATTGTAAGCATACTATGTTGTTAAAAGGGGGAGACATGACAGTGCCTGGGGTGCCAATGTTCTCTGCAGGAGTCTGAATACAACCATTTGCCCACTTCTGCAGGAGTTTGAAAAAGGTTGTTTGCTAACCTGTGCGTTACGAATCCTTTGCAAACCGTTACATCAGCTACATTTATGTAGGTGAAGAGGGTGTGCCTTCCTTTCTCTTGAGACATTCATGAATAAATTCTTTTGCTTAAAGTGGATGGAGGTGTTTATCTAATACATCCTGGCTCCTCTGAGCTGGTTCAAAGGGCAGCAGTGCTGAGTGCTGCTGTGCTCTCAGCTCTGTCCCTACCTTTGGGGCTGATGAGCCACACTGGCGGCCGCAGCCTGCCCTCCACAGCTGCAGGGCCAGAGATGGCCATTGCTTCAGGCAGACTGTCAGACCTGCTGCAAAGATGCAACCACTTTCATAAGCAGTTACGGATGTTTTGTTGCCCTAGGTAACACCTCATCCCTTCTGTTTGGCAAACCTGACCCAGCTGACAGCTTCATTGCAGATTGTCGTCCCTCTTCCGTATTCAGTGGTGTGCATTGCAGGGCAGCCAGAGCCTACTCTTCTGGGTTTTGCTCTTTTTTTGAGGTTGGTGTCCTTGCCTGCATATTTGCTTTTCCTTGTTCTAGGATATTTTTACTCTTTTCCAGGGCTGCACTTTCTGTTCTATATCCTTTTCCTGCTACCAAACTTCCTCCCAGCCATCTGGATGCTCAGCAAAAGCGTTGCCTGAAAAGTGGGTGTCCTCACCCCAGGACACAGTTGGTCTCAACAAGCACTTTCGTGACTTCCCACCCTCAGTCGTAGTGGCACATCCTGTGCTGCCTCAGTGGCAGCCAGTAAGTGACAGCGACAGTGGCACCATCCTAGGAAACAGCAGTTGGCAAGCTGGGGGAGGACAGGGAGGCTGCAGGCTTCTCATAATAAGCAGAACTTAAGCTGTCCCTTAGGTACACAGGGGAAGGAGTAAGCTGTGCCTTTGAACCTACCTAACTGCTCAATAGTTACATTTTCCTTGCCACCTGGAGAATTGTCTGATTCCCTTATTGCTCTCATGTTTTTCCTCCAGCTCTTGAATTGCCTCATACTGGGAAATCCTTACCCTTGACTGCCTGTGCAGGGTGAACGAAGCACGCTTCTGAGGTGGTGTTCTGGGTAGTGCTGCAGCAGAAAGCCACCATGCTCCAAGCAGAGCCATGCACAGAGTCCTGGCCTTTTCCACCTTGCAGACCCATAAACTTTTCCCAGGGAAGGTACAAAGCTGGTGTCGCAAGTTTTAATATACCGATCATAGACTCACTTTTCTCTGTCACTTTTTGCAGACACCTCAGAAACAGCCCATGGTCCAGTGGTTACCAGCAGATGACAGTCCAGCCTCATCAGGTTGTGATTTATCTAGCATTTACCTTTCAGGAGAAAGCAGAAATCTACTGGTGGAACCCAGTCTTCACCATGCTAAACATCCTGCTTACAGCTCCTAAGACACAGCTGCTGCCCCACCAAATGTGGGCCATTTGCCTTACTCAAAAGCCCACATGTGGTTGCCTCAAGCTTGCAGAACTCTGGTCACTCCAGGACTCAGTAGCTCATGTGCTGTTAGCTCCTGGAGCATGACATAGGTCTGATGCTGCCCACAGAAGTTGTGTTTAGGAGCATGCAGATCTGCTGAGCTGGATTTTGCATATATGAATCCCTGAATCCAAGAAAAATTTAGTTGACCAGAATGTTTCCCCCCACCCTTGGGTTTTTTGGTTTTTTTTGCTGTTGTCCAGAGAAGCAGAGCAGGGAATATCACATAGAGATCTGCCTGCAGAGAGATTTCCTTACAGTCTTTTTGTCAGCTGCCTCTTCTTTGCTCTTTTACATGGACAGTGTATGATATTATTTGGCCGTCAAGCAGAGGTTGAAACGCTTCCTACAGGAATTCAGTGGTTAGATCTTCTTTTCTCAGTGTGAAGTATGTCCTTGTTCCCTGAGTGAGATGATGTTTAAATATTTCATTTTGCGTGAGAAGGTTACTGAATCTCCTCTGGTTACTCCTTACTTGTTTTGTACAGTGTGACTCCTGAAACAAAATTGTTGCAGGCTTTTTATTTCAATTTTAATACATTTCTATATCAAAGCAAAGTAAAACCCTAAAAACTCCTTTGTAAGAGTCCAAAAGAAGAGAAAATACCTGCTGCAGCTGTTCAAAGATATGCTTAGACAAATGGCCCAAAAAAAGAGACTGTTCTTAGTTCCTCCATATCACATGAAAGCGAAACATGATAATATTTGCTAGTCAGAAATAAATTCAAGTCTATAGCAAGTATAGAGTGAAAAAGCCCATTTTCTTCTGAAGTGATGCATTTCTTCCTGATGGGAAAGAAGAACAATGCTGGAATGGCTGTGGACATTAGACTAGGTTCTTGGCACCACTCAGGTACAACTCCAGCACGTTGACAGTGACTCCTCTGAACTTTGAAGCGCTTGATCAAACTCAGCTGTATGTTTAAAAAGCCTCATTGATACAAAAGCAGGGAGCAGCTTCCAAGCAGGAGTTCAGTTCATTCTCTGCAGCCTTCTTAGATGTGCATCACTGCATGAATTTTCCCTGCTTTTCCAGAGCCCATATGCATGGGAAGTTGGTGTAACTCTGGTTCTCAGTAAGTGGCTGTCTAGATGCTTCCCTTGACTGTCTGCAAGCACTATGTGTCTGTGAGCGTGCAGGTTAATTGTGATATGAGCGCAGGGTAGTTAGCACCTCACAGGAGCTGTAATCTGTCCAGGACAGGGGGGACAGGAGCTGCCATCACTAGCAGAACTGCCTGTCTTTGCTGAAGAACTTGCACATTCAACCCTTCCGCATGCTTCTCACAATCTCAACATGATAGTCTGTCACTGAACAGGCTAATAGTTGTTTAGTATGATAATGACAAGTCTCTTAAACACTACTGAAAGTGTCCAACAGATGCATTTTTGCAGACTGGCTCAGTCTCTAAACATTGCTTCTTTCTATATGGCAAATATACACTCAAGGGTCAGTATTTTAATTTTGCATTTTGTATGGGACCAATTTTTTTGAGTGGTTTCCATCATAACAGCTCTAAACCACCTGAGCATTTGAATCCTTACCTATTCTTGTCATATGCCTTAACACCAGAGACAAAAGGGAGTGGCATCTCCCCCCCCATGGCTGTCATAAAATTTCCTATCTGTCTGGACAAATAAGAAATAGAAGCTCTTTTTTTTTTACATTTGCAAAATTTCATCCCAAGGTAAAATTGAATGAAAACCTTGAAGGCATTAAAATATGAAAGAAGAAGAGTAATGTCACTATATTAGATTTGTAGGACTAGCAGCATTAACTGTATTATGCCAACAAAAGAAACTAATTCTCCATAAAGCCATTTTCCTAGGATCACTTCCAGGGACAGAGACCATGGTCTTTAAAAGTCCTACTCAGAGAACTGTACATTATAATAATGTAGTGGTTAGATGTTCTTGAGACAGACAAAGCATTAAGTCCATGTAACAATTTCTTACGGGAGTCGGACCAGCCTTCAACACGTCTGAAAAAAAAAAAATTACAGTTGCATCTATATGATACTCAATTTAGTACTATACAACATTTCATTTTACAAATTTAAGTTATAAATAATCTAAATCACATAGGAATGATGGAAAACATCTCTATAGATGTGATTTTGGGATGCACATGCAGAAAAAAATCAAGTGAAGAGTATTTGGAGGTCATGCAACTGGTATGTGTAACACTAGTACCCCAGGTAATGGAGAATATTAATTAATTACAAATGGTTCACATAAAGATCAGAACAGCAGTGAAAGGAGAAAACATGCTTTAACCTGAAAGACCCCGCATTCCAAAACCATCTGATTAGCAAAGATGAGGCTACAAGAGGACTCAATCAATCCACACATATATTCACAAAATAAACTTGGTAATAAATGTCTTCTTACCATTAGACAAATGCAGATGATGATTCACTGGCTAGAAACTGAAGTCAGATAAATTCCAGCAACATATAAGCTCTTAAAAGCAGTGGCAGAATTTGAGAGTTGCTCTTGTGATTCCCACATGCAAGGAACCCTGCAGATAATGAATTGAGGTCATTCTAGAAAATGTTCTCTCAAGTTCTCTTTTCATTCAAGGAGATCTGGCCTGAACTATGCAGGTCAAGTAACTCCCACCCTGTTTTGTAATGGCTTGAGGTTCACATACTCTTTCCCAAAGAATGCAGCCTCCTTCAAATGCATCTTAATTTTTAATGCACACTTATATGTGCTTGAACATTTGAAATGACATTGTTAGATTTATTTGTATTAAATAATCTTCAGGACCACGGTGCCATGGTTTCCCTTCGTATTGCTCACTGAGAACACCTGCCAGTGGTGGTTCTCACCTCATTGCGGCACATGCTGCTGCAAGCCCGCAAACCCAAACTTTCCAGACGGTGAGCAAAACGTCACATTTTTTGTAATTGCCAGACCTGCTCCCCTTCAGCAGGTGCCTGCAAGGTGAGCTCTCCCTGAATTCATCTCCTCTGAAGCAATGCATGCACTACAGATTTGCTGGATTCACCTCAACTTGAGAAGCTCAGGAAGTTTTCTGTTGAAACAAGCTATGTGGAAAAGCGAAGGTTAAATTCCTCATTACAAACCAAGTTCTGGAAGGGAAACAACAAACAATAAAAGCAACTTCCAGTCTACTTGTCACTGTGAGATTTCTCTGGGGCACAGAAGCCAAGGAAGCAAATCAGCAGTGCTCAGCTCCTTCAGAGTTATCCTAAGGAATCAGCATCTCTCTTGCATTTCTGTCCCCCCAGTGACAGTGACAGTTGTTGGGTTGCCTCTTGAGTGCAAATGAAGTATCAAATAATTTCCTGGGGACTTCAGTTCCCCTTCCTCCTTATCTTCTAATTTAGGGGAACTTAACCATGTCACAGCTTTGATTAGCTCTTCTCTGTGAGAATGCAAACATAGTCAGGCTCATCTGGGACCAGGATGCCTCTCTCTGCAGTCTCCTTGCAACATTGATTCCTTATCTGTGCTTTACCCCCCCAGGCAGCTGGATGTGCAATGGATATCTTTCATGTTAAAAGATCTTATAAATCATAGCTGATAAGAAAGTGTTAATTGTGCAATGCCCTGGGTAGGCTTGCAGTCTGTGAAGCTTCACTGGCTTTTTGCAAAAATAACACCTGACATATTTGTTGTAGAGATAACCAGTTCACCATTCAGAACATCTCTCGCCACTGCTTTACCCTTCTTAGGCAGTGTTCACCATTTTTAGGGGATTCGACCACCACAGATAGTCTGCAAAGTATCTTTACGTAATATTAGAGAAGGTTTTGGTACGTACACTGAAACTATATTTGGGGTCCAGTTGCCCACACCTAGGTGTTGTGGACTATTGAACATCGCCTAGAGAATATAGTTTCACCTCCCACTGCCATCTCAGAAAGGTCTTCTAAAAGTCTCAACTAGTGTTTGCCCTCATGTTTCTGATACCATAGGATATTTTACAACCTATTTGTAGGAAACCAAATATAGATCCCATGATGTTTGTTGCTGCAGAAGAAGCCAAAGCAGGTATCTCTTTTCAGAAATACATGGAAATCCAAGTACCTTTCTAAAGAAATTCATTCCAGTGACTAACACCAACCTCACAGAAACTTTACTGTAGACTTTTACCCTGCAGACATTATGAATACTTTCAGTGACTTCTATACCTGAGCAGAGAAGTGTTCAGCTTGTAAGAAAAAGTACTTTTCCTATTCAATAGGTTTGCTAATTCAGTCAGGAGTCTGACAGTTAATGTGTTCTCTGGAACTGCCTCCGCAGAAGCAGTAGTGAGGATGAGTGGCTGTGTTAGACCCTAGATCTGAGTCTATAAACACCAGCAACACAAGTGTTGCTGGAACTCCAGCTTATTTCTGTTTAATGCAGAAGCTATATGCTTTTAAAACTGAAAAAAACTGACATTCTGATCCTGAACAATTATTTACTGCTTCACCAGCTTTACAGTTGGAGTAGCTCTGAGTCACTTTTAAGGGCCCTGATTCATACTCAACAATTCTACACCAAAACAATCAGAAGAAGTATGTCAAAACAAGGGCTTGATCTTGACAAGCACTTCAACTGCTTTACACCTTGAAGATAGTATAAAATTTCCATTAAGTCAATCTTGGTAGGAGAAATCTTTGGTAGCATATAGGCACTAAGTGGGCTTCCGTGTTATTCCCCCTCCTCAGGCGCCGTTTGGAGCATGGCTATGAAACACCAATCCCCATGATTTTGTGGAATCCATTGATTTAAGTGATTGTAGCTGTGGGGATCATCAGGGCCTGCTTTCATTTCTGGTAGTTTTTAGGCTACTCTGAATTGTCATAGGAGATGATACTAATACCTCTGGAGGTAACCTTATGTAACATCTGCTTAAAGTTGTGCTGTCACTGCCCTCAGCAGCAGCCAGGAACTGCAGCCAAGTCCTCAGTCTGCAGAGTGAGTGATGGTAAAGTCAGAAGCAGAGCAAATAATGAGGAATAATGCAATCTGCTTCCAGAGGACATGGATCATTAGGTTGATTAGACCAGCAGATGGTAAAGGAAATTCAGTGTAGAATTCTGTAAAATAATTAGTCCAAGATTGAGGAAACAGCCCAAGAAATTGGTGCTAAATGAAACAATCAAATAAGACCGGGAGCTTGTATGAAAACAATATTGGAATTTTCATGCCCACTAATGCTTCAGAAAGAAAAATACAACTAATGTACCAATAAAAGACAAACTATAAAAAGGCGATCCTTTTTCTGGATAAGACACTTGTGAAGCACTATTTCAAATACTGAGCACTACATCAGTCCCTGCACACACTGACAGTTCATTATTACTTTGTGGTGGGTACAGGCTAGGTCAACAAAGATTGCACTAGCTCTGCAAAACCGGACATAAAGAAAAGTTAAAGGAGCTGTGTTTCTTTCTATTAAAGAGGCTTCAAGGGGACATAGTGAGAGTATTTTCAAGTTAAGAACTAGATCAATAAAGTCAATGTAGATAAGGGTTTTAAACAAGTATGGGATTAAGACTATTTTTCAGTAGGACTGGAACAGGGTACACATTATAGTAAAAAGGTAATGTACAAAATGAGTTATAGGAGAGGCTTGTTGGTATCTGAACTGTAACATCACCATACCCAAACAAAGTAGAATTAATTGTCTGGTCTTGTGAATAGTAAATAGGTAATGAAAAAACAGCCAAGACTGGCCTTTTTCTCTTGTTAGTATATACAGAAGTCCTCTTGATGGTTAATGATTTTGTTAACTGATACTGCACTACTTACCCTGATGAATCTGAACTCCATAGGCTTGGAGCAGAACCCAGGGATCAGAGTTACTGGGATCCTGTTCCGGATTTGCCCAGACTGAATGACCTTGTAAACGTGAACACAAAGCAGCTCAACTTCTTTGGCTGCTGACCACTTTGCAGAGTGCTCCGATGTAATTCAATAAAAGGCACTAAAATAGTGTTAATTGTAAATTATTTTTTGTCCTGGATTTCTTACTAGTGAAAGAGAGAGCTAGCCAATTTCTCTGATAAAACCTTGAACACTCCCTCATACTTTTCACAGGAACTTGTTGCTGCCTGTAATAAAGGAAATAATTCGTATGTTATATTCCCACTGCTGTCACCGTCCCTACTGAATGTCATCTCAAAGTAGCTAAATCACACAAAAATGAACAAAAAGTTCATAGCATTTTCCCAAGCCACAGAGCAACACTTGTGACCTACTCTTTAATAAGGAAAGACGACACACCTCTGTTTTACAGTTTTTTCTTATTTTACCACTGGTTGAAGTAGGACTGACTGGCGCGCAAGTCACTCACACCGCACAGCACTCCAAGTGTGCATGCCAGCACCTCCCCAGGTACTGCCACAGCACAAGTACCTTTTGTATTTGCCTTTTTAAATTTGCATCCTGGGGCTTCAGATCTCCTGCCTCCTCTGTATCGCTGGAGATGGGATGCATCAATGAGCAATGCCCTACAGATCGTTTCACTGTCAAGTTCCCGCTCCATATCCTAGCAAGGGCTGAATATGGCATGTGTGAGTGTAGTCAGGAGCATGAGGGCTGTATGAGACCAACAACCACTGAAGCTTTGGGACCAATGTTAACAGAAGTAGAAGCAGTGCTTGGTAGGATCTGGTCTATAACAGATTCTGCTTTGAACAGCATCAGTAAGATAATTAGATGGCTGGGACAAATATATGGGGTGTACCTTGCGCTTGTCTGATGCTCAGTAGGTGTATAAAGGAACTGTCGTGTATGCTGGAAGAAGGATAGAATAATGCTGCGTTGGTGCAAATCTAGGAGGATGAGGTGCTTAAGCAGGCCCCGTGCAGCTTCACAGCAATGATCCCAAGCATTCTGGAGCATGATTTCGTGCCTGCTGGAGGTAGGCAAGAGGACTGCAACTGAAGGCAGCTGTGAGGAAGGGATGATGAAAAGGGAAAGTTTCTTGCAAACTGCCCTTCACTGATCATGATCTTGTCCTCATTTTGCAAAACTGCAGTCCTGTTAAGGTTGTTGGATGCTTTGTGGTGCCACGCAGGCAAGATACTTTTCAAAATACTCTTAATCAACCAGAGCCGGGCAATGATGAACAGGGCATAGCCGGGTTTCTGATCCTGTGGGCTGATCTGCTCTGGCTTTGCCTTGATTAAAAATATCCCGATGTAATTTATTGAAGACAAGACAGATTGACAGGCCCAGGATTTAATTAAACTAGCTTTAAGTCAGTTTTGAATTCTCAGCTCGCACTTATGTGGCACAAAGGCACGGATTCAGGAAGGAACAGAATCTGCCTAGCAAAGGTGGACATACTCACCCCAGTAATATTTCATGGAATTTCCCTCCTTTCCTCTCTTTGTACTTATTGTCACATTTTTCATTCTTGGAAGCCAGGTTATTCAGTGGGGAGCATGGAGCCAAAGTGAGGGCTACATGTGTGTATAATGCATGCGCATAAGTGGATCTTCAAGGTTGTTTCTTCTGTTGTCTGTCTGAATTTGCAGGTTAATGTAAAGTAGGCTTTCCCACTTTGTTCTTTAAGTAGGTTTTGCCATCCTCAATTCCTTTTGGAATTAACTTTGAAGTTATGGAAAATAATTTTATAAAAGCAGTATTAGCAAAAATTAAATGGAGGACTTGAGGTCTGTTCAGAGGAAAATCCTTTCCATTTCTGCAGCATTTTCAATATTATCTGCACGCCCTCACTTGTGTTATTTGCAGCAGGATTATCACTGAAGACTGGGGAGGTTTAGGTAAAGAAACAACCCGCATAAAGAAATAAATCACTTTACACACACTTCTTTAAAAAAATGGTGAAATCTTGTGGTAGCAGAGTTGGAATTTCTCCTGTTCAGTTTTTGCTTCTGTTGTGGGTTCCATGACTGTGAGATTTCATCCTTTAAGACTTTTATGCGATTTTGTTTTGCATAAGCATATTTCATTTTATATTATGTGAACCAAATTCAGGCTTGGTGAGCTATATGCTGTTCCTTTTGAAGTCACTGGGCTATTAACTCTCATGGAAATGAGTAGCGAAACTAGATTTTTGTCTTCATCTCAGAATCGAATCTCTGCATTAAAGAAATAAATAATTAATTCCAGAAACAACTAATAATGAAATCATGCAAGCAGTTCAAATTCTTTGATTTATTCCTTGGACATTAAAAGAGCCTAAACCCTGATTTTGGTAGATCAGGTTTTCACAGCGTTTTGCATCAGTCTCATTACTGAAGCTTTGTGTGCTTGCAATAGAATTTGCATCTTAAAAGTTCTGAACAGAAATGCAGATAGTAATTTTCCCAGCTACTTGCAAGAATGGTCTTATGATCCCCAGAAGTCAATTATTTGTTCACCTTTATATGGAGGGTTGAATAGAAAAAAATATCCTCTCGTAATAAACCATCTTCTGGATTTTGTCTGGATTTAGAAAAGCTAATAATTAAAAGAAAATGCACTGGATAATGTTGCAGACTGTAACCTTCAGAACTGTCCCTTCTGAAGATTTCCTATCACTGCCATGGTCGTGCTGCAGGTTAGGAAGGCTCCTTAAAACCTTAAAACCAGTTGTAGTTCCCAGAAGTGAGCAGTCACCCAGCACAGCCACCCATCACAGTCACAGCGTGCTCTTCTGCAAGCTGCAGCAGCCACCTGAGTGGCTCCCAGAAGGGCATGGACAAAGGAGCCCATGGATTCCTGCTGGGATGTTCACCCAGAAGCCCAAGGACATCTGCTTACATGTCTTCTCCTCCACTCCTTAGTCTGCAGTACTCAGTGCCCCACAAAGAAAAGGGAATGAAGTGGCGGGAGAAAGAGAGGACTTCACCTCCTGAGTACCCAGATCTTCAAATCCACACGGATGATCCCACACCTTTTGGGTATGGTGGGACGATGCCCCCACACCTTCTCCACAATGAACAGAGTCTCCAGTGCCAATGGATGGATATCCCCTTTGTAATTCCCAGCACTCTGCAGCACTCCAAAAGTATTTTATTGTAGAAAGTTGAAGGAAATGTAGAACTAATAGAAACAGTATTTCTAATAATATTTAGCATAATTAAATAATACAAGGAATCATTCCTATTCGTGTTGAATACAACCCAAACCTTTTAATTCACCTGAAGTTACTGAAATGTTGCTTTGGCCCAGAGCTCATAATTTTTCTGCCTCAAAGCCCAGTTTGGCTTTGGTGTGCTACAGCCTCTGTAAAGCCAGACTGAGACAGAATAAAAGATGAAGTAATCTTCCAATCAGCCATGCATCATAATTACTTTTAGTACTGCCATCTTCTGTAATTAATACAAACTACAAATGAAGTTGCTCACAATTCCCGCTGTGAGAGAGGAGAGCAACATTGATGTCATGCCTCCTAGAAGGATTACATTATGAGGAACTGATGTGGAAAGATGTCATAAATAATTTATTTTTCAAGAAATAAAATGCTGTAAGATTCGGAGTAAAAAATTGTGTAGCTTTGGCTCTTAACTATCTTCATACTTACCTGCGCTCTTATATAACTGCCCTTTGAAATGCATTTTTACACATTTTGTGATCATGACTGTAAACGAAGAATTTTTTTGGCTTGAGGCATACAGAGTGGAGGGGCTGGAGGTGGGGTGTGTGCCATTGCTGTTGTGCTGGTTCCTGAGGAAAAGGAAAGAGTAGTACCCTTAGGCACTCTGTCTCTAACAATACCAAGCTGTCTGTTGTGATTCACTGAGGAATAATTGCTTGGGGATGTTTCAAATCTAGTTTTTAAGTGAAGGATGCAAAATTACTTCTTAGGGGAGATGGAATGAGTCTAGCTGACACTTTAATATGTTTATTAAAAGGCATGTGAGGCAGGTGAAGCAGTAATAAATATCCATGCAGAGAAAGGCCATGCATATCTGTGGGATGCGATCCAGTTAAAAGCATCTTTGAAAAATAAGTGAAGATTCATTGGTTTCTCCAAAGTTTTATTTCTGATTTATTACTGAGACATTTTTGAAAATTACTATCTTTGATAAAGTGACACAAGCTGAAGGGAAATATATACAAACCAATTTTATTTCTAACTTTAATCTCCATATGTCTGGAAAAGTGCTTGAAGAAACATTTTGATCTCTCTGCCTTTCAGTGAAGTGTAATCTGTTTTAGGTTTGAGTAGTTTTGACCTAGTGCTGGCGCCTTCTCCACACCCCTTTCCTCAAACAAATGAATTACTTTCCCCTGTGGCTAGAAAACAGTAAAAAGAGCAGAGGTTCCATTTATTTTTATAAGGTGTCATGCATACAAAACCTTAGGAAGCACAATAATTGCAGCAAGGGAAAATGTAAAATGTAGCAGTATAAAATCAGAGGAGATAGGGGGCCATAAACTAGGGGACGCTTTGGTAGGAGGAAGGCAGGGTGTGGGGCACAGCCTGCAAGGCTGTAAGCAAGATAGAGTGGAGGACTTTGGCTGCAATTTTGAAAGAGATGATGTGTTAATAAAGGAGGTATATAATAGCCTGCAAAATGACTGTTTGTAGCTGGTGTGACAGCAGCAGTGAACCCTGTAATGGGAAAAGAAGATCCAAGGTTACTTGGTTCAGGTTCAGGCTGGTCTGAGGACTAAGGAGAGCCACCACATGGAGGTCAGTGGGAATAACTAGCAATATGCAGAGACCACCCATTAGCCCCGTTAAGGGACTTTGGGATGCTTAGGGTGGTTTTGCAGATGATAGGAAGTCAAGAGAGGTCTTTTGAGAGAGGAACAAAACTATACTGATAGGACTTGCAATAGACCAGGCAGAAGGTGGAAGTGTGTACAGATGCACAACAGGGAACCAGCGCAAGTGGTTTATTAGGAGGCAGATTAATGGGAAATTGTGCAAAATGCAGCAACTAGGAGGGTAAAGACCAGTTTCCAGGTGAGGGGACTCCAGAATGGTAGGCTTTTCTTAAGATGTGGGAAGAGATGATTTAGAAAGGTGATGGATGGATGAGACAAGAGTATGACTATGGGGGTTCCTCTTGCCAAATGTACCGTTTCTTTCTGGGTGATGAACTCAGGGAAGCAAACCCATCCCACCTTGCAGTGAGATTAGTGTGGGAGAGGGAACAGACTTACCTGAAGAAGATTTCAAACCGGCTACTGTCAGCAAGTGGTAATGAGAAGTGGAGGTGATAATAGATACTATGATAAGCAATCTGTCCACGTGGAAGGACATGAGAAAGAGACTACATTTTTTGATCTGCAACAACCACTTTGTACCATGCTAATGCAACTGAAAAGGAGAATTAAATGTCCTCTGTATGAAGCAGTCACTTTCAGAGAAGACCAAAATTTTGTGAGGGACAAAAGCAGATTTGAGTATGGCACTTGAGTCATCAGTATGGAATTCAGACTAATAGAAAACCAACCGTATTACTGTATAAATAATGAAAAATGGTGCACTTCCAGCTGGAGCATTACATAGTGCCAGGAAGGCCTGTTAGCTGGTGGAAATGCCCTTTGACCAGCCTGAGAAAAGTCTCACAGTGAAGTTCTCGTACCCAGAATAGGCTGTGTTGGGATGCGGTGCTACATCAGGAAGCTGGAAGGATGTAAGAATACTTCCCCTGTTGTCCTGGAGGTGCTGGATAATTTAGTTAGGATGCGGCAGTAACACAAACTCACTAGTAAGGTGGCTTGCTTGGAGTCACATCTTGGTGCTCTTCTGTGTTTGGCAGCGTCTGATAATAGGTAAAGGGAGATGAACTGGTCCCTCATCCCTTGACACAGTGGAGACAGGGCACACAGGCAAAGTGCAGTGTGATCCACTAAGTGTCAACATGCTTCTGCAGATAAAGCTCACATTCCGGCTGCAATCCCCCTATCAGCTGATAGCACCTGCTCCCACAGCAGAAGACCTCTCAGTGCCAGAAATCTTTGGTAGCATTCATTAGGCTTAACTGCCCAGTTAAACTTTTCCATCTTCCGTTAGTTGAAGTATTTTGCTCGCTTTTGGCAATTCCATTCCATCTTTCGCTTTGGGGAGGACTGCAAGCAGCCAAACCAAAAACCCATTCCAACACTGAAACAAGTGACTATAAGCTATCTTTAAGCTGCAGATGGCACACTTATGTACTACACACTGCAGCTATAACTGCAGCAACGAGCTTCCTCTGACCTAATACTTTGTAAAAATCAGTACCCACTGCAAAATCAGAAGATCTGGTGTTGTGTTCTGCTTCTGTGGACCCTGATTTTTATTCTGCGTGCACATGGCCCTTTGTACACAGCATGCACATTTGCTACAGAGTCAGGTGCTATGGCAATTTCAAAATTGTATTTTCTTCTGAATTAACAAGACATATGTGCTCTACCTTATGTGAGTGAAAGCTGGCAGGGATTCAAAGATACAGTCACTCATCCCTGGGGATTCCCTGTAAATGCTTGTCTTGGTGAGCTGGGCTGCTACAGCCGTTATCCAAGGAAGTGGCACTCCAGATGGATTACCTCTGTGGACGTCAGCGGTACAATTGGATTAAGTAAGCTGTCTGCACACCTGCTTATTTCACTTACAGGCTCCTGGCATTAAATGACCCAGACATGTCCTAAAATATTTTTCCTCACCATTAGACTCAGCCACCAACTTGCATTTCCAGGTGAAGAGGGCAGCATGACCTGCAGCCCCCAGTGCTGAGGTCAGCAGAGGAGCACAGAATAGGTAGGATGTGGGGACAGGTGGCCGGAGCTCTGTCACCTGGTACAATCTCCAGCATTCAAAAGCAACACGCATAGAGTCTGGGTCAAGAATGGCATCCCAAATATTTAACAACCCTTTTCAGAAGGCGGATGAATAACCTTCCTGTAAACAATTAACTGAAGGATGCTTTACTGAAGACACACAGGCCAACACTTCTTCCTGTTCTTCTCTTCTGTAGCATTTCCCTTTCTTCCATAGTGTTTCTAAAAATGCTTAGGTTACAGAAAATCTACAGCTCTCCTTTAACAAGAACTACATCTCTAACACAGATGGTACCCCTGGTTTCTGGATTGCTTTTTTCCCCCACGAACACTTCTGCTCCCCTACTTCCTTTTTTTTGTGTCAGACTTTCTGCAAGCTTTATTGCTCTCTCTCTTTCTTGGGGGCATATCTTTCTTCCTCCAAAAGGAAGATGTATCAGGGTCTCTAATTTATCTTTTGTTCCACCAAACACTCTCTTTACTCACTTTTACTACTCTCTTTTTCTCTTCCTGACCTCCATTTCTCTGTCAGTTCTTCCTCCAATACCTGCCTTCCACTCTCTTCCAAACTAGCGAATGAACTCCTGTTTTTAATTCCTTACTGTCTTACTTCTCCTTCATTCTCTTTCCTCTGTTCCCATCTCCCTTCATTATCTATTAAGAGGAGGTCTGAAAACGTGGGGAAGCCCATTATGTTCTTTTTAAACTGCAAAACAACGCCTGTGTATTCATATTGAGGAGAGCCACTGCAGTGTATCAGATAACCATGATGCTGGGAGCAAAGAGATACTAAAAAAGTTATTGACTACATCGCTAATTCTGTAATATTAGTAATAAAATTGGATGTTAACGATTGGAAGACAATGTGCAGGTTTACGCTGAGTACACATGGACTAATCCACTTACATCCAGACAGAGTGTATCTGGCAGTTGTAGAAAGGCATGGACATTAACTGTGTGCAGCGGTAATTTTTGGATCAAATAGGAAGATAGCAGAGGTGTTAGCATCTTCTCAGAACTACCTCCCTGTCCAGTAAGAAGCCCATACAGTTCTGGGAAAGGACTTTCTCCAGAGTGACATTTGCAGAGTGATCAAGCCAGAACAGGGAGAGGTCCCAAACAAAAGATGGTTGCATGTGGGCAGAAAGTAGGCAGAAAGTTAGAAGAAAAGGGCAAAGGTGGAATCTGCAAGGTAGTGCACATGATGCTTGAACTGTGATGGAGTTTCAGGAATGGCAGGGAGGAGATGGAAAATGAGTCCGCAACTTACCACATCTTACTGAAATTATCCCCTATGTTTATGGTATTTGTTCTGGACCATAAATATGAGATCAATCAAACTGGGCTGCCACTAACACTGTGGTAAATACACAGAGTTTTGAAATAGAATAGAAAATCCGAAGAAATTTTACACTGAAAGGAATGCTAATGGCCATATGAGACAGCAAGTTGTGGCTGCAGTAGGGTTACTTCATGGTTTCATGCCTGTGAGTCAGAGAAACAGCCCAGGTAATGCAGCTGATGTTCTGAGTAAGACTGAACATCTTCCATCATTGAACACCTGAAGTCTGGCCTCAGCCAACCTGGAAGCAAATTCAGGTGCTCTGAAACCAAGTGCCTACTAGAGCTCCCCTGTGGGACATCATCACATCGCAGATACAGAAGGTAGATGTCACCATTTCTGATGCTGTATTGGGAATACAAGTGATGCTGTAAGAGGACTCTCTTATTTTTCATTTCCATCAGCTGGGCCCAAATCAGAATGAGCGCTGCTGCTGGGTGTTCTGCCAAGGCAGCTCTCTGTGGCCATGGTTGTATCTCAGAGCCTGTGCTCAAAGTGATGCTGTTTGTTCAGGCAGATCTGAAGTCACCTGCCCCACTCAGGAAGCAGGGAGGGCTCAGCCATCCCATGCACACAAGGACTTTGCCGGTTTGGGCTGCGTGCAAGCACTTACAGCAAAGCAACCTGCACCCATCTCACCAGCACAGGCGCTGCGGGACTTGAGCGCCTACAGTTTCAAAAATACAAACAGCTAATGAGACTTTCTGTTTCCTGCTTTCAAGTCTGTAGGTGAAACAGAATGACACATTTGTGAAGACTTCGAGGGAAAGCCAAAGCAGAATAAATAGCTGTTACCAGTGGTCTTAAAAGGAAAAAAAAAAAAAAAAAAGAAGATATTTTTAGCAATTTGAATGTTTCTTGCTTCTACCAAGAAGTACTGTATCATTGACGTCAATTGTACTCTTTTTTTAAAAAAAACTTTCACCGTGTCCCTGTCAAGAAACTTCTAAAAATGCCTGACTTCTGATCTTACCCGTGGGAAGTAACAGGATTAGAACCATCTCTATTACTGTCTCCCTACAGCTAATTGTGTGAAAAATTACTTCAGCATAAGCAAAACTGATCAACTATTCAAGTACTACACTTCAAGATCAAACATGAATATGGGTTAACATGAGAGAGCGCTCTGAAGTTTATATGAATATGCCCCACAGTGGATGTCAAAACATTTTATAAACCAAACTTGAGTAGTGCATCCAGAGCCACAGTGCCCCAAAATGCCTTCATCTTCTGATTCAGACTCTCATGATTCTCTCTAGTCTCCTGGCTGCTTTAGGCAGAGCATTGCCAGCAGTCAAGGGGGTGATCCTCTTCCTCTCAGTCCTGGTGAGACACAGCTAGAGTGCTGGGCCTGGTTCTGGGCTCCTCAATACAAGAGTAACATGGGCATACTGGGGCAAGTCCAGTGAAGGGCCACAAAGATGCTGAAAGAACTGGAGCATCTCTCCCATGAGAAAAGGCTGAGAGAACTGGGACTGTTCAGCCTGGAGAAGAGAGAGTTAAGGGGGATCTCATCAATGTGTATAAATACTGATGGGGGAGAGCAAAGAAGATGGAGTCAAGCTCTTCTCAGTGGTGTCTAGTGACAGAACAAGAAGCAATGCGCACAGAAAATCACGTATCGATATTGGAAAAAGCCCCAAAATTGTATACTTTGAGGGTGACTGAGCACTTGCACATGTTGCCCACAGAAGTTGCGGGGACTCTGTCCTTGGAGATATTCAAAACTTGGCTGAACACAGCAGACTACCCTGCTTTTGAACAGGAGGCTGGAGCAGATGATGTCCAGAGGTCCTTGCCAACCCCAGCTATTTGGTGATTTGGTGACTCTAAGATTCTGCAGCTCACAGATAATTTTTTTTTTGCATTTTTAATAGTCTAAGTTAGAAAAAGAAAGGTAGCATATAAATGGGTATCACATAAATGACAGCAAAATACTGCAAATGCTTGGCAAAGGATAAAACCATGGTATTTTTAGAGACAAATCATTTTGCCAGCTGCATTTGGCATTAAAAAGGGCTATGTTAGCTGGGTGTCATAATTTCATGGTTCTTTCTCAAGTGAACAGAAGTAATTCCAGTCCAAGCCTCCATCTGGAAACCTAAGGCTTTCCCCTATCTGAGTGGCGATTTTAAACTGGTTTTAAGCAAACAGAACTTCAAGAAAGGAGGAACATAGAAAATTTTACAAAGCCAATTGATAAAATAATAATACTTAGCCAAACCTCCACTGAAGTGGGTAGCAGTTCAAGTCAACTTTGAATCGCCTGATGCTGGCAGTGAGCAGCCTCCCACTGCCTCCCTGTATCTCCTCTCAAGCATCTCAAGGACACTTCTTCCTTACTTAGTCATGGTGACAGCAGTGACTTTCTGACCCTCTGGGACTCCAGACCAGCAGACACAGAGAAGTGAGTAACAACAGTCATGGAGTATGCCACATCTGGCAGGTGGTTTGCTTAGTGCTCTGAACATGTTTCGCCGTGAGCTCTATGTACGCAACCAACACAGTAAACTTCTTTGGCAGGTATGTGCTGGACATCTTCATAGAGAGTGGAAGCCATCAAAACAGTGTTAAGTGGCATCAATGGACCTTTGATCATGTTTTAATGTAGTGTTTCTCAGCCTATTGAATGGAAGACCACTGAATCTGAAAAGAATCCACAGACCATCCTGTACAGTGTTGCTGTAACTATTCCTTTGCAAGTCAGCTAAAAGCTGGTTGCATTGTGAATGCCCAACTATTGATTTTCTTCTGCACCATTCTGTTTGCTTCCTTGCGTATACACCAATTTTGTTGTAGAAGGCTGGTTTCGTAAGTCTACCTTGTGTTTTTACAAACAGATGAAAAAAAGTACACTATGCTGCAAAGGAAGTTGTTCTTGGGCTGATGGTTTCAATGACCCCTGCAATCAGGGAGGGGCATCTACCTATTGCATGGGGGCTCAACACATTCTGAGTTCTACTTCAGAGCAACAAACAAAAGAGTCAACATTTGGATTCTTCATTCATGATCTGATGTGACTAGTCAAAACTCCAAAATAAAGAAACAGGCCTTGAAAGCCATGAATTCTTAAAAAGAAGATTGTTTGTTTGGGTTTTTAATTATTATTTGGCCATACACACTCTATGTGAAGCAACCAGCTTTTCCAACTCTCCTGAAATTATTCGGAAAGAGGAACTGACCTTTTACTGCTGCAGAAATCCTTGCCATTACACACACTTGCCACATCTTTCACTTTGGTGTCAAACTCCTGTTTTCACCAGAAAACTGCCACTTTACCAGCAGCATACCAGTTTTTGGGTACCTGGCATTCTGGGCAACCAGCCACCTGGGTGATTCACATCCTGGGTGAATCAGTGCTGCATAGGGAAGCCATCCTCAAGCCATCCTCCCAGCTATGAATGCCAAACAGCTTCCTTAACAGCTCTCATTGCCAGCTCCTGTTACAAGAAGTGGGCATTTGAGGCACAAAGGGGACTTCTCCCCATACCCAGTCAATACTTGTGAGAGGCTTGGTATTTATTGTTTTACAGCTAAACTGGCTCCAGCTCCCACTGCAATCCATGGCGTGCAAAAGGAATTGCAAGAATTGTTTTGTTGTTCTTAAAATGTAAAAAATAACCCCTTGGCTGTCATTCTTCTGGAGTTTTCCACTATCTGAACCATTCAAAAAGTTCTGTATAACCATTTAGTATATGCATAGTATTTTTCTGTATGTGCATAATGCATATTTCTTTCTTTCTCTATGTGTAAAGAATCAAAAAACAAAGTAGCACTTAAGCCATATCTATATTAGCCCCTACCAACCAATTCCATATTTCTCATTATTTAGTTTTATTTTGTGCAACAGCCTGTGCCATCTAGTCGCTTGTTTTTTGTGAGCTATTGATGCCCCAGGTACTGTCCCTGCTGTGATGGATGTCAGCTATCTATAGGCAAAGTGCGAGCATTGATTTGTGTGCAGATGAATGAGCTGTGCAGGAGGGGGGATCGTTGGCAGTGTGTCTGTGCAAGGTGTAGAGACTTCCCTGTGAGAGCTTTCCATGTGCATGGCATGTACAGTAGTGCAGATCCCAGTCTCAGAAACCTGCAAGGCCTGGCTGCAGCCTTCCACCCCATGGTTAGTGGGGCAATACTTCTTCCTTTTTTTCCCTCCTTGCCTCTTCATGTGATCCACATTTGAGGTGAAACCAGCTAACCAATCTGCTACACTACATCAAGGTCCCATATCCCCAACATACAAGGGTCAAGTCTATATGCACATATGAAAACAAGCTCTCCTACCCTTTCTGGACACATACCTATTGAGGATTCCTGCCTCTCCGTGTAGGGATGTAGGTTTTTATGTAGGTTTTGCTCACCAAGCTCTTCCACGTCAGCTTCAGGCTGATTTAGCCAATCCCTAATTAATCCCTGGCATCCAAAGGACGCAACTGTGCCCTGCAAGGATGAGGCCTCCACAAGGAGGGTCTCATGGACATGTGTTTGCATTGTTGGTGTTTGTTAAGGACCATCAGATCTAATGCATTCCGACATCCCACAGTAAGTCTTTTTAGCAAAGTCCCCCTTGGTTTGCATAGCACTGCAGAGTGACATTCTTCTGATGAAAGCCTTAGAGGGTTCTGCAAGAGGGGCAATTGCTGAATTGTTCACCTGTGATGGGCTTAGGAGGGGATGATTCCCATGGGCTGGGCTGTCTGGGTTCCTCTGATCACCTTCTGGCCTTGTTGTGTATTTGGGTTAGCAGTTAACCAGATTTCCCCACAGTATTAGCTGGGAATTGTCAGCTAAGGGAAGTCCAAGCTTCCTGACCATCATTAAAACACTGAACTGTTAGCTGCCATTCTAGCCCAGGGCTGAAGAAAGCCAGCTGGCTTCACTAGCAGAAATATTCTAATGTGAGGAAGGAAGTGGCCTAAGCTCAGGTCTTGACCCTCTAGGTAGCACATATGCTACCAACATTTGAATGCCTGAGGCTGTTTTCTCCTATGTGCTTTGAAGATCTCTTAGCAGGTCTTAAGGTCTTGCATCTCCCTCGATTCCATGTCAAGCTGCTCCAGTGTAAGACAACATCTCATTTCTGAGAAACCTTTTGGCACAGTAACCCATGTTGCATGCTCAAGAGATCCCTGAAGCTGTGTCCTGGTTTCAGCTGGGATAGAGTTAATTTTCTTCTCCGTAGCTAGTGCAGGGCTGTGCTTTGGATTTGCTGTGAGAATAATGTTTATAACACAGAGACGTTTGTGGTCGTTGCTAGGTAATATTGATATTAAGTCAAGGACTTTGCACTTTCTCAGTCCCTGCCAGCGAGAGGGCTGGGGAGCCATGGGAAATTGAGAGGGGACACAGCCAGGACAGCTGCCCGAACCAGCCAAAGGGATATTCCATACCATAGCACGTCATGCTCAGTATATAAGCTGGGGGAAGAAGAGGGAACAGGGGATGTTTGCTGTTATGGTGTTTGTCTTACCAAGTAACTGTTACGTATGATGGAGCCCCGTTTGCCTGGAGACGGCTGAGCACCTGCCTGCTGATAGGTAGTGAATTAATTCCTTGCTTTGCTCTGCTTCTGTGTGTGGCTTTTGTTTTACCTATTAAATTGTCTTTATCTGAACCCACAAATTTTCTCACTTTTACTCTTCTGATTCTCTCCCCAGCTGCATGGGGCTTGCAAACCATGATAAGCTGCGAGACCGGAGTTTTAGTCAATATTAAGATGTTTGCAAAATTGTGTAATTATGGAATCAGCTAAGAAGAGAGGTTACCACACCCAGGCAGAACAGCCAGGCAATGCATCGACACAGCAAGAAAGGTCTGTGCTGGCCAGCCCAGGACATGGCATTGGTTAGCCTTATGTTCCTGTCAGTATGCAGAACATCTCAAGACCAACTCAAATACTTAACACCATCAGAAATCTCCAAAAGCACCAGAAAACCTATCCACACACACTGTTTACATCAGCAAGTGTAGTGGGTTGGAAATTGAAACTGCCAGCCTTCTCATGGAGAGACTCTCCAAAGATCTCACCACTAACTTTGACTGATGCTGTTGCCTTCAGAAAGGCTGCAGAAAACATTTCCTGGAAATCTAAAGGAGTGTATTTGACTTTTACTGATGCAGGAAATCTTGTTTATTTCCTGGAATGCCATATGTAATGTCCAGAATTTGCCATTGTCACTGACTTTTCCTTATTGTTCTTTGCTTTACGGATAGTCATCTGGATTCATGTATTTATGCAGACTGTAAGCATCTACAGGAAATTACCCCAGTCCCTTTGTAGTCAATAGAGTCGATCATGATTGAGATCATCCTAAAGTAGAAGTTTACTTCTTATCAGATTAATCACACCACTGCACTAATTAACTGGCACTGACTAGATCACCATTGGCTCTAGTGGGATCATAGACGGTTGACCATATGTGGACACATACAAATCCCATTGAGATTTCCCTATTTTCATCACAGGTTTTTACTGGGCACACTGTCAAAGCTGACAAGAGAGAACCTCTACTTCACCTGTTTGCAATGCACACTGTCTCTTGTCTTTCCTTGACTTTCAAGCCGTGTTCCCTTCACAACAGTTTGGCCCTCTGTCTGCATGACTGGGCTGTCTTGGACTTGGTGAAGGTAGACCTCATTGTCTTTTCCATTGTGGTGGAACAAGACAAGGTCTGCTGCAGTCTTTGAACGATATTCTCTTTCTGTTGTTTTCCTCGGCTCCAGCTGACCTTCGTGCTTCCTTTTCATTCCTCACCCTCCAGCCTCAAGCCTACTGCGGCTCCTGGAGTCATTTGTGACCCAGCTGCATCTGTTGGTGTGCACAGGTGTCAATGCCCATTGATGTATCAGTTTTCTTTAATGTAAATTCTGTCTGTGTTTCCTTGCATATGTTTTGCCATGTTGATGTTAAACGTGGGGTTTGATGCTTCAGCTTCAGTGGGGCCACAACTGCAGCTGAGTAACACACATGCAGTTGTCTGTGGTTGAACTCGATGACATGGTTGGACTCAGTGATCTTAAAGGTCT
The DNA here is from genome assembly GCF_963210335.1 of Falco punctatus. Lineage (NCBI taxonomy): Eukaryota > Metazoa > Chordata > Aves > Falconiformes > Falconidae > Falco > Falco punctatus. The sequence goes on along the minus strand of NC_137585.1, from coordinate 76,334,545 downwards.
TTTCCAAACTAAATGATTCTATGCAGTGTAGCAGCCATTCCTCCTCTTATACCTCATGTGCTTCTCTCTTGAGTCTGAGGGGACCACGAGGGAGATTTCAGCCTATACCATCGGTTTGCAGGCAGTGCTCTGTGGGCAGCAAGGCCGTCCAAAGCAATCTGTAGCTCCCCTGGAGTCATGTCTCATTTGCTGTGTTTACAATTCAGAATTCTGTAAGGAATCGGGCTATCTGGATTATTGAGTGTTAAGACAGCAGCCTAGGTTACACTGTTGGAGTACTGTTACTTTACATGTATGATGTTGGCAAATACAGGCCCATATATTTGGCCATGATGTAGAACAATAAGGAATCAGGCAGAGAGCTCATTTTAGTCTCCTGACCCTTTCACACCCATTTCTACTGACTCATCTTCCTCTGCTTTCCAGCAGTCATTCTTTGCGTTCTCCACCATATTTATCACTCTTTTTTTCAATGCAGTTTCCCATTTGATTTCCTTTTACAGAAACATGTGTACCCTGACATCATAGATAACTACCACAATTCCAGCTGTCTGAGCACTGATTTTTCTGTCTCTGAACTTGTGAACCATATTAAAAATTCAGGATTTATTGCAGTTGTTTCAGGAATTCCTAACAGACAGATGAGCATGATTTCAGAGGAAATAATTCTTCTGTAGTCATCCTGTCCTGTATTCCCCTTGGCACTCCTTGGGCTTGAGAATATTAAAAGTGGAAGAAAAATGGCTCACAGTTAAAGCAGATTAATGAAACTGCATGTCTTTTTGGCACACATGGAAACCACATGCAATTGAATACCAGTACCTTCTCATTAGTGCTAAGCAAATCTATTTTGAGATTATTCCTCTTGGAGGAACTGTGTGAACACCACAGCCAGCCTCCTAAACCCATAAAGATATTTCACTACTTATCACTTGCTTTCATGGTACTGGTAGACAGGTTTGCAATCACCTTGGATTGCCTCCAGAGAGTGTGGCAGGGCAGTGTATGCCCATATCAAAGGGTTAATTCTGTGTGTGACTGTTGTATTGGGTTGCAGACAGCTCCTCAGCTGGGGAAGGTGACTGGCACTTCGCTAAATGACTGTCACAGGTGTCCTTCAGCAGGTAAGGGAGGACAATTGTCTCTCCTCCGTTGGCCTGCTCCTGTGGGACATGGTTTTCCCTGGTCTTGTAGGGAGGATCAGGAGTAAACCTCAGGGTGGAAGCAGCAGCATCCCATTCCCAGGCTTGTGTTCCCCTCTTGCCAGGTGATCGTTGGGAAGGTAGGAAGCTCAAGTCCAACCAGAGCACTGAAAAAGCCCACCTAAGTGCCCAGGAGGTATGGTCAGGAGATCTTGGGTGCTGACTTGAGGTCTTGGGCTGGCTCTTTGAGAGAACCACCGGCAAGAGCTTTGAGCACATGAGCACCATATCTAGAGCCAGCCACTAACAGACTGAATGTGTCAGCCACGTGCTCATTCTGCCTTGCAGTGATTTGCTGAAATGAGGGCTTTTCTCAGGGAATGAACCCACATTTCTAGGGCAATTCCAAGTGAATAGTTCTGTGCCTGCTCTCTCCCGGAGGAACGAGGAGCTCTTTTCCTCAAGTGTTTTCTACTGATGAGCCTAAATTACTCCTCTCTGAGCCCTCTGTGGCCATCACAGAACTGACAGCTGCCTCCAAGACTGGATCAGACTTGATTTGATTGAGTTGAGGGGAGAGGGAAGGAGGACCCGAACTGCACGTGTGCTGCGTGACACCTTACCTGACTGCTCTGTTAAGGGATGTTCCATCAGCTGCACAATCCCCTCTATCCCTGCTAGTTCAGAGTTAACATGAACAATTCTGTGCCATATAATCACCTCATTTACTGCAGCAGAGGCATTCCCTAGGTCTGACTGTGCCGACGAGATGATATTCAAAACACACAGTTAGGTGGGATCTCTGTGATACTTGGCACAGGAATTGCCAAGGGAATGCTCTTTGGTTTTGTCAACAAAAAAATCGGAGTTTACTGAAATGAATTTATTTCATCAAATTTGTAACTATCATAAATAACCGTTTTGATCAGAAAAATTATCATCAATCAAAGCTATGTCTAATTTCTACATGTGGTTTATATCAAGTGCTTGAAAAATGATTGCTTTTCAGCTAGAAATTAATTTGAGGCGTGTGATAGATTTGAAATGTTGATTAGCGCAAAGGTAGCAGGTGCCTCTTTGCCCTTGCTGTACCCTGCTCTGTTAACTGCAATGGTTCAGGCTTTCTGCTGTTTCTACAGACTGAATTAACACCACCTTACCCCACTGAGGCAAGATTCTGAAAAGGGGAGCATGGAAAGAAGAAGCCATCCTTTGTTGCTCATGGTGGGGGTGGACAGAGGCGCTTCTGGGAGGTGGGAGTATGGACACTGCTGGGCAGATCTGGGGCTCCAGTTTTTCTTGCAAAGAGAAGAGGGTGTTTTATCCTCTCCTTCACTGTCCCCTGTCCCACTCCACATTCACTGTTGTAACTGCTGACAGGTAAATGGAGGAAAACAGTAGTGAGTTTGAATCTCCACTTTTGGGCTATATTGGCATGACTCAGTACTATCAGTGACATCTGTATTGTTTGGTGATTACAGCTGCAGATGTCTTACCAGTTTCTGTTTAGATTTACTTTTAATCATAATGGGTATCTTGTCTGACAAGGGTCCCAGTGGCTGTGTATGGCACATTTGAGCTTTCTGTGCTAAAAAAGAACAAAGACAGCAGAGAAACAAAGAGCAGGGAGACAAACCCAGGACAGGGCAAGGGAGACACCAGCAACCGTATTAGGCCAAACTGCAAGGAGAAGAAAGTCAGTCCTTGGACACAGCAATCACTATGGAGTTGAATAAGGCTCATGTAGGAGACATTTGCTGAATGTGGTGGCCATCCCAGTATTCACCTCATCTTGCACTTTTAAATCAATCTCCCAAGAGTTAAGCTTTTGTATTGTTGTCAGACTGATCATCAGATATGTGTGTGTTGTATTACTAAGCCGTCTTTGTGCTGCCTATGAAACATCACCAGGCTGCATCCCTTCCTAAGAGGGGAGGATTTTCAATTGGTTTGACTTCTCAGGGCTGGATTATTGCAATTCTTTGTTTGCAGGAGTTACCGACTGTGTTATCTCCTGAATGCAGCTGATTCAGGATGCAGCAGCTCACAGTCTTCTGGGCGCTTTGTTGTTTCAACATAATGTTCCCATTTTAAAGTCTCTGTGCTGGCTTCTGGTGAAATTTTGTGTCAAGTTTGAAGTCCTGCTACTAGTGTAGAATATGTTTAACATTACACCAGTTCCTTTTGCTGTCTGATAGCATGTTCCTCACTGCTCAGCAAGATCCTAATTATTATTGTAAAGCTATGCAGAACGAGAGAGCATCTGCTCCCTGAAGGGTGTTTGGTCAAGGACCTTCCCAATGCAAAAGGGGTGATAAGAAAAGGAGGAAGCCACAAGCAAGAGGGCAAAGAGACCCAAACCTAAACTGATACAGAAAGCAGCGATGGGAGTCAGTCACACTGACTGATAAGGATATGTGGATATAATAATGTTTATTGTTAAAGTTATCTTGTCAAATGGGATTATAAGGAAAAAGGGATAGCATTAAACCAAACAGACAGAGACCCAAATCTGGCAGATAAATGCAATGGAGCAAAAGACAAGAAACCAACCTTGATGTGAGCACCCAGCAAGGCAGCCTGGTTAGAAGGGGAAAATTACTAAACACAAGGAATTGTCTGTTGAAAAAATACTGATGGGGAAAGGCCTGACTGCCTGGAGCTGCAAGCCTGGTAAGGCAACCAGAAACAGCCTTGAAAAGTGCTGCTGGTGTCTTGGAAGTGCAGTCAGGGTACCTACAAACTGGAGACCTGGGAAAGGGCAGGCAAAATCATTGTCCCTCCTCTCATCTGTGTGATGTACTTATACTCCCTGCACATCACATCCATTTCTTGTGTTTGGTACTGACCCAGCATCTAAAACTGCAACAGCTGAAGTACTGTGGGGGTACTCATTTGTCACTATCCTAAAATACCTCAGGATGTCTCAGCTTGTTCTAACTTTCTGCCTTCCTTCTGCTTTTTTGGTTTTGTTATTCTTTTGCCACTTTAATGATATCAAAAGTTATCAAAAGGTAACTCTGAAAAACATTTAGAAGGGAAACATCAAAATTACTCCCCTGCTTCTCCACGTCTATCAGCAATTAATTCTGATTCTATAGTGTGCTGCCTGGTTTTGCCATAGCTCCTTCATTTATGCAGCGGTACCCAATGTTTATGAGCAATGACACAGGCCTGTGACACTGGGCTGCTGAAATCAACCCAACCTGCATGCATCCAGCCAAGTGCAGAAGAAGCCGAGATCCTATGGAAAGCTCAGAATGATGCACTCAGAGCAGTCATTCAGACTTTGCCATGTGTGAAATATCTTTTTATCTGAGACACCTCCATCCCCCTCCCCAAGCCCTACCAAAATACCTGCAAATGTTGAAGCAAATGACAGGTGACCTCAGCACTCTGGGCAAATGATCCTCCCTTGCCTTCAGTACCACATAACTGATGAAATGGAAGCTGAGCCTTTTCTTTCTAAATTACATATTTTTTTCCTAAATTTCTTCCTTCTCTTTGTGGGGGGAAGTATCAAAGTCATTTTGTGTATTTGCAAATACTTCTAAGCAGCATGGGGTTAATGCTCCTTGAAGTGTTGAGGCACAAAAACTTGAACTGTTGTTACTGGAGAAACAGCAAGAAAGTTGAGAATAGTTGAGGATACACTAGGACTGTGTCTAAACACATGGGTATAGTGTCTTGCTGGTGAACAAGTGATTTAATACTCAGAAAGATGTTCCCCTTTTGAGTTACTCAGTTCTTTGGATTACTACAGAAACACAACCAATCTTTTCAGAGGCCTGGTCTGGAAGGGGAAAGACATTGATGTCTGGGGAGAAAGAAATAGCTGAATGCTCTATATTGCCTTAAAAACTGGCCAATGGTTTTATTATGTTTCAAACTTATCTTAAGATGATTCTTAATGCCTAGCAAATGACTGTGTCCCATTCCTTACGGACCTCTTTGCTGTGGTTGTCTGAAATAGATAGATGATTATTTATTATATTTAAAAGTTATTTGGCTTTTTGCCCTAGCCAGAACAGAAAACAGTATTCTGTGTTTGAATGTGTATTGCTTGTATAAAAGATCTAAGATTAGAAGCCAAAAGGTGCAAAATGATGTCAGTAGTCTGAGACAGAAGAGTAGCTTATACCCTTGAATGCACTAAACCCAAAACAAATCAGTGGTGGCATTGCTGGTTTTGTTGTTGTTGGTTTGTTTTTTTTTAACCGCCTGCTAAAAACCAGAAATTTGGGGTTGGATTCCTAAACCCAATGGAAATTAAAATCCAGCCCTGCACCACAGAGGCAGCAGAGCTGAGCGGGGCAGGCACTCTTCCCCCCATCCCTGCATCCCTCTCACAAAACCCTTCAGCCTCTCCAGTCCAGTTGTCAATCGCAGACTGTTCCTTCCAAATTCCTCTCCTAATTTGAGTTACCAGAGAAGCGGACTTATTTCCCTGTGAATGATACACCACGGACCAGGGCTGGATGCCTTGGTAGAAGCTAGGTTTTTGCTAATGTCAGTAAATGTCAGTAAACTTCTTATGTATCAGTTCTAGAGGAGGCAATACTAGATCATTCAGCTGTCTCCTCTTCATACTCTGGATTTTCTCTCTTTCCCCTTGCATTCTCAACTATTTTAAAATAATTCGGGTTATTTTAAAAAAATAGTCTTTAAGTAGCTTGACCCCCTTGCCAGATATCCTCTTTTCTGTTCTTTGCTGTTGCTTTACCATCTCTTGCTTTCTCCCCCGAGGATGTAAGGAGGAATTAAAAAGAAAAACTTTGAATTGTTTTAATTTGACTTTTAGCTGCATATTTATGCTTCTGCTAGGTACAATGACTTAGCTCATAAATCAGTGTTCCCCTTTGTATTTAGGGGAATTCCACTGTGCTGTGTGTGATCATGTATGTCTTGGAGATGATTTGCCAAATAAATATAGATGACATAATTACAAACACACACTGTTACCCAATCCAGTCACCACTATAACCAAAGGAGAAAGTATTTCCCATTTTATGGATGTATATAACATAACCTCTGAATGTGAGGGCTTGAGACAATCCGGGATTGTTGCCCTTGGAGCAGTAACAGCCCTTGGTCAGGTACAGAAATCCTAACCAATATCAGATAGCAATGGGAAGCCAGGCTGCCCTCTAAACTAAACTTGTATCTATTTCTTAGGTCTTGCCAAAACTGGGATTCACATGATGTTACCCATACTGACTTAAGTACAGCAATATATCCTCTTCATGTGGAAATGGTGGTTTTCAGTATCCCCAGGGAAATAACGATTCTGGCAGAATAGGCACCCACACATCCAGAATATGCATCAACAGCATGTTTCTAGTGATGAAACCACATCAGTATGAAAGAAAATCACACCGGTCCAGTTCTAAGTCTTTCTGATGTAATTGCCTTGGGAAGTGAAAGCAATGGAAGACAAACTATACACTAAATATTTTCTGACAGGAAAGATTTCTTATCATTCAGGAGAAGAGACAGGCATCACCATCTCAGATTATGCAGTTTCTGAGTAATCACAACAACCCACCAGGGACGAGAAGTCATTTCCCTGAGATAGGCACCTGAACATCTTTTCATCATTTAGCATGTACACTACATTTCCAGATTTATCTGGTGAAGAATGCTAATGAACTTTCTGGACTACTTGTATCCTATGACTCCGACAACTGTGGTTTTGTATTAAGTAATGTGGCATATTAATTCATAATTTCCATAGGATCACCCCAAAGAAGATGACAGTTTAACTACAAGAGCTGTTATAAAAAGATGTTGGATGCAAAAAATCCTCTTCCAATCTCCCTAAAATCTACAGTGACCATGCAGGTAAATGAGAGGAGATCTGGAGGCACAGGCACCTCTTTGTGTGTTCTTGTGTAGGAAGATGCAAATACATTTCTTCTCTGAGCCCAGAGGCAGCCCTGCACCGTGCTGGCACGGTACTGCACCAAAGAATATGCAGCTCTCTCTTAGCAGGGGGTGTGTTTTGGGGGATAAACCTTATCTTAACTGTGGCTGTGCAGTTTTTGCTTGGACACAGATCAGCATGGCTTGCAAAATTCACGCTTTATGCACATGGCATGAGCACTGAGCAGCACAAGAAGAATAGAGCCTGATTTCCTGACCCGGGGTCCATACTCCAGCTGATAAACCACACTGCCTCTTCTATGAGGACTTTGGTCACACTGAGAAAAATAATAAAAATACTTGGAGTTTATTATATTGGTTATAGAAAGACAGTTTGCTTTAGCACTGAGGCACATTATTCTTTAAGTAGTAAATATCTATGGGGAGGCAACCTGAGTATGGAGAAATGGATTACTTAAAGCTTTCCAAAACAATTGGACTCAAACAGCGAGAAGAGTTTTGAGAAGAAAATCAACTAATAAATTATAGCAATTCCACACTAGAGCAGGTAAGGAGAGATGGTATTTCTTACCAATAGAGACAAGGCTTGTGTGGAGAAGTTACCTCTCCATTTGACTGCCTGATGCAGCTGGAAACAGAGAAAAGAGCTTTCATGCATGAAAGCCCTTTGGGTAAGATGAAAAGCACACCCCTTTTTTCCCAACTTTCTGCTGGTCTAATAAGATGTTACCACCCCCTCAAAGGCCCACCTTGCATGTATTTTTAAATCATCACAGATGTGACTCCTATTTAAACAATCCTTTTCTTGAACAATTTACATCAAAGTCTACCGAACACAAGAGAGCCTTTCTTAAGCCTCAGACAATGGAGCTGCAACTTCTCAGGCCTCGGCAGCCTTTGCACCGAAGAAAGACAAAACAGCTTTATTTTCTTCTTCAGACAGAGAAAACAGCAACTGCTACTTCTGAATATTTGAGCCTGGGTTACAGGGAAACTTTTGTATTTCATGTTCTGGCCTACTATCAGGGATGGAAAAGAGGGGTCCAAATGGGCCTACTTGTTTGACGTCAGTAATCCAAGGATGTTTTTCCCTTCCTGGCTGCTGGCTGTGCTCTGTGAGTGGGAACCAGAGCTCTGTATGAATCGGACTCACTAAAAGCCATGCAAAAATGGGTGTGATGACATTTACTAGACTGAAAGTTCAGCAAAGTGAAATAAAATAGGGGAAGCACTGACTTTCTTGCATGTCCTTCAGCAGAAAGTTAAGGTGAGGCTCAAAACATCAGATTCCAGAGTTTCTGGATCAATAACTGTAGGTTAAAATGCTATTGCATCAATTGCACAAATGAACCAAACTGCTGCAGCCCAAATCCCAGCCAGCTGGCTGTACAGCTCTAAGGCTCCTGGGATGAACTTTGTTAAAGTCTTCATGTACCTCTTGAAGATTTTACCAGTCAACACGCCTTTCTGTATAGTAGCAGTTAGTGAATCATATTATGCATTTTGCAAACTGTTATTGCTCTCTTCAGATTACAATGAAACAAAGTCAGCCTTTCCGCAAATTGATGTCCTTGTTCAAAGGCATTTCAACTGCCTTTTGGCCTAACCCAAGATTCAAAAAGAAAGATTTGCATAACTGAAGCATACTTGGAACTTACATTAAAAATATGGATTACTTATGATTTCGGTATTATTTTCTTCTGTATTCCTCTGAGGATGAAGATAAAACATCTGCATAAACATGCATAAAAAGGCAATTTTTTTGACTCACATACACAAAATTCATTAGCAGGTAGGATGGCAGTGACTTTCCTGGCAAAATAACCTACAAAACACACTGATACAAAAATTAGTGTAAGAAAATTCCTTTAGAAATGTTCAAAATTCTTCATGGTTAAATAGTAAATAATGAATATTTCCTTGTAGCTGCAGTATGTGTTACAGCTTTAAATTACTAAATGTGCAGCAGCAGTGATCAAAAGCCTCCTTCATTAATAACTTCTCATCGATTACTCTTGTACAGGTTTAGGAACTACTGTGCATCTGACCACATAGGCAGCATGTGCTCAGTGGGGCTGCTGCATCCCTGATGCGTCATAAATACGTTGCACAGAAATATGCAAGACCTAACTGCACTCTCCCATCTCATCATGCAGTTGTACCACCTACCCTTCATCTGGATCGCAGCTCTGTTGCTTATGACTAGTGCTATCTGTGCTCAGCTAAGAATCAAGCTTGCAGAGAGATGGCCGATACATGATACAAAATCTCTGGGGCATGTACAGAATATTCCAAAACTCAGCAGGCTTCCTATCGTGTCTTCTCCTCAAAACTCACTCTTACTATCAAGCTTTAGTGAACCTCTCTAAATACAGGACACTATTGCCTTTTTGGAGATTAGGAACCACCAGCCTTCAGGGTGATCTAGTGCCCTGTCAGTGGCCAGTCCACCTGAAAACGTGGCCTTCCTGACCTTGCAGTGCAGGAAAGCAACAAGAAATACTATCCTCAGTGAGGTCCTGAGTGATCAGTTATGCAAAAATCCTGATAAAGGATGGACACTTCCCACGCCCATTGTAAACACATAGGGATGTTGGTTTGACTGCCCTGAATTCTAAGTATTTTTAGCTGGAGCTCCTGAGCTGCAGGGTGTTTGACTGCAGTTGTCACTGATATAGGGAAATCTGGGAAATCCTTTGATTCCAAGATTAAATTTGGAGAAACTTTATTAGGGCTTTTATGTTTAGCTGAAAACAGATTGAAATAAAAGTGAGATGCTGTTTATTGTTACAGGAACCAAAATATGAGGAGTTAAGAGAATGGCAAAGGCAGACTCAAGTAGATGTTAATTCCTTGTGCTGAGACAAACGTTACTGACAGGCAGTACAGAACTCAGAAGAAATACAAAAAGCTTACCAGTGGAAAGCATTCTGGTATCTTCCCTGCTACTAGTGGGGAACTTGAATGGCTTAAGGTTTGTTTGATGTTTTCTGAAAGTGTCTTCAGATTTCTTTAGACTTCTTAAAAACGAAGTGTGTCAGGGCCCCTCCAGCAGTATTAGATAATATACAGATGTTGAGACAAAAATCTTGTAGCATGGACTCTTCATAAATTTCAGTATAGAGGTTGGATTAAGTTAGACTTAAAATGACCATTAAAATGTTGTCATTATACTCACATTTCAGTCTCTGTTTATGTTCTCTGTGCTCATTGCTCTGTGTTGCTAAAAATATATTCAAAATACCAGGTTGCTGATGATTTGTGGCTGTTGCAGAGACTGGTGAATTATATGCTGCTGAGCATTGCAGGTTTTTTGTGAGACCTGCTTTTTCTAGGAATGTAGTGGAAAGTGGTCATGGATTTTATTATAGAGATGATCTGGGTAAGATGATCCCTGTAAAAAATTGCTGTATATAAAAAAGATATATACCTTATTCCTGTGGTGACAAGCAAGTAAATCTGCTGTCAGGTTCTCTTGCTTGTTTGGGCACTCAAAGAGAGCTTCCTACAGCTGTGGTGAAGACAGTTTCATTTTGGCTAAGTTGCCATAGGGATTCTGCAGCTGGAGCTGTAGGAGAGCAGGTTGTCACTTGTCATTAGCTTTGTTTTGATCCTGTGGGCCAGGATGTATCTCAGATACTGCCCGGTTAACTCCTCTGCTCCTGACTTGGGGAAGGATGGCTGCTGAGGACAGCCTGTGAGCTGGAATATGTTTACTCAATTCCTGCCTCTGTTCGATCTCACCTGGTCATTTGTGCCTTATCAAAGACTCAAAGTAAGAAACGACAAAGCTGTCATAAAGATTAGTCAGTCAGTGTACTTGAAATAAGGAATCCATCACAGCCAGGCTATGGTGTCTCATTGCCAGGATCCACTCTCATTTAAGGCCATGCAGTGCATTGGAAGAGCAAAGAGGCCAAGGGATGATTGAAGTACTGTACTTGGTGTCCACAGGTTGTAAGGGATGCTAGTACATCTTTATATTACTTTAATAACTGCTTATTCTTAAGGTAGACTTAAATTTTGCTTCCAAGTACGCTCCAAGATAGGTTTCCCTCTCCCATGCCTGGTGAGAAGTATGCCTACATGATCTAGGAGACAGGCATATGAACCACTGAAAGAGACATGGCATGTAATTAAACAAGAATGGTCGGGCTTGCTTTTTATCTCACTCATTTCAGTTCATTTTAATAGTGTCTGACACTCAGCGCTTTGTGTGTATCTCCAGAGACTGGAATGGATGTGCTGGACATAGTCTGGACAACAAAACTTGGAACTAAAGAAATGCCTGTGTGGCAGAGAAATCCCAAAGAAGACAGGCTAAACTGCAAGTATTTTGTCATGAAACTAATGCTTAGTTAATTACTCTACTTAGACTGTGCCCAGTCCAAGTCTATGTGGATAGATGAGTAAACCCAGAGCATGGTGTGGGGTTTTGGCATGTAGTGCACTGCTCTGAGTGATATAAACAACACTATTTTCAAAGTTCCTCTTATATTGATGCTATACTGAACTCTTGTGAAATAGCCCCTTCTTCTTCTAAAGCTGATTTAAACAATCAGTCACCAATATGCGAGCTGAGGATATCTTCATTCGGCAGTGCTGGGTGCATGGGGGATCGCCCCACCAAAGTCATGCACACCTAGGGGACTTTTCAGTCCCTTCTTTATACAGGCTACTCATACCTATCCATTAATTTTTTGGGAAATTGTTTACATATTCATTACAGTTCTGGGAACTCATTTACATATCTCGCGCCTGTGCAATATCCTTGAGGAGTGGTCGTCTGGGGGTCTTCAGGATGAAGATCCTGAGTCTTCCTCCAGTTAACTTTTTACCTCTTGTCTCTGCACAGACTCTGTTCCTCACTAAACTAGTGACCATGATTTAAAGTCCTTGTCTTTGCCACATTGCATAGACAACAAGAACTTAGGACCAGATGGCCTTCTTAAAGATAACAAAAACCCAAGGACTTAGCAATTAGTACATCCTTTATGTCAACAATAAGGGTCTTTGGACGTTTCCCAACTTTTAGATAAACATATTATTCTTTAGATAAGTGGTACATCATTCATCATTCCCACCTTTTCTAGTAACTTTTGCAAATCCTTTTGCAACTACAGAAAATCATCGTTCCCTATGATAATTCCTCGGCAACACCAAATGAAACATCGAAGTGATATACATATTAGTATTCCTAAAATTACTACTATAATTGTTATAACAAAAGTGTGTTTTAGCCATTCTAGGTTAGGCAACCACGAGGTTAGTTTATTCCATATTTCTTTAAAATCCCATGATAAATCATCTTTGGCAATTTCATGTAAAACCCTTGTCTGTTTACTCTAAGTCAGTGGAAACCCTTCCACTTTGATCTATGTACATACAACAACTAGTATTAATAACTGTACATAATCCTTGAGCTGCTAATAATAAATCTAAAGCCATTCTATTTTGCAATACTACTTGTGACAAACTAGATACCTCTCTTTGTTGAGCCTTTATTGCATCAATTGTTCTATTTTCTAAGTTTTCTATTATTGCTGATATATTAACTATGGTCTTTTCCAACTCACTTACTCCCAACCATGGGATAAACCATTGGGCAAAGCTATGAAAAGCACTCGGTCTTTTTATCAGGGGGTTTTCAACATCTCATCTAACTTTCCAAACATGATTTCTCAGGTACCCTTTTGATAAGAAATCATGCAAAGTCATATTAGGAACTACTGCTCCCAATGTACATGTCCCCATCCAATTTTCTGGTAAAACATTTCAGGCTGTATCATTACTACAAGCTGTAGAATTAACAAAAAATGAGGTACCGATACCTAAAGTCGTATTGCAGACTGTTTGAACCCTTACATAATTACAGAATTACAATCTAATTTTCCTAGTCCTCTGGGTGGATTACATCTTTGTACACATGTATAGTATGATTCCTGAATCTCAGGACTATTTATCTCCAATTTCAGAATTTCATCATTTTCAGTATCCCAAGCAGTATTTTCCCAAAGATTTATCCAGGATTGATTCTTAGGCAATGGGATTCCAATTAACGATACACCTTTTCCCCCATGTTCAGGCATATGAATACATATCCAACAGCCAGTCTTATTCAAAGACTGAGAGATGCCTTGTACCAATGATAAATGTACATTTTTGTTCCATAAGGTTAAATTCAAATTTGGCAACAGTCCCATTATAATCACAATCTGAAGAACCGTAGTCCCGTGGGTCCTGCCTGGACGACGGCCCATGATTTCTCAGGAGCCTTCTTTATCCAGGAGTAATGTATCCAGGATGGTTGTTCTCTTATCTTAACGGCAGTAAAGGTCATCAACAATACTTGATACGGTCCTTCCCACTTTTCTTCCAAAGGTTTTCCTGAAAAAGTCCTTACATATACATAGTCACCGGGTTTAAAAGAATGGATCAGTTGGTCTAATCCTCTGGCCCTGGTCCCCAGAACTTGTTTATTTATATTTTGTAATTGTCTCTGGAGGGCCTTCATATATTCACATAAATATCCTTCCCCTAACTGAATTAAATCTCCTGCAAATTGTAATTGGTAAGGCCTCCCGTATAATATCTCAAAAGGGCTCAAATTTTCCTTTGTTCTAGGTTTCGTTCGTATTCTTAATAATGCCAAGGGAAGAGATTGTGGCCAAGTTAAGTTTGTCTCCTGTCCTATTTTAGCTATTGTTTGATTAAATGATTCATTTTTTCAACCTGTCCACTTGCTTGGGGCCTATATGGAGTGTGTAACTGCCAATCTATTCCTAGTACTGTACTCACTTGTTGTACTATTTTAGCACAAAAGTGTGAGCCTCGATCAGAAGAGATTGTTGTCAGGACCCCAAAGCAGGGGATAATCTCGTTCAACAATCCTTTAGTTACCTCTTTTGCCTTATTTGTTTGACAAGGAAAGGCTTCTGTCCAACCTGAAAACATATCAGTCATAACTAATAAATATCGATACCCCCCTTTTCTTGGGAGTTCTGAAAAGTCAACTTGCCACTGATGTCCTGGATAATACCCTCTGCTAATGACTCCCAGTTTTATCCTATTTGCCACATTGTGGTTATTGCGTAGACAAATTTCACATTGCTGAGATACCTGTTTTATTGTAGTATATAAATTGCACCCTATTAGTTTCTGGTTTAAACTTTCAAAAACGATCTCTGCTTCTAGCTGTTCCAACAAGTCCCAACCTAATAAAGACTTTGGGGATCCTGGTAAATATAAAAATTTTGTATTCCCATCTCTTTTCCCAATTTATATTTCAGTGGTTTTAAAAAGAAGGCTTTTTCTTGTTGGCCAGTAGCCCCTACAACGGTTACAAACTCTATCTTCTGGTGTCAATTTCTGATTTAACACTGAATAAGAGGCCCCCATATCTATTAAAAAGTCTATTTCCTGTTCTATATTCCCTAGCTTTATTTTAACCAGTGGATCTTCTAGGGTAGATTCCCCTGTTTCCCTTCATTGATCAGGGGTAATGCCAGCTGTAACAGGCTGAGTTCCACTTAACTTAGGACATTGTCCTTTCCAATGACGTATTTCTTTGCAGTAGGCACACTGATCTGATCTTAAGGGCTGTCAAAGTCCTCCTTGTCTTCCAGTTCCCCAACCTCTTCCTCGGAGGGGATCTTCCTGTTTTCTCAATGCAGCTACAGTGGCTGCAGCAATGGTTTTTCCTAATTTCTGTCTCTCATCCTCTTCTCTATTTCGGAATGTTCTCCAAGCCTCCTCTACCATTTTCTCCAAATCCCTTGTCTCTGGTTCTTTCAACTTCTGAAGTTTCTTCCTTATATCCTCAGTAGATTGTCCTAGAAACAATGAAACCAACTGTTGTCTGCCCTCCTCAGGTGAAGGATCTAAGGTGGTGTATTTTCACATAGCTGTTCTTAATCGATCAGGAAGCTCTGTAGGGGTTTCAGTTTGTCCTTGTTTTACAGTATACAAGCTTGACCAATTTACCGATTTTGGTATTGCATTTTCAATGCCAATTTTTATCCATTCCTGATATCTCTTTAGCAATCGATAATCATTATAACCCCAGTTAGGATCTGTTCTTGGCACATGAACATCAACTGTACCCGGTAGAGCCCCAGTCATTGTCTGAATTTGGACCTGAGTCTGAGCAGTTTTAACTACTAATTGTTTTTCTGTTTCAGTTAACACATCTAGCATTAAATCTGTATCTTTCCAATCTGGATCTAGATTTTTAACAATTGGCTCAAATCTCTTAGCATTTCCTTCGGGATCATCTCCATACCCTTTTACTGCTTCTTTCCAAGAATCCAAATCATTCATTGTAAAGGGTACTTTAATCCTAGCCAGACCAGCAGCCCCTATAGCTTGTTGTAAGGGGGCCTGAATTACTAGCCCAACCTTACTTCGGGTACGAGCTGTTATTGGAGTAAAACCTAAATCCTTTGAGCTCGATTCACCACTTGCTCCTTCAATACCTGCCTCTTCACTTACATTATTTTCTGGTTGTACCAGAGGCAAAGGTGAAGCAAAAACAAAATCCTCCATCCTTTCCTCTGGTTCATTCAATTCTATACATCTCTGCCCAATACTACATGCCGAACAGCATCTCTTCATCGTCCGTGTGCTACCCTTCTGATCCTTCTCTGTTGCTAACACTAGAGGGTCTTGTGGAGCTAAATTAATACCGCAACCCTTTTGCCACTCGGAGTGATTCCTCAGAGTGAAAAACATGTCTGCATACGTTACTTCATCCCATTTTCCTTCCCGCCTTAAGAATAACATTAATTGCCACAAAGTATTATAATTCAGTGTCCCATTTAAGGGCCACTTTTCCCCATCTCCTAACTTATACAGGGGCCACCACTGATTGCAATACTTAATCAGGGTTTTCTTATTTACGCTTCCTCCAGGTTGTCCTCCTATTTCCTTCCAATGGCTCAAAACACATCCTAAAGGGCTCTTTCTTAATATCCCACTGCTGTTTCGACCTCATAACACCTTAACTGTTATCCCAACCACAAATCACTTTAATCTCACTTACAGCTCTCTCTTTCTTATCCCAAGGAGTCCAAACCTTACAACTGGGGCATTCAATTTCTTGCCCCCACTGTATATACAATATTTCTTTACACCATATACACTTTAAAACGTATAGAGGTTTACACTCACCCTTCGGATGCTTAAGACAGTATTCACACACCCACATTTATATCACACCCAATACAGAAATTCCTTTACATTTGCAACATAACACGAGCAAAACAAGTAATATCAAGCCTATGACTATCAATCCTATATAGATGGATTGACTCCAAATCATCAAAAGTATCTAGTCTTCAGACAAAAAACCCACAAATCATCTACATTAGCTTAATATTGAAACAAACACCAAATCAAATGTATACCTGGAGTGCTAGCTACTCGGCATATGCCATCCCGCATAAGTATATAACAGTCTTATGTCTTACGGATAGCTTTACAAACAGACCGGTCCCCAAACCCAGAAATATTCCCAAATACTATATTTGAATAAAGATAATACCTGTTGCTCAGTGGGATGGAGTCCTTGTCTGCTCCCGCGGTGATCCAGATGAGACGAGCCCCTCCGGGAAAATCCTGGGGGTACCCTGGTTCAAACCATTGTGAAAGGAGGCAAAAAAGGTGGAAGGCAGGAGATGGGGAATCCAGTCCAGGTCGTTGGATGAAGGGAAGGAGGAGAGATGGCACTGATGCTAATCAATGAGTTTAGTCTCTTGCAGAGAACATCCTATAAAACCCAAGGACAGTTAATAGTTTTAACACTTAATGGAAACAGTAACACACCCTCTGGTGAATTCAATGATTCAGACAGTGTGAAGCAGCCCCATTTGTCTGCCCCAGAACAGGCTGCGCCCCTCCCTTCCCTTTCAATTCTAATTAAGACCTGCATTTGTAAGGAAGATAGGCTGGAATCCAAATTTAAGTTTCCTAATTTTGCCATCAGTAAGGAGCTGTATGAGCTTCTTTCAGAGCCCTTCCCTTTGCAGGAATAGCTGATAGTAGTTACAGCCTAAGTGATAACAGCAGAAGCGTGAATATTAGTCTTTCTCATACTGCACATAGTTCATGCTGCCTTCCTTCACATGAATTTTAGCAACTGATGCAGTACATTAAAAAATCAGATGTTTTTCCCTGAGGCTATCATATGCAGTAATTAAATCAAACGCGCACAGGAGTTATGCAGGGGGGTTGACAATACATTTAAACCCACTGTGCTTCAAATACAGGGTGATGCACATCAGTTCAGGCTGATCATTTTTTTCCAGCAGAGGTTTGTTCCAGTGCAGGTTGCTCAATTCTACAAAGATTTAGGCATCCTGGTGGCATTTAAGCATATGCTTTACATTAAGTATGTGAATAGATGTAGTTCATTTCAGTGTAATACCCATTTACTTAAAATGAAGCATATGCTTGCTCGTTTGCTAGTCTGTAGCCAGCTTTCCTAGGATGAAGCCCTAGGACAAGGAGAAAGGAACAAGAAAGAGCTTTTATGCCCCCTGAACAGGCTGAGCAGCATTCAAAGCAGAGGCAGACTGTGCTCAGCTAGAGCTCTGCTCCGCAGCATGGGGCCACTGAAAGGCAATGTAGCTGCAGTTTGAAGAAAAGAGGATGAAGAGCATCCCAGAGCCTGGAGCAATCTGGGCTGAATCTCTTTTCTTCCATCCAGTTAGCATGAGCTCACTTTGGATGAGCCAGCTGAGCTAAATGCTTGGAAGCTGGTGTAAGGCTTTGGTCATCACTAAATGGTGCTGCATGTGGTCTTGTCCGGGTCTGTTAATGGAGACCACACTGCAAGCCCACAAATGCCAAATAGTTGCTAAGTGGGCTATCGAGAACCTGATTGCAATGTAAATCATACAATAGAAGTGTTGGAGAGTTCCTTTCTTCTCCCTGCCTAAATGTGACTCAAGTGAAAGATCACAGTTTAAAACCTGACTTGCAAATAAATACCTTTCTGCTTCAACATAAGGCTTTGGAGGTGAAACATAGACTTGGGGTAACAGAGGGAGCTCCCAAAGGAATTTAGTATCAAGGCAATTAATCTGAATTTTGTCTTAGAGATGCACTGGAAAGCAAAAGTGCTTTCTTGAATAAAGGCCTAGTTATGTGATAAAATTCATCTTTATTTAGGACAACACTAACAAAGGCTGAGCGAAATTCCTTCACTTTTTCTGAGTTGGAGCTGTAGATACAGGTTCCTTGTGTTAGCAGTTAGACTAGATGGAGTCACTATCCCACACAGCTTTGAAGCTGTGAATTGAAGCTCTTAAAGAAATAGTATGAGCTGGTTTCCAAAAGGTTTTTAAGCGTTTGAGGTTACTAAGGAAGCCACAAGGGCCAAACTGGCAGTCTCCACCACAGAGGAATGGGAAAAAAGGTTACAGACAGGAGGAAATTTTATTTTTCTGTTCTGTGACTGGTGTTCCCTGGTGGCTATGTGTACTGTGGGCCCTGAAATGAAGCTGAGCTGGGGGTGCTGGACAGGGACATTAGGATGCTCTTCAAACCTGTTTTGAATAACCCTGCTTCCATTCTCCACAGACACATTTTTGGCAGCATGTAAGCACTGCCAAACCCTGCAAAGTACTGAAGCAGGGGTCAGCAGCAGGGGACTTAGCTTTTACTCTAAAGATACAGATTCCCTGATTATTTCTGCTTGCTTCCCCATGGCTTCTTATAATGCTTGCAGAGTTTCAGAATAGTGCTACTAAGAAATGCACTCCACCTGTGTTGCAGATTAAAGTTTTACTGAATCTTTCTATATTTTGTGTTTGTGAAACAGTTATAGAAAGATCTTGATTTTAAAGAGTTAACCTCCATGTTAGCTATGCTGCTTGTTATCCAAGACTGTCTTACTTGAAGTTCCTATTCTATAGACCATAATAACCTTAGTCCTTAATCTTTAGACCATAACCAGAGCGTCTAGGTTCTATTGTGTATAGGTTGAGTTATTGGACAACTCGGCAAGGCAGATATCTAGCCGTCCAACCTGGCAACAAAACTTACTTTTAAGGTGTCCTGAAGTGAACTACCTTCTTTATAATACTAAAAAATACATCCATAGGTCAAGACAACCCTTGCCCAGGTGAAGACCCTTCCCCTGCGCAAGCGTAGTAACAGAAGAGGATGGCACAGCAGATATTATATGCAAATTATTAACCAATCACTGTACCTGGGAGTGTACAACCTTGTAATTTTTGTGCATAAATGTAAGGGTGAAACCTGCATAGGTGTGCTTGATTTGTGGAGACGCCACCGGGCACCCAGCACTGCAATAAAGGAGTGACTGCTGCTTAACACTGCATTGGTGTTCAGAGGTTGGATTCCCGATTTCAGTGATGCCTGGACTGAGCGCTGGCTAACAATTCCACTTCTGTTTTATGATCCATAATAATGTATATTTTGGGTAGGAGCATCAGGCATGAAGCAGAGTCTCTTTTTCTTTTTAACCTTCTGCTATCTTCTGGGAATATGCAGCTATTTATAATCCTGCCAGATGTTCCAAGGAGGATTTTTTGCAACATGTGTTCTTCCTCCATCGATAACTCTGCATGTAGAGTGTGGGAGCATCCCTGCAATCTGTACCAAGTTTTCTTGTTTCTTGACTTATCTCTTACTGTCATGGAGTCAAGTGTGTTCTTTTAAGCCAGTGCTGTTCATGCAGTGACTGTGAAGGACGGGAGAAGGCTCAGGCTCCCCAGTGCAGTAGCTCATGGTGCCAGGAGTCTAAGCAGCTTCATTTTCACTGCTACAGCACCAGTCCAGCTTCATATGATGCTGCAACACAAATAGAAACTTCCCTTTCCCCAAACAGCATTGTGTTCTCAGGCAGGAAGGGTGAAAAAAAGTGATTTCTGGACTCACCACCTACTTTTAATACACTTGCTGCATTGCAGATGATGAAGCCAGTTAGTATTATGTGGCTGCAAGTACCTAATCTGTGCAGGCTCATGAAATCTGTTCATTCACAATCTGCATGCTCTTTTCATTTAACACAGACTTCTCATGTGAGCTAAAACTTCATTTTAAAATCAGCTTTCGACAAAAAAGGCCAGTGAGAAATGGACTGGTTGGTGTATCACGAGAGGCATCTGTGTCTCAGCGTTTCCCAGAAGGTCTCCCCAGTTACCCGTTGCTTCGTGCAATGCCTCAGCATGCAGTTTTGCAGTTCAAGTAATACATAAGACAGTTCTTTTTAAAACGTAAGAAGCAAAGAAGTGGCTCTTCTGGTAGGTGAAATGGGTCAGCCATGTCTTTCAAATATTTCTAAGTGTTGGGTTAAATTCAGAAAGTTCACAAAAGAGCAAATCATAATTCACATTTTTCATATATGGTCCAGTGATAGGAGATGATTTGGAATACTTACAATTCAGGGTGCCCAACATGAAACATTAATGAATATTTAGACATTTCTGAGAATTCAATTTTTCTAGAATGTTGCAGAAAAGTGCCACATATCCATTTTTTTCCCCTTTTTTTTTTCTTTTTAAATCCAGACCGTGCTGATTATTTGGTGATACCAAAGCACATGGTAATTCAGCACAACTGAGTTTTTCTCTCCCTTCAATCAATGTAATACAGTAACATCACTGACATAGAAGATTAGCAAATTGCCACAGCATTCTTCTGAATTGCATTTTCATTTAAAAAATTATAAATCTTGTATAACAAGATTAGGATTTAAGTTCACTCCTGTGCAGACAGACCATGTTCTCCTGCAGGATTATCACTGTGACTGTAATACTACAGCACTAGCCATGAAGAAGCAAAGCTTTTGAAGGACTACAGAGAGAGGTGAGCAAACTTGAAAATAAATTGCATGACAGAAACTTTTAAAACTCCATTAACTGAGACAATTTACATATAACAAATATATACTTAACGGAAGTTATTTGTTGCTAATTCTCACAACACCTAAAGGAAGTGGTTATGAAAATCCAAGGTTTCTTCCATATTTTGCTTTGTTGCTATTGTGAGAATCTGGAGCTTAAAATTTAAGTGCCTTATAAATAAGTTTAATGAGATGCAGGGAAAGGAATCTTACAAGTTCAACCGAAATCATATAATTGACCATGTGATCAAGTCTCACTGGAGGCTAGAAAAAGCAATCGCATGTGATCTGGTTATTATTAAACTTGTAAATCTATTCTTATAAATGCTACGATGTGCTAGTATACATTAGTCATATCAAACTGACAACGTAATTCATTAAACCTTTGAAGAAAGCTCTCAAACTCAAAAAGAATTAATGAAAAATAGAAAGTAACATTTTACTAAGTTACAGCTTTTTACTTCATTCCTTACATGGATGAGCTGGACTTATTCATAAACTGCACTGACACATATTGTGATGCAAATTTGAAAAAAAAAAACTTTGGCTGGCAAAATAATTACAGTGTCCTGTTGGCCTGAAGGTGTAACAGCATGGAAATCTGCTTCAGGAAGCCAGAAAGTGAGCTTTCTCCTGATAGATGATTACAGACACTTTGGTAGCTAACTCCGGTGGTGAAGGTTTAATCCTTGCCTATTCTCAGACACAGCAGCAGCCACCACGTTTGAAGACACAGGCGCTGGGCATAGATAAGAACCTGGGACAATTCTTTGCTGGGAACATCAAGTCACTGGCCACATGTATCACTGCAGGGCATCAGGGTGAGACAAGACAGCCCTTGCCCCACTGTTATCCCTTTTCAGAAAGATGATAATATTACACCTTTCTTCTTTGAAAATGACTGATACATCTTTTGTCAAATCTGTCTGAGTCACACTTGTGCCTCTTGTTTGATTATTCCTGATTTAGTATTTTCTAGGTCAAGGCTATTTCACTGCCACTATGTGAGCTGTCACCAAAATGAGTTATATCTTCAATTACAGAAACACATGGGATATCACACCTTTTGTTCATACTTGATGTGGAAATGTTG
Organism: Falco punctatus; assembly: GCF_963210335.1. Taxonomy (NCBI): domain Eukaryota; kingdom Metazoa; phylum Chordata; class Aves; order Falconiformes; family Falconidae; genus Falco; species Falco punctatus. The sequence goes on along the minus strand of NC_137585.1, from coordinate 76,312,557 downwards.
TCAAGATTTAGTTGATCCTTACATGTTTCATTTCACCCTGAACTCCAGAAGAAAACTAGCATACTTCATCATACAATAACAGCATTTTGCTGGATGGCTTTCCACTTCTTTGCTCTAGAACTGGCATCTCTGTTTCTGGGAGACACTTTTGTTAGCGTTAGAAACTGTTTTACTAGATGCCAAGGATATATTCATACCTATCACAGCAACTCCTGCACATTCTTATTTCTCATCTGATGCTTGCATCTCCAGGACTCTCCATCACAGCCCTGTTTCACCACTCTGCCCAGCGTTCGCACTTGGCAAGCTCCCACTTTCTGCCTCCAAATATTCTTGTCTGCTACTCCCTAGAACCCCTCTGCTCTCCTCCTCCAGGGCCTGTTGCTGCCATCCATGCTGTTCCCCTCTGGGCTGCTGGGCTATTCCTGATTCAGACAGTAATTTGCACGTTAGAAGATACATAGTAGGCATAGCAGACCGTAGGATGTCTGCCACTGCTATACATCTTTTGCAGGAAGACGGAGACAGGAAAAGCAGCAAAGATATCTCTCTGATTACTAACTTCCACTGGAAGTAACAAAAACATAGAAACAAAGTGTATGAAATATATAAGGCTTCTGGAGTATTCTGTGAACATGTGACAACCCACCAGGACATACAATGTCTGCAGTGCTGGGCATTTCCTCCATGCCTGGATTCAAGAACTGCTGATGAAGCTGGGCTTTACTTGCCATGGCAGTCTTGGTAACAATGACAACTTAAAAATGAACAACTTTGACATATCAGTTTCTGAATTATGCTGGGTTGGAGTAGTGGTCAGCTTTCCTTTTGAGCCATAGCTGTATTTTGATCAAGATTAATTCAATATCGTGACTTGATTCATAAATAATTGATGCATCTGTTACACCGTTTTGCTTTTGATCTTTCCAGAATGAAATAGAATTCAACACATGTAGTGTCTTGAGACGTGTAAACAAAACTGTAGTACTGGCAGAACACATATTGACACAAAGGCAGGGCTTGGCAGCATTACTAGTTTCACAGAGAGAACAGTTACTGTACTTCAGAAGTTTGAAATCGTCAGCTGAAATGTCCTCAAATGAAAACTGTTTTTACTCATAGTTGAGAGAATTATTCTTGATAGAGTATCAGCAGACAATTTTTTTTTCTTTTAATTCTTCTGATCTTCTGTACGAAATACAAATTTTGCTCCCATCTCTATTTCAGCTCAGCAATACTAACTCTTTCTCTCTTCAAGTCAGTCCTCTTTTGTACAGAAGTAAAAATCACAGCCTCTCACATGAGTCCTCAGTGACTAAAAGTCATGCTGAGCTAAAAGGGTCTAAACAGAGTTCTTAACCTGCCTGGACTCTCCCCCTCTTTCTGGACTTTCTGGGACAACACTGCCATCCTGCTGGTCACCTGTAACCCAGGCACCACCATGGATCTCTGTTCTGAAATGATGTCTCTGTTCAGCACAGGACTTTTGCACATATAGCCCATCACCACACACACATCTCCACACTCTTTTAACACGAAATGTTGCCTGCATCTCTGATCAGGTGTCATGCTCTCAACCAAAATTGTCCTTCCAATCAGCACCACCTACACTTAAAAAGTTTTTTATAAATTTTCTTAAATACCAGCACAGCTATCTCTTTCCAATTCCTTCCTTAACACTGCCTTTTGTTATTATATATACCAAGGGGGGGGGGGGGGGGGGGAAGGAATAATTAGGCTTCTGCTACATTATGATTATGGCTTGTTCCGGTGATCAGCTTGATCTGTCTCCAGTTTGTCCGTCTCCAGTTTTTTGGACTGCAATCTCACACATAGACATAGGAACAGAATATATAGGTCATAATCATGAAGTATGTGATTATATCTTGAAATTAAGTAATATACAAAGATTCTGGGGGATTATGGGGGAAAGTAATCAAAACTAGCCTGTTGATTGTGAACTTCTTGCACACAGCTATAAAATAAGGGGCCAACAACTGCTGGACCTACAAATGGGGAATACCAAACAAAAGCTTGAAGGTGCAATATGATGCTCAGTGTATGGTATCGGTGAAATACTGCATGCATATTCAGAATTTATTTTTAAATACTCAGTTTTAACTATTAAAAGAATAAGCAAAGATGCTGTTTGCATGTCACAAGCAGAGGGTATGCCTGACTACAAAAGCATGCTAGTAAGTAAAGAGAAGAGAAAACTTTTCTAAGTGCAGAAATTCTCAAAGGCAGCACAGATTTTTCTTTAGATAAAAGCTGAGTATAGGTTGTATGGGTTAAGTACTAGAATGCTTTGAGAAAAACTACAGTAGTTAAAAATATTGACGAAGTAGCTAAAAGACATGAAGAAGAGAGAAGTCAGTCCTACATGGTCATTTATTGCTACCCAAAGGGTACTGTAAGGAAAAAATACCAAGGTTTGTACAGCTTTTCTCTCCAAATCATGTATTATTTATTGTAGATGAAAGAAAGCACAACACACTGGTGATAAATTCAATGAAAGATCTACTACCTAAAACTATCTTGCATTCCTTTGCTTATCACTTAACAAACAGACACCTTTTTATTAATATAGTGAATTAGAAATGGGAGACTGATACATTGTTACTCTTAGTCTTGTGGGTTAATTGCTTTCATTTTATGAGTAAATTATTTCAGCTCACTACAAACAGCAAACCAATTTTTTGCTTACTGTCATTAGCACTAATCAATAATTAATTAGGATTATTAAAAATTGTTAGCATGGAAATTTTCTCCTCTGCACTTATTTAAATGTCAACTTTATTTTGCTGGGAGGTTGGCATAAGACTGAGACAGCTGCACGGTCATGGAAAATAAGCTGCAGAAAAAGTTCAAGCTGAGAAGTAGATAGGATTTCTTATTAGTCTCAGTAAGCTGTCTATCTGCCCAGGGTGAAATTCAGCTTTTTTTTTTACTTTTATAGATTAAAATTGTGATATTAAAGTTTAGTCCACAAATGTGATGACTCAGTTGCTGCTTCCTCCTGCAGCCTCGATATTTAGTTGATTTTCTATTTAAAGATTAAATTCATTTTCAATTCAACATTGACAAAAATGTGTTGGGATCTATCTCTCATAATTTACTGGAAGCTAGCAAAAAAAACCCCACAGGAATGATATTACTGTGGCTATGAAAGCAACTGACTCAACCACTTTTAAAATAATACCAAGCCCAGATGAAAGAAAACTGGCTCACAGTGGATGCTTCAGCAGTTACATGTCCAATTTAAGGAAAGGAAAAGTCTCCCAACAGATTGTGCTCCCTGGGATTGTGATTCCTGCATCGCAGATGATGTCATGGGAGATTAAAAAAAAAACACTTTAAAGTTTCTAGGACGTCATGTCCCAGCACAGAAGGCTCTGTAACTGGGTAAAGTTGTAAACCAAGACTGTCAGCAATCTCTGTTTAAGGTACCCGAGGATATGGGCAAAGATAAAAGCAGCGCGTTACTTCTTGGCACTATGGGGAGTTTAATATAGGTGAAAACAACTTCAGGTTTGCTTTAATTTACACTGGGATCTAGAAAGCTCCTGTATGAACCTACAGCTGAGGGAATGCAGCTAACCTAGAATTAATGATGGAGTTAATGAAAGTGTTACGAGTCTCTAACAAAGTGTCTGTGTAAACTGCCTGTGGTGGTACCCCAGTGGAAACCACGTGATTCAGTCGATGTGATGTGCAGCCCTTACCCCGCCCCAGCACTGCTACATGTATCTGCATTGGAGTAGTAATGACCAGATGCCATGGTTTTGGTTCAAATGACCAATGAGAAATTGGGATTACAGGTTTTTCTTATAAAAAAATGCATATAGAGTGACATTAGTCATTAGCTACTCTCCCCACCTGGATCTGCATATTTAATTTTGGTTCGTTTCATGTTAATTGAGGTGCCTTACCTTGCTGCCAGTCCACTGAACAGCCATGTCTTTTTCCATGTTGTATCTTAGGAGTGAGAGAATGGCAATTCCTTTTTAAAGTAAAACATGGCCACCAAACATGTTTTTTAGAAGTGCCAGTGTCCCACTTCAATACTCCGAACTATCACAAGCTTTAATGGGCAGAACTATTCCTTTTTAGTACACTCCTGACACATACACACATGAATACATACTCACATACGTGTATATACTCATATGCTCATAGTATAAATACGAGTGGTATAATAATTGCCTTTGATTAACTTCTGAGACAATGCTACACTGGGCTGAATGAAAGAGAGAATTAAAACACTGACCTACAACTGAAAAATACATTTTCGCTGTTAAAAAGTACATTCCTTGTCTGTAGGCCAATGCTTTGGCAGAGCACAAGTCCCCACCAAACAGCTTACAACCTCTGTCTTTGTACATAACACAGCACTCTGGCATTTTCCCTGTTCCAGGCAACAGTGATGTGGGCTGAGTCGCATTACATTGACTGGTTGCATCATCCCATTTTTATGGCTATAGCAAGGATATCCTCACATGATACTCAGCTTCCACCTGTGTCACGTGGTTCAGCTTTCACACGTTACATTTCTAGCAACTTCAGACATTAAAACAATGTGTGAAGCTATCTTCATCAATTGCGAATGGGTGATCTTCCTTTACAACGATGTGGTACCTTGTCAATATTTCCACTACCAGATTAGTAGGAGAATATGCATGGAGTCATGTTAACTATGTTTGGAGAAACCTGGCAAACGTTGCTGCATTTCACAGCAGAAACTTGGGAATTCCCATCAGCGAGCCATATAGACCAGGAAGACTTGGAGACGCAGGTTACCACCCTAACTTCTGCCAGAAAGTATTGCAGAGCAAAAAGTGCTGCAGTATTGTGAAAGGGAAACATCTCCAACCATGGCAATCAGTTCAGATACAGCTTTGCTTCAAGGCTTCTCTGGTGCATGGTGGGGTACAAACTCAAAGAGGAATGTTTCCTTTGGTGGGGGCATTCCTGCTTGTTTTCAATAAACTTCTACATAGCTAGTACATAAATACAGAAATTGTTCTATAGATACATTTGAAATTGGCAAGTGGATAAAAAAATGAAATTGGCAGGAACGGCTGGGCTGACGGAGACACTCACACATGTATGCAACGCAAAACCGGATTGTAAAGTGAGCTGTATTAGGAAATTTTATTACCTCTCTGTGACACCAAACGGCTGAGCAATATGTCTTCATCTCATTTCACTGATGGGCACATCGGTAAGTACTCTACTGCAGATCTGGAGCAGTAATTTTCCCTGGGCAGTTGCATACTTTGATATTTTAGGAAGTAAGCAAAGTAAGGCATTACAAATAATGTCATGAAATGGAACATTCCTTTAATTTATGACTCATTAATATGCAGATATATGCTTAGTCTTTTGAAACTTTGCAATGAAAATCATAACGAAATAGAATTGGGGAAATATGACAGCAAGAAGACTCACTTCCATCTTCACAGGTTAGCTGAGACAAATATTTCCTTTTTTGAACTACAGATAACAATATTTAGGTGGCCAAATGGCTGTTTAGCGGCAGATGCAGAATAACAAAGGTGTTTTCAGATAAAGGTGACTGTATTCTAACACATAACTAGAGAAATCTCTAGATGCTTGCTGGTGATTTGCTTAAATTTTGCATGCCATAAAAACTATGCTTTATACTGATTCTGAAAGAGGATTGGTAAGTCACTAACATGTCCAATGCAGTCTCACAAAAAAAAGTACATTTTTCTGCAGCACATACATAAATTCCAGCTATGGAAACTCATTAAGTCCAAACTCAGATGCTTAATTAATTCAGTCTAAGTTCAGGCATTTAGGCAAGTAAACCAAGAATTTCCAGGTAGAACTAACTTCAGGTAGAACTGGCATCACTTTGGTATGACTTTCATAACCTGAATATATATTGATAAATAAAAGGGCTTGGTTACATATATGTAGTGACATTCATCTCCCTTAGACCTCCTGATTTATAAACAGTATAACGTAACTTACAAAAACTTGGCAGTTTTGTATGCAAAAATGATACACTTTTGGTAAAGCATTCTCTGTGAGGGGTATGTACATTACTGCAATCTGCTACATACCTTCTTAAGAGAAATACACATACTAATTAATACACTGATTTAACTGAGGATGTTGGTGCTAGGACATCATTTTCCCAGAAAAATAAAATGGAAAATAAACAGTGTCTAAAATTAATTGAAATGTAATTGAAAATTAAACTATCTACAGTGTGAATTGACTTTGTTTATTGGGAGTTTGTAAAATTATATTTATTTTCTCTCCTCACCTTTAATAGATTGCTCCCCTTGAGGCCTGAATTCTAAGTAATATGTTATGATACTATGCGACAGGCTTAGCTGTCACTGAAACAGCAGTGTTTGACTACGGTAATATTTTTATCAAATCTTGTTTGGAGATCTCAAACTTTAGATGGTTTGTCATATTTCTGTCTGCAAAATCCTCTACATTAGATACTATGGGAGTATTTCATCCAAAGAATTACTGTTTTTCATATTAATGAGTTATAAATGAGAGCTTAATTACCACTAATTGCTTGAAAATCCACTGTCAGTGATTATAATCACGAACGATTAGATTGTTAAACATTCATCTTTGTCTATCTTTAGCAAAATTAATGAGAAATTAGGGATCAGATCCTCAGTTTCTGATCCTACAGCTAAGTGCCAGTGGATGAGAAGCGCGGCTGGCCGTGAGCGGTGCCAGGTCACCTCTGCTGTTACCCCCTGGCAGCAGCACAGGGGCTGACTGGGAGATAGCAAAAGACGTGAAAGGAATATATTGCACTCCTGCAATCTACAGCCCACAGAAACGTCTCCAGGGACTACTTTTCCTGATGGGACTCAGAGTCTTTCGGTCCAAATCTTCCGTTAGAAAGCCTAACTTGTTCCTTGTTTCAATATGGTATTGGGAGAGCCCATACCCTGAGGGCACTGAACAACTTCTTGCAGTTACAAGTGCAATGTGGGCACAGACTGATCTACCTCTCTGTGACTTCACTTGACATTAAGTAATAATTGTTAGGCTTCTGGTGGGCATTTAAAATGTGTTCGTTATGCACCTGGCCACCTTCCTACAGCTGGTGCATAGAGCTACTACCTTCCCCAGAACTGCCTGCAGCAGAGTAGATGTATTTCAGATAGACCAGAGTTATCTGGTGCAACATACTTGTGCCCTTCAAATGTACTTTCAGTATGTATTTAAATATGCATTTTTTAAACAACCCACTTGCAAAATGATACCAATTGGACTGTCAGGTTTCCATCTGCATAAACGTTACAGAGTTTGCTTTTATTAGTGTATTTTACTGAAGTTTGTGAACCTCCTTATTGCAGTATTTACTTAAAATATTTATTTGCTTTGTTACAACCTTGTCCTTTAGTTTAAGCAGCTCTTCACCCCTTTGTTGTCTATTCTTCAGAAAAGTTCACATCCCACCCTTATTTAGGATGTGTCAGATAACCATTAGCAGATAAAGCTGAAACCATTGTAGAAATTACTGCAGTTATCTTTTCTTTTTCATTGTTTAAGGTTAGTTCCTCTACCACAGTGTGCACAATGAACCAGTTGAAATCTCTTCATCCACTTCAAAGAAAAATCACCCAGTTTGTACTTTAAATAATCTCCACCTGGGAACTGGAGTTAAATGGATGACTTGTATAGAGGCAGATGATGAGACTACCTTGTAGCGATGTAGTGATGACACTGGCTTGGCTGAAAGAGCTGTATCATCCAACAAGGCAGAAAACTTGGTTGCAGTAATTTCTTAACCACCTCAATGATGCTTTTAAGAGAACATCTTTCCAGACCAATAATTTCTTATCTCCCTGCTCTTTGTCAGAGCCCTGTTCTGCACCTCTGTCAGCTTGAATTGACTTTTTTTGAATAGGAAGAGTCTGCTATGTAATAATCCACACGCAGTCTCAATAGCATCCTGCACAATGGCATTTCTGGTAAAATGTGTCTTGGAAAGACTGAGAGAAATAAAAAAATAAAGCATATATTCTATGTACATAATTCTTTCACTATAGTTCCACATTCATACATAATCTACATAGAATATGTAAGTTTTCTATACACAGTTCTATGTATATATGTACGTATAGTACTACATGTATAAATTGAAGAATCTAATCCTGTAACTCACTTAGAGCACACGTTTGTAAGCTTAAGGAATGAGGAATTCCAGTGATTTGAATGAGATGAGTGTATTACATTTTATACTTAACAGATTGTTGCTGAACTGGAGCTATGGATAAGAAAACTTAAATGAAAATTAATCACTACTTGTACTGAAAATAAGTTTGACAAACAAAAAAGTATTAATATAAAATACCTGACTATAAACACAATGTGAAAGGATTCTCTTCTGCTGTTATATGCAAGTTTCAAACCTCAGTTTACTGTTTGCTTTCTCATTTTGAATGTATTTGATATGTAAGCAACTCATAGCCAGAACAAGATGAAGACATCTGACAGCTTAGTATAAAGAAATCATTTAAAGCTGTGCAGAAATGCATATTGAGTAACAACATAAATTAAAATTGAGGTTGATGAAAGATGTAAACTAAAACGTTATACACACCACATAACCAGCCAGATACTTAGGCATGAATCCTATCTCTAGCAACTGCTACTTAAAAGAGTTTTGACCTCCTGAATGAAAATAAAAAATCACACTTACTAAATTTAAACAATTTTACTGGAAAGTAGAGATTTCCTATAGGAATATATGGACACATATGTTAAATTCAACAAAGGCAAGTGCAAGGTCCTGCACCTGGGGAGGAATAACCCCATGCACCAGTACAGGCTGGGGCTGACCTGCTGGGAGGCAGCTCTGTGGGGAAGGACCTGGGAGCCCTGGTGGGCAGCAAGTTGCCATGAGCCAGTGGTGTGCCCTGGTGGCCAACAGGTCCTGGGGGGCATCAGGAGGAGCGTGGCCAGCAGGGCGAGGGAGGTGATCCTGCCCCTCTGCTCTGCCCTGGTGAGGCTGCACCTGGAGTGCTGTGTCTGGTGCTGGGCATCCCAGTTACAGAGAGGCAGGGAGCTACTGGGGAGGGGCCAGCGCAGGGCTACGGAGGTGAGTAGGGAGCTGGAGCATCTCCCTTATGAGGAAAGGCTGAGGGAGCTGGGACTGTTTCACCTGGGGAAAAGAAGACCTGGAGGGGATCTTATCCATGCATACAAATGCCTTAATGGCGAGTGCCAAGAGGACGGGGCCAGGCTCTTTTCGGTGATGCCCAGCGACAGGACAAGGGGCAACAGGCACAAACTGCAGCACAGGGAGTTCCACCTGAAAACTTTACCCTGAGGGTGACAGAGCACTGGAACAGGCCACCCAGGGAGGCTGTGGAGTCTCCTTCTCTCGAGGCGTTCAAAACCCACCTAGACGTTAACTCTGTGCAACCTGCTCTCGGAGGAGCTGCTTTAGCAGGGGTTGGACTAGATGATCTCCAGAGGCCCCTTCCAACCCCAACCATTCTGTGACAGTGATTCTGTGACACTGATAGGCCTGAGAAACTGGACAGAACTGTTCAACAGTCTTCAGTAACAGCTTTTCATCTACAAATTTAAGAGTCCAGGATTCTGTATTACTTACTTCAGGTCAGTCCTGCAAAAACAGCATTATAGTCCCTCCATTTCCATCAATACTCATATTCTTAATAATTTTAAATTATTAAAGCTATACATATATTTATTTTTCACTTTTTACCTCATGATAATAATGGTGCCACTTTGGATTAATAAGCAGAATTATTACTGGGTATTTTGTTTGAATTCCAGACTTGAAGCTAAATGAGACAGTAGTGGTGGTCCCACTCAGTTAATAAGCAGGCTTTTGGAAGCAAGGCTGCAATTACTGAAGTAGCTATTTTTTGGTTTGGTCTAATTTCAGCTGGACTGGTTCCCTGAGCTAGCTCTCTTCATAACCACGCAAATCCTAGACCAGAAAATGAGTAGAAGTGGGGGTTGAACAGGGAGAGTGAGACTCTTCAAGGCGATACGGATTTATGTTGTGTTGAAGTGACCCTAGGAGGGACTGCAGCCTCACAGAGTCACTAAAGTGAAAACTTTTTTAAAGACTGATCTCTCATTTTAGGATTCTTGCTCAACTCAAAGCCAAATTTCAGATTTGCTCAGTAGTAATCCATAGAACATGCAAATTCTGAACCTCACTAAGAACTGCTTCCAAAGTATTTCATTTCAGCTCCCACACAGCCTATACAAAACATGGATTTTCTGAGACTCCTTGCAGTTAATTATATATATATATATTTTTTTTTTTTTTTCTGAAAGATGGCCTATCTGTACACAGAGAAATCTGCCCCAACAGATTCCACGGTTTCAAAAGCTAGAAAAAAGTATTTCACTCTGTTGGAAAGCATATGCCTTGATACGATGCTTTAAAATGTACCTATAATTCCAAATTAAGATTTTTTAACAAGAAGTGGACTAAATTAGCCTACTACATACTAAAACTTCTGCTCACTTATATGCAAATCCAGTAACATTAAAACCAATTTCATTTTATTAGTATGCTTTGGCAAAACTGTGATGAATAACAGGCCATTTGAAAAAACAAGGCTGTATACAAACTGGTATATATAAACATAAATCCGAATCAGCTGCATCTTTTTCTGCTACTCTTTCCCTAGCTCCATTCAGAATAGTTTTAGTCCATTAATTTACAATATATAGCTAAATCTGAAACTCTGTTTAGGCCAAGCTATGATGATTGTGCATGCACCCATATGTATATAAATAGAAAACCTGACTGGTAAAAAGAAACCATGCCTGATTCACACAACTTTTATTTACTTATTTAAATATTTCACCCAGCTCAGACCCCACAGAGAGAATATCACTTTAGCCTTCATAGCCCAGGATGCAGTAGTCATTTATCCCTCTAATACGAAGTGCAACAATTATGCATAATATAACTTTAACTGTAAATTGGACGTATTGTTGTGCATTTTAGAGTGCCATTCGCAAAATTTGACCAGAGCGAAGGCTCCACTGTTGCAGATTGTCTTAGTGATTTACTGAATCTTTCTATATTTTGTGTTTGTGAAAGTTATAGAAAGATCTTGATTTTAAAGAGTTAACCTCCATGTTAGCTATGCTGCTTGTTATCCAAGACTGTCTTACTTGAAGTTCCTATTCTATAGACCATAATAACCTTAGTCCTTAATCTTTAGACCATAACCAGAGCGTCTAGGTTCTATTGTGTATAGGTTGAGTTATTGGACAACTCGGCAAGGCAGATATCTAGCCGTCCAACCTGGCAACAAAACTTACTTTTAAGGTGTCCTGAAGTGAACTACCTTCTTTATAATACTAAAAAATACATCCATAGGTCAAGACAACCCTTGCCCAGGTGAAGACCCTTCCCCTGCGCAAGCGTAGTAACAGAAGAGGATGGCACAGCAGATATTATATGCAAATTACTAACCAATCACTGTACCTGGGAGTGTACGACCTTGTAATTTTTTGTGCATAAATGTAAGGCTGAAACCTGCATAGGTGTGCTTGATTTGTGGAGATGCCACCGAGCACCCAGCACTGCAATAAAGGAGTGACTGCTGCTTAACACTGCATTGGTGTTCAGAGGCTGGATTCCCGATTTCAGTGACACCACAGCCATGCCTTTAAGCTGTGTTCTGTGTTAGTATGTATCAATTACGCACACAATTTCTCCACGGCTTTCTTTCAGTCGCTTCTCTACCTGTAACATTTATTTTCCCGGTGTGCAGAGGGGACAGGCCCAAGGCCTCCTGCCTCCCCCTGCCAGCCCCTCACACCAGGCACCCTGCAGCCCACACCCAGCCCTGCACGAACAGCCACCACGGCCACCGCACGCCATTCCGTGTCCCCTAAAGGCCGTCCTGTGTCCCCTACAGGAGGTGGCTGGAGTTCAACGTAGCCACTGCCGCACCTGCCACCTCCTCCTGGCTCGAGGCCCCAGGTCCAGGCCTGACCCCCGGGGGCAGCGCGGCCCCCCTCCCAGCGACACTAGGCTCCCTACGGCAACACCACCACCTCTCCCCGGCGGAACTGCTGCCAAGCAGCCTAAAACGCAGCTCCAGACACCTACGCCAGGGACATCCCTGTGGGACAAGATGCCACCTCAGCACCGGGACTCCCGAACCGCCCACCAGCCCCTCCCCCCCCCGCGCCGCCCGGGCCGCCCGCCCCGCGGCCTACGGCGCCTGCGTGCGGGCCCCGCACCTGCGCACTGCCGGGGGGCGGGGCTGGGCGGGCCCGGCGCGCGGGCAGCGTGAGGGCGGGAAGATGAGGTAAGCTGCCGCGCGTGGTGGGGTGGGCGGCCGGTCCCGGGCTGTCTGGCTTCTGGCAGTCGAGCTGGGGGAGAGGAGGGGAGTGAGGTGAAGGGGCAGACCCGCTCCTGTTGCGCTCCGGTTGGGAATCGGTGCGGGGCCGCACGCGGGGGTGAGGAGCCCGGAGTCCGCTTCCCCCCCGGCCTGCCGGCGTCAGAGCCGCCCCCTGGGCCGAGACCCGCCCTCGGCCTCACAGACGAGTGGCTGAAGGAGCTCTTAGCCCGGGCTTCGTGGAGCGGGGTCGGCGTTGTGGAGGCTGAGGGTTGTCATTTGCCCACAGCCCGGGCACGCCGGTGCTGGCGGTGACCTAGTGGGGCCAGGGTGCTTATGGGGCCTGAGGGGAAGGAGAACCGAGCGAGTCTCTCCAGCTAAACTGTAGAAACACACGCTAAATCTAGGCGTTTTAGGACCAGTGATCCGAGACAAGTCCTAAATCATCAAATCCAACCATGAAATCTAACTTGTGCTTTTGGTATCCTTACTTGGACTTAGCTGGAAAGTAAGTACTTTTTGTCCCTCCTAATCAGTCTGGCGTGACATGTACAACCTTGGTACAACCTTTCTTGGTCAGGAACATCCTGAATTCAAGCTTTGGCTGATGCTAGTCCTTGTGTCAGCATTGTCGTTTAATCTAAATTGTTTTGTGAATATGTTGCTCTAAACATTCTTTCTCATGTGAACTCTAGGATGGGATCCCTTTGAAGACTGAGATACCAACATAGTCAGTGGAAGCATGGGTTTTCATCCAGTGGCTTAAAAGCGTTTAGTATAAGTTAAGATGTGCTGGGATGTTTGAGAAGCAAAGAGCACTGGCAGATACGGTGTCATCAACAGGCAATTCGTGCTTTTTTTGGAGTGCAGTTGGGCAGCAGGGTAGAGAAGCTGAAGTACCTTATGACTTTAGATGCATTTAGAACACTGAGTCATGTAGTCAGTGGAGCAAAAGATTTTTTTTTTCTTCAATCCACACAAAGTTTTCAGCCTTTTCTAAAACTTTCCGTCCTTGTTTGTTCTCTGTTTTGGAGGCTACTGTCAGAATTTTTTTCTTTGCATCCTTGATATTTATTCCTAGATCAGTTTTAGAGATCAACCTTAATGAAGCTATTCAGTATTTTGTATCTTCATTCCATTTTGAATAGATACTGTGGACGGGTGGGTGGATCTGTTCAAAGCTGATCTGATAAAATGAGCCAAGGCTATTTGTATGATTTTAGGGGAAGTAATTTGCCTGATACATATGATTATGCATTTGGTTTTTGATAGCCGCATTATTTTGATTTCTCATACTTACTCTGTGTCCTGGTTTCGGCTGGAATAGAGTTAATTTTCTTCTCAGTAGCTGGTGCAGGGCTGTGCTTTGGATTTGGTGTGAGAATAATGTTGATAACAGATGTTTTTAGTTGTTGCTGGGTAATGTTTACACTAAGTCCAGGCCTTGCTGGAAAGAAGGCTGGAGGGGACACAGCCAGGACAGCTGACTCAAACTAGCCAAAGGGATATTCCATACTGTAGAACATCATGCTGAGTATATAAACTGGGAGGAGTTGATAACCAGCTGTTTAGTAGTTAGTTACCCGCTGGGGTTAAACCATACAGTATGTGATTTACTTGTTTATTTCCCAAGTTGCTTCACACTTACAATTTCTTGATGTCTAACTGTGTGTGATGCTTAAAAATGTGTAATTTGAAGTACTGAATTTTACTATACTGGCATTACTTCTGTTACTGGGGTTATCCATTTTTTCCTCACTAATTCCACTTGGTTTTCTGTTGATGATTCTACAATCCTGATTTTTACTTCAGAAAACTCTGAAGGTGAGGTATAAAAATAAAAAAAACCCCTATTTCCTCAAATGTATTTATGGAAATACTTAATAGAGATTGGTCCCCAAATGAACTCTTAGTATACCATTTTCTGTAACTACATTTGTATTTATGAACCTCATTGTAGCCCAATAGCTCCCCTGTCAGTGCAACCCAATATTGCTTTTTTTCTTCAGAAAAGTTTGTTTTCCATGTCCAGTGCTATTTCTGGTCTCCTTGTGCTAACTTAATCTTTTATCATGTGGCATTGTACTTATGCCCAGTATAACAAATTTGGCTGCAAATACGTTTAAATGTGTTTGGAGTGCTTTGTTTATTATCTTTGTCTTGATAACTTTCAGATATTCCTATCTGCTGATGAGATATCTTTATTGTGCTACCTAAAGTACCAAACTTTCTTTTTGGCTGTCAAGTTATTGTTACATTTGACCAAGTCAGGATTCAGCTCTCGAGGTTACTTCGTTTCTCTCTCTGCATGTTGTCCTACATTTGTCTGTAGCTGTACCATCTTTCCAACAGTTTTAGAAGCTGTGAACAAAGTAGTAGTGCCTTTGACTGAGGTTTTTTTTCCATGTTCTGCCTTCCCAGTGTTTGAACAATCAAGACTCCCAGTCTTTCTTGACTAGTCCTTGTCTAAAAGGCAGACTGTTTTTAATTACAGCTTTTAACTGGTTTGTGCTCCTGCTATTTTTAAAGAGTATTTCCAGTCTTTACCATCAGCTGAATTTTCTTCATATGTCTCTGCTGCTTTTAAGCTGGGGTGAGCATTTCTGTTAACGTCTGAAGAGTTACTATTTTGTCATCCTCATCTTTCCTTCTGCCCTACCTTTTCTCTGTTACTTGTAAATCCTAGTTTATTGGCTGTCCAGGGAGGTGATGATCTGTGACTGATCTACTTTCCTCATTTTACTCCCTTGCTACTTTTAAATGTATATAAAACCAGAACTAAATATGTATTTCTCCAGTTAACTAAACTACAACAATTCTTTGTTATATTGATTTGCTCATACCCTGTATACCTTTCCCTTTTTATTTGATTTTTTTAATTCTGTTGTGAAAATGTCTGTATAATGCATTACATAGTAACATTCAATTTTGATGAAGTCTTTTAAGCCTATCATAATGATACCATTATCCTGAGCTAGAATGTCTTTTTAGATTTTATGTCAATTTTTGTTCATTTTTCTCCGTTATGTATATGACAGCAAATGATAATTAAACCCTTTTATTTTCCAGATCACTTTATCTCTTGTCTCTGCACCTTAAATGGGACATGCATGTTTAGGTAACTAACTACAGGAACATCAAAATGCCTAACCTTGAACATCCAGCGTACCCAGCAGCTACACTGCTTCACTTGGAAAGTTTGGTGCCTTGTCGAGAATCCCAAGTGTCCCTGTTGCTGTCAATATTTGGAGAGGTAGTGCTTTTTATGTTGTACGTTTCAGTAGAACAAAGACATTCTGTTGTCTCAGAGGGGAGAGTAGAAATTTAAGGGCATTTTTGTGATGTCACGATGCACATATTTTGGTTGTGTCTTTGGGATTTGTTCTTCTTTGTTCGTTTGTTTTGTTATTCATCTTTAACATTAGTGTTTGACAGATAAATTCTAGTAAGGTTGAAAGCTGTTTTGCAGCTGTAAGGACCCAAACAAGCTTAGAGCAGTTTGTGCCTTGCTGTCGATGAAGGCTGATTTCGCTCCAGCTCTGTTCCATCTTTGTCATTTAGTAGCAGGAAGTAAGTCTGTCTGCTTCCGTGTTCTAGAGTTCTGATGTTTGGTGGTTTTTTTTTTTCAGTGGCAGTGTAGAAATTATGTCTGGTTTTTAGCTGTTAATCTAACATCTATGTGCCTGAATTTGAAGTACATGAAATTGGTCTGATTCTTAGTTGTGTTGCTGACCATAAGGTGGAAATCACTGGCTTGTTAATTGATTCTGTTAATGCTAGGAAAAGCTGTGGTAAAAAGTATTGGAGATTTTTATCTGCAAACTTAAAGGCGATTGGTGTATCCATTTACATTCAGTTAACAAAATGGAAATTAGTATCTCTTTCTGGTTCTGCCTTTAATTATAGATAATCACATTACATCACATTACAATATTTAAGTTTTATGTATTTATTACAAGCATAGTGGCAACAAGTCATCTTAAAAAAAAAAAGGTACTTAAATTCCTCTTAAATATGTAGGTTAGAGTATCCGCATGTCTTGCACAACAGTGCCTTCATCTTGGATTAATTGAATATTACTGTTTTTCATTAAATTTTTGTCAAATTTATTTTTATTCATTTTTAAGTCAATGTAAAAGATTCTTAAAAGTGAGAAAAGCACAAACATAAATACCTGTTCAGAATGAAATAGAAAGAATGAGTTGTTCTCCTTGCATCTTAAAAAAAAATCCATGAAATACACAGCATCAGTACCATTAGATAAATGAGTTATTATATCAAATATTGCCTTGTGAGAGAAGAGTGGGCTCCTTTACCATCTCCTCCATCAAACCATTTAATTCTTTTCCATTTGGTGCTAATGGAAAGAAACACAGTTTGTAGTGTTTGCAGAAGTTATAATGACGTAAAACTTGCAATTTGTGCTTACTGAGATTTTGTGTTAGTTAACTAATTTGAATTAAGAACCAGCTGCTTTTCTTACTTGGTATATGTTTTTGTTGGTTTGTTTTTGTTTTCTTGTCTGTCTGTCTCCTTCCTGCTCTCTGCCCCACCCCCACCCCCCCTTGAAAAATATATAGTGGTTATAACAGTTTCACCAGTATTTTTGTATGATACTTGATTCTTGGGACTTATCCTCCCAGCATTTCAGTGAAGATGAAACATAAATCTTGATCACGTTGATTCCATAATAATTGGCATATTTTATATTTAATGTCTCAGTTTAAAAGATAACTTTTCTTCTGGAGAGAAACTTTGTTGATAAATCTTACATCTGTTGAATGAAAAAAGAATTGAAATGGCGGCAGTGGTTTTTTCTTTTTTTTTTTTTTTCCTTAGCGTCAGCAGTTTAGTCTTCCATCCATCTTTATCTATGGACATACATCTAGTGGAAAGACTTATGTGATGCAAACTCTTCTAAACACCTTACAGGTAAGAATTTTCACAATGGCGATTGAATTTAGAATTTATTTGTAACAGATGATCCGTCAAACTAGCTTCCACTTTCTTGAAATGGTTTGTTTCCTCAGCCATTTCTGCCTTCTCAGTTCTTCTCCACTTACTGTTTGATGAATGTGTTGCTCTTCTCACTATGCACTTAGTATGTACGACTTCATTTAACCCTGAGATGCCATATAAATCATAATAACTTTTCTAAGAAAGTTTGAAAAAGAAAAAAAGAAGCCCAGTTTTGTTTAGCTTATTCCCTTGACTTTAACCTGAAATAGCTTCAGTGACAAGTACTCTTATGATGATTACAATTCAACCTGAGTCACTGATAGTGTACCTTTTTTGAATCTTCTTGTTATTCTCCTTTGTTTTATTTAAAAATTTATACTAATTTATTTGTATGTGAAAAGAGTAAGCAAACATATGAAGAACAATGAGAAGAATTTGCAGTAGTGGAATTCTGTTCTATTTGTTTTGTGTTGACACACATCCAAATGAAATTAATAGAGTTTATGATCTGTGTAAATGTCAGCCTAAAAGCTTAAACAATAAAGTTGTTAAAAGCATTCAAAGCAAACGTACAAGCTATACATGTTTGCTGTAAAAAAACCCACACCTGAGTCTGAAATGGTGAAAATCACTGGCTGGATACCAGGCAGCTGCCATTCTTTCTGATACTCATAGTTATTTTTGCAGACTTGAGGTGAATGTTGTATTCATTGCAGTAAATTTGGTTAGTTGTGATCATCCCTCTTACAGAAGCAGGAAAATCTGAAACTCTGAAAAAAGAAACAGTGCAGGAGTTCTAAAATGTTGGAGCAATGTTGCATAGGAACAATTGATTTAATTCCTGAACAATTAACAGTTATTCTTTTGCTTAATGAATCAGCTATAAATGGGAAAAGTGTACTGATAGCCCTTTTTAGCATTATATTTTCCAAACCTGTTTAAAAATACAAATTTTGTGCACTTTAATTTATTCTAGATCCTCCAAACACATCTTGATATGCATTGTAAGTTAGAAACCCTAATAACCAGGATGCCATTCACGGTTTCTAATGTAATAAAATCAGTTATCCAGGTGTGTTTGTGTTTACTAAGCTTGGCATTACCAGGTCTTTTGCGGTGAATTGGATCTTATTCTCCTATGCCAGCATTATTGTTGTTTTCCTCCTTGTCTTGGTTTAACCCCAGCTGGTAATTAAGAACCCCCTCACCCAGGGAGGTCGGGAGGAGAATTGGAAAGGAAAGTGAAACTTGAGGTTGAGATAAGAACAATGTAATAATTGAAATAAAAGAACAACAATAATAATAGTTATAAAGAAAAAGAGGGAGAAGGGTAGCGGAATGAAATCCAGAGGGAAGGGGGGAAAGGTAACTAGTGACATACAATACAACTGCTCACTACCCACTGACTAATGCCCAGCCAGTCCCCAAGCAGCTCCCCCCCCCCACGTTTATATACTGAGCATGACATCCCATGGTATGGAATGCCTCTTTGGCTGGTTCGGGTCAGCTGACCTGGCTGTGTCCCCTCCCAGTTTCCTGTGCCCTTCCAGCCCTCCCACCCTTGAAGTCTGAGAAACTAAGAAGTCCCCAACCACACTGTTCCCACACCAAATCCAAACCACAGCACTGCACTAGCCACCAAGAAGAAACTGAACTCTATCCCAGCTGAAACCAGGCTACTCCTGTACGAGCATCACTTTCAGAAGTGTTAGGACTGTATGTTCTTTTTCAGCTTCACCATCTAACATAAACTTCCTTTGGATTCCTGCTCTTAGAAACTGGTGTGGGAGTAGGCAGGAAGTAGGTCAGGGAGGACTGGTAAGACAGATGTTGGAATATATGAAGTGGAAACTACTGAGAATTCATTGTACAGTTTTGGGTTTGGAGCCTCGCATTCCTAGGGTGCTAGGACTACAAACACTCTTTCTCTCAACTGTTACGGAAGAAAACTAATACTGTCTACTAGGGGATGAGTTATATCCTTGATTAATACTGGAGTTGCTATGGGTTACTAAACTGTAGCAGGAACTTTGTTATGAATGAACTTCAGTTGCAAGGGCTGCAGGCAGAGAAAGCTACTTTTTAAACATCATGTGAGAATCTGAACTAGGTGTGGGTTGTCATGGTTGAATGCATGTTTCTTACAAAAATAGTTATCTTGAATGATGTAGAGAGGTATGGCCTTAAGTCCTTTTCAGTCCCTCTCTAGTCACTGCTGGCAGAAGACTTCCAAGCACTAGGTTCCTGGCACTTTTGTGGCCCTTCTTTTTCCATTAGCAAGTGTGTATGTTCATGCTAGTTTTATTCGTTGTTCTAATTTTTCCCAAAATGTATTTTAAAGTCCTCCTAAAGTGAAGGGTATCATTACAGAAATTTCCATCTAAACATGTAAATACCTATGTTTTTGTCATTCATGAACTTCAGGGATTTAAATCCAATGACAGGTGCTGCCTTCACACCTAAACCATACATCTCCGCTTAGATGTTCTCATAGCCCTGATGCTTTTGGCTTGTCCCGAGTCCACTTAACACATATCTGCAGGACTGGGTTTTATGCAAAAATCTCCTTCATTAAAAATTTTGCAGAGGGAGAAAGGTGGAAGATGGTGGTTAATGATCCCCTTCCATGCAGTAGCCTTTGGTGCAATGCTCCTTAGGCTGTGCTGCACGCTTGCAACATACCCAAAGATGTGGCTAGACCTTGGAAATCAATAGGGTTGAAGCAGCAGCTGTTTCTGTAGAACTTCCTATTGCCAAGTATAGGTGTCTCCTACATAATGTGGTGGTCTGAATCATATCTGAGGCACCCGGCTTTCCTTTTGCTGTAGAGGTGCAACACTTTGCATAGGTGTTATGGAGATATAACTCCTTTCTTTTAGTAGTGTTCAAACTAACAAAAAGCTTTTTATTACATGATGTTTGAGTGGATTGCCAGCATATACCCACACTTTCCCACATCTGCTGAATTATATGCCATATTTTGTATTTTAAGTAGTAACACTGGAATGAAGTACTTAGATTTTTTTGTTGTTGTTTTGTTATAGACACACACATTCCTGTATCAGAAGTTTAGTTTTTCAGGTAGTGCGTATGTATCCCAGTGATTAATGTTTTACAGAGGTTTTAACGTTCAGTGTGAAAAAGAGCATATGCCTTACCAGAGAGTATGAAGCTATGCAAATAATCTATTTCTTAAAGATAGAGTTGCTAGAAAATTGTTTTTTGCCTTATGTGTGTTTGAATACTGGTACTATGTTGTAGTCTATAGTGTCTTCTATTTCTAGAAAAATGATCTTAACTTTTCAATATTACTAAATTGGTACTTACAAGTACGTTTTATGGATTGCCATTAAATGTATCTCATACTCTGTTTTTTTCACATGCTCTTTGCTCTAAAAAGATTCGGTTTTCTAAAAATGTTCTGCACAAGCAGGCCAATTACACATGTCTGATACAGGAACTTACACTTTATCATTTGTATGCGGCGAATGCCAAAAATACTGGAGTAATTTTGGGCAGTGTGCTTCTAGATTATTTTCCTTGTAGCGTAAGTTTGAGAAGTTCATGCTATCTAGACACCGTAGTTTGTAATGGACTATTTTACGATACTGTGATGTGTTAAAATTGTCTTAACTTTTCTGTGAACTAAGTGCTGTTTGGTTTTCTTTTTACATATCGCTCACAATTTTTAAATATAGTTATAAGATATACTGTGTGTTTCAGTTTTTAAGCATAATTAGAAGATATACTGTTCTGTATGAGCATTCGTCAGATTTATATTCACTTTGTGATATATAATATTTTGACTAGGTACATAAGTAATCACACTTCTTTGCCAGTTTTTTTGGTGCTCTGTATTCTGTTGGCACGGTGTGGTTTCTTCAGTTGTCTCACCTGGAAAAGAAAACTGATTCTGGAGTATTTACACTGACAAAGCCAAATAATGTTGTATCTTTCTTTTTATCCTATTCAGCTTCCTCATGTGTTTGTGAACTGTGTGGAATACTTTTCTTCACGACTTCTTTTAGAAGAAATTCTCATCCAGTTGCAAAGCTATTCTTCTAAGATAGAACAGTCTTCTCATGTGCCTTGTGATAGTTTAAATGACTTTGTACGTCTGTTTAAACAAGTTGTTGCGAGTCAAGAGCTTCAAGATCAAACATTATACATTGTAAGTAATGTAATTTTAATGTTCCATTTCTGTTAAGGTGGTGTGAGTAATTGTTATCAATAATACATATGTGAAACCTGCATTTTAGAGCAGTTTTCACAAAATTTTTGTGTGGGCCTCATTCAGAATCTATTGACTGGTTTATCATTTCTGTTGCTTTACTGACTTCAGATGAGGTTCTGTAGTTTTCCTGGTTTTAGAACTTTTTTCTACACAAAACCTGTATAGTGTAGCTAATACTGAACATAAATCACACTGCATATTTAAATTGAGCATGTAATAGTATTACAAAATCTTTACATATAGAGAGCCTGTATTTGTTTTATGAGTAAGTCATGCTTATCTGTTTCTTTGTGAAGATAGCTTCACAAATGAGAAAGCAAAGGTGGAAAGCAGGGCAGAAGTGAATTACAGAGCGCGCAAATTACAAGAATTGATTGGTTAGAATAGGTTCAAGTTAGAAGTTGTATTAAGGAACTAATATACATAATTTCCTCTGTATAAGTGCTGTTGAGATCTTACGTCTTCAGCTACACTTGTGGTCCTCAGAGACAAGAACTGTAGTTTTAAAATTAAGATGGAAAAAAAGGCAACGAAAAATTTGATGACATACTCAAGTGGAATAAACAGGCAGACTGCATGAAAAATAATCGGAATTTAGATCACAAGAATGATTGAATCAGTGTAGTACTAGAACACTGGGGTTTGGTTTTGGTTTTACTCTGTGATAATCTTAACTATATAAAGGATTCAAAATTTGCAGACATTTGCAACAACATTTATTATGCCAAGAGATGAGTGTAGAAACAAATTTTCGGCATACAAAAGGTCTGAAGAAAGGACATAGACTCCTCAAAACTATTTTTTCTCAGCTCTTATTTGGTTGAAAAAAATCTATTCTCTTAAAAATTTGAATGCCATAGTATTACTAATGCATTTTATATGCATTGTGGACCTTCAAAACACGTGGACTGAAACTTCAGCCCAGCAGCAGGAGTAAAGAGGTTTTAAAAGAGGTGAAATTATTTAAGAAAACCTGAAAGTGGTTCAGGATTGAAAGCTTAATGACCCTGGGTAATCACTCTGCATGTTTCTCAGAGCAATCAACGGGCACACTGCTTTGGCTTTTTTGCAGTCAAACAAGAAATTCGTAATTACACTGAACTAAATGACACTTAATTACATAACATAATTATACTTCATTCTGTTTCACAAGTTATAGTTCAGTAAGTTTTATTTCCATTAAAAAATAGTTGACTACTGTGTTAAATAACTTCATATTATGTTTAGTGGAAACAGTGCTATCTCATAGTTTTCTCCAGCTCATAAGGTTAATAAATTTGACATACTTCTTAAAAATTGAAGGAAGAAAAAACGCACCAGTACTTATAATAGGTAAGAAGTTATACATAGATAATTCATTTTAATTTACTGTTACAAAAGTGGTATTGGCAGCCTTCAACAATTCCATAAGAACAAAATTTAGCGCTAAAATAACCTTTAGGGAATTAAAAAAATAATTTATATAGCAAAATGTTACTTTCAGGTTAAAATTTGCATTAAAAAACTGTTCTACATCAGTAAAGAATGCTTAATGAGTTATATGAAAACTAGTATCACTCAGAAAACTAGAGAAAACTATGGTTATGGAAAGCAAACCATTAAATACCTGGAAAGGTTCAATTGTATTACGTAAATAGTTGCTGAATTTGAAGAATTCAGTATTAAATTAGTATTTCAGTTCCGTTCTGCATGGGAACAGACAGGAATGGGGGAAAATCAATTCATGTGTATTAACCTGTGTCATCTGGATTTAGTGTAGAGTGGTTGAAATTGAGACTGATGGAAGACCAGCATGCTGGTAACATAAACTGGCAATGCTAATTTAGTTTATTTCATTTTGGTAGTAAATAATGCGATATTTCAGCCCAATTAACTGGGAGCCAATTAAGATAAATGTTTACTTACAGTGAAAGGTTTCTAAAGGTTTCTCTTAACCCAAGCATGGATACTGATTTCGTGTGATTACTTGTGGAAAAATGAATTTATTCATTTTGACTGTCTGAAAAATTGGAGCAAGTATAACTTGTAGTTATTCATACTTTTACAGTATTTAGCACTTTACAGAAGTAACAAGCTGCTGTCAATGGACAGTCCTAAAAGGTATAGTTTTTTTTAAAATGCTGAAGGGTGACAAATTATATTAAAACTAAAGAATAAGCCATGGATTTATAGGTCTACAGGCAGACTGTTTCTGTGAACCACTTGACATACTCTGCAAGCCAGGGTCACAGTATATTGTATCTGCTGTAAGGAGAAACTCTAGGTTTTTTTCTGTTTAGCTAAAAAGTAAAATCTACTGAGGTCAAGATCTTGCAAAGCTTTGTGTTGGGTAGCTACATGTCAGTGGATCCAATAAGCAGTATTTTATTAGTAAAAATATGTAGCATCTATTTGGCTGTGACCTAAAGTGGTCTTCACTCTTGAAGTTATTTATTATATGAACCAAATGCAATTGTCAATATAAAATCATATGGTTTATTGCTGTTTTAATAAATTCCAAGAAGTATGAACTATTAATGCAGATACTGCTCTTTCAGGTTTTTTTTCCTGCACAGTGTGATTTTGAAATACCATTTTCATAAACTGTTTCTTGGTTGTCCACATAAAACTCTTTTTCTTACTGTGGGCAGCAGAAATGATAGGTATCTTGCATTTCCTCCCCACATCAAAATATTAAAAGGATAAAAAAATACCATTTTATATGGACCTATAGATTCTCTTTCAACAGCAGTAAGTCAAAAGAAGTAATGAATTTCAGAATTTAGATTCATATTGAGAGTAGTAAATAGAACACGAAAGAAATATATTTCTATTATCTTTTTTCATTCCTGTCAAGGTTTTAATTGTACTGGGAATAATGTATTTTTTTTTGCCAAAGGATAAACTTGCATGTTTTCATGCTCCTATTTCTTCTCTAGGTTCCAAAATGTTAATTAAGCTTTACATATGCTACATATCTGTTACTGCTATGTGAGGTTTACATACAATACAATAAATCCTCTAAATTTCTAGGCTACAAACTATGGCAAGAAAAGTTTCTCTCAAAATTCAGTTGTGTGAATTCCAGATAGCTAACTTTTTGAAAATATCAGCTCTTACTCGTTTCTGAAAAATAATTTCATAGTGGGAAAAGATAGCTCTCCTACAGTAAACATGTTTATACAGTGCTATAGTACTACACATAATTTTGAAATATTAGAAGGATTTTGAATAAAAATTGAGATTTCAATGGTGGTTAATGCTATCATGGCTTTGTCAGTGGTTTTCTTGACTGATATGTACTTAAATTTTAATTCTTAACTGCCCTAAGGCATGCGAATGTTGTTTGCCTGGGGATTGAATCTTGTTTTTAAAAGATGGCAGAGCTGCTTGGTCTTCCTGGAAGCACACCTGAAGCAATAATCTCTCCAAAGTTGCTGGTTTAAGGAGTCTTGATACTTACGTGGTTTCTGCTGTCTAAGAGCCTCTGGTGAAAAGTTTCCAACAGCTATGAATTGATTTTAAGTCCATGTAAGAGTGGAAGTTGACATTGTCTATATAATGTCATCGTTTTGTTAAAAGGTACTGGACAGAGCAGAACAGCTGAGGGAAATGGAAGCAAACATCCTGCCAGCATTTCTTCGGCTTCAAGAGTTGGTAAGTTTCTGGAAAAAAAAAAACCAGCCATGTGAGTCCTGCATATTGAAAGTAACTGAACACATGGTATCTGTCCATCTAGGCTTGCAAAATTAATTTTACCCTGCCCTCCACCCCAGTAATCACCTGGCAGTGGTCAAAACTAGAAACCAAACCAGAATGTAAATGTTGGCAGGTTTTTCTTAATTTTTTTTAAGAATTCTGTTTTAATAGTATCTTGTTTTATGATATCTGATCTGTTGTAGATTCTTTTGAGGCTGGTGTCAGATATATAGCTGTCTTTTCTGTAATTTTTTTTTGTTTTTAAGAAGAATTTTTATACTCTTTATTTAAAGTTCTGTAGTAATTGGCGAAAAAAAATCTCAAGCACGCTGTAATCTGTAAGGAGAAGCTTCAACATAGCTCCTGTCAGCTTGGTGCAAATAAATAAATAAACCCCCTTTTAGAGTATGTCAGATGTTTGTGTGGGAATCCAAGGTCTGCTTTTGAGTCGGCTGCTGATTCAGAGAGCCCAGCCACGTTGAAGGAATTCAGCATTGGAATTGTGAATTTTCAATTTGTGAAATATTTGTTTTCCTCAAGTTTCTCCAGTGTGAAACTTCAGAACACTATGCAGTGGTCAACTTGGGGATGGTCAGTAGACCACCAGCTATTTAGTTGTTGCTGGAGCTGCACAGCTGCAGCTGTGAACGTACTTTATGTTGGCAGAGAGTTTGTACACTGCTATGCCACAGTATGTTTCTGATTGGAGTAAACCGTTGCATCTTTCTCTCCCTTTTGAAGTATCAAAGCTTATGCCTTGGAATAGGGAAAAATGGTGCATCCTCTGAAAAGAAATTGAGGACAAAACCAGAAGATGGTGCTACTTTGAAATATCTGAACATCTAAATAGCTGAAATGATACTTATTATCTCAAGATTTTTGTGTGGTACTCTTAATCTTCTGGTACACTGATTTCTCTATTTGCTGAATGAAGACTTGATTCACAGCTGTGTTCTTAATGCTGGCAGCTGGTGTGTTTTCTGGCTCTTCTTGTCAGTTCTTACCATGTTCTGGATTTTGCTGCCCCAGAAGTAGAAACAACCTGGCAGAGACAGGAGGGAAACTTAGGCCTATGATTGCTGTTCAGGAACCAAAAATGCTTAAATTCTGGACTGAGGCTTTGTAAAACTGTTGTGCAGCTGATGTTGCAAAGAAATGTTGTAGGAGCAAATCTACTACATCACTTCCTTTCCTGGAGTGAAGGGAGGCAAGAAACTTCATCAGTGTTGAAAGACTTTATGGAACTGGTGAAGAATGGATTATAGGATGCCTGATTTCCATGAAGATTATGGTGGGAAGTTTTTCATGTTGGAAGGCCTGTCAGGAGCTAAACTAAAAATACTCTAGCACTTTTATCAGCTAAAATACTAGGAAGTCTGGGAGAGGAACACAACTGAAAGAAATCTATGGAAAGATGAACTTTTGTTAGAAGAAAAAATGTTCCATAAAAACAGGGAAAGAATAAACAGTAAAGAATATCAGTGGGTGCCACATTGGCAAGAAGTGGAAAGAGTAAACAAAAGAAGATTCTACTTGAATTTCAGGGAAGGGGAATAGCATTTTAACTTTTATTTCAAGTCATTCATATCTCATATTAAGCATTGTAATTTGATCAGGTTACTTCCTTTTATTTTCTTGAGGCACCTCGATAGTTTTGAAGTGTCTTTCTTGAAAAATTATATTTAAAAACATCTTTTGTTATGCAGGATTTTTAGTACGGTTACAAAAAACTTGCAAAAAGGAAGAATGATGCATCAGCTTCATATTAAGAAGCTGATACATTGAAGGGTTATCAAAATAAGGATTTTTTTTTTTTAATGTGAAGCATGTTGTTGTCTATTGACCAAAACATCAAACTCAAGGCAAATAAATTGTCAATAAAAAATCAGCGAAAAAGAATGTATTATTATGTTGCAGCCATTGTTGGTAAGGTACACAGTTAATACTGGTTTTTTTGTTCTGGGATGTTTTTTGTTTATTTTACAAATAAGCTGGTCATTAAAAACGAAGTACTATATAGCTTGATTTCAGAAGAAAACTGAATGGTTTTTTGCTTTTTAACTTTTTCTTTTCGTTCTGAAAGTCTGGATTTATTTACCAAAGTAAAATGCTGTCTTAACTGTGGGAGTAAAGCAGGAATCTACTTGGTATTGTCTAGTACCAGAGCTCTATCACCCCACAAAGCTTACATGTCAGTGAAATGGCAAGGGATGCAGAAAAATCTCATGTAATTATGAAAATCTGCAAATGTATGAGCTTCTTGATTAGGCCAGCTGAAGCTTTATTTCTATGCCAGTAATTTGTATTGAGCTGTAAATTTGATGATTTTTGTGGGACAGAAAATCACAATAATAATTCTTCTCACTTTCATTCTCAATTTCTTCTCTCTGTAGACTGACAGAAATGTGACAGTTGTTCTGCTCAGTGAAATAGTATGGGAACTGTTCCGTCCAAGTATTGGATGCTTTGAGCCATTCACCTTGTATTTTCCTGATTACAGTATAGGTAAATAATTCTTTAATCTGCTTTTTGGGGAGTCAATAATACTTTGTCAAACATCATCCAAATGTTCTTTCTGTGTTTATCAGTATGCCTTTTACAGAATCCAGAATATGTAATATTCCTGGGATGTAAAAGGCTGTATTCACACAACCTCTAAAAGACTTGTCTGTTTCCACTTGCCAAAACACTTCAAAGTAACATTTGGTTCCCTTAGATTTGCTGATTCTTTTAATCAGCGTAGTTTTTGGTGGATTTTGGTTTTTTTAGTGATGATTATAGTTTGGTTTTCCACTTAACTTGTAAAATGCGGTCAGTTTATTGTTAGCTTTAGATAAGCAAAACTTATTTTTGTTAAAATGTGGTCAGTTTATTGTTAGCTTTAGATAAGCAAAACTTATTTTTGTTTAAACAGGACACCTGCAGAAGATCTTGTCTCAGAATCATCCCCCAGAATATTCTGCGGATTTCTATGCTGCATATATCAATATTCTGCTTGGTGTCTTCTATATGGTCTGTAGGGACCTGAAAGAACTTCAGCATCTGGTGAGATGAGCTCCTTTAGATTTGTTATTTTGTTTTGGGGTACTTTTTGCCAAATGAGCTCTGAAAGTCTAGATTTATTTTTGAATAAGGACAAACAGAAAATCATGGCATCATAGAATGGTTTGGGTTGGAAGGGACCTTTAAAGGTCATCCAGTCCAACACCCCTGCAATGAGCAGGGCCATCTGCAGCTAGATCAGGTTGCTCAGAGCCCCGGCCAACCTGACCTTGAATGTTTTCAGGGATGGGGCATCTACCACCTCCCTGGGCAACTTGTTCCAGTGTTTCACCACCCTCACCATAAAAGATTGCTTCCTTATCTAGTCTGAATCTACCCTCTTTAAGTATGTGTTAGCTGAAAATGCAGTTTCCCTGAAAGTCCATAAAGAAGGTTGCAATTGTTTTGGTGGCTGTAAAGGGTTTCCATTACTATGTAGTTTTCCAGTCAGAGGAGACAAAAGCTGCACTAACAAGATGCCAGTCTGCACGGGGTTCACCCAGCCTAGAACATCTGTTTTGGTTTTTGAGTTCAAGCTGTTCCTTTATATCAGAAAGTGACTAGGAAGACTAGGCTACCTATTTTTACCTGTTGGGATAAGAAGGTAGATGTGATTAAACCTTTTATTCCTACTAATAAATACAGCAGAATCAATCGCTGCAATTGCAGCAGTTTTTGAGGAACAACTCCATTACTTGGTTAATGATTTTTTTGTTTGCAGTTCAGTCAGAGGTAGTAATAGTTACAATTTTACTTTTTCAAGCAGTGATAAGCCTCACAGTGCTGCTTCTCTTCAAGTTATTTTTACATGTGCTTATGTGAATTTGCTCTTATTCCTGCCTTCTTGCTTGCATGGACATCTGTAATCCCTAAATAGCCTTCTGTTGTGTTCATTTTCTGGACTATAGAGTGGAATGCCAGAACAGGTACTTTCAACATTTGAAGAATGCAAGTCTCGGCATGTCCATTCTCAAGTTTTGTTGTTTCCTGTGTTTATTAAATGTAACTTGCCACCAACGTTCTTTATACTTCTACTTTATGGGAAATTTAAGTTCAAATTTGAAATATTTTCCTATATTATTCAGGAATGTAAAATTTTCACTTGATTTGCCTCCTGTGGAGGGTTTTAAGGTAAACTGCTACAAGCCCGATCTGCAGCACAGTTTTACAGAAACATAGCATATTAATATGACTCAAAGGCCTAGAGAAGCGAGGAGTGACATAAATGTTTTCACTGTCTTTGTTTTGGAATTAAGAATAAAATAGTTAAGTCAAAGTTCCTGCAGTATAGTCATGCCTGAGGGAACAAAAATAAACTGAAGGTGTTTGGTAAAAGGAGTTTTAACCATATATCAATTGAAGAACAAACTAACAGAAGAAAAATAAAAGATTACTTGATGGTGACCTTTGCATAAGAAAAGCTGAACAGCAATAACAATTATTAGCTGACCAGATTATTATTTAAATAACTACTTTGTACAAGGAAGTTTTACAAGTTTGAAGGGATCAGTGGTTATGGCCAGTGAACAAAGCAGTGCTGGTGAGATAATCTGAACGTCCTGCCTGCATTTCCATCAGCACCATGTAGCTAAACTTCAGCTGAACTTACCTGTTACTTATAAAGGTTTTATATTTAAATGAGATGGCTGAAATCTGATGGAGGTGCAAATAGAAACTAGGGTCACAGTTCTTCTAGACATGTGCTTGAGTGATTCTGCTTAACAGAACGATTTCATTAGCTTTAGATGTAGTGTTTGTGTGTGTGTGAAATACCAACATTATGAAAAGATTTATGTAACTGGACCATAAATTACTGTGCTTGACAAGTCTCTTCTGTAGAAGGTAATGACAGACACATACAACCCTCTGCGGGCTTCTGAACAACTCCGTAGTGGCTAATAGAGACTCTAAATGTGTATTTTACTATGCATGATTATTAATGAATACATTCTGGAATGATTTTAGATTTAGATGTGGAAGTTACTGCATTGAGTTCTGTATACTAGCACAGAGATTTAATAAGGTGCAATAGGACAATAGGAGCATGAAATGTGAGGATTGTTATTTTACAAAATTCTGTGTGATACTGATTTGACCACTGTAGAAAAAAATCTAGATGACAACATTGTCAAAATTCTCTCAATCTTACCTTAAGCAAAAGGATATAGTTTGAATATGGAATGTGTTAGCAGGGTCGGTTTATATTTGGGGGTTTTGTTTGTTTGTTTGAGTTTTTTAAAGTAATTTTGGTTTGTGTGTGTGGTCTACTTTTCCACATGCTGAACTGCTGCTGAAATGGAAAGTTTTATGTGAAAATGGAGTAAAAAAAGTTAATTAAAAATTTTTTATTGCATTTATAATGTTTAATTACTATTTTTTGTAAAAAACCCGATGCAACCTCTGAGTACAGTAAACAGATTTTGCTGAGATCAAAACCAAGTAACCTGTGATAGATGACTTCTGCTTGTATTTTAATCTACAGAAGTATTGTGATGTTTTACAGTATAACATTTGGAAGTAAGCAGCATAATTAGTAACAAAAATACTTCATTGCTTTTGCAAAGTAATGAATTATGCTGCTTGTTATATTCTGTAGCTAAATCAAATATATTTAAATTTTTAATATGTTGTACTTTTTACTTTCTGTAGGCAGTGCTCAATTTTTCTAAATACTGTGAACCAGTGGTCAGAGGAGAAGGTAAGTTTATGTCTTTAGGTTGAGCGGGTGTATGAGAGTGCAGGTGCCTTCCTGTGGGTTTTGTGGAGGACTTTGCTTTGATCTTCATTGTGTTGTGACCATTTCTCTGGTCACGATGGCCATACTTACTCCAGTTGCACCCAGTAGGCAACATTTACAGCGGAAGCAGTAGATGGCATTTGTTGGTGGTGTTTTATGGAAATGAGATGGAAATACTGTGAAAACTTGCTTCCCCCCTATAAATCTTCCTCCTTACTCAACCACCAGGACTTCTGCGAAGTAATGGGATAAGTAATTTCTCTATCAAGGCTAAAAGGAGAAATGAAAGTGGGGGTTCTGCCACACTGTCCCAGAGTATCTCAGAATACCCACAGAGAAACAGCCTTGCATGGTAGCGTATGCTTACAAATGGATGATGATGGTGCATCATCCGAATACAGCATTTCAGAGTCAGGGTGTTAGACTTACATCTTGCCTGTGGTTATTCAGGTGTCAGAGGTAAGACTTGTAGTGTTGTGTGAGTTAAACATCTAACAGAGTTGATTCTGGCTTGATGCAGCAAATGAACGTGACACCCGCAAGCTCTGGAAAAATATTGAACCTCATTTGAAGAAGGCAATGCAGACTGTTTATCTCCGAGAAATATCCAGGTAATTTGGGGAGCGAGGGTTTGTTTTGTTGAGGTTGCTGTTTTTAACAAGCTTCCTCTCTGAATATTTGATGATAATAAAAGTATTACGTTTCATGGCATTTTTTTTTCTTGCTAGGTAGAATCTTTTTAATTTGTATTTCTTTCTTGCCATATAATGTTAGAAATAGGGCATCTCAGGAGGAAACTTTTAAACAAAACAGTATTTGCAGCATATAAAATATTTAAGTAAATCAGTGGCAGCAAGCTGTGTTCTGTTTTCACTGATGGTCATGCAGGTATATCCATTTTCTGTCATACATGAAGCTCCCAGGCATGGGAACCCATCCTCAGAATGTACAGGCACATTTTGAAGCACACTTGTAAAGTTGATTTGGCAGATCCTCACTGTACCAAGGATGGATGGAAGCTTCAAAATTCTTATGAGACATTACAGGTTTTGAACATAGGTGTTCCTTATCTTTATTTACTGGAGCTAGATTTGTACATTTGCTGTGCTTTCTGACCCCTTATTTTCTTGTCCAAGGGCAAAATTTTCCTTATATGGAATTGCCATTTTTGACAGCATTAAAAGCTGGTGTCCTGCTAACAGACGGAGTTTCTTGTGGGTATGGTTTTGGATTCCTTGTTTATTTCTTACGTTGCCAGACTGCTAGAAGAAAGATGGTGGTGTTCATTTTCAATGGCAATAATCACCTCCGATTTAATGTCTTCTCTGTCTTTAAGATGATTCTGATGTTATACTATGTAAATAGAGATAATTCAGTAGTGTTTTATTTCTTTACCTTTATACAAACATAGTGATTTCTTTCCTTTGAATGTCATTGAGGCCATAGAGTATTCTGGTAACGGAACTTTGGTGTGTAGCAGAAGTCTTTGCTAAATGTTTTGGAAAAGTGATCATTCCTTCAAAAAGAAAATGGATTTTACTCCATATAAGCTAGACTTCACTGTACCATGAGGCATTATTCTGTTTGCCTCAGGTATGTATTTATACTCAGTATTGATCTTCATTACACACTCTACTCAGGATCATCCTGACTTCTTAGGTTGTGTAATTGCCTGCTCTAATTAGGGTGTAAGATAAGATTATTATATAAAATAGCTTATGAATTGTTTCCAAATAGCTGATTTCCTTCTTTACTCTTCTCTTTGATTATAAATTTGAGCTTTACTGTTTTTTTTATTGGAAATTTCAGCTTTCTGCGTAATAGTTCTAGGATTTACCTTTGTGTGCCAGTAAATGCTTGAGGAATTAAAATGACCTCATCAATTTTTCTGGCCACAGAACTGTAATTACTCTCAGCTTTTCTTCAAGTTGTAAGTTAAAGCAATAGAACTTTGCTATCGGCTGTTGTAATCCCTGAACTGAGATGAAAATGAAACTACTTTTTTCTACCTGTAAAATGGACATTGGATAAAAACTTTGCTTGTTGATAATTTGGTTGATAATTCATTATAATTTGAGTATTACATTAACTCTCATTAAACTGTTTTCATGAGTTTTATGGCTTATGGCTGATAAACACTGTTCATAAACATCTTAACTCAAAACAAAAAAGCACTGGCGCTTTACAAAACCTGGGTGTTTTTTTTATCCCCTTGTGGTATACAAAATTATCTAAAATCACAACATTTCTAATATAATTTCTTAAGGGAATTTTAAGGTGAAATTTTTTGCTATTGTTTAGGAAAACACCAAGCTATTTGCAGACATTTTTCACTGACAAAATGTTCCATCTGGATGTCTTGAAAGTTTTTAAGTAAAGAATGAATATTGCTTTGTTTTTTTCCATAGGCTTCAAAATTGTATTATGAAGTAATTACAGTATTGTTCTCACTAGCATAAACAGTTACTAAACAAATAAAAAATATATTCAAAACTATCACTATTTTTTCTTTTTATCCAATTCTGCATTGTTCTTGAAACTTAGAATACTATTGCTGTTTGCTTAGTGGTGATAATTAGATGGAAAGAAGTTGTTGTTTTACAGTTAGCTTGTACTGACTTTTATACTTTAATATAACATTACTTTCTGCAGTTTTTTCAAATACTTATAGTCTGCACATTATTGAAACTTATGTGCAACGTAGTAAGACTTGACATTTTTAATTATTCTCTTACTGACTGTATCCTAGCCAGTGTAATGAAATTAAAATATACATATACCAAGCAGGTAGTTTTCTCTAAAAGACTTAACAAATACTTTGTCTTTATATATTTGCTTTATTTGTCTTTTAGCTCACAGTGGGAGAGCTTCCAGCGTGGCAGTGGAGAACCTGGGCAGTTGAAAGGTATTGGGTATAGTAACTCTGTAATGTGAAATGTATACTTTTCCGTTTGACTTGGTGGTTATTATCTGAGAACATGTGAATAAAATTACATACCTGAAGGTACCTGTTAGCATTCAGTTACAGTACAGGGTAATCATGTTTTTTTGAGAAATGGTGTTTTACAAAGGACTATTTCCCCCCCTAGCATATATCCTGGTAGTAATCTTTTCTAAGGTCCTTTGTGGATAAAAGCAGATTTCTTTAAATCAGTATTTCTTATGTAAGAATGGATGAGGACTGAGCTGACCCCTGATGGTCAGACCTCCGTGTGCCAACTGTCGGAATTGTCTGAGTGGGGAGAAGGGAATATTATACCTGGTGTATTACACTGGATTAACATGTTCCTAAACAAAACAACTGTGCTGTGTCCTGATTTCTTGGCAAAGAGAAATACCAGAATTGCAAGAATTCTTTCTGTTTTTTCATTAAAGGAGTAAATGTTTGTTGATTTTTATACTTTAGACAGGCTTGAAAGTTGAATCTCAATATATCTGTCAGCTGTCATTCACAATTTAGGAAGAAATACTGAAGCATTTTCCTGGTATGTCAGTCAGTCATGGTCTTTTGACCAGTTTGTAGTTTGGGAACACTTAATCCATATTATTTATCATGACAAATAATTTCTTCTTTAGATAGTAGGTAATATTGCAATTATCTTAAGACAATTTAAGTGGCTATGATCAAACTGTTTCCTGTATTTGCATTATGATCAGAAATTTTTTGACATTGTTGACGAAAGGAATTTCATTCAAAGTGTTCTTAGTAAACTCCCTCCTTCTGTGCCTAGATGGTCATGAAAAACTTTTGCACCTGAGAACCCAAAAAAGGGAGGCTTTATTGAAAATGCATTTTGTAATATTTTTAGATATATGTAGAAGGAAAAATTGCCTTATTGGTAAGAAGCATTTGATAATAACATGCTTAGAAAGCAATTATAATAAATTTTACTGTAGATGTAAATAACCATATAATTCAGTGCACGATGCAATATTGCCAGGTCAAGAATGGTATAGAAACAGATATTTCTGTATTAAAGTAAATTTATTTGGTGTTGGATTTTGTAATTAACATGCAGCACAAAGCAGTCTCTTGATTGTAAATGAAACTAAAACTGCTGTCCTTTTGTGCCCACATGAGAGGAAATTGTTACTAGCTGTCATCTAGGATGCTTCTCATCACACTGGGCGCTCTGAATCTTAACTTCTAATGTTTGATTCCTTGATCTTTATTTGCTGATGCTTGTGAATTAAAGCGTAAGGGTACAGGTACTTCACAGAACAAGATACCATTGAAGTGAAAATCTGTAAGCAAAGAAGGCACGAGAGAGACCCTTTAGTGGTCTCCATAGTTAGACAACTGATGAAGTAAGGTGGTTTGATCGTCCTACTCATATGCATTATCTGTGTGAAAGAAGCAACTACGTTTACAAAAGCAGGAGAATGTAAAGGGAAAAAATACAAAGTAAAAGTAAAAAGAGGGAAGGAAAATACTAGACTGTAGTTCTTGTGCCATTTAATGTGTGAGACTTTGTATACATGGTAGCAAGCTAGGTCAACTGGATCAATTTTAAGAGTTTGAAACCATTTTCTGTAGCAAATAAAACATTGGCTAAAAATTGTGAGATACTGAACTATTTCTCAGAAGTGCAGCACGGCTTCTTTACCATGTCATCCCTATTCCTGGCTGAGCTGTCTGGCACAGTCTGGAGCACCCTCAAGGTTGGATCTTGGAGGAAAGCTTTGCCATTATATTTGAACACATTTCTTCATCTGCCCTGTTTGCCAGAAAAAAATAATCTTAAATGAAAGTATCCTGGGATTTTTTATTTTTTATTTTTTATTTTTTTTTTAGGGAGATCACACCTTATGATTTATGAATCTTCAATGGTTCAGATAAAGTTTCTGAGATGAATTCATAAGGAGTCCAGAATGTTAGTTTTGTTTAGATTTGTGCCATTTCTTGGCCCTTGACTGATACTATGTCTGTGATAATGGGGTTGAGAAAGTAGCCATACTCATTTAGCTACAGGAGTAGAGCAGTAGATAAGGAAGAGTGCAAGCAAGTCTAATTTGAAGTTTGTTGATGGTCAGACTGGTTTCAGTGACTCATAAACTGTTTGTTTATTTTATAGGACTTTCTGCACATACACATGTGGAACTTCCTTATTACTCCAAATTTCTTCTAATAGCTGCTTACCTTGCCTCCTACAATCCTGTTAGAACAGATAAAAGGTTCTTTCTTAAGGTAATGAGATTTTTTCTTAGTGCTGCTTGTGGTATTCCTGCATACTGCATTTCCTTGTTTAAAACCCTTCAACTGTTCTGTTTCTCTGTGTGGGTCATTTGATTTGATCAGAAGTTTTTCTGTAGATCACATGTTGTGATTGGTAACGATCACTTCATCGTTACTAATGGCAAATAAATCCAACTTCTTCATGTCACAATGTGTAACACTGTTATATAACACAGGTATTGTTCTTTGCTTTTGTAAGTTGATACAGCTCCCTTTGGTAAAGATTTTAGTGGAGTACTTGCAGTGTCCTTAGGTATAAGCCACACTGAAATTTCCAGAGTAAGATACAAACCATAACCGCCTTTAGCCTTTTATGAGGTAAAATGGCATAGGGCATTGTTAACTTACACAATTTTAAGCTTCTGAAACAGAAATGTAAAATGGTTGCTTTTGTAGAAGATGTGGTTCTATTAGCTGGCACATGTTGTATTGAAATGATGGTAGTGCATGTTTTGGGGTGAATATATTAATCCTCACTACCAAATAATGAGCTAAAACCCGTTTTCTGTAAGTTATTGCCATGTACAAATTGAATTATTTTTTTCTTCTCTTTTTCTTTGGGCTATGTTGTGGTCATGCCACAAACAAATGCTATGGTGCCGTAGTTTGTAATCTGTCTCTTTCTTACCCAGGATCTTTATGCTCCTCAAGCCTGCCTCATTGTGTTGTTTTGGGGGTCTTTATATGACAAAACATAGGCAGGAAGACAGCTATCGGAAAAGTGATTGGGCAATTATGCCTCCTTCTATGCATTTTACCAATGTCAAGGTTTTCTAGATTATTACAGTGTGTTTTAATGTATGCATGTGTGTATGTATGGTATTCATGACAGAAGATTTGAACAACTGAGAAAATGGGAGCAAGACAAATCTGTACAAGTGTGCTTGCTTCCTTCTTCCCTCTTGAAAAAAAAATTGTAGAATCATGTTTTGAAAAGTTCCTGCAGTTCCTAGTGGTGATATACTAGCATGTTTTTAGTTTAAATATGGGTTTTGTGTTTCTGTTATGATCTTGCTTTGAAAGCTGTAGCTGTTTCACCCTTCTGTCTAGTCCTTTCCTGAGAAGAATGGAGGCTTACTTGTAATAAGTGCAGATTGACAAGTTTTCTTTAAGGGCAACCTTTGTTCTTTTCACTTGGCCAAAGCAATTTCTTTGCGAGAGATTTATTTGCTGAAGAAGTGGTTTTGCCCAGATTTTTCCATATCGATCTTGGAAATCAAAGAAACGGGAAAGCTGACAACAGTCAAGTCAGTAAAGCGTGTTATCAAAAAGTGCCATATCTTTCTTGTTTGTGTTCACTGACCAGCCTTGTCAATTACATTTTTTCTTGTTTCTCCTTTTTTAGTATCTCTGAAGTTAATTTCCACTCTTGCACCTGAACTGTAGTAAACTTGTGCACAAAAAGCATGACCTTCTATGGTTTTTGAAGCAGGGACCATGACGGTGTTTCAATCTCTGTTATTAAGTATTTTTGCTAAAAATTGGTGAATCAGGAGACCTTAGGGTTGTTGCTACATGTATCATCGGATAGCAGTTAGCCCTTCATCAGGCGCTAAGGTGAATTTCAGAAACAGCTGCATCTCAAAGCCCAACAAAGTAAATGCTTTTCGGGGGTGGGGTGGGTGGGTGTTGTTCAAGTTGAATGTTTTCATGAGTCATGTGGACTGTGAAAATAGAATTAGTTTTATCAGATTTATAATGAGATTCAGAGTAGACTACAGAAAAGTCTTCTGGAGTGATTTGACTAAGGACTGCTAGACAGCAAAAGGGTTGCAAACAAAGAGATGGTCATTGAGCTGCTTATGTGCACTACTAGTACAGGTGCTAGCCTATACACTGCACTGCTGGTACAGGTTGCTAGCATATACTACAGCTAAAGATAAAGTCACAGGTTGTGGCAGCCTGGAATGCTAACAGACTGATAAAGCAATGAAACAGTAATTGACAGCGCTGCTGTTAGTTATGTGAAAATTTAAGAGCTTTGCAGTAGATGGAGAGAATAATTTGAAGCTGGTTTTGAAAGGTAGTCTTTAAAACAACAAAGTACAGCAATCTATATAAAGTCTTCATTTTATCATTTTAACAGAAACCAGGATTAAAAGCTAACTGAAAATTAGTCCTGAATTTCTTATGTTTCTTTGTGCTTGCGTAGAAATAGGGCACCTGCAGACTTGCTTTGAAACACTTTTGATATAACTTAAATACACCATATGGACATCCCAGCATAACCTTTAAAATGCACGAATGCAGTATGTTGTGATCCATCACTAAAATGCCATATAATGTCAGGCTTGATCACTTTCCCTTCCAAAAGGTCTCTGTTACCACTGCAGCCTTCTTTTCAAAGGCATGATAAAAAGATTACTTTGCTGTCTCTAAGTATGTGTGATATGTATAATTGAATGAACTACTTTTTTTTTTTTCTAATCTAGCACATGATGTAAAGGAAACTTAAAGCCCTGTCTAATATTAAGCTCTTCAGAAGTCAGTCAAGAAAAGCCAGTTACTGAGATTGTCTTGACG
The DNA here is from genome assembly GCF_963210335.1 of Falco punctatus. Classification (NCBI taxonomy): domain Eukaryota; kingdom Metazoa; phylum Chordata; class Aves; order Falconiformes; family Falconidae; genus Falco; species Falco punctatus. Next base: position 76,273,789 of record NC_137585.1, on the reverse strand, counting down.
TGGCTGAGTACTGAGGTCCACAAATACTAAGAACAAGATTTTAAACATGATAATGAGAAGATAATTCCTTCATTTGAGATATTTTTTCCCCTTTTTCATTGACCATGCTTGTAAGGTATACTTAGTAATAAGGTATATTTCTGAAGGCAGTGGAAAAATTCAACAGGCGAGAAATTTTTTTCAGATATTTTGAGAAATAGCACTTAACTATTTTTAAAGAATATTATATATGTACCTCTCCACTAGTTTTATACATCATTTACATGTCATCCTTCATGTCTGTCTTTGTGTTTTTAATTTTTTTTTTTTACACATTCATTTGTAACATCTTGTTTACTGTATTTCTGTCCTTGTCTTGCCTTCACTTTTTCAGCTGAGATCCAAACCCACTTGATACTCTGGACAGTCCTTCCTTTCTTAAGGCTACTTTAAAACTGTGCCTTTTTAAATGATGTTTCCCTGCAGCCTTTTCCCTTTGTCGTTTAGCTCCTGCACCTTGAGCTGTCTTTGTATTTCATTGATTTAGTTCCTGCTTGTCATTCTGCCAACTTGTGTACCATCCAAATTTTAAAATGGAGCAGATAAAAGGTGAAAATTCAGATGGATTTTATGCATGGATACATTTTAAAAATGAAGTGGCAATCATTTAAACTTGTCTGGAAAGAGAAATGAAACATCTGTCTTTTTCATTAGATGATTGAGGATAGGAGTAGGATGGTGGCCTGAAGTCATATTAAAAACTAATTTTTACTGCCTCTTTTCATCAGTCCCTGATCAGATCAGAAAAAAAAAGTCACACATGTCACCAAAAAAATATTCTTGTGTTGTTTTTTGGCTTGGCACCGCTTGCAACACAATGAAGCAAGAAGTAAGGCAAGTATAATTTTAAGGCTTCTAGTAAGAAGGATTGCTAGTAATACTGGAGGTGTAGTAAAGAAGCAGACCCAGACTAGTGTACTACCATATGTAACGTGTCTGTCCTTTGTTCACAGTTTTGATTCTCTTTGCTATAGAAGTGGCATAAAATAACTGACATACAATATTTTCTCATCTGTTGTTTACAGCATCATGGGAAAATTAGGAAGACCAACTTTATGAAGAAACAGGAAAAGGTATGTATTTTACCTTTCTAAGCTGAGCTTGGCAACAAATATTTTTTTCTGCTGTACTGCTGGATGTATACTTTATTTTACCTCATTGTTTACTTTAGATACAACAGAATTGCATAAATAACAATTATTATTGTATTTGTTTCGTACATTACAAATTTCTGTATGATACACACATTTTTATTTCACTGAAAGGTAAATGTAGCACGAATTTGTTTCCTAAAGCTATATTTTTGTGTATAACAAAAAGTGCTTAAAAAAGGTAGTTGAAGGACATAATATAGGGAAGAGCCAGATATCGGAATTTCTGTCAAAGATATTAGAGTAATAGGTGGTTAGTAGTTTTGAAAGTCAAGTCACTTTAATTCCCAGTGATGCAGTGAGGTATAACACCTTAAGTTTGTGTGTTGAGGCTTGGAAACTTTGCACTTCTGTCTGTTGTTAAGGATTCCGTCAGACTATTAACTGACCTTTTCATGATTATAAATAGCTAAACTTAATTGATTTCAGTGGAGCTATACCAGTTTTTACTGACAGAGGCTTGATATGCTAGGAAAAATAAATACCTGTATGTATATTTATAACTAATGTAAAAAGACAATTCAAATTTTAACATTTGTAACTTGACTTATTTTTAAACAAATCTATAAATAATGAGCAGTGCAGACAGCACTGAATTCCTACTGAAATAATAGTTATATCCTTTTCTTCTCTAAACTACAGGCAGTATAAATAATATGAGAAAAAATTTAATATGATATGTTGCCTAATAATCCTTGGCTTCTGATCCTGCCTATAGCCTTTTCCCTAATTTTTCTCCTGCCCTTGCAAGAAGAGAGTCCTTGGCTGTCCAAAGACTTTTTCCTAGTTCTCTTATTTCTGTAGGAGCACATTTTTTGCATGTGAAAGTGTAAGTGAGCATACTTTTAGTTCAGCAGTATGAAGTGTTTCACTTTTAGGTAGATATTTATGCGAATTTAAGAATTCTGAAGTCTCTGAATGCATGTGCCCTGTACATGTAGACCTCATGTGTTTTGTCCCTGGCACATGAACTCACAAGAACTTCCAGAGCATTTAATGATTTTCAGGACTGCTATGTTCTTGAAATAGCTCCACATCTTAATTAGTTGATAAATATTTTTCAGGAGAAGGAATAATTATTTTATGTTATACCAAAATCATCTTCTTTCTTTGCATCCTCTGCAGGAAAGGTGTTTTTTTATTTTTTGTTGGCAATAGATTTCCAACTTGGATAATGAGATGGGAACAGCTAGGAACATAAAAGGAATGGGAAAATAGAGATTTGATGAAGAAATTCTGAGGTCATGATCACCTTAACTGTACTGTAGAGCTTGTTCTCTTGTGTCATTGTTTATGTTAGATGGGCTTGTATCTGAGATTGCTACTTAGTGTTCAGAAGTGCCCACATTAACGATAAATTGGTTTTCATTTTATTATTGTTCCTGCAGCAAACTAAATGCTACTGACTAGGTACAAAACCAGAACAGATGGAGATACTAAGGAAAGAACTGTAAATGAGGGTAACTCAAATGTAATGTAAACAAAATTAACGGTCAAAAAGATGAGTAAGATTTCAGTTACTTCTTTGATTAGATTAATTCTAGTTTTGTAGACTTTATATTACCCTGCAACCTAAGCACTGAACTATTATACTGAAAGTATGATTGTACTTGTGTGCAGCTAAAGAAGCTTGGTTTATTGTTCAGCTGTAATAACTTGCATGATCAGAAAGAACTTATAAGAATGCAAATGAAGATAATTACAACTTCGTAATCCTGGTAAATATAGTTAACAGAAAATATCTCTTGAATTGACAGTGTCACAAAACTTTGATTGTGTGACATAAACAGGAGTGTGTCTTAGGGATTAATGAATAGGAAAGGAACTTTGTGGCACTTCAAGTAACTTTGCTTCTAGTTACAGAGCACCAATTCTCTGCTTATGGTGTCACTTCAGGGGTAAGGACCCTTTTTGCTATAAGTATTGATGCCAGAAACTGAAAGTGCTGAACTGAAGGTTCATAGCAGAGTCTGGTTTTGACAGTTTTTGAGGCAGGGTAGCTGTGATAGTAGGGAACAGGACTCAGTGCCTGGGAGGATCTTCCAGACCTATCTATGTTCCTTTTCCTATACTGTAACCTTTATAAATATTGGTACAGATACACAATCACCCAGATGTAAACTTTGTATATTTTGGTACTATGATTCTATAGTGAGGGAAACTGAAATACAGGGGTAAAGGATTACTCTTCTGGTTTCAGCTGGGATGGAGTTAATTTTCTTCTCAGTAGCTGGTGCAGTGCTGTGTTTTGAGTTTGGTGTGAAAATAATGTTGATAACATCTTTTTAGTTGTTGCTAGGTAATGTTTATATTAAGTCAAGGACTTCAGTTTCTCAGGCCTTGCCAGCAAGCAGACTGAAGAGGCACAATCAACTGGGAGGGGACACAGCCAGGTCAGCTCACCTAAACTAGGCAAAGGGATATTCCATACCATAGAGATGTTGGGTGTATCCACTAGGAGGGTAGGCCAGGGCTAGCTGATGGCTGCTTAGGGACTGGCTGGGCATCGGTCACCAGGTGGTGAGCAATTGTACTGGGAGTCACTTGTTTGATTTTTTTTCCCCTTCCCTTTGGATTTTATTCCTCTCCCCTTCTTGCTCCTTTACACTATTATTATATTAGATCTTATTTATTTTATATCAATTATTAAATTGCTCTTATCTCAATCCACAAGTTGTACATTTTTCTTGATTTTCCTCCCCATCCCGTTGCAGAGTGGTGGTGTGTGGCATGAGTGAGTGGCTGTGTGGTACTTAGTTTCTGGCTAGGGTTAAACTGTGATGATTACATTATGTAGTGTTATAAATAAAGGCTGATTTGCTTCAGTTGGTGTGTCAGTATACCTTCCCTCAGAGAAGCTTGTCTAAAGACCAATTTACAGATCAGATTCACGTAACTCCAAGTGGGTACCTGCATCTAAGCTAGCATCTTTTTATAGCAGAGCTAGTCAATGCAGTCATTGGAGTGTAGGGTGTGATTAGTCTCATACTAAAGTAGGTTATACGTTCAGTTAGATGAATTGCACCATAAATTGTATTGATTAGACTTTTTACTGGCTATAATGGGAACTTAGAAAACTAGTTTGGCTGTACATACCTACTTGGCAGGAAGCTAACGTTAGATGAAATAAACCCTTAAAAGTTTAGATACAGCCAGGCTAAAAATCTTTTGATTCTTAACTCTGTTCAGTCCAGAGGCTGTGGGTTTTTTATTAGAAAAATAAATCTTGTGAATGAGGGAAAATACTGTCCTTATTCTATTAGTTGCTTTGTTGCTGATAACAGCACAATTTGCTGGGTTTCTTCGCATGGTTGCCCTGGAACAGTGTTTTTCCAGTTTAGTGACAAGTGAGAGATCTTCCTGGTGAAGCTACTTTTGCAGGAGTATGATTTTTCAGATGTCAGCCTGTCGGAAGATCAAATGTGTTGGTGTGATTATTTTTTTTAATTGGAAAAAAGTTTGTCTAGTATATCTGCTTCAACTTCAGTCTAGGTTTTGTTTTGTATCAGAATTCCTAGCTTACAACTTAAGATGCTTTATTTGTATGGCAACCAGGGAAGTTCAGAAATGCTTTGAGCTAAAAAAGTGAGAAGTGTAGTTTTGTCTTTTAAGCGTGTGCTAAAAAGGTTGAAAATTCAGCCAACTGATGCTAAGGACTTTCTCCCTTCTGTGCAGGTAATTTAGTTTGTGTTAAGCTTTTACCTTTTAAAGAATGCTTTTGGTTCTCATTCTTGTTTGTGAAATTCTGGAATGCCTATACATGGTTTGCAGTTGTGGGATGATGAAAGACTTAGGCCAGTTGAACAGTGGGAACATGAAACTCTTGACACAGTAAGGAAAAGCACAAGCACAGATAGTGGCAACTGAGGAAAAGTTTTTTGAACCATTAGGCAAGCGTATTGCCAAGGGGGAAAGATGATAGAGGGTGGTAGAGGACAGACAGAATTAATTAGATGGCTACAAAACTTTTTGAAGACAGTTTCTAAATGTGAAAGGTGTCTTTGTTTTTAACTGAGCTGAGGGATCCCTTGGATTTTATAAATACTGTTCTATACAGTATTATGCCTTAGCTCCTTGCAGAAGACTTGTAAAATTGTTATTCTATACTATGTTCTGTTTGGAGGACTTTCTAAGCGATTCCTGTTCTTCCAGGAATTTATTTCTCTCAAAGAAATAAAAATGAAGTGCTTCTTCAAGAAATTATACTTTCTTAGAATTAACTCTTCTGGCTTTTCCAAACGATAGCATTTCTCTCAAATAATTTGAAAGTTCAAACCAGTATTCTGTCTAAGCAGGGAGCTGGTAATATTAAGAGCAAGAAACCTGTGAAGCAACTTTATGCTAAACACAGCTTCAAAAAGCAAACATGCTAATTATGCTTGCTAGCTGCTTGGAGTGCGCAGTTTTTAATTACTGTGTGTTTGACTTCCCTGTTGATAATAAAGAGTATGTTTCACATAACTGGCACGTTTAGAAGCAGAAGGGCAGGGAATTGTACAGTTCATAACTTACACCATACCTGCATTCTAACTGAGAGTGCTGTGCTGAAGTTTTGACTACGTTTCCATTATTTTTCACATTTATTTCTTTGTTAGCCAAGAGGTAGCTTTGGGGACACTTCCTAGATTTGAAAATCTAGAATATGTATTGGAAATACCTTTTTGTTTTGCTGAAGAAATGAGTGGTTGTGTTTTATTGATGACTAACAGCACAGAGTTGCTGGTGGGTTATTTGAGAGATGTTCTTTCCCAGAAGCATTTTGAAACAAAGTTTATTTTGAAATTCCTCTTTAATCTTGGCTGCTGTGCTAGTAAGAATAAATCAATGTACACTGCAAAAAAGGAAACTGGATGTCAAAGTAGAGAGAATGAAATACAACCTTAAAAGGAAACAAGTATTTTCCTTGTCAGAACTTTTGACAGTCTGGGTCATAAATAAATCTCTGTAGTCCTAACAATGCTTCCTGAGTTGTAATACTGCCCAGCTCTGCCTTATGAAATGTTCTCCTTTTTGTAAAATTGGTTATTTTAAAAATATTTAACAACGAAAAATCAGGAACTCCTATTTCTCTTCATTCAACTGAATTCGTGTTACTACATACAATAACCTGAAATGCCCAAGATGTCCATCAGTGTCAGCTGAGGTGTGAAGATGAAGAGGGTGGTGTAAAAGAAGGATAAGGGACAGAATAGCTTTGTAAATGCAAAGTGGGGTAAATATGCTGTGTTCTGATAACGCGGTTTGTCTGTAGCTGCTAGGTAGCTCTTAATACAGCAGCTCTTACCAGCAAAGGAGCTGACTTTGTGCTCAGCCAGCTGAACTCTCTATTTTAGCCAGCTGAACTTGTGGGAGGCAGATTCATGCTGGGCCTTCACACTCAACGCTCTTTGGGCTGCATCTTGAATACACAGTCCAGTGTTGCCCCCTTCCAGTACAAGGCACACATCAATAAACTGGAACAAGTTCAGCAAAGAGGTATCAGAATGGTCAGAGGCTGGAGCACTTGCCCTGCAAGGAGAGGCAGAGGGAACTACAGTTGTTCAAGCTGGAGAAGGGAGGCCTAAAAGTAGCCTGTCCTGTATATGCAGAGATCATAAAGACTATATGATACAATGGTGGATAGTGAGAAACAATGAGTGTAATTATACTGGGTAGAAGGAAAACGTTTTTCCTTCTGAGGACAGCCATGCAGTGACATGGGTTCTCTAGCAGAATCACCTAGAGCAGGTTGCTCAGGACCATGTCTAGCTGGGTTTTGAATATTTGTAATGATGGAGACTCCACAACCTTGTCTTGGGCAGTAAGTTGTAGTGCCCTCAGGTAAAAAAGCTTTTTTTCCTGTGTTTAGATACAATTTCCTGCATGTGCCCGTTGCCAAATTATTCTACTCGTCTTCTAGACCATAAGGCTGTTTTTTCAGTAGTTTAGTATGACGTTTAAGATAAGAAACTCTTGTTATGACTTTGCATTTCTGTGAGAGGAAGAGAAAAGGCTTTGGCTAAAGTGATTCAAAGAAAGTGGGTACATTGATACTTTAGCAGAATCTTCTCCTTTTATGTTTTTTTCAAATGCAAATGCCAGTAAAATCTTCAGTCTTCAGTAAGCAAAACGGTTGATGGTTTTATAGATTCATAAAAAGTATAGTTCTGTTGTGGGCAGTTCTGTGTAGGTGTTAGTGTATTATAGACAGACTGTAGATAATATAATTATTCTAAACCTTTTAAAATTTTTCACTAGCTAGAAATTCTGTGTGCTTTTAAGAAGCCTAACTTGTCTTGCTGTTGAGAAACTGAAGAAAACTGTGTATCTTGAGAATGCCATAAAATATAGTCTGTCTTCTTTAATCTTTAGAATGGGCAAAGTAACTAAATATGACAAGTAAATTTATAAACGTAGTGACAGGAAAGTTGGCATCAGATCCTCTGTTATAGCTCAAAAATGTTCTGATTTCTTGTGCAGTTTGAACTCTTGCCATGTTAAATAGAGGTCTATGTCTGTATCTTTATCTTGATCAATAAGCATGTGTTCAGTGTTCTCCATAATATGTAAGTAGGCTGTATGAAAGACTACTGTGAATTATGGTGCCTCCCCAGAGGCTAAAAAGATGTGAGAATAACACCCGGTGGTGCTCCACGGAAGATCTATTGGATTGACAAGTCTTGTTTCTGTTGCAGACCAGCAATCACCTCCTTGGGCCAAAGCCATTTCCCCTGGACAGATTGTTAGCAATATTGTACAGTATTGTGGACAACAGAGTTCCTCCAACTGCAAATATATTTTCCCAGGTGGGTGTGTGCTTACTTTCTTTATTTCCTTTTTACTGCCTGGAATTTTTGAAAAGGTTTTACATTGGTTTTTGTGAGTCGTCGTTCTAATTAAATGTAATGAGAAAACAACCACAACAGTAATTGGAATTGAAGGCTCAGAGTAGTATTTATCTGCATTACTAACTATGAATTCAAGACTTCATCTGGGTAATGGTCTGAAACCTTCTAATAGCAAACTTTCTTCTGATCCCAGGCTGTGATCTGCGCTGATTAGGTCCTTGGCTTCTCATTGAAGCCTGTTAGCCTGCTTGCGTTTCAAGTGAAGTGTGTAAATGTTCGCTGTCCTATGGCCAAACTTAGTTCCTTTGTAACATGTTACAACAATGTAGTGGTGAAGAAAGAGCAGAGGGAAGAATAAGGTGCTATTTGCAGGTGAAAGGTGTGTGTTTGTGAGACATGTATCTGTAGGGATAATGTTTTTCCATGGACCAGCTTTTAACAGCCTTACAGAGGAGAGCGGGTATCCTGTTTCGCTAGATGGCAGCATAACTATAGAGTTGAGTGGAATTAAGTAAATCTGGAGTTTTCCCTAGCGCTCTGAGTTTGTCAAGTGTAAATACCTATTCTGTATAAGTAAAGATGGCTTTCTGTTGTCAATGTGATTCTTAGATCTTTCATCTCCACCTCAGAAGATCTCAGTTTCTGTCCTGCTTTCCAGTTGTGCTTATCTTGCAGAAATGTTTTCTACCTTTCCTTGTTAGGTCTCAAATTTAACCAAGGATTATTTGAATCTGATGTCTGTGTCTGTGTAAAGTTAGGAAACGTATGCTCAAGATACTTAATTTTGCTACGGCTTTAATCATTACTGTTCAGTGTTCACACAAATGTTTGGCAAAATTAGTTTCCCAACTTTGTATAATAACTAACCATAAATATACATACTGTAAAATCAGGCAATAGAGAAGCTAGAGGATTGTAGTACTGGTTTATTCAGTGCTATGTGAATATCTTAATAGTGATGAGGACCAAGGTGCTTTACAGATGCTGTAGGGAACTCACACCTTCACATGATGTTTTCTCTCAAGCTCCTTTAAAGGTTATTATATGATCTGGGGCATGAGAAATTATTAGACAACAACCTCCAAAATCTGTTAATACAAGCATTTACTTTTTTTGTAATTAGATGAGTGATTTTTCAGTCTACAGTCTGTACCCCTTGGGAGGTCAGTGGATTAGCTCTCAGAGGTGTTCAGGAAGTGGCTGAAAAAAACAGGTTTAGATGTTTATGCATCCTCTGCTTGTTTCTTGCCTATCTTGTCATCTGGCACCTCAGTAATTCACTGTGCTTTCAGAAGGAACCCTAACTCTGTTAGTATTTCAAAGCTATGTGAAATTTCCTATGGGTGAGTGCCATATGAAGGGACACCAGAGATTGTTGAAGCAGGCGGTTTCTGACAGACTGGATGATGGCTGCAGCCTTGTAGCTACTTGTAGCAACTTTGGAGTACAAAGAATACAGGGACCTTAGTGTTCATTAAAATGCATACATTTGGCTGGCTATATCTATTCACTTTTTGGGGGGCCGGTGTCAGATGTAGCACGAGGTAATTGCTTTTTTATGAGCATTGTGTTGGTTCTTTAATTCATGGTACTGTGAAGTCTGTTGATCAGGTCTGTTCGTCAAGGTATCGCTCACGCCTCTTTCCTTACAGGACACTGGTTCTGTGTTTTGTTCTGGTTTGTGCATTTTTTGATTTAAGACATGAAGTGTTGAAGCTGAAACTCAGGGTACTGAGGCAAAAGGCGAGTGTCTCGTTTAATGATGTTAGTTTATCAATGATTGATCTAGGTTTAGTTCAGTAAGGAATGGAGTCATGTTGAGCCTTAAGGAAATTCAGAAGAAAGTAAGACACAATTCATGTTCAGATTGGTTTCACTTGTGCTGTAAACCTACTGATGGTTCACCATGTAGGTACTTCTTGTTTCAAGCCTTTCTCTCTCTCTCTCATCAATGCCTTTCTGTCTTTCTCTCCCTGCCCCTGGCTTTGGCTCTGTGGTGCACTCATGTGCACTCTGCTTTTCTTTCTTTCTTCAAGTGTTACAAGACTCTGTCACTATGATCTTTAAACTACATTTCATTTTTGAGATGGAAAGAGGGCAACCTTTAAGGCATAAAATGAAAGAACAGGCAAGAAGCAAAACAATGGATTGTCCAACTGCAACTATGAAATTTACAGTTTTACCTGAATTTTGACAATCTCCAGGAGCAAATTTCAGCTCAATTTACTCAAGTAATGTGAAAAGGAATGATTATGACAAAACTGGGAGCACTACGTAGTAAAACTTTGTGTGTAGGATTCACTGTATAGTCTCTTTATTTTTGGCTATCAAAACTATCTTGGTATACTTAAGTTGTGAATATCTTGTATAACAGAGTTTTACAGTGTATTCTCAAAATGTCTATGTCTGCGTATTTGACATGCACTCCAGATGAGAGAACAAATGTCATTATTTCAATGCACAGTTAAGTAGAACTGAAGACAGAGTTTGTACATGGAGTGTCGTTCTTCCTGACACTAAATTGCAGAATGAAACAAGTTTTTCACTCTTAATTTATAGTGTACACTAGATGGCAGTGTTATCAAAGAATAGCTGTGTGCAGATTAAGCTATAAAGATATATATATTTAAAAGAAAGATGTAAAAAGATTGTATTAAACGTTAACCAGGTTAGGAGGGGCAAAGAAATAGAAAATAAATCTGTTTATACAGAAATAAAATGTCATAAATTATTTTAAAGTATTTTTAATTATGAAAACGATTTTTGCATTCAATTTAATTAAAAAATCTTGAAGTGTTTAATGTAAACTAACATAAAATACAACAGAATTTGAAGTAGACTTCGTAAGTAGTTTAATCTAGGCGTAATATGTAATTGCAATTTTTTCTTCTTGAATAGTTTAAAACAATTTATATTCCACTGATTTTTGCCACTAGTTATTCTGTAAATGTATTTTTTTGAATCGGGTAAATATGTAGGAGCTGGGTTATCCTTAGCAGTATTGATGACATTTACGTATTACTGTTAGATACCACAAGCTTTTATTTTCTTGTTTGTGTGTACAGCATGGAAATCATTCTTGAATTGTGCAGAAGTTTAACATGTTCTAAATCAAATATTTGGCTTCTTAACTAATTCAACATTAATTTTATGTGCTCTTTAATTTGTAAACTGAAAGGCTGTACATGAACCAAATACTTATTAATTCTCCCCATGTACTGTCAGAAAATAGCATGCCTTGGCTTTAAAGTTGATCAACAATCTCAGTCAAGATTCAAGAAGGACCAGCAGCTGCTTTAAGATCTGTCATGCTGCTGATTTTGTGATATTTCTTATTGCTTCTTGTTTCTTTGCATAATTTCTATTCACATGAAAATTCTGGTTATTAGCTTTTCAAAAGCAGATTTTTTTTATGCTAATAAGCAGCAAAATTTCAATTTTCTGTTTAATGCTAGGGTTTATTGAAAATGTTTCAATTTCACTAAATAGAATTTCAACTTAAAATTTGAATCTTAATCTAACTTTTGCCTTTTAATGTTAATTAGTCCTTAAAATGGTCTCATAGGTTTTTTTAAACAAAAAGTTAACATGTTCCTTTCAGAAGCATGATCTTTGCGATTGATAAGAGACTAAGTTTTTTTGTGCTCTGACTTCTTGGTGTAATTGGGTTATATGAGAAAGAAATGGGCTCATTCACTTTGTTTTTCCTTGCTAAGTAGTACAGGGCAGTAGCATCAGGGATAAAAAAAACAAATGTAAATTTCCATTTCTGCAAATGAAAATTTTTTCAGTTATCCCATTAAAGTTGAAATTTCTCTTGGTTTTGCGTGATTTTTTAAAACAAAATTTTCATACACCTAGTGAGAATTGTTTGAGAGGAAGTTAAAGTAAGATTTTAATTTTTTTTTATTTTGTTTTAGACTACTGATTTCAGTACATATGTAGATATAGGTCTGTATTCACTTGGGAAATTTTCAGTGCTTTTTTTCGTGCAGAACATTCACTGTTTTTCTTAGTAGTTCTAATTTGTCATGATGCTGTTTTTTAACACGTTGTGTGTTACTGTAACATGTCACTGAATTTGTTTGAATTTATTTGCTTGGTTTTTAAACTAGGAGATAACAGAGGTTAAAACACTATGGATTTCTGCAGCTGTTTCGGAGCACGAGATCTTTAAATGTTTTTCTTCAGATGCACTTTTGTGTAATAATTTAACAGGTTGGAGATGATATTGCCACCACTACTGGGCAGTTACGTTCTGTGCAGAACTCGTGCAGTCGATGGCCTGGTTAATACATGGCTAGGCTGAGCATGTGGCTGAAGTATTTTTAAAAGATAAAACTATTTTTAATGGTGAAAAAATGCAAATGTACTTTCACACAATGCTAAAGAGTGCAGCTCTGGGGTATGCAGTCTGCATCCTACCACAGCAGATAAATCATAGGCTCTCCTTACCTAGGCACAGCAGTTGATGTCTTTTCAGGCTTAGGGAGCAACCAGGAGTATGATTTGTGTGTACACATGGACCCACTGTGCAGAATATGAAATGTGCATTGTGCCCAAGTGCAAATCGTACAGAATGGAGGGATACAAAGAAACTTTATAATGCCTATCTCAAGTGCATTTGGGAAAGGTTCTGAGATTTTACTAGTTCTGATTTGTAGAAGAGTAGTATTTCATTTCAGGTTTCCCACATTTAGAAATACAACATTATTCTTTTTATAAAAATGTGGCTTAGTATAGGACATGAGTGAATTTATGCATGAAATATCATGCAAGAATTATCAGCACCAATTTAAATTAAGTCAGCTCATTTTACATTGAAGGGGACAAGGGCTGTTAATTTCATATCACAACCAGCGAGCAAGCAGATGTTGTTACAGTTAGGGTTTACAAGCCAAAATTAACCAATACTTTTTCCTTTACCAAAATGTTTTTTTCAATTACTTCTTCAAATCATTTCAGTTCTCCTAACCATTTTTCATTTTTAGATGTTTTAACTTGCTTCTGCTTTCTTGTGTAATATGCTTTTCATAAAAAGGCTTGACTTAGATATACTTGTAGTTTTGAGTTATGATATTATATATTTTAGGTAAAATGGAATCAAACCCTTTGTCTTGCATGCTATTGGTATTTTATTCCAGTTAATATATCCCTGAATGTTTGGAAAGACATCTGTGCGGAGAGGCGTGATAACTCCTCAGAATACACTAATAGCTGAAAGTTACTGAGTAGGTAACTGATCAGTAACTTCAGTTCTGGTTGCATTTTCGCTCTAATGCATTAGACTGTTAGGTCAAAGTTTGGTGTCTACATTCAGAGTCGGGTTTGGTTTTACTGTTACTCACGTTCAGTGAATATATTTGGATAGCTGTATAGATATTCTTTTCTGATTATAGTGCATTTGGAAACAGAGAATTCTACAGAGGTTGTATGGTGACACATCAGGTATCTTACACATCATAGTCTACATTTGGTTTATTAGATATTTCTTATCTGTTTGATAGGATCTAAGAAAAGCACCAGAATTTCCCTACAAGTACTACAAATTCCTAAAACTAATGTGGTTATAAATGTGTAAGAGTTTGGAATGAAGGTTAGCTATTTAGAATTTTTCCAGTCTGGCAAAATGATAAACAGTGTTGCAAACTGTTGGCTACAGAGCAAAAGCTTTTTATCTGAAGTTAGAAAAAGCCTGAAGATACAAGATTTAGCATAGTGTGTTAAGTGCCAATATGATATGGTTCTGTTAGAAATACACAAAACCACTGATGTATAGCATGCTTCCAGCTGGAGAGAGCCAGAGGAATGTTATTTAATTAAAGGGGAGGGGGGGGCGGCTTTTGGAGCAGGTTTGGTTTTTTTCTTGCTTTCTTGTCTGCATTACATGGATGGGTGAAGGAATACCTAGTATTATATATGTAAACTAGAACAGTATGTGGCAATTTACCTGCAAGATTTCTATGTCCCTGTTATGTTAGAAGCATAGTTTATATCTTGCTTTAGAGATGAGAATTTGGTATTTAAACTACCTTTTTTTTTTTTTTTTTTTTGTAAATTGCCAGCTATGGTAAAATTCTGATTAAGAGATTGGAAAGGTGTCTGGTTGGGTTTGCTTTTATTATGGTGTAGCCTTTCTGGATACCAGATATCTACACCACGATTGTAGTGCTGTGGTAGTGCATTATGTTAGATCCCCTTGATGCAGCAACTTTGAAAAAGTCATCTATGAGAGTTAACTGCGTCAACAGGTTTTTTACAAATGGAAAACGCTGTAATTGCTTCTACAAGCTCAGATTGTGTTAGTGTTTGAAAATGATAGGTTTTCCATTCTACACTTGACAACTCTTGGCAGAATGAGAGTTACTCATTTTTGCTAGATCAGCTGTTCCTGTATTGTGTTCCAGCTTTCCTTGTTGTTGCAGGGACTGCTCATAGGAACATTTTATATCTGGCCAGACTAGAGTGTTTAATAGAATAATCTCTATTGAAAAGTGAGCAGGTAGGTGAGCTTCCAGAGGAAAAGATCTTGTTAAAAATGTGTCTCATGCTATGCTGTTCCCTAAGAGGCCTTATTAGAAAACAGAATGAAGATGAGTGGGAGACTTTTATGTTAGAGTGTGTGAAAAATACAGAGTAGGCGCTTGTACTGGTTATATGTCTGTAAGTAAGTTGGTTTTGTCATTAGGCTTTTTGAAAACAAGCAAAACGCTGGAAAAATGAAAGTTCCTGCTGATTCTGCTTCTTCTCTGAAACCACTTTCCTTTGCTTCCCTTTTACTGTGAAAGTTCTTAAGTGTTGTGCTTGTCTTTTTTCTGGATAACCAGGTAGTGTCACTGCTAAAATTTTGCCTGAAATAATTCAGAATTTTGTAGCAAATATTAGCTGTGTAAGTGTGTGGGTCACCTTCTTGGTAGAATACATTTCTGTCCTTTTCTCAGATGAGTTTAGCATTCAGAACTTCATGATGGAAGTTTATGTTGTGGTGAGATTTCCTGTTTTCTTGTTGAAAGATTTACTTCGAGAAAAAAAAATGGAACTAGGTGTTAAAAGGTCATCTTTTTTCTTTTTTTTTTTTTTTTTTTTTTCTTCTTCTTTTTTTTTTTCTTCTTCATGAGAAGTATTAAGATTTATGGTATACCTCTCTATCTAGTCTGTCAGAAGACCTTTGCTTCATAGCCTTCCAGTGACAGGAATGATTGAATATAAACTGTAGGCTCTGGGGTTATCTCATTCTCATTACTGGTCCAAATAAACTTCCCCTTTTCTTTCAGTGTGAGTGGAGATATGTAGACACATCTTGCCAGCACAGAATATTTGTTAGTCTTATATAAATGTTGTATGTAACATATTATTTTATATATCTATATATATAGTTTGTATATGCAGGTTTACTGTACAAACAGGTTTGTAATGCAGCCTTTTGATCCTGTGGCTTCATGGTTGCCCATACCTAAAAGATTTTTTTTAATTGTTAGAACAGCTTTCTTAGTGGTTGGCAAATTTGTAGCTGCAGGTTTTTGATAAGATTGTATTATTATTTTTGTATTTGATCCTAATGGCTATATGCTTTTATAGGTGTGTTACACATCAGATGCTTTATTTGCTGGATCTGTCTATTGATTAGAAAGTGCAGTAATGTATTGATCAGTACTCTGTTGATTTTCAGTAGGTTTGGAAAGATGATGATAAGAGGTAATAAATAACTCTTATTTTCTCATTTTCTGTTATTGGTCACTGGACTAATCTGGCAGAAATTCATGAGCTGAAATGGGAACTTAATGTGATGCACAGCATGGTGACATAGTTAGCACTTTAGCACTGACTATGGCAGCTTGAGAGCGCCTGCTGTTAAGCACAAGGAAAGGAGAAAACATTACTTTTAACCAGATAGCTGACTGTGGTTTTTTTTTAAGTCTCAGCATGGCTGTGAATAAAAATAAAAGTATTTTTAGTTCAAGTAGTACTTTCTAATTAAAATTGTGAAAATACTAATATGCTTGATTTCTTCTAGTTTTAGTTGATACAGAAAAGATCTTTTAGGAAAACTAATTATGTTTGAGCTATGTTATATTGTTTGACCTAGTTTGATGATGTTTTCACTTTTTGGAGTATACTGTTAATACAGCTTTACAATCTCTGGGGAGGCTTTCTTAATCAAATTCTGTTCTATTCTATTAGAGTTCGTTCTTTTCAGTAATTTAAGGTAGAAAACTTACCTTATTTCTGCGAAGAGCTTCTGTGAAGTGCCCGGCTTGGCACTTAATCTGTGTCTTAAAAGCACTTAATGTATTTATGAAGACAAATTGTTGTGAATTATTGAAAACCAGTTTTATGGAAGAAATTTTGGTTATGAAAGGGAAAGGCTATTGAGAGAGAGGGAATAAGGACTTCAGATGAGATTGAGTTTATCAGGAAGATAAAGGGAATCCCTAAATTTGTTGTCATTTTTATGTAGAAAAACCAACTTATTTCAAAACTGTAATTCTATTTAATCTTTTTTCATTTTAGTAGCATCTCCCTGAGAATTTGTAGAGTCACATAAACCAGGAAGTAGGTATACAATAAGGCTTTCTAAAACAGATTTACAATAAATTTATACTTCACAATTATAATCAAATAAAAAAAATGTGATTTTGGGTTAAGGTATGCAAGTTTGCTACGGTAATGATGAAGTTTTGTATGCTCTGTGAATCTGGTAATAACTTTCACAAACAATTCTTATGGCCCTGTGAACTTAATATTATGTATTCCTTTGTGCCCTTCACATGTCTTAGATTGCATGCTATGTAACATAGGGAATGTGTTGCATCAACCAACAGTTTCTTTAACTTCTGTTCTCTCGGCACGTTATTTGTAAACAATATTTGAAGCTTCAAATTTTAACTTATCTATGAAATGTGTTAGTGTATAAAAGAAGTAAATATGGATACATGAAAGATGAAAGGGAGTTTTCCCCCCTTCCAAACTGTCTTTTCCATCCTTTTTCTTTAAATTCCTATTTAGAAATTGGTTTCATGTAGTTAATGGAAGTAACATCATTTAATAGTCCAGGAAAAAATTCACACTGTGTTTACATCAAGCAGTTGCAGCTGAAGCTTGTTAGTGATTGCCTTCCAGATTTAAAAAAAAAATAATTCTTCACTGTGGTACACGAACTGCTATTGTTTGGAGACAAATAATCGGCTCATCCCCTCTTTAGGGAAGAACAAAGAATATAATAGTACATCTGCTTCATCTGTTAAGATAGCAAAGATTAATTAAGCAAGTGCTGCACAACCTCTCTTGATAACATATATATCTAAAACCAGCCTGTATATTACAAATTCTGTAATCACTTTGCTTTAACCATTTAGTGTATGCACATAATCTATTCCAGAATCACTGGCTATTCATAGAGATAAGTTAGGACACAATACTGAAATAAGGTAAATTAGAGAATTGGGGTAGAGTTCATGGGTTTTCCTGCAAATCTCTTGATTTAAGATGATATGACTGGAAAGATGATACAAGACTACAAAGAACCTGTTGAGTCCTCAGGTGACATCATTAACACTTCATAAATTTTATGTGTCTTTTTCTGAAAAATAACTTCGCTGATTTCTCTGACAGTTTGGGTCACAGTCTGTTTGAGGGAATGAACCATCTCTTTATTGAACATTTGTATAGAACCTGGTTCAGTGAAGTACAGTTTCAGAACTAGAACTACTCATTGTGGTCAAATAGTTACATTGAGCGTCCCCATTTTTTCGCTTCCCTGGTGGGTAGAACTAACATCTAATTCCATGTTTAAGAATACTCAAGGCCGATTTTACCTGCTTTTCTTTTTTTCTGCCGTTGTCTTTTAGCCTAAATAGCTTTACTTGCTCCTTGGTGTTTGCTTCAGCAGAGTTGTAAGCACACAGATATCCTCTCAATATCTTAATTTTGCAGGCCTTCACTTGCTAAATATGTCTTTTACTTCCCTGCACATACAGCAATGAATGTAACCGCAACTTCAGTAATAGAATGAAAGATGGTCAGAATTACTGGTTGAAGAGTTGACTGTAATTTTATATTCTTTTTAGTCATATGTTCCCTGCCCTCCTCTCCCTGCCTAAGATGCTTTTACATCTCCCTACCTAGATTACGTTCTGTTTAGGTACTTACACCATACCTGTCACTTCAATACAGATGATTTTGCTGTATCGCATGTGAAATAAATTTTTAGCATTGTATCTGTACTAGGGACCCCTTCCAGGTTTTGATGAGGTTGGAAAGCACGAGGCTGTGTACATGTACAATGTTAGAGCACAAGGTAGCAAAATGGTACATTAAAGAATATGTTGAATCACTTTGGTGAATACTTGTAGTTTCTGCCCTGCCAGCTGCAGTCAGTTCTAGCTACTGACTTTCCATTTGAAATCTCTCCTCCCCCAAAGACTCTGCTGCTTTCTGTGTTCATTGCATAGGGGGTAGTGGGGCTTGCCACAGTATCTTGGACAAAAGAAGCAGCTGCATTACAGTTAATTTGAAAGCGAGGATTTCAAAATATGAAGCTTGTTGACAAAAGAATGCCTCTTGATAGATGGGTAGTTAATTGATGTAGTCTCTCAATCTATGGAAAAGAAAACTGGAAGATATTTGGGGGAGCAATGTGGAAAACTAATAGCAGGACATGAGTAAATCTCACAAAAAGTTTATATTCATAGTAAACATTGTACTGAGTGCTTATTTAAAATATGGAGGGTGATAGAATAAGCTGAAACAAATCCTACAGTACCTCAGACTTGGAAAAGCTTGATCCAGAAAAGTATGTTTTTAGAAAAAGTCCTGTGATTTGGCTAATCAACAGGTGAATCGGCCATGAAATTGATGATGATTATTTTAAAGGTTGAAAATGGTGCTGAATATCTGAAGGTGTATTGGGTACTGCACAAAGGTTTCTGTCCTTACCACCTTACCATTTAATTTCTCACGAGGTGAAGGAGGGTGGACAACAGAAGAAATAGTGTGATTATTTAGGATGAGATTTGGTTCTAGCTATATATGTGTCTGCACAGTAAAAGTGTATCTCAGGGATTCACTTAGTGTGCTTTTCTAGTTAATGGAGAGAAATAGGCATGCAGAGATCATTCAATGCACCCTGATATAGACATGAGCATCTAAAACTACTCCATTCATGAAAAGTTTTAAAATCTGTACTAGGTTACAGTGAACCATGTCCTGATGTACTGATTTTGTATCATCAACTAGAAATGGAGTCAGCACAGCCTCAGATGCAAATGTTTACATTGTAGCTATCTAAAGCTATTCTATCCTGAAGGACTAAAAGATGTTTTCTCAGTAATTTTTCTTCATACTGACCAAAAGTTGTTTTCTCAGTGATTATTCTGAATTGCTTGTAAAACAAACAGAAAATCTCAGCATCTAATATCCTTTCTGGGATGTTGTATTCCATGTCAGAACACTTGCAGAATAGGGGAAATAATTGATTTGTTCACCTTCCCACTTATTCCTCCTGTGGATTATATTGGCCAGTTATGCTGAATTGTATACTTGGGAAGAGCATGCCCAGGGTTGCATTGCATGGCTTGCAAGCTGGTGTTGGCCTTCCCGTCCCTTTTTGCTGGACTTATTTTGACTTATTCCTGAAAGCAAGTGCTGAAACCCTGTCTTTTCAGTGACAAGATTTTCCTTGAAATAAGTAGAAGCTTATTTTGCAGAATTCTGTAATGATGATCTGTCATCCTTGAAAGTGGAATGTGAACTGTATGTGTTTGAACCGTATTTCTATAACAGCAACTACAGGACAGCTCAGTGTCATGTGGAAAACACTGAGACTGATCTTTTCCCATGTGAGAAAACGAAATACATCAAGGAAGGTAGGATATTCTGCCTTTCTTGTTTGAAATAGGAAGAAGCAAAGTGTAACCTCTGCAAGTGGAATTCATAGATTAAGTACAAAAAAATCAAAGGCTACCCAGTTACTTATGTTTCAGGAAGTGTTTTAGAGGTAAAATAGAAAAATAAAACTTAAATTATCCAGAGTGGATTTTTGGGCACAGCATAACTGAAATTAAAATTGAAATATTTGAAGACGGATCTAGTTTGGACGAGCAGATGCTGATCCGTATGTGTTTCATTAACATGTGACAGGACAGCTTTAACTTCATTCAGATCAACATCCATTACCCAGCTGTTACCCATGTAGAGAAAGGTCTTTAAAAAACCCCAACACGATGACAACAAAAATCCCAGTACCAAAAGTTCTGTATTTTAATCTTCAAGTTACTGTTTTTCTCCCAACTAACATTTATTTCTGAATATGGTTATAATTTTATATATGTTGCCATTTCTAACAGGATATGTTCTTAGGTCTCCATAGCAATTCGCATAGAACATTGAGAGGTGTCTTTCAGTTTGTATGTCTTTACGTACTTTTTTTTCTTCCTGGCCTGCTTACCTTCCAGAAAGGTTTCTTGAAATAAAAGGAAGAGTGGGAAATTTATCATCCTTTATGAATGTATTAAAACATGTCACTATGAGGAGTAGAATATAGAGACAGAACATCTGTGTCGTCTGAAATGGTCTGAATTCGGACTTTGGTTAGTAGTGAGCTTAAAAAAAATAGGAGCAGTTGTAGCTGAAGTATTTATTAAAAGGCATAGATAGAGACTATGAAGACCCAAGTTGATCTGTTTTAATAATTGAAGAGTGCTGGATATGTTGTAGACCATCTGTGACCTACATAAAATGAACAAGAGGGCATTCCATGTTCTAGATATCTAGGCAAGAAATAAGAAAGAATGTCAAAAGATGAACTAACAAATCATATCCATAAAAAATAAAATAATTGCTATAGTTGATCAGGGGTAAACAGATTGACTTAAGAGATTACCACACAGACATGAGAAGAAAACTGAAGATTGTTGTTACAAATTTATCTTTTCCAGCTTTTTTTTATTTATTACAAGCATATGGCCCAGGAAGACTTCTTGCAACAGATATTTTCTAGCCTGGAGTGGCCTCTAATGGATGTGTAACGCTGTTGGTGTAGAGAAAAGCTTTTTAAGAATTTGTGTGACTGTAGCACTTGTGAAAGATGCTAGACTGACAGTCTAGAAAACTGGGAAACTGAAGTAATCTGTTTTGATTCACTGAACAGGTATCGCAGGGGCGCATCAATGGCATCATCTCTCTGTATGGCTTTTTAATTGTATCCTGAAAAATCTATCTTTTGTTTTCACCTGACTGCCTATTAGTTAATAGTGACAGGGGCTTGCCATTTAACTTCATCCTGGATACTTAGCTCTTACAAATGAACTTCTGACATAGCTAAGCTTTTTGTTTAACTTATCAATTTGTATCATAAAATGCAATAGGCTATCAGTAGAAGTAGTGAATGGGGAAGGATGCATAACTGGGAAAATGTGGTGACTGACTGACTGGAGCTGTTGTATGGGTAGGCTGTTCTGCTGGTCAACACATGGTTAGCCTGCCTTTTTCCTTCCCTCCTAGACAAAGCAAAAAGCATTGGGACCTTGCTGGTTTTAATGTTGTAGTAGGCATTTCACAGGACTAGCTTGTGGAGTGCTATTTGACCACTTAATTTAGCATGTTTTTTGTGCAACCATGAGCAGAACTAGACCACTTGGTAACTGGGAGAAGTAAAGAGGGTATAGGTGGAGAATTAGCATGGCAGTATCTCCGTAGCAGAAAAGAATTCTACTTCTATCACTGCTATGATCAAATTAACACCTGCTCAAACCAATCTCTTATTCTCATCTCCCATACCGAAAATACCCAGATTTTAATTCTATTCCACATCTGGAATTCACTTCAGTGAGCCCAACTGCCATCTGATGGGAGCAAAGCCATCTCAGTCTGGCTCAGGTGAGGCTTTTGTAACTTTACATTGTGCTCAGACACTGGGGATAGCTTGGTGTGTTGGAGTGGTCAGGAAGGAAGGTAGCAAACATGATAGGAATCATCAATATTATAGGAGATAAAAAATTATGTTTGAATTCCTGATTTAATTTTCTTGTTAGTGAAAGTGTCAATGCATTTGCTAAAAAAGAAAAATACAAAGAAAAAGCATGAATTATCTGTACTCTGAAAAGCAAAGGTGTGTCAAACTGATTGCGCAAAGGTGATGCTGTTTAAACCCTGGAAAAACAGAACCAAACGTAAAAACGAGTAATGTAAACAATTTGAATTTATTAGGCTCTTATGTTTTTCATATTTTTAGTAAGATAAAATGTTGGTCAGTAGTGCAGGTGGTAATATTTTTTTCTGTGGTTGTTTGACATGAACAGAGGAGGAATTTTAGCCGGATATTTTATTAGAAAAAAATCAAACCCAAAACAAAAAAAAAACAAACCTCAAAAACCTACACACATCATTGAAAAGTCAGGATGAAGTGGTAAATTCAAGCTAGCATACATAAGTGGAAATGACCTGAAATAAAGCTGTTCAGAGAAAGGAAAATTATTGAAAGTAGTAACACTTAAAAGAAGATGGAGGCTTGAAGAGTGGAAAAAATTAAAGGCTAGAAGGGAATGACTTGTGAAGAAAGATTAAAGGAAATGAACATGCGTAATTATTACTTATAGCTATCTGTGTGCTTGGTGATGTTCAGATGAAGAGAGATGATCCCTACATTAATGTGGCTAAATAGCTACCAGGGGATGATGAAAATGTCTGAAAGTATTTATAGGCTTCAAATGCTAAGAAAGGATTCATTTGGAGGAGTCCAAAGAGGTCTAAGTAGGAGTAATGAACTAAGATGAGGGGAATCTTCACTTTGAATACCATAGAAAAAACCTTCCTATTGGGGATGTTAAAGTGTGTAATAGTCTCCCCTGAAGTTTTAGTGGAATGCCTAACTGCTTGAGCTATTGCAAATTATAGTGGACAAAGGATTCAGACATAAACTGGAGGAAAGAATTTTGCATTGGAGGGAGGAGAGTGAAGATAGATACTAGATCTCTTCCATCTGTAATTTCTATGATCTCACATGGTATAAATTGACAAAATAAGGCTCATGGTACACTAGTGAAACATAATTTATGTAAATTTCCTTTAGAACAGGCATTAACCTTGATCCTTACTTCAGTTCTGCATTAAGCCTTGTCTTTGATACAGTCATCATCATTAAAACTGAATATTTCATGATTTAACTCCCTCTGCCTCATGAGTGGAACAATACTCTTATCTGTATTACCTATAAAAGTGCTATCCATGTAAAGTATCTATTGCATCAGATGATAATCTTGCTTAAGGTCACATTCATATGAATAAAAGTACTGAAACACAGGGGTTTAATTTGTTTTAAAATAATTAACTCTTATTTTACAACCAAATGTTAAAACAGTAGTTAAGCAACTTTTCTTGCATGTTGAATTAGCAAATGTTGTACTAATAAATACCATATTCTTCTGGAAAAAGAAATAAACTTGCATGAATGAGGAAAAAAGTAAGTATTGGCAGATGTGATGTGTGTCATGTAACTGTCAATCACTGTCATCTTCATAATACTTTTAATTGAATCTGCTTAGGTAGTAAGAGAAAAGCTGCTCATTTTGATGTTCAATCCTAATACCTTTTAAATAGGAAGAAGCAGGAATTGGAAACCAGGGACATGGAAGTTGGCCCATGTATTCTTCATCTTCTGTGGTTTTTGCTTTTGTTTTTTAATTTTTTGTTGTTTTGTAGCAATGTTAGAACAAACAAACAAGCACTGTTCTGGAGAAATACTGGATCTAGCCCTATGCTCCAGACACATGATCATGTGGGTACATGGAAGACTCATCCTTAATATAGGGGTACTCTGTAGTTGAAGTCACTGATGCAGTACGGGCATCTTCAGGTTGCCCACTGTTTGTAAATGGAGACATTTAAAAAATGACACTTTCCAGCTTCTAAAAAGATGTGCAAGTACTTGTCTTAGTTATTTTGTAATACTTGAACATTTTCTTTAATTGTATCTTTACATTGTTTAGTATGTAATCATAGTTGAGTATGTTATATGAAATGACACAGACATTGACCTGATCAACTCTAAAACTGATTGATAGGCCAGGAAACTTTGATTGCTCTAGGAATCTAGAGTAAGAGTTCAAGGAAAAGGATGTGATATTAAGTGACAATACTTAATAAATACATTAAAAATATAATCAACTAGTCTTGAACTGTAGAAGGCAAGCAAACATTTGAGTATCTGTCTGGAAAGCCATTTAATTTATGTTGAAATAGGCTATCATCTTCCAAAATTCCTTAATTCTTTGTTGAATTTAAGGTGACAGACAATGCAGCTGCAATAAATCCTGGTGTCTGGACTGCCTCTTTACTGAGTAGCTGACTTTAGTGATAATTTCATTTGTGTCACTGGAATCTTTGGTTATGTCAAGTATTTGGATGACCCAATGTAAGTCACCAGTGTTTTTTCTTCCGTATGTGTTTAACCTCTTGATTAAATAAGATTTGCCAGTTGCTTTCATCAGTATGTTAGATACTTTTTTTTTCCATTGTCTCAGCTTTTTCTTTGTCCGATCTTAAATACGGAGTTGCAGCTGTGGTAAGCTGGACATCCATAAACATATATACTGCTATCTTTCCATTCTGAGCACAAGGAATGTAGCAGTGGGTATTTATTGTGAATAATAGTCATATAATTGAAATGGTAAAATGTGTATTTTGGGGCACAGCTGCCTTCCTGTCAGTCTGTTACATTATTGGATTCTCCTCTTACAGACAACCTGGGGAGAAAATTTGGAAAATTGAATAAATTTATTTGTTAGGGGAAAAAAACAGACAGTGAATAGTTGTTAATACCATATTGTATCTTTAGTCCTGCCGCTAGTTCTTTTTAGGAGAATTTTAACACCTGATCACACTGAAGAAAATGAAACTCTCATAGCACCGTTTCCAAGCTCTATGCCTGCATAATCTGTGACATTCTCAAATACAGCATTTAACAGTTAAGAACTTGAGAATTACTGGTGCTGTGTGTGTCCCTAGCACCAGAGGATGTAGCGTGGCTGGTTCCAGGGAACCCTAAGGGTTAAATGCAGTTAAGCCTTTCCCCAGCTTTCTGGGAACCTGGCAGTGGCTTTCTTTCAGTTGCTTTGTGATGGGAGGAACAATACCTGAATTCAGCCTTGGGTTGTGTTGGAGAGGGGGAAGGATTCAGGTTATAGTGTCAGAGGCAGCAGTTGCACTCAGGCAGTACTAGCAAGTGCTTCACCCTGTGGCTGAAAAAAGTGGAATGTTAACAAGGCAAGTCTCAGATAAGACCATGTGTATGTAGGGTTTTGTTGTTTTTTAATCCATTTCTCTCTGCTTGTGGCTTTCTTTTTAGTTAAATTAATCATGCTGGTTTGAATGGGCTGCATTCTGCCACTGGGAACTGTAACTCGGGCTCTGGCTGGTGATGAGCCAGCCTAAAAGCAGGGAGACACGTTTTTTTGTGTGTGTGGTTTGCACTCAAGCGGAAGTGCGAGAGTCTTGTCACTTGAAGAAAATAAGCATTTAGAGACTAAAAGCTAAGCCCTGAACCTAGATAACGATGACTATTCTTTGAAAAATCTAACAGTGAGGTATCATTTCATTAGTCAACTGAATGGCAATTACATTGCTGAATTAATAATTAACAGTTTATTTGTGAAGCAGACATTAATAGCCACTGACTGGATTTCATCCTGGATTTCTTCAACAAGGTACTACTAGTAAAGACCACCAGGAAGGTTTGGTCAGAGGAGACTGCATGCGAATCTCATACTTGTTTCAGTTTTCTGGTTTTTCTTCTTTCTTTTAAGGAAGGATTTGGTTTATATCTTTTTTCTTTTTTTTTTTTTAATTAAAAAAAAAAGGCCAAAACTCCTGCACCACAACAAAAAAGAACCCCAAACCACCATTACAAAACAAACTTGAAATAGGATAAATATGTCAGTATTTAGTTACTGAGTTCTTGTACATTCCTCCACATTCAAACATTGTTTTGTTTGGAGCACAGAAGTACTGTCTAAGTTGTTGAGGATAAATCTTATAAGGCTATCTCACCCAAGTATTTAGTATGTTTGAATGTGATGATCTTTAGTATGTGCCTTATAGTCACAGTATCTGCTTTTCAGAGTGCTACTTCATTTCTTATCTTCTCGCATGGTTACCTAAGGAAACACACTTGATCGCCTATCTGTGAGTTCTTTCACCCTGTTCATATCCATCAGGCCCATTTTAAGCTTATCTAGTTCTGGCTGAAAATGACAGGCACAAATTTCAAAGACACTCAGTCTTACACATCTAATGGAAATTGGTGTCTGTGTTCATACCCTCTGTTCAGGAGATTCTTCAGCACATGTGCAGGTTGGGTTTTTTTTGTTTGACTTGGTGCTGGCAATTTAGCAAGGGCCTAACCAAGACCCAGGCACCAGGGTGTGGAGCATCTTGTGCTGAAAAGGAGGGGAGCAGGAGGAGCAGAAGGTGTGTGGGGTGTAAAGGAATGTAATGAGCAACTGGAAGGAGTTGCCGCTCTAGTCAACACTGGTGAGTACCACAGCTGGAGTACAGCGTCCAGATTGGGGCTCTGCAGTACAAGAGAGACATGGATATACTGGAGAGAGTCCACTGAAGGGCCACAGAGGTGATGGACTGGAGCATCTGTGAGGAAAGGCTGAGAGAGATAGGACTGTTCAGCCTGGAGAGGAGAAGGCTCAGGGGGATCTGATCAGTGTATATGAATACCTGAAGGGAATGTGCAATGACGACAGAGCCAGGCTCTTTCCAGTGGTGCCTGGTGACAGATCCAGAGGCAACAGGCACACACTGAAACACAGGAGGTGCCATCTGAACATTAGGAAACACTTTTTTACTGTGAGGGTGACTGAGCACTGGTACAGGTTGCCCAAAGTGGTGGTGGAGTCTCCATCCCTGGAGATACTCAAAAGCTGTGTGGACATGGTCCTGGGCAGCCTGGTCTAGGTGGCCCTGGTTGAGCAGGGGGTTGGACCAGCTGACCTCCAGAGATCCCTGCCAACTTCAGCCACCTGTGATTCTGAATTGTGAGTGGGATAGAAGTAACAGATTGTAAGAGACACGGGCAGAGGGCTGTTTCAGATTTTTGCATTGGGAAAGACCTATTGATGAAAGTCTTCCTCACAAAACTAGTTCTTATTTAAGTAGTTAAGTATTAAACATTTTATCACTTGTGTATAATCATGTTAAGCATTTTTAATATACTGAAGTTCTGTACCCCAGATCTTACAGCTTTTGTACAAAACAAAAGTCGAAGAAGCAGAGCTTCTGGCCAGAGGGACTAGTATTTCAGATACTGTCCCAATCGATGATAGGTATTTTTTGTAACATGCTAATGGTTTTATGAACTTGCTTTAAGTCAGATTATAAGGCTTTCAGAATATAGCAGTGCAGAAAAATATTGCTTTATAGTTATATAGCGATGTTTTTACTTCTAATGGTGTTAGGTTTTTTTGAAGTAACAGATTTTGTCATCCCTTTCAGGCAAAAATTGTGGTTATTGTTCCTGCCTTTAAGGTTATGGTGCTTGAATGGTCATGATTAATTTGAAATATAGCAGGCTTTGTATAAAACTTTTCAAGTAGCATGTGGGCTAAGCCTTCCTGTGAGCAACCAACCAAGCCATGCATACACAGCAAAAATAAACTGCAGCATGACGGCTTTTGTTAGGTGAATTTGTTCTAATCGTTTAGTTGCTTGTTAAATACTTCATATGCCCGGCTAGTTCCCAAATAGTCACTTACTTTCTTTTCTTTAAAAAAAAAAAAAAAAAAAAAAAAAAAGGCTCCACTGCCTCTGTGTGAATTATGCTTGAACTGGGAAGAAAAGTATCCATACAACAGGTGCTGTTAAATGGAAAACTTAAATTATTGTAAAATGAGACATTATTTATATCCTTTCTACAGTTACAGTGCTCTTGGGATTTAACTGTTCAACTGCTGTATAGGAAACACATCTCTAGTGGTTTTGCTTTTATGCTTCTTGAAATGGAAAGCAGCTAGTTGATATTTATGAAGTGAAATCCTGGTATTGGTTGTTGATGACTTTGGGGGAAGAGAGAAGGCAGCTAAGAGTAGCCTTTTTTTATATGGAATCATAAGTGTTACCGGTTCAACTACCGGAATTATATTCCCATTTTCTCTAAAAAACTTTCATAGGGAGGTATTGAATACATTTAGTAGTATAGACGTATGTGTGTATTTCTGAAGGACACACCATTACAGTCTATAATTCAAAAAGAATTCTTTATCAAGATGAGTTGTATTTGGATGATTTGGAGAGTTCCAGCTCTATGAAGACAGCTTGCTGAAATAAGGTTTTGCACAGCCTGCATTGTATGTTCATGAATGTGTGCACATGTGAATTGTTCCTAGTAACTGAGGAAATCTACCAAGAAATAGCCAAAACTAGCTGCATTCTTTGTTGCTGAAGCTGGATAAGAATAGTTTTGTCTCTACTCCTTAAGTTGTTTGGGATTGTAAATAAACCAAAAAAAGTGTGGAAGGTCTGTGGCAAATAGAGATGTTTTAAAACAACAGTTCCAAGTCACTTCTTTAAGGTGACCTTTTAAAAACAAGAATTAAATGTATCCCAAACGTTATTTTGGCTATCCTCTGTGAATACAAGATTAAATTTGCTCTTTAACGTTTTATATCGGACAGGCAGATCCGCTCCAAATGAAGTAAAAAAGATAAAAATGACTTTAAGAATAATTTATCCATCTAATATGTACATGTGATTAGTTTTATCTCATGGACTGCAGGATAATACTGTTAGTTTTTGTAAAGCAGAGTTTTGTGGAAATCATTGACTGCTTTACTAGGAATGTGATTTTCTTGACAGAGTCACATAAATGTTTGTTGATATCTGTAACTATCTATATGCTATTTTATTTCTCTTTGAGAAGAGTGAGTTTTGTATAATACATATTCACTACTTGAAAAACCTCCCCCACTGCTTCCAAAATGTCAAAGCTGAGCACAGGGATTTAGCCATACAACTTCTATTGAGATTAATTGGATTTGTATGGCTAAATCCATGCAGTTCTTCTGAAAATATTGCAGCCCCTTGTATATAAAATAAAAAAATATGTTCACAAACATAATATCACAAAGAATATTTGGACAGAACAGTAAAATCAGGTTTAATTTATGTTTGGAGATGAATAACTCCTGGTTTACTATAAATGTAAGGGTTCCTGTTTAAGTATACTGAGTGAATACTAAGCATGTGCTGTGCTTGCCTTAGGGCTTCATTTTTTTTAAATGTGTGAAGCATTTACATAGGAGTCTTCTGTACTTAACTCAGGAGGGGGAAGAGTATTTCTGATTCATTAATCCTTTTTTCTTTTTGTAAGTAACTGGGTCCTTCACATCATGCACTCAAGAGGTGTAAAATATACAAAGAAGTGGGAGGGACAAGCAAAATGATGCCTGGCTTGCTATGAGGTATAAATTCAAAATCTATTTCTCTTTGCAAGAAGAAAAATAGCAAGGGGAAAAAGGGCAGCACTAAATTTACTGCATGTGCTTGCATGATATGCAGGTTTGGGATAATTATTTTCTCTCTTGTTCAATAAAGTGAGTTGTTACCATGGTAGCGTTCATATTGCACAATTTCTCTGTTATAAAATAAATTGAGAACAGTTTTAGAGACAGAAAAGTCTTTATATAAATGGTTGTTCTAGTTTTGTGGGGTTTTTTTTGGTTGTGTGTTTTGGGGTTTTGTTTTTTTTGGTTGGTGGTTTTCTTTTTTGTGATGCAAATTTGATCTTAGAAATACAGTGTCAGAGATTAGGGTCTTAAAATTATTTTTGAGGTGATGAAGTGTTGGTACACTTTCCAGATAAAATTAGTTAAGTTTTAACAATGTGTAGTGCTTTTGTAAGACAAGATGTGCAAGGACAGAGAGAGCTTTGGGAAATTAGTTTTGAACACTGGTTAAGTTGGAGGAGATCTGCACTGCTACTTTCAAGAATGTTACTTCATAGAATCATGGAATGGTTTGGGTTGGAAGGGACCTTAAAGACCATCTAGTTCCAACCCCCCTGCCGTGGGCAGGGACACCTTCCACTGGACCAGGTTACTCTGAGCCCCATCCAGCCTGGCCTGGAACACTGCCAGGGCTGGGGCAGCCTGTGCCAGTGCCTCACCACTCTCACACTGAAGAATTTCTTCCTTGTATCTAATGTAAATTTACCTTCTTTCAATTTAAAGCCATTCCCCCTAGTCCTATCACTGCATGCCCTTGTGAGAAGTCCCTCTGCAGCTTTCTTGTAGGCCCCCTTTAGGTACTGGAAGGCTGATATAAGCAGCTTGGAGCTGTAAGGTCTCCCTGGAGCTTTCTTTTCTCCAGGCTGAATAACCCCAACTCAGCTTGTCTCCACAGGAGAGGTTCTCCAGCCCTCTGATGATCTTTGTGGCCCTCCTCTGGAGTCGGTCCAACAGGTCCATGTCCTTCTTGGGGGGCCCACAGCTGGATGCAGTACTCCAGGTGGGGTCTCACAAGGGCAGAGCAGAGTGACAGAATCACCTCCCTTGACCTGCTGGCCATGCTTCTTTTGATGCACCCCAGGATTCTGTTATCTTTCTGGGCTGCAAGTACACATTCATTGGGTCATGTTGAGCTTTTTGCACCACCAAGTCCTTCTCCTTGGGGCTGATCTTAATCCATTCTCCACCCAGCCTGTATTTGTGCCTGGGATTGCCCCAACCCAGGTGCAGGGCCTTGCACATGGCCTTGTTGAACTTCATGAGGTTTGCATGCACCCACCTCTGAAGACTGTCAAGGTCCCTCTGGATGGCGTCCCTTCCCTCCAGTGTGTTGACTGCACCACACAGCTTGGTATCATTGGCAAACTTGCTGAGGGTGTATTCGATCCCACTGTCCATCTCATCGACCAAGGTGTTAAACAGTGGTCC
Source organism: Falco punctatus (assembly GCF_963210335.1). NCBI lineage: Eukaryota > Metazoa > Chordata > Aves > Falconiformes > Falconidae > Falco > Falco punctatus. Next base: position 76,242,838 of record NC_137585.1, on the reverse strand, counting down.
CAATACTGACCCCTGAAGAACACCGCTTGTCACTGGTCTTCTCTTGGACATTGAGCCATTGATTGCAGCTCTTTGAGTGCAACCATCCAGCCAGTTGCTTATCCACCAAGCAGTCCATCCATCAAATACCATGTCTCTGCAATTTAGAGACAAGGATGTCATGCAGAACATCAAATGCTTTGCACAAGTTCAGGTACAAAATTGAATGTGGCCGTTAAGTACAGGCTGCCAGGCACCTTAGAGGTCTAGTCTGGATGTCTAATCCAACAACTCCTGGCAGTAACTACCTTGCATGTGTTCTGGTTTTAATGTGTTGTCTCATACAAGATATGTTGACAACTCCTTGAAAAGCAGGTGAGTCTTCAGTGGCAGAGGGGAAGACCCCCAGGGTAAGTGTTGTCAACCAGAGCATACCCTAGATGACATTTTGGTCTCTGCTGCTTGAGCTTCTCTTGTTGAGGAATAGCAGACTGATAATACTTCCTGATCAGTCGGTTATTTGGTAGTGCTTTTTTTAACATTTATTGACTGCAGTGCAGATTCTGCTATGGACTTTTTAAAGTATACTTGGGCTATACTTTTGTTTCCGCTTACCAAAAAGTTTCCAGAAGATAGCCGTGGGAGCTACTTATCTGTTATGTAAAGTTGATGTGAAAGGCCTCCAAGGAGATGAAAAAGTGTTCAGGATATAGTAGAGTTGATTGGAATGACAAGCAGCTTTTCATCAGACCCTACTAGTGTCTTTGCGAACTCATATCTGTTTCCCCTCTGTTTCTTCAGTTGGTTTTTCTCCTGTGTTTTCTCACTACAGCAGGCAATATCCCGATTAGTTGGAGGGTGACTGTCTTTCATCCATGAGATCAAAAGAATTTGTTGATTGCTTGATTCTTTCCTGCTTTTTTGCACCTTTCCATTCATTTCTTGTATGGATTTTTCAGAGTTTGGTGATCAATATAGTACTTCTGGGGGGATTAAACCTTTTTATGGTGATTTTATTTTAACATTCCAAAATAATTCGGATTTATAATGACTCAATGTTACAGAAAAGTCTTGACACAATGATTATGGAAAAAATACAGTGACTATCACAACAATCAACTGCAAAAACAAGTTAATTAGTCATGGAAACCTGAGAAATTGTTTCTTGGTTGCATTGTATTCCACCGAAACTAAAATAGCATGCCTTGTGTAGGTTCTTTAATGTTTTTAATCCATTCCTGAATTATGTGGAAATTGCCTTGTACAGCACATTACTATTTTAGACTCTGCTTCTCCATAAATGATCTGTGATTGTGTAGGAGCTATATAGTGTTTACCAGCTACACAAATTTTAAAACAATATATATAGCAAGATGTTCTTAGGAATCTATGGAGGGGTTGTGTCTTTGAATGTTTCAGTCTATCTAAATGGTGTTATTCTTGAATGCAGTAAAGTCAGGAGAAATACTTATTGGCTGCATACCATCACTAAGCAATTCTTCCCTTTTGCAGGAACACATACTTAGTCAATTTTCCAAAGAGCAAACCAATTCTGGTGGATTTCTTGAAGTGTAGTAGTATTCAATACAAAATTTTTCTCTTCCCTCATTCCAGCCTGACCATTCCCTTCCCACTTGCCTACAGATACAGTATATTCATTGGTTGCCTTGGTTGGCTGCTAATTTTTTACCCAATATGTGCTTGCCAAACCTGTGAGTGTCAGAAACTGTTTTTTTTCCAGGTTAGAAAAGCCAAGTGATACATGTTACAACTAGCAGAATTTCACAGTTGCATTAAAGGGTGACAGAAACTGCATAAAAAAAGTGTTGTCTTTGAAGAACAGAGTTTTTCATTCCCAATTAATTGCTGACAGATGATGTTCCACGCTGACAGATGATGTTCCAATACTCTTTATCTGATAAAACCAAATATAACTGAATAAAAGATGGAAAACTGGTAGTTTTGACCGCTTTACAGGATCATCCATACAACAGGTATAAAGATATTAATAGATATATTTTGCGATCGCATCTTAACGTATTTAATGGGTCATTGAGCCTAAATTTTTAATATTTAATGACTTACCATTTCATGGATGACTGAAAGCTTTGCTTTCTGTAGAAAGACTAACAAAAATGGATGTTATAAATTTATAGCCTCTGTTGTAGTGTGCCCAAACTTAAATTATAGTTACAGATTTTTTTAAAGAATAAACCCAAAATTTCTCAGGGTAGGTTACAACCATCAGCTTTGTGCTGTTATAGTGGAGTTTTTCATTGGTTTTTGAAGCAACTAGAGGGATCAGTTGACTTCCTGAGTAACAGTCTTCATCCTGGTCTTTGTCCTGCTCCTGGCAGGGCCAAAATGCCATAGATACTCTGATTCAGAGCAAGCAGAATATTCTCCTTGAGGGTCAGTATTGCTGGCATGCTTGGGGGAGATTCCAGATCTGACCATGTCCCACTGCTAAGAACAGTCACTTTGCAGAGTCCTGTCTTTGTGCTGCATGGTGACAGTCGGCCATCCTGGAATTGGGACTTGCGTTCATCTTGGGTGTTTTCTCTGTTCTGCCTAATGCTACCTATGAACAAAGATACAGGAATACGTTAAACTTAAATGTCCTGATTTTGTTAGGGAAGATTTTGAACAGAAGTGGAACTGTTCCTCTCAATTGTTGTTGTATAAGAACTTTGTTTGTAACTGTTGGTTTGTCCAGGATCCAAAATTATGTATGAAATCAAATTCTATTTACTACATTATAGGAAAGGAAATCAGATCCTTTTTTTTAATCTCCCCTATTTGGTGGTGTAAAACCTAGTGTGACTCAATGCTGTATATGCAGCTCTTGCTGAGAGCTAGACAGTGGTGGTGTTTCTAATTTCTTGGTGTTTATGAGTAGCTTCATAATGAATTTCTCTCATCTGTTGATTAGGTGCATTAACATCACAATTCAGCCATCTTTCTAGCTCCAGTTTGACAATACAAGAACAACATGAGATATCATCTTTCAATAGGTCACATCCATATCTGTGAACAATTTTATAAATAATTACTTGAAGTCCCAGAAATGAAGGTTACCAGAAGCCAGTCATATATGTTGGGGAATTTTCCCTTGCCTACAATTTTATTGTACTGTTTCCTAAGCATCCTTTGGCGTCTTTTCAAGAGACAGCATGTTGGACCAGGAGGGATCTTTGTTTTGTACCAGTATGATGTACTTTAGTGATTGATACAAGTTGCTTCTATTTTTATTTTTGTTACTATTTACTCCTATTATAGAACCACTAAAATGTGCAGTTTTATGTAGTCACAATGAATATGGTGTTGATTGCAGTCTTCTGCAGTGCTTCTCGTGAGCAGTTGGGATGCAGCGTGGTACTGTGGGGAGTGTAAAGATACAAAATAAATGTGTCTTTAAATTGTTATTTTTCAGTGCAGACTCCCACTTCAGACTACAATGTATTTTACCATTTGTCTAGCCTTTTGGTTAAAATGTCTGATTTTCATACTTCAGAAGTATTTGGGTTAAATCTTTCTGGAGTGGTTGTTTTAATTAAAAATTCTTACTATCATGTTTCTTTATACAAGGTTTGGATCAATATTCTTTTAACACTTAATTATCATAATCATCCAAAATTAGACTGCAGTTAAGACATGTTGGAAATCTTCAGGCATCTGATTATGGGAAATTTTTAATTTCATGATTTCTGCTCATAGCATATACAGAGTACCGATTTTTGTCCTCATGACAGGTTAGAAATCCTTATTACTTTAATTTTGTTGAGTACAAACTAATAATTGCAAACAAACCTTTTTCACATAGCAGTAGAAGGCTAGTAACTCTGTGTACACAGTTCTGTATTTTACTTAGCATAAAAAAATTTAGAGACTTCTTGTAAATGTTTCAAGACCTGTCAGTATCACAGATGCTTGGTAGTATTTTTCAGGTTACTTTTTTCTGTTTGTGATGGAACTTGTCTTGCAATATCTAGAAATACTGCCATTGTGGGACAGAAGTGTTATAAATGAAGGACAAAAAGAAGCAGGTGAAAATTTTCTAGAGTTGGGCATTTAAGGTTATGCTTGGCCATCTGCACAGAGGTTTGCTTCTGCAAAACCAGCTTTGTGTTGCCTTCCTCATCTTCTAAGAAATGCTTGGAACCTGAGACTTCTGATGCAGAAATTAATCAGGGGGTGGCAGAAGGATACTTCTGTTGGCTAGCTATTGCCTGTGCCTTGAAAAATAGCCAGCCTTTGTCTGGTGTCCACTTTATGAAGCTACATGACTTAAGTAATCAAATTAACTGTAAACATCATTCCCCAAGTGTTTTTTTGACCATCTGTTACCATCTTCCGTTGCTCTGATTTTGAAGTATGAAATAGAAAGGCAGGTACTTTTGAATTATCTGTCTACAACTCGTTTCTGTAGTCCTCCTCCTAAGGAGTACCTCTCCCGGGTTGTTATGGAGTAAATTAGATGCATGCACCTCCAACAGATTGCAAGTACATTCAAATCTTGGTTTTGCATGTTTTGGAGGATCATAATAAACTCCCCTGTGATCAGTTCCAGGGCTCTTGACAAATTTCTGAAAATATTTCCAAATATATCATCGGGTACAGAAAAGAATTTGATCCTCTCAGAAAATACCACATTAAGCAAATTTCTAGCATGCCTTTCAGGGCATTATAAAGTACTTCAATTGATCCTCAAGGTGAGGGAACTGACTCAGAAATACTGATTTATCCATGCATTACTCTTAGAGTTTTTTATATTTTTCTTTTAAATTGATGAGCAGTGAAGCACAGATTGTTGTGAATTGCTGTTTATTTTCAATTTTCTTCTTAGGCAAATTGATTAATGCTGAAGTAAATGTGCTAAGAGAAAAAAAGAGGCTTTTTCCTAATTTCTATATTGAATAAAAATAACAAACAAAAAGCAAACTCATTAATACTTTGAAAGATGCCTTTAATAATAGTCCCAAACCGAATAAATTATTGAACTACTTCTAAAAAGTGATGTTGTTATAACAGTGAGTGGGTAGGGGTAATCTGTGCAAATGTTTTTGAGATACTGAGTTTTCCAGATGATGGGGGAAGCTGGATTTTCATATTTCTCTTTTTTTTATTTATTTTTTTAAGCCTGCGGAGTATGGGAAGAATACAGTCATTAATAGTGAGACCACCCTTGCAGATACCCAAGAGAGGGGTGAAGGGGAAACACAAAGTCGTAGGATGTAGAAGATGCAGATGATATACTTTACCTTTAGTGAATGCATTATAACGGCCACATTAAATCAGGCCAAAACTGGGCTTACTCACTGTTCTACTTCTTATAAGACAGTAAAACTGTCTGACTACTTCTGATTAATATCAGACTTGCAGGAAAAATAGATGACTGGCAAACAGAGGATGAGTTTATTCTAGTATACATTACATCTTCTTACTACCTGTGGCTTAAATGCTTGCCATGGAGTCGATGTTCCTTGCATTTAGCAGCCTGTGGTTGTATTTCCTTCCATAAATGTGTTCAGTTGCTTTTGTAACTCCACAAAACCCCCTACCACTGCACTGACTTTTCAGTGGCAAAGTATGTCACAGATTAACTACGAATTTGGATGAAGAAATACCTCCTTCTGAGTTCTTGTTTGCTTTTTTAAATTGCCTGTTTAGTTTCCTGGGATGTTTGCTGGATCTTGTTTTGGTGTCCTCATTTCAAAAAACTATGGGGTTGGGTTTTTTTGGAAAATATTCAGTCCAGGAAGAGATGATGTGAGGCATAATGAGAAAGTACAAAGGAGAGATGAAAGAACGCTGCACTGATGAGTCAAGATTTGCACTTAGTCAGAGTCTCTGAACAAAAAAACCCTAGAAGACAGACTGCTAATCGAAGAGAGTCATTCTAAAGTATGAATATGAATTCTAGAGCAAGGTGGGAAAGTGTCTCCTCAAAGGAAGAAAATACATTTGTTTCACTTGTGGCTCTTCTCTTCAATTTCAAGAAAGCAAACTGCAGGAGAATGTAGAAATAAGGCAGCTTCTAGTAGGCAGAAGAAGGGTGTTCTGTGGTCTGAAAGACAGGAGAGGGTGGGGTCGTGCAGAAGGGGAGGAGGGGAAGGTCCTGATATGGAAAAGATGCACATTTATCCCTTGAACCAGTCTGTGAAGTTGGCAGCGTTTTTTGTCAGATATCATTTGGTATAAATGGGACACAAAAAAAAAAGTAAGACTGAGTGGAATAAGACAGAAGTGGTGAACACTTACAAACGGGAAAATACCGTATGAGAATCACTCTAATGACCTTTATGGCGGAAAGTGAAAGAATCTTGCAGTGTAAGATTAACTGTTGTATGCAAAGGGTTTAGTATGCTTTTCTGCTATGAAGCCATGCAAGAAATATTGTGAGGGTGGTGAGCATGATACAAATTCAGTGGGTTTAACAGCATGAAATTCAAGGTCATATTCAAGGTCCTTCTTAAAACAGAGGGATCATCTTTTAGAAACTAAAGGAAGCTTTGGCTGTCTTAATAAATCGACTGATCCACCAATATGATGAAGCTTAGAAAAGCCAAAAGGGTAACTTGTTTAAATCTGTAAATCATACAGATTTACCTTGTGTGAAGACAGAGAGGCAGAGTAAAAAATAAAAAAAAGATATCACTAAAATTTAAGAGTGTATTTAAATAAATAGGTCTTGAATAAAATTACTTAAGAAAATGAAGCAATTTTTCCTATCTGTGTATCAGTAAGATTCTGAAAAAGTTTTCTGTGGGAGTCATTGTGCTGGAGGGGAAAAAACTTCTTGTTTTCCTGATAAAATTTAGTGCATTCATGAAAAAGATGGTAGGACATGATGGCTTCAGTGACATGGACTGATCTCAATCCACTAGATTATTCATTGTACTCAAGACTGAAAGTACGCATGTTGCATGATAATGCCCAGGGGAAAACGTTATACAAATCTTCCCTGCCAGACTGTCAAGAGTGCTTCCTAGTAACAGCTAATCATCCCTAACATCATGATAGAACAAACATTTCCAAATCCTTAAATGGGTGTACAAATTAAAAAAATAAAAATAACAATCTGTTAACCTAAGCAACATGAGTTTTTAAAGGATAAATGGTAGCAGACAGAAGTAGTAATTGATTTCCTTCCCCACATTCCCCCCACCCCATAGTAATTAAACATTTAGTGACTATAACACTGTCTCATCTGGAATTTGTCAACATATTTATGTCTTGAAAGTTTGTTCAAGTTAATAATTAATGTTAGATTTTGACCCAGTCTGATGAAGGCTTCTGCTAAAGTATTGTCAACATGTTGATGAGATGCAGAAATTACCTAAAAAATGGGAATTGTGGTATGTACTACTGCAGATAAAGAAATAACACGCAAGGCCCTAGAGAGTCAATGCAAAATAGTGAAGTCACATTTATGTGTGAGACATGTAGAAAATGACTAATACAGGACAAAAACACCAAATGCAAACATTCATAGAAGGCAGCGGCTTGCAGGGCAGGCTGGATCACTGTAGTATCCTATACAGCCACCTATGTGCATGTTACCAAAGTGAGGGGCGTAGAGTACTGTCCGTGGAGCACCACCAAGGCTGTGGCTGGGACATGCCCCTGCCTGTTAGTGGCTGTTAACGTCAAAAACATTTTGACTGCATTCATAAGATAGTTTCACAAAGCACTAGATGAATTTAGGCTGAGAAAAAGGTAAAGTATTTAGCTGAAGCATATAGTAGTGAATGCTTTTAAGTGCACACTGGGAGGCCATAAGCAGTTTGGAGGGGTGTCCCTTCTGTTGTATTTTTTTAATGCATTAGAAGCCTTGTACAAAACATAAGTCAGAATCAAAACCTGATTATTAAAATCTTAAGTGTTTAGAAAAGTTGATTTATTTTTAATAATTTTTATTAAAACAGTTTTGATCAATCGCTGACTTAAATACATATAATTGTAGTGTTCTTCTAACGAGACTGACACGATATACTGAGCATACTCTAGCTATAATTTTGAGTGAAATTGTTTTGAGTAGGTTTTGGTTTATGCTCACGTAATTTATACTAGGGTCATTGAATTTGACTCCAGGAGACTATTGCGGCAGTAATTTTGACTGAAATGTGTTTTCTAAACAGCATCTGGTTTTCAAACTATCTTGTTGCATAGCAGTGGTTTTAGCATGGGTGTGCACATAATTCTTGGCAGTGGTGAGTTTTGAACACGTGCAGTGAGCTGCATGTTTGCTTTGAGCTGTGTGATGATGGTGCTGCAAAGTGCTAGGGTGTGTATACATTTTAGCAGGACTGTGAAAGAATGTAGTACTGTTGTCTGATGGTAATGAATAAGGAAAGTTCTTAATTTCTTGGTAGGTTTGAAGTTCAGAATCAAAAAGCTGTGGGTGAAAGTATGCCAGACTGAAGAGTTACAATTAACATTGTACCTTGGGCAAGATAATTGGCAATTATAGACTGTGGAGATGAAAAATACCTTGCTGATCATCTGGTATGTCTCTGCCAGTTTGAAATTGTTCCTGCTAGTGTATTTCATTAGTATTTTCCTAGTCCAGTTTAAAACGTACCACTTGGTGAGATTTCAATCACATCTCTGAGGAAACAGTTTCCCACCCACCCCCCCCAAAAAAATCCACCCCACCCCCACCCCGCGCCAGTAATCAGCATCATTTTCTCTGTTTAGTTTTGTCCTCTGAATCTGAGATGTCACACACTTTGTCCAGACTCTTTCCTGTGGCAGTCAATCATTGCTTACACAAACTAGCCATGTGTTTCCCTGTATCTCAGGTCCTAATTCTGCTCATGTTTTGCACCTCCATGAATGTTTTCTGGCTTTTCGTGGTGTCCTTGGGAAGAGCCTGGCCTTTCTCAGCAGACAGCCCTCACTTCTGGAATCCTTCTTGCTTCCATGCAGCCGTGTGCTGACAAAGCCAGTCTTTGTGTCTGCTCGGGGAATGATGCAAAGCCCATCTGTTAGTCCAGCCTGGCAGGAAAAAAGCAGCCTTTAAGGATGGCTTGTGCATTGCTTTTTTGTTCAGTGTCCATATTTGACCAGTGAATCTCTAGAAGCAACCTCAGTGGTTGTTGTGGTTTAACCTCAGCTGGCAACTAAGTACCATACAGTTGCTCGCTGAGCAACTCCCCAGTGGGATGGGGAGGAGAATTGGAAAAAAGTTAAAACCCATGGGTTGAGATGAGAACAGTTTAATAATTAAAATAAAATATAAAAATAATAGTGGTAGTAATAATTGTAATGAAAAGAGAGAGACAAAAAAAGAGAGAAATAAAACTCAAGAAAGACAAGTGATGCACAGTATAATTGCTTACCGCCCGCCAACCGATGCGCAGCCAGGTCCCAAGCTTTCTGCAACAGGTTTCTCACAGAAATATATTTAAAATAAAGCTCAGTCATGGCTTATTTTTAAACATACATGTGACACCTGTTCCTTCGCATCTTTCAGATCAGTAACTTCTATTCAGCTTTTCTTGTTGTTCCTGTAGAAAATTCAATTTACTTCCTAACTTCTGCTGGTATTAAATCATTACCAGATCTAACTTTACTTTTATGAATAGCTTTAGAATATTTCTTCCAACTGTAATGTCTTTTGTTCAAAAGATTCTCAATAAGTATTCTTATGTCACCCACACAGTTTTTCTGGCTTGCTTCTAGTCTGTTCTTGCCAGATGTTTTTTTCCCAAGCTTTTGTGATAATGAAATGGAGCCACTGTACCCATGGTATTAATAAAAAACCAAAACCCAAAACAAAACAAAAACTTTGAAGTTACGGGTTTTTTTGCTAAGAAGTGCAATTTGTTTGACATTGCATTCATATTTTTCCCAGTTATTTAAAACTTTTTGATGTATCTTCATTTAAGAACAGATTGCCTCCATAGTTTTGCAACACCTGAACTTCTAAAGTGGTAACATTTTTTCAATGCTTAAGTTGTAGGGTGGCATTTGGACCTTACGAATTAACATGAAAATTGCTGATATTTTAAATTTTCCTACAAACACACTGTCTTAAGCCCAGTTTATTCCACTGTACCCTGCTTTACCAGGTTAATGCCCTAAGTAGGCACAGATGCAATTTTATGCAAAATATCTCAGTGCCAGAAGCAGTTAGAGTGAAAATTAGGTCTGGTAATGATTTAGTAGCTTTTTCTTCCTCCACTACCCCCATCCCAGTTAGCTGCTACAAGTTCAGTAGACGCATGAAATCTTGTGGCAGGAGGGAATTCAATCTTCTGTGTCCTAGAAGACTTAACCATTTGGTGGAGACAATTGTCTTATTTTTATTAATGAGGTCTAGACAGATAGGTTCAGCGCAAAATATTTGAGGACCTTAATAATCCAACATCTACCACAATTGAATCTTTTCTTCCAATAAAGCAATTTATTGCAGAAAATATGCGTGTTGTGCATTTCTGTGACTGACTCATCAGCAGGAGAATCCGGCTGTATTGTATAGAGCAGGAAAAAATGAAGAAGTCATTGCTGTGGGGTGGCAGAGTTCTCTCGTTGGTTTTGATTCTTCCTGAACCTGTTGAAAAAGCTGTGCAAACAGAGCTCCAGCCTGCTTCCCCCTCAGCATGCAGGCGTTTAGATTTGTCCTTCCACGATCTCTGCCTTTCTCCATGTACAGGCTAGACATCTGTAATTAAGTTTTGAATTCTGCTCCAAAGACTCACAAGTTTGGTATTTTAGCTTCTAACATTTGCCTGTCTGTAGGGGAGCTGGTTCCTATTTACTCCTCTAAGGTGGTTGGAGATAAAACTGTTTCTTACCTGCATGAATTTAAAATGGCGATTCTTTCTATAAAAAGATTGTCTTTTTAAGCAGTCTGTGTCAGGACTCACTGTTTAGCACTCACATCCCTGTGGTGATATTTTAAATCTAAATAAACAGAGGATTTGTGAAAGAAATTAGTAAAGGGTTGCAGTTTGCTAAGTGATTTTGTGTTACTCTGATGATCAATAATATACAATATTACAAGACAAATGATGTTGAGTCTGTAGAGTTAGTCTTGAGTCAAAAACGTCAATGAAACTTAGTGTGTAGTCTGCTATTTCAGATTTATGGAGTCAGCCTTTAGTAAGGAATTTTATGTTGACGACTTTGTTACATATGTAGCATTTGGTACCAGTTGGAAAAGAAAATGGTTGCAATTTGTTGTTAAAAGTATTGCTGGAGCATTTGTAATGCAGCAGCAAGGTCACTTTTACATCCCACTTAAAACTGAGATGGGTGCTACTCCAAACTAGGCTTTTGCCGTGCTCGTTGAGAGTTTTTAGGAGCCTCCTGGCATTCCTTCGTTGTCGATTTCTGAATGAGAGGCCAGCTGCAAGTATGTATTGCAGAAGTGATTCACTAGGTATGGTGCACTGGGATGTAAACTAGCAATTGTTATATAGCAGTTGACTCCATAATGCTTCTGCACTGTCTAAATAAGGACTTCATTGAATGAAGAATGTAGAAAAATGTGCTCTCAAACTCATGAGTATTTGGAGAAAATAAACACCTAACAAGTTTGAGTTTGTTCCTAATTCAGTGATACATTCCAGTGATTCATGAATGGGCTTTTGAGCCATTTACTTTATATTGATAGCATTCAAGAAAACTGAACTCAATGCTAACAATTTGTAAATCATGTGCTACTCTTTAATGTAATTTATAGATCTGAATTAAGTAAATGGAATTTGTCTTTGTGAATAAGAGTAGACCAGTATTCCTTAACCATACTCCAAAGACTTTGCAGAATGATGGCATCCAAACTACTGTTGCCTTATGCCACTTAAAAGATAGTTAAGCACAGGCTGTTAGGAAAATTGCCTCATTCTTGGTGACCATAATCTTTTCTGTTCTCTATAGGTAGGTGTCTTTTATATATATATATATATATATATATATATATATATATGTCCACTTAAGGGAAAACTAATAATGATTCCCGTCTCCTGCAAGCACTGTCACAAATTTGAAGACCCAAGTTCACTGTCAGCAAAAGAGTAGGGTTATTACTGAGTTAGATTTGTTGTTGTTGTTGTTATTAATGCTGGAACAAACTTGCTGTTGCTTTTTATAGTAATGTGCTTCCTTGAAAGTTTAAAGTGACAGTCTCTCTCGTGATACATTTATTCTTCAGAAATTCCTTACTATGCTATTATCATTACACAGAGGTAGGTCATGGTTGGCTGGTTTCTCTTTAAAAGTAGAGCTGTGGTCAGATACCAGTTCTTCACAGAGTGTAACTTTGTTGCCTTGAATTGTCACTGGCATCTATAGCAAAGGCCAGGGAAAATTTTTCTTATTTTCTGCTTTTGCATCTTTCTTTCCTCTGGGAGCTTGGAGGAGGTAGGGAGACAGTGGAATTGCCATGGCATTTTTTCCTAACTGAGGTAGAACAGACAGGCTGTGCTCAACAGTGACATCCCATGACTGCACATTAGTGATACCACAGTCATCATCTGAAGGAACAAAGATAGTGAAAAATACTCTGGTACATTGCTATTTTGGTAAAATAATCTGTGCCTCTGTCAAGATGCTGTATGTGTGTTTATAGGCTAATTTGTCTCCTTTCAGGCCTTGCTCTTTTAAAGCACACAATCTTCCAGCCTTTCCTTTCCAACCTTCAAATTCTTTTTTTGTCTGGAGTAGAGTGATATATCCATCTGTTCAAAATATGGTATGAGCTGGCACAGTAATATCCAACTTCTGAGTGTGAAAGTTCAAGAGGAGGTCGTCAGGTGTAAAGGAAAGTAAATCAAAGTCTCTCCTGGTTGGCAGGAAGAGATTTGGAAAATGTTCAGCTCATGCCTATTATTTCTGTTTCCTGCATCACCTTTCTCTGTATTTTTGGGTTTGCGTGACAAGGTTTTAGTAGTGGGGCGGCCGCTGTGTGCAGGTGCCCACAGCCCCCCCGCCTGCGAGGAGCCTCCCCCAGCAGGGACTGGAAAGGCAGAGGCAGCAGGGGAGGGACCAGCCGCAGCCCCATCCCCATCCCCTTGCACCCCTCGAGGCAGGGAGATACACTGGGGGTGAGGCTGAGCGTGGGAAGAAGCAAAGGGTTGGAGGGAAGGTGTTTTTAAGATTTGCATTTTATTTCTCATTACCCTACTCTGATTTGATTGGTAATAAATTAATTTTTCCCCGAGTTGAGTCTGTTTTGCGCATGACAGTAATTGCTGAGTGATCTCCCTGCCCTTCACTCAACCCACGAGCCTTTCATCGTATTTTCTCTCCCCTGTCTAGTTGAGGAGTAGTAGAGTGGCTTTGGTGGGCACCAGGCATCCAGCCAGGGTCAACCCACTACAGTCTCTCCAATTAGAACTCTAGGATAACTCGATATGAGGGATGAAGGGTTTAGCCTATGCCTGTCACTGCCCGTGCTGAAAATGTAATGGTGGAAATGTATATGTATGTTCCCGGGTTTGCTAGCTGCGGAACTATATGAAAAACAGTGAACAAGTGTGAGTGGCTTCCAAGAGAATTACGGGAATGATGCCAAATGGGAAAAAATAATAAAGATTGGGCACTGCTATTCACGTTAGCAAAAATTACTAACATTATTCATGTCTGTTGTTTGTAGATCACCTCTCTTGTGACTCTCCAGCTGTTATCCATGGTTGGTCATAATGACCAGCTTGATGGACCACAATATAAATGTACTGTATCTCTGGACTTCATCAGAGCTATTGCCCGGTGAGTCTGTTAGAGATCGTTTACTGTTCTATGTGCTGACTTGAAAAACACTTCACACCCAGTATTTGCTCAATGTATAGCTCTCTGCAGACCACAGTAGAAATCTATTAATGTTTTCGAAGAATTAGTGAATGAATCACGTTATTTATGAGAAGTGTTGAACTTGAGGTAAGTATAGTCCAGTCCTGTTTTGAAAAAAATTGTTGCAGTGGCAGTATGTGTTACAGTAACATACTGTCTTTGTGCTTAATAAAGGTCAAGGACTTCATGTGAAAATACCACTCAAAAATGTCAGTCCATTTCATTACCAAAAGGCACATTATGGTGTTTGAATCTGAAATGTTGTACGTATGATACGAAACCTACATAGGTTATAAGAATTCTTCCACATAGTCTGTCTTATGTGATCTGTAGTTAATACAAACT